>NC_092506.1:116728603-117383353 GCF_047511675.1 Marmota flaviventris | reverse complement strand
TTGCAAGTTCTTCATTCATAATGAAAGGTAACAATAAAACCTCCAAACAGGGATTTTTTAAGAAGCTAAATTAGACATTGCCTGATACTTTGGCCAAATGTCTGGCAACATATAGGAACTTAATTTCAGAAAATTTAGAAAAGGTATTTAAAGATCATAAATCCTTTTATGTAGGTCAAGTTTTATGTATTGATTACCATGGTCCACTGACAATAACCCAAGTTGCTTAACTAAGAACCCTGAGTTATAGAAGCAACTACATTTCCCATATTTTACAGATAAAGACACTGAGGCCCAAAAATGTTCTATAGGTCTATAAAAGGAGAAGTAAAAAAGGGTTAGGAGAAGAGTCCCACCTGAACTGTAAACAACTCCTGGGTGGATCAATGCTAAGGTACAAGAAATTGATCCAGATCCAGGGTACAACCCCTACTGTAGAGGTGGGCATGTGAAGATAACAATGGAGCCAGTGCTCAGACCTCCTAACTTTGCCCTAAGAGGTTCCTATGAGTGTGGATTCATCAAGAGAGCTGGCCTGATTTTGCAGAATCGGAGGCCAATAGTTAAGTTGTCTCTAAAATCCTTTCACTGAAACATGACACTTACTACAGTGAAAGAAGTCACACCATCCTCCTTGGTGTGCATTCATTTGATGCTTAAGAGTTCAACATGTTGAGTTCAATTGGGGCCTCTTCTCAAGGACTTAGTCCCTCTACAGCTAAAAGGGGCAAAACATGATAAAACTCATGATAAAACTCAAAACATGATAAAACCCATCAATATCACAGGTTATCTTAATTCACACAAATTCCAACCATTTCAAAGTCTTGGCCTTTTTTCTACCCACTGAGCATTTTATCCAGTGTAGCTCAGAGGATGAGTTTGCTTTTCTTTGAAGGTGAGTGTTAATTTTAAGGTGACAGTAACCTTGAGAACACAACACAGTGATGAGTCAAAGACAGCTGGTTTTCCTTCCTTTCCTTTAGCAGGATCTGAATTTCCTACCCAGCAGCTGTGGACTCCTAAAATTGACATTTGAGCTAAGTATAAATTTTACTGGCTCTCTGAAACAGTGGCAAAATGAACCCTTATATAGGGGCTTGCACTTTCCACTCCATCCCAGAGCCAAATAAATTACAGTCAAGCTAGGTTAGAAGAGAATATTGAACTTAGAAGCAAACTTAGAAGTTGAGACCTCCCCACTATCCAATGTAAGAATTCCCTTTACAAGAGCCTACAGCCTCTTTCTGGCCCCTGCAAATTGAGATCCTGCAGCCTCAATTTGAATACTTTCAATAATGGAGAGCTTAGCACCTGGAAAATTAAAAAATATATATATATTTTTTGCATGTTTTTTTTTTTCTTACATTGACTCTCAGCTTTGGTTTGCTGTAACTTACTTGTGGGGATTGCATCTTAATTCATTGTAGTCTACATCATTGTAGCAGTGTTCTGAGTTCAATCTGTTGACCCATATAAGTTTTATTTTTCCAATTGCATTCATTTTCTATGTATTTTGCCATTGCCTATAACTTTCAAACTGTCACTATCCCCAGGGATCTCTTTTAGGCCACTGGGTAGATCTGGCATGAACAATTTCCATCAGCACCTTGTGAAGTGGCCATGGAAAGCTCTTTGTCAACTAAGATGGGTTGGCTGGGAGAAACCAGACAGAAAGGGGTGGAAGGACCAAATTTGCGTCCAGGAAAATCATGCAGAGCATCGCAGAGGTGCAGAGAAATGAGAGAGAGCAAAATATGGTGAATGAATCATGAAAGTGGGAAGGCTGGGGATATAGCTCAATTGGTAGAGTGCTTGCCTCACATGCACAGGCCCTGGGTTCAATTCCCAGCACCACAAAAAAGGCAGGGGGAGAAAAAGATGAGGGATGACTAAAGATCCTGTTTATTCTCATACTGATAGACTAGGCCACTCTCCTTCTCCACACCAACAAGGACTTACATTGCTTGTCCCTTTACCAAATGTAGGAATAATCCTGGATCAATACCACAATTTCTTGAATCATTATTTCCAGAGATTGAGATCTTTCTGAATCGTAGTTCTCTTTTCCTAGGTGTTCACCATTTTCCCCTGCTTTATGTGGTTTATTAAAAACAATAGGAGGGCTGGGGCTGAGGCTCAGTGGTAGCTCACTTGTCTGGCATGTGTGAGGCATTGGGTTCGATTCTCAACACCACATATAAATAAATACAATAAAGATCTATTAGCAACTTAAAAAAGGTCATTATTCCAATTACATACACAATAGGGCAGTGCCAAGTACAGAACCCTGAAACATATTCTTCAGTTTGACAGGTATTCAACATGCTTAAACAGAACTATTATGCCAGGCATAGTGGTGGCTCACACCTATAAGCTCATCTACTTGGGAAGCTAAGGCAGGAGGATTGCAAGTTTAAGGTCAACCTGGGCAACTTAGAGAGATACCTGTCTCAAAATAAAATGAAGAAAGACTAGGGATGCAGCTCAATGGTGACCTCAGGATTCCATCCCCATTACTACCCCCCCCCCCACCACCACACACAAAGACCTACTGCAAAGTTTGGTGAATATGTATTAAAGAGAAGATAACGAAATATCAAATCACCTAATTACAGCACATGGGCATGAAAACAAAAGTTAACAATAAAATCAATGTTTCTCTCACTAGTCCACAGAATATTTTATTGATCTTTGCCACCTTGGTAGCTGAACAGTATCTAGAACATAAGAATTTGCTCTATATTTACTTTTTTAAAAAAAGTAAACATACACACTTTTATATCATCCTGGGAAAGAATAGGCATTAAGGACATTCTCAATTTTATTTCACTGTACCATCATTCATTGACCCCAAACCACTCCTAGGCCCCAACCTCTCTTTTATTCTACTCTTATTTTGTCAGTAGATTTTGAATTTTTAACTTACCACCATCTTCACTAGCTCCTTGAGAAAACCTGGTCTTCACAGGGGGTTTTAGTCTTCTAGGCTACTATAGCAAAATACCACAGGCTGAGTGGCTTAAAACAATAGGAATTTATTCCTTTAAAATCCTAAAGGCTGGGAGGCCAAGATTACAGTGCTGGCAAGTTTGGTTATTCCCAAGACCTCTCTTCTTGACTTTCAGGGGGTTGGTCTCCTTTCAACTATCCTTAAATGGTCATTGTGCCTCTGATGTCCCTTTTTGCATCCAAATTCCCTCTTTGTATAAGGATACCAGTCATAGTGGACGAGAGCCCATCCTAAAAGTCTCATTTTAATTTAATTATCTCTTTAAAGTCTTGATCTCCAAATGAGGTTACATTCTGAGTTACTGGAGGTTAGGACTGCAGCACATGAATTTGGGGGTGACGTGACTTAGCCCAGAGCTTTAGGGCATGAAAGGAAAAGAATGTGCATGGACTGAGAGGTCTGTGGCGGCACTAAGCCTGTGAACAAGAGATCACAAGGGAGTTGTTAAATAATCTGGTCAGGTTTTGGCTTTGCTTCCTGACTCATGGCCTTTTATGGCCACTGTCCTTTTCTCTCTGAAGGTACCTGGTATCTGTTTCCTTCTATCAGCATGAGCTGGTGTGTATTGCCTGGGTCTGTAGGTCCTGTTTCCTCTTTACTCTGCACAATTTATCCAAGAAAAAGGCCTGAAGATGGGGCTTGCTGAAGAAATCCATGAATATGCACCTGCAGTATTACTTTTGTGGTTGATGAAGTAGAAAGTTTCTCTAGGAAGAGGCAGCTTTGCCACTGCCGCCAGCAATGTGACAGATCGGGTGCCAGGCTGTCCTGCACCCGCCTCCCCTGTCAGCTGCCTGCAGCAGGAATGGAGATAATCTATGAGCATGTGTGCACATCCACCCTGCTTGCCCCTCCACATAAATCAGTAAGGGATAATGGGTATCGAAAGCTATTCTCCCAGCACATCTCTTCTGCCTGCCTGGGGCATTATCCATCTGGTGGTGAAGGTCACATCCACCTGACTGGGGAGAAGGGTCCTTGCAGGAGAAGATGGAAATGATGATGATGATTGCAAAAAAGCTCCCACTGCATCATGTCATGATTGGCACATGCCTCTGTGGGTGCCTGTGGGAATCTGCACTGTCAGAGCATAGGTGAGGCTCAAGAAGAAGACCCAGGGTTCAAAATGGTGGTTGTCTCCAAGTTATGATGCAGTGCATACCTCTTACAGTCTTGGTTCTTATGCTTTAATAACAATGAGAGAGAAAGTGTGGAGAGGAGAGGGGAGGGGAGGGGAGAGGAGGGTAAGGGAAGGGAGGGGAGAGGAAGAAGAAAATTAACTTTTTAAAATATGACTTAAGCCCAGCCCAAGTTCTAGATGTTCTTTGTATCTCATTCAGTCCTCACGGCTCTGTTCTAGGAAGACACCATCTTCCATTTTCCAGATGCAGCAGCCTTCGTCTCTGGAGCCCACTGGGGAATGGGAAGGTAAAGCAGTATGACCAAGGTTATGAAGTTAGAAAGAGAATAAACTGTCATTGAATTCCACCCAATCTATTTCCCTATCTATGTTTTTAAAATGCTGTACTCTATATGAATAAACCCTTATATTTATTAAGGAATGGACAGGAGACAGTCTGGTCAAAAAAAAAAAAAACGAGGAATTGACTTTTCATATACATGCACTTACATGTATTTCTCTCTCCCTTTCTCTCTCCCCCACATCTTTCTCACAAACACACACACACACACACACACACACACACACACACAACTCCTCTTTCAGCCCAAGTATTGCCACTGGGCTTTGGGTAGCTCCTTGGGATCTGCTGTTTCAAAAGAACCCTAGAGAGAACAGAGATATAACTGGATCTCAAGATTGACCACAGTAGGCTCACTTCCCAGAGCAACAACCAATCCCTCCCCTTTCTTACAGGAGGGCCATGCCCACTGTTGCTGTGGCCGTGGTTGTGATCATACATGGGCAAAAGTGCTCTTCTAGGCTGTGCTGAAATTCATTGTTATGCTTGTTTCAATACCAACTAAGTCATTTTCTGTATCAAAGAGGCAATAAAGGATGATGGTTAACTCTATTCATTTTGGAGACAGAATTGGATCTTCTGCATCTGGCACCTATCAGTGAGATGGACTTTTTAAATGACATAAATTCCTGAACCAAAATTTTCTTATCTTTAAAAGTGGGAATATCTTAACCACTTAATATTGCCGCAAGGTTGCTACTCATGATGGTATTCAGATCCATGTTTGTCTGATTTTGTATTCAATACCACTTGCTGAATATGTGGGGTTTTTTTAACTATTTATCCTCGGGGTTTATATTTATAAAATGGGCATAGTGATTTTGTGTCACCAATTTATTTTGATAACAAAATGATAGATGCAAAAACCAGTGTCGCTTTGACAAGGCAGCTATTATGTGAAGACCAACAAATTAAAGTTATATGAGCTACAAGAAAAGCTACACCCCTTTAGTTGTAAATGAGAAGTTATTTATATACAATTATATTCTTATGTCTACTTTTGGTTTTCATTTCAGAATGTATGGATATGAGTGATACATGTAAATCTGGACAGTGTCTAAGATTACTAAAATAGCCACAGGAGCTAGACAGTGGCAGAGCACGTGATGGCTGTCTAGTTCTTAGCAAGTGCACCCTTTGTCTTGAATTTGACCCTGCCCTGCACAGAAGGAGGTCTGTGCCCAGTGCTTCCAGCCTTGGAACAACCGGAGTGCATTGTCTTGTCAGCTTTCTGCTAATTCATCAAAGGGAACAAATGGAGGGAAGGTCTTGTGCAAATCTAATCTCCTCAATTTTCCACACTCAATTCTCAAGAAGACAGAAGATGGAACCCAAACTAAAGCAATTGGAATGGAAAAGATGAAAGGGCTCTTTCTGGGTAATATTGCTACACTCCTTTTCTATGAATCCATTTTTAGTCCTTGAACAAATGGACATAAATAATTTCAACCATTAGCAGCTAAAAATGGACAACCATTTCTGGATCAGGAGAGAGACAGACTAATTATATTAATGTAGAGTAATTATATATATTTATGTTCAGTATCCTCACTGCAGAGCTGAGATAAAACTCTCTTCAGAAGGGAATTGGTGCAGTCAGAGAAGCCATAGGGTGCTGGGCCGTTGTTTGGGAAGTTTCCTATGAAATGCCAGCTCTGAAAGTGGGCAAAATGTTTGTAATTGAGCTATTGCTTTAGAATAAATGCCTAGTCAGAGTAGTACACTAGCCACTAAGGAAACTGCTCCAGGTGATAACTGGGTCCTGGGGAGTTAGAGTCCAGGGAGAGACTTCTTTTATTAGTATCTTACATTATTGGTTTAAAAACAGATTGAAGTTCTTTGCCTCCTTGACCACATGTGTGGGGTGATTACCAGAAGGACATGCTTATGTAAAGTCTATTGTCATTTGCTGCTGTGAGTTGTGAACTGGTTGCTCCAGTTTCCAACACAAACTTAAGGAGTCAGCTTCCAAATGATATCCCCAGGCTTTTATAGCCAAAGTCTATGGTAACATGTAGCAATTTTAATTATTTTCTCAGTCACCTGTGAATTTGCAAAGGAAAAGTGTGCTCAGCTCCATGTTCTGCATGATGATTGAATCCACCAATAAAGACTATGTTCCAGTACAGTACATTTATATAAATCTCATTGTTCTGTGCAGATGGAGCTACTTGACTGGAGACAAGTGAAGGAGTTGTTTAATTGGCCAGACTTGAGTCAAATGCCCAACTTTTGACCAATCATTTTGGCCAGAGAGATAAATAATATAATTAACTAGATCAAGATCACATGACCCTTTATGTTCAAAGTAGGGCCAGCCCTAATAAGTACAGAAGAAAGAAAAGAAACTCTGTTTTCAGAGGTTAAATGAAAGGATATTGGACAGATTAAGTGACTGTTTATTCCCTCTGTACTATGTGATGTTGGGCAGAGAATGATCTATTTTAGCTCAAGAAAAGTGACAATTGTAATTTTTCCTTCATGTGGTAGAAGATTAAATGAGTTAACATACATAAAATACAACATACTGTGTTTGACAGAAGAAACACTCAATAAATTTTAATTCCTTTAGTTCCAAAGAGATATTGATATTCTAATTCTTCTTCAGAGGACTCAAAGTGCTAATTTGATAGCTTGGTCTCATGTTTCTAACTGGCTTGTGATTTAAGGAGAAAACAAGTAGAAATAAATAATTTTTAAGCCATACTATCCTATAGCAGTTGTAATAATTCTAGAAATTCCCTCAATTCCTCAGAAACCCATCAAGGAAACAAAGACCTAAGGCCACCTCTTCTGTTACATTATTACTTGCCTTTTGGCAGCTTCTCATCTACCCTTCCATCCACCCACCTAACCCCCTTTCCACCATACCCACTGACCCACCCTCCCATCCATGAACCAACCTATTTCTCCTTCCATCTATCTATCCACTTCATTCATGCATGCATCCACCCTCTCTCTACCCATTTACCCTTCCATCCACTCATCTATCTATCCATCCACCCACCCATACATCCCTTCCTTTCTTGAAGAGGTCATTTTTGAGCACTTCTTAAAAACCAGAAGCTTTGCTAAGTACTGGCCATACAATCATTCATTAAACAAAATTCCTGCCTAGTGGAGTTAAACGGTGAAATCATCTTTTGAAGTTTATATTCTGCTCAAGTTACTTTACAAAGAGATACAGTAAAAAGTCCTTTCTTCATCCTTCCCTAGGTCAAGCTTTAGTTAAACTTTCAAATGTGTTTTGTTATATTGCTTTCATTGGGGGAAAAATAAACCTTCAAAACTGTGCACAGTGCAATTATAAAATAAATTCTTATACTGGAATAATTTGGGATTGATAGAGAGAAATCCATTTAGAAAAAAATAGGTAGGAGTTTAAACTTCCTTGGATAGCTTTTTTCAGAGAGCCAGACCATCAAAATCATCTTCAACTAACCCTTTAAATCTAAAAAGAACAGTCTTGTTAATTAAATGTTTAATGAATATCATTGCTAGCATATTAATTTTAGGTAAAATTCATGAAGCAGTGGCCTGCATTTTATATGCTGCCTTATTTTATGAGTGTGGTGAATATTAATACCTTGTACTTTACTGTCGTGGTCTCGTATGGACTCTTCTCTCAAAGACTCACCATCTTTAAGTTAAGTACTTAGGTTAGAGCACTCTTCTTATGTTTCAAATTAAGAAACCACAGCTAAGTTACCTTGAGTATAGGGTTCAGATTTAGAGGACAAGTTGTGGCCAGGTCAGAATAAGAACAGAGCCCTTCACAATTATTGCACCTCAGAGGGCTGGTGAGTGGGTAGCATGGGAAGATGGGAGGCACATATTTTTACCCACTTTTTAGACCTTTTGCACATATTTGCTTTAATCTTGTGTTTCAATGATTTTACTTTGCCTTTGTCTATAATACAATCCTTAGCATTGGAATGTTGGTAAGGGGTGTGACCTAGTATTGTTTTGTTATATCCAAGAAGTACTTCCACTTTGGGAGGGCCTGCTAAAAAACAGTTTCCAGGAATGCAGTGTGACCTTCTCCCAAATATGCTCTTGGTGTTAAGGAATGGTGCAGGATATGGCAAGAGCAGGCATTTGGAACTAGCTAGCAAGCCAAGGACCCAGATCCAAATAGTGACTCTCAAGATGATAGTGAACTTGACCAAGTTATTTCCTCTCTCTGTGTTTTATCTCCCTCTTGTATGATATGAAAGGAAGCACTGCCTACTCAGATTGCCGTAGGTATCAAAAAGGCTTTATGAACTGAATGAGGAGCTAAGTAGTATAGCCATTTATTCATGCATCAATTTCTCTCTCTCTCTTCATTTTTTCACACAAACAAATAAATCAAAATTTATGCATGTGATAAACTTTTGTATAAAGCAGTGTATGTACTTGTCAGAATGAATGGCATGGTAGGATTTGGAAGGATAATTACCTCAGTAAGTTTCATCAGAGCAAATGAGGCCACCACCTTCAATGTAGAAATGAATTCTTTTCAAATAATCCTTCTTCAGCCTGTCACAATACCTGGCTTTCCACCATTAGTAACTGACCATTAAATATACTTGAAGTGTCTTTTAAACACTTCTCCAAAAGTATCACATTGAGTGGTGTCTACATTTGGAGAAAGGTAACAGGGAAAAAAAGAAAGAAAAAAGGGAAAGGAGGGAGGGAGGGAGGGAGGGAGGGAGGGAGAGAGAGAGAGAGAGAGAGAGAGAATCACTTATTGAGGAAGGATGTGAGAAACTTCACATTTTAAACACCATCTTCAAACTTCACTTTTATACCTGAAGGAAGGGCTAAATCCCCATGTAGCTAGAAAGTAGCTTCTTCTTTTTTTTATATTTTTAAATAAATTTATTCAATATATGCAGGATTTATAAAAGCATATTGACACTTTCTGGAGTTCTGACTTGGACTTTATCAGCGTCCATCAGCATTTCCTTATACAGAAATGGTTTTTATTGTACATACACCACATATACTACACACATACACACCATGTACACACCACACACACATCACACACATACCACACCCACATACCACACATATATACCACAAACACACAAACTACACTGCACAGGTCATATACACACCATACTCCACACACTGACACACATCATTACACACACATATCTACCTCCTCAAAATCTGCAGATCATAATTCCTCCTGTCATTTCTTTCTATGTGCCAAGTCACTGAAGTCTCTGGGCCTCAGTTTCCTCCTTAAGGAATTAGGCTAATCAGAATCCACATGAGGACTAAGAGGTTTTCTAGCCAGACAGAGCTCCTTGGAGGTCGGGAGCATTATTCCCTGGCTGCAACAGAGTGAAAACAGCCAAAGGGATCACTGCCCACACCATTGCAGCCTCCTGGTCCTTGCATCACATCAGATGGGTGGTGGATTGACAGCAGAGCTCCAGGAAACATAGACCACACAGATGTGTATGGACGGTCACACCCCAGCCACACTAGGAACTGCTCTGCTGCAGGAAAAGCACATTTGTGTAGTGAAGATAACAGTACATAGCCCAGGAATTAAGACAACTATCCAGGTCTTCATTTTGGCTTTGTCCAGTGAGTCTATGATATATAAAGTTAAGATTTTCTCAGCACTTTCTTAGCATTTACCATGAATTTCACAGCAACCCTGTGTATTACATATTACTTTCATCCTCCTTGTTAAATACAGAGTGGGAAACTGGCACCAAAACCAAACATCCTGGTTTTCCTGGAACTGAAGGAGTTCTAGGAACATGAGATGTTCAGGGTTAAAACTGAAAATCCCAGAAAAATTGAGACAAGTGAGTAGCCAACAAACTGGGGCACAGACAGGCTGTGTAACTTTCTTAAGATCACACAGCTAATGAGTCGTGGAGCTAAGTTTTAATGTTACCCAAGTGTTTCAAATACAAATCCCACAATCTTGAATTCTCATTTGCCCCTGCAACCTGGTTGACCCACATTACAATTTCCCACCATGATCAATCTATGAAAATAAAAATGTAAAAAGGTTAGTGATATGTCTTATAAATTATTAGGTATATCAGCACATCCTCACATATTTTTCCATATAACATATCAACTAGAAATGGAAAAAAATAATGCATTAAAAATCCAGTAGTATACTTTTTAAATTACAAAGCACAAACCTACACAGTCCTCATACTGACGCACTAGCTGGAAAGATAAAACTGATAGGCAGGTGGCATTGTGGTACACACCTGTAATTTCAGCACTCAGGAGTCTGATGCAGGAGAATTGCAGGTTCAAGGCCAGCCCAGGCAACTTAGTGAGACCATCAGCAACTGAGCAATACACTGTCTCAAAAAAGACTGGGGATGTAGCTTAGTGGTAAGGTGCCCTGGGTTCAATCACCAGTGCTCCCACAAAAAAAAAAAAAGATAAAGTGACCTCTAAACATGTGTTACACATTGTGAG
Source organism: Marmota flaviventris (assembly GCF_047511675.1). Lineage (NCBI taxonomy): Eukaryota > Metazoa > Chordata > Mammalia > Rodentia > Sciuridae > Marmota > Marmota flaviventris. The sequence continues at coordinate 117,372,409 of NC_092506.1, read as the reverse complement.
AATTTTAAGAAGAACATGTGAAGCATCGAGGGGAGGGGTGAGACAGCACAGGGCAAGTGTGGGGCATTAACTGGAAGGACCATCAGATCTACCAAACCAGATTTAGATGCTGGGGAAGGAGAGATTGCAAGGTGAGAAAACAAGTGAAAATGTAGAAACAACACTCCTGTATGGAGAATGTGCAGGATAAGGTTGCAAAATAGGAAACAAGGACGAGAAAAAAAGATGCAGACGAGAGGCAGGTGTTGTGCTCCCTTATCCACCATACACTGATCTGGGAACTACATGTGAACAACTCTCAAATATTCTTATAAATTGTTTTACCCTCAACCAAGCCCAAACCCCAAATCCAATTTGGGTCTTTTTTATACACACGTGTATTGGAAGGTGGAGGTGCACTTTACAATAAACTCCCATAGCCTGGCTTAAGAACTATGAATTATGACTTTTTTTTTAACCTTAAAAAGGCTACTGAAATCAAAATCATTAGATAGGTGGTGCTTTCTGTGAGTTATTACGTATAGAAGAAAACTTTAATATATGTGCCCATACTGGTCATCAATTTATAGTAAGAGAAACAATAATACATCAGAAATCAAACTAAAATGACACAAAACCAAATGCCCAAAGAAACACCCCTTTCCAAGTCTTGCTTCCAACCAATGAATTCAGTGTTCCTGAAAGATTATTGACTGGGTTATCAAATAGTTAAGGCTTACATAGTTTTAATTTCTTAAATGCAGTTATCCAAACTTCATGTGAGTCATAAGTTTTGGAAGTACTTTTACTCAGTACTGGTTTCAAGTCAATAGACAACAAGCTGTATAATCAAGAACGAACTAATAGCTACATTCACTCATGGAAATGCCAACATTAAAAACTGACAGTCCCAATAAGTGGAGGTGCAATTCACAAGTGAGAAGAGACTGCATATATTTGCACAAATAAAACTAATTTACATTTCTGTGAACGATAGAGTGAGTCACTCCACATTTATATATTTATACTTAACAGTGGATTGTATGTTGCAGTCTAATATTCTAATTACTCCCAAATCAATCCCATTTTTCTCTCTATGGAGGAAAATGAGCTAAAAGATTATTTATGCAGGTCTGCATAGACACCTCAGCACATCAGCCCAGAAGTATTTCTCAAAGTACAACTTCAGGACACCCTGCCTCAGAATCATCAGGGCTGTGTTAAAATGCAGATTCAAAGGCCTACACTGCAGATAAGTTTAGTTATACAATCAGTATATATAAACCTGTTGATAGGCAAACTATAGCTTATATAATCACAGGCATTAGAAGTTACGTGAAAGTATTTGCAAAAACGTATAGTATAAGAACTTTCTGGCCCTACCAAATTTTCTGTTGACCAAAGATCTTCATTATGGTCAGTACTGTCCAGGGAAAGTATGAGATTTGCTTGACCTGTTCACATAGCAAAACATTCCTATGTAGTTACTTGTTGTACATGAATTAAATGCAAGGGGGTTTTTATAACAGGCAAAGAACATTTTTGTGTCTATGTTTGTGGTGTTAGGGATTGAATCTGGGGCTTCACACATGGCAGGCAGGTATTCTATTATTGAGTTATATACTCCTAGCCTCACAAACCTCACAATGAGCATCTCTTAAACTGTGTATCTTATAAACTGTGAAACCCATCCCTCTCTGCCATGTGAGCGGCTACCCCTCTTTCTGTGTGCTCTTGACCTTTGATTTCTCCATGTTTATACCTCTTCAGATATATCCTTATAAATTGTTTTACCCTCAACAAAGCCCAAACCCCAAATCCAATTTGGGTCTTTTTTATACACATGTGTATTAGAATGTGGGGGTTCTACAATAAACTCCTATACCTGGCTCAATAACTATGAATTAGTTCATATAACATATAAATTCAATGGCTATGTCTGCTGTTTCACCTGTTAATAGCATACTTCTCTCCCAAAGCAGACCTTCAATACACTTGCTTTAGAAACCTTCCTTTCCTTCTTTTTTCTCCAACCTGTCTCCTCTCTGCTGAGTTTTTTAATCTTTCCTTTAAAAAAAAGTGTTGAATGTCCCCTGCCAATACAAAATGAGCATCCCAAACTCCAAAACTGAAATGCTCCTAAATTTGTAATTGTGTGTGTATATGTATGTGTGTGTGTGTGTGTGTTGCTGGGGATGGTGTATGGTAGACATGCTCTACCACTGCTATACTCTCAGACCTTTGAAACTCTAAATTTCAGCATATTACAAATGGAAAGTTCTATACCTTACCTCATGTGATTGATCACAGTCAAAACTTAGGCTCTAAGGCTTGGGGTGTACTCAGTAGTAGAGAGCATGTCTAGCATGCACAAGGCCCTGGGTTCAGTCCCCAATCCCTTAAAAAAATGCTTACTAAAAATACGGAATAAAATTATCTTTTGCCTCATTTTATAAGGTATATATGAAATATAAATGAATTTCCTATTTAGTCTTGACTCCCGTCTCTAAAATATTTTATTATCTATATATATGCGAACATTCCAAATCCAAAGCCATCCAAAATCTAAAGCACTTTTGGTCTCAAACATGTCATATGGAAGACACTCAACTTCTACATACATGTTTCTATAACACACACATGTAAATTGATATTTAACATAATTTTCTCATGGGCCATGACAATGTTAAGGGACAGGGCTGTCTACTGCTTTCTTCGTAAGATCTAACAAAATATAACTCAACACTCTGCACAACAATTAGCTCTGGGCCTCTGTGCCAAACAGGGGCTTGATCAATTCGCTAAATGACTTGGTGACTGTTATTCTTCCTTCTCCTTATGATGCATGGAGTAGAAATGCTTCCTGCCACCCGCAGAATGAAACGCGATCTCCTCGAGTGTTAATTTTATAAGAGCAGGAGAACTGAACTAATGCGAGGCCATCCTATCTGTTAGCCTCATAGCTCATATCGAGGAAACTCATGAAAGCTTTTCTGTCCTTTTTTTTTTCCCTCCCCACAGCCTATTTTTCAAAACCATCTGCAAATACATTTAATAATCAGTTGGTAGATTAGCATACAAAACTAGTCTTAACTAAATTTGAATTCAATCTTTATTTGAGGCAGTGATAGCTAATATTGACTGTTGCATAGAATTATGAGGAACCCCTGAGTAGTTGGCTCCAGCAGAGCTGAGATCTATTTTTTAAAACCAGTTATTGATTTCTGCAAATAGGCTTTCCTTGAGGCTCCTGCAGATCATGGGCTTTAGGTGAAATGTGGTGAGGTGATGGATAGTGAGGGCCAGTACATTTTCCCTTTGTTCATCTACATTCTTATTAATAATAATATCTTTCATTTATAACTCCTTTCATTCCCAAGCTTGGTGAAGTGCTTCGCAGACGTAATGACGTTGTATGGAGAAATCCATCACCCACCCCACAGGTGAAATGCAGGAGTTATCTAGCCACACTGCTGGGCTGCACCACAGCTTGGGATACCAGAAGAAAACCCTTGACCAGCCAAAGCTATTTTAAGGAGACAATTATAGCTGCCTAGATTGAAGTGGGGTTATGTTTTTTCACCTAATGCCCACCAGTGTGTGAAGGGCTCTTTTCCAGTTAATGATGCTAAATCTCACAACCACTGCACCAGCTCAGGGTTGCAATGGAACTGGTCAGCTAGAAGGGCTTACCTTTCTGAGACAGCACTTAAGTTCCCCGTGCCATGCATCCATGGCATGTTCAGCAGTAACAACTTCATTTCCTATATTGCCATAATGATCCAATGCTTCTAAGCATTTTCTGCACCAAGCACTCTTTCCTGTTTCTGTTAATTGAAAAAAAAAAAAAAGACAAATATAGCAGAATGGCTATCCTCAAGGGAAGCAGTACTTTAAGTTGGATCACATTGCCATTTATCTATCTTATCTATTGTATAAATTCAAGCAAATTGCTTATGATTATTATTCCACAAATAAAATGAAAGTCTCATCCAAAAATTGGAGACCCATCTTTGAACCCCCTATGATGAATTTTTACCTAGATTTTTCCTCTACCTTGGTTTACAAACACAATGATAGATATTAAAAACACACTGCTTTGTTAAAAAGCAAAAAGACAGGAAGGATATGAGTAGAAAAGAATGATGAGTTCATCTATTAAGTTTTCCTTTACTGAAGTTTGCCATCAAGATTTATAGATTATTTCTTTCAAGTGTTTACTGTATGGGGTCATTTTTCTCATCATTTTGACACCTCCTGAAATTCTACCACCTCCAGGAAAACATGCCATCTCTATCAGCAAACAAACACAGGCTCCTTTCAATCCAAATCAGAAAACCACATGATGAGTCTCTCAGGACTTCCTGCTAATTAGCACTCCAGATTATTTCCCCCCTACTCAACCAACCAACTTAATCCTGTGTAGGGTGTCAATACCTTTCTCTCATTCATGACTTCCTTTAATGGCCTTATTTCTGCAATTTGACCTTTGCATGTATACTTGGATCATCGCCTGTGCTTAGATAGCAGATTCTGAAAGAGTAAGCATTTGATCTGCTTTGTTCTGTAGCACAAGGCCTAGCACACTGCCATGTCATGGGCAAGTGGATGCTGAAGTGTCCCTTGGTGCCTGTGACTCAGGGTGTTGTATTTTGCTTTGTTCACTGGGTGCAGATTATTTTCAACCAACTTAGTATTGGCTGTGTGAGCAAGACACGGGCTTAATTACCTTTCCTAATGGTAAGGATCAATGGATGGGTGAGCCAGAATGCTGAGTGGCACCAGCTGCCATTTCCCATTTCCTTGCTGTCTTGAGTCTTGTCCATGAGAAGTGATATTAGAAATGACATCCACTTATTGTCATTTTTTCTCCAGTGACATGTGGCTCATACCTTTAAGTGAACAAGCATCTCCCTTCTGATTGTGGCAAGGGAGGAAGCTGTGCAGTCCCTGCCCACTTGATTATCCTCTCTCAGTTGATGCAGCAAACCTAATTGCTGTTGAGAATAATCCTACCTACAAATGCTGCTCACACAATACAATTAAGTCCTCATTTTGTGAACTGAGTTGCATTGAAGGAACAAAGTGAGGAGTAAATGCATTCTACAATAAACATAGAAATGAATGTCAATGAATGAGCAAGAATGCAATTGAATCTTAGGTAAAATGTCATGGATGTCATATGCATCAGTTGGAGCAATGTTTATGAAAGTCCATGTATGCCAAGTAGGGAGCAGAGGAGAGAAATGAATAAAATCTGTGTCTTGCTCAGGTCACTAATGCAATATTTTCTAAAAGATATAGACAAAAAAAAGTTTCTTAAAGGGATCTGTCATAGTTGGTGTGCATGGACCCAAATCTGAAATGGAAAGCATTGTCTCTGAATGTTTTTTGACCCTGAATCTTTCTTTGGGGTCTCATCTCCAAAGCTTAGAAAAATTACCCAATTATGTATCCAGATACCAGCCAAGATTTTCCAAAGATGGCATATTTATATCTATATTGAACTCCCCCCTTCCCTGCTGCCTTTGCTCACTCCTTCTGCAAACTTGAGTTCCCTGAAATTAAGGAAAAAGAATCCCAGCTGTCTTCTCTGCCATGCAGACAGCTCAGGACAGATGGGGCCACCAACTAAAGCATTCCCAGGGCCATTGGAGCTCCAGCTCTCTGAGCACTCAGGCCACTTTCTCGTGAGTGAAAGTGGGGTGATCCTCTTGAGGTATAGACTAGAGAATAGAAAGTGTTAGGTCAGAGGTGCTTAAGTGGGTTGTGTCAGACAGCCATGCAGAGTGTGAAGGAAGGGATGGGAAGCTGAGGCTCAAAATGGAGGTGGGCTCCCAGTCTATTTCAGTCCAGGGAGGTCACACCTCAGGCCTGACTCATTGAGATGTGCAGTCCATTTTTGCAACTGTCTTTCTATGTATATTTATGTAGAACACCCAGCATCCCTGCAAGGAGCTAGGGCTTGTTATTTTGACAGATTACAGGCGAGTGACTGCTTTGTAATGGCAGCAGCCACTCATTAACTCTGGCGGGCCAGACAGAAACCATCAGCTTATTCCGACTGCATCCTCCCCTGGAGGTGAATATTCAACAGGAATTGATCTCCTTAATGAGAACACAGCCCATGCTGCTTCGATTAGCAGCAGTGGAATTTTAAATAGTTAATTATGACAAAGGGTCAGTCTGTGCACAGGCATGTGCACAAATGAGCATGCATGTACACATGAGTTGACATATGGATGGTTGATAGAATCCTCAGCTCGTGTGTGAGCCTAGGCTTTGCAGTATGTCCAGGGAGGGCAATTCCAGAGAATATTATTGAGCTACCACTGGTTCCACAGGAGTGGACCCTATATTAGAAAATCCCTGAAAGGAAGACCTTAGATGGGCCCTTTGTTCTGTGCCCATAGGGCTATCCAGGGATGCTTTCCTGACACAGTGACAGACGGGTTTGTAGAATACCACAGGGCAACAGAGATGAATGCTGTGATCTAGGAGGACAGATCTGTCTGTTCAAAACAGAATTGCTCCTTAAAAAAAGAGAAAAAATAACTTGGCTGAAAGACCTCCTTTCCAAAACCCAATGAACATAATTAAGAATAGGCTGAAATGGGTAAGAAGACATGATAATTGATTGTGGCCTTTCTGTCTGGCAGCTGCACTTAATTAACCTTTAGATTCAAATATCAAGTGGAGTGTGCAAGGGGAGGCATGGAGATGGAGCTGCCTGACCCCACTTATCTCTGCTCACCGAAGGGACTAGTTCAGAGGTCACCTCAGGGCTGGGCCAAATCTCAACTTTCCCGTCCCATCACATTGCCATTCCCACCAAAACTGCATTTAGATGTCTAGAGGTTCTTCTCAACTTCCCAAGGGCATGAGGCTGGCTAGTATGTGGTAGTTCTGCTGCAATCTGGTTTGCGGCTTTGTGTCATAATGCCTGCAAATGGGAGTCCAGTGCTTCAGTTCTTCTCAGCCTAGCTTTCCCAAAGAAAAACAAAGCCCCCATCCACAGGCCAGGTTCCATGTGTTCAGGAAACAAAAGCAAGACAGTAGCATTCTGTACTCCTTTGTCTCACAAGCCTCAGGGATCATAATCACCTACAGTAACGTCATCTCTAAGTACAAAGCCTAGCAATGGTAAGAACTATAGGTGGACACAGGGGGCATAAGGCTCTGCTGAAACTCACTCCACAAACTAAAAACCAGGAGCAGTCAGTTTCCTGGAGTTATCCCAGTGGCTCATGAGAACTGGACAGAGCTTTGGGTTTGTCAGTGCTTAACGAAGGCCTGACCCTAGTGACGCCACATTAGTGCAGCAGTCTTTGAGGCATACTGCCGTGAGAGCACAACATTTGCCTGGGTGACAGAGAGCCATCCAAATGCAGCGTGGCCTCGCACACTTCTGTCCTCTGCCATCAGAAGAGACTGTTTACCAGCACAAGCCCAGTTGGAGCTCTTTATACTGCCTGGCTCCTCAAGGGCTGGTGTGAAAAGGCAGCAGCACAAAGACTGACCTCTCAATACAGCTCAAGCATAGTTCTTTTCTCTTTTCTTCCTGTTGCACTGGTCATCTGGCTTCAAAGAAGGTTGGATATTCCTAAGAGGCCAAAGGGCATGTCTGAATTGAGATGTGCATTTTGAAGGTGGGTGGGAGTGTTTCTGCTTATGCTTTTCCTACTCTGGTATTTCAAAAAAAAGAAAAGAAAATAGAGAGGCAAAGGAAAGAAGGAAGGAAGAAAGAAAGGGGAAAAAACACAATCTCTTCAGTAGATTAGGTTTATTAAATGCACTTAATGATATTTTCAAATGATGATGAATTTATTGGGGTATTAAACTCATTATATGTTGAAAGCATATATATTCATATATATAAATCTTCCTAAGAACATCTGTGTACAGATGTTTTATATCTGTGTACACATATATGCAAAAATACATCTGTATTCATTTATCTATACATACACACGCAGGTGGACTCTTATTGATACCGCCGGTTATCTTGAGGAGTTTTTGCTTCCCCAAATGCTGAAGAATAATACCAGAGAACCACGCTGCTGTGGAGGCAAGTATAGAGTGGAAAGTAAAAGGCTTTATTAAAGGAAAGCAGAGAAGACTCCTCCCCTGCCTCCACCAGGAGGAAAGGGATCTGAAAGGCATGATCCATGTGATGGATGGGTCTTATCCCTTTTATATCTAAGGTCTTCTTCCTACATTTCTGTCCTTTATCTTGTTTATTCCCCTCTATCTTGCTTGTGATGGGGAATGCAGGTGGGAAGGCCAAAAGGTGGAAAACAGGTGGGCCAATAGGGCAGGGAAGGAGTGATCCCAGCAGGAAGGACCTAGGGTGGATTGATTAGCACCTCCTTATTGGCTGGGAGCTACTTCATTAGTAGTTCTTTAGAATGGGACTGGGCCTTGGGGACATTACATTTCAATCTCCCAGGTGTAGTTCTGATTTCCCAGCTCAGATCGGACTCTATTTTCTTTATGGATACCATGTTCTTTATTAGACTGGATATCAGAACTGATTCACCTAACTACACTATCTATCTATCTTTAAATCTGGCTTCATTATTTCCAGTGGTTTAATTTAACACTTTCTTGACAGCAGCAGTGTGAAAGTGATACACATTCAATAGAAACTGTTCTTTGCAATTTGAATTTTAATCTTGCTGCTGGGCAGTGACTGCAAGCCACAGCTCCTAATTAGCCATGTCATTATGAGAGGAAACAACGTGTAACTACCATGTATTGTGTTACCGGTATTTTTTGGATACAAGTATCCAATAAATAACTTGAAATAGTCAAGAGTTTATTATAAAATAACTCTATGTTGGACCATTTTGCCCAATTGTGTTAGTTAGCTTTTCATTATTGTGACTAAAACACTTGCCTTTAACAACTTAAAGAAGGAAAAGTTTATTTTGCTTATGGTTTTAGAGGTTCAGTTAATGGTCAGCAAATTCCATTGCTCTGGGCCCAAGCTCTGGGTGGTGGAAAGGTGTGGTTGAGATAGTCTGCTCAGATCATGCAGCCAAGAAGGGGAGAAAGAGAGGTTTAGAAAGGCATCAAGGACAAGACACAGTTCCCAAGGGTAAACCCCAATGATCTACTTCTTCCAGTCATGCCCAGAAGAAAAGATCCTAAGAAAAAGACACTCAGAAGCAAGAGCTGTACAACCTATAACATAAACGCCAGCTCTTTATTTTCACCAATTGTGTAGTTTCTGCCAAAATAGAGATTGATACTCACAGTGACTCCTGCTCAGTTATTGCTTGATCATTCCAAGAGCATATATGTTGTGATTCCTCCCATTGCTAGCAAGCAATGAGACTGTGGTAGAGTTGGTTATGCTGGAACTCAGGTAAAAAGAAAAATTGGGCATCAATTGCCCAATTGAACATTAATAGGTATCATAAGAAAGTACTCTAGATGAATATTGTGTGTATGTACAAATATGTAACAACAAATCACATCATTATGTACAACTAAAATGCACCAATAAAAAAATGAAAAGAAAGCACTGAAGAATAAAATACCATACAAAAAATAAAGGGGCTCACACAGAGGTTTGCAAATATTAGATTACCCAAGAATCACATAGGGAGTTTGGTATGTACTAAATGTTTATACCTGCTCCATATCCACAGGTTGAAATTCCAGTTCCAATTTGCTAGTATTTGGAGATATGGTCTTTTGGACGTGATTGGAGCATGATGGTAGAGCCCTAGTTAAATAGATTATTGTCTTATATAAGAAAATGGAAGTGGCACACTCCTGTCATCCCAGCAACTCCAGAGGCTGAGGCAGGATTGCAAGTTCAAGGCCATCCTCAGCAACTTAACAAGACCCTCAGCAACTTAGCGAGACTCCATCTGGAAATAAAAAATAAAAAGTGGTTGGCGATGTAGCTCAGTAGTAAAGTGCCCCTGGGTTCAATCCCCAATACCCACACCACCCCTCAATACACAGGCAGAGAACTAGCTAGCAACTTTTATTTTTCTCTGCCATGTGGGAACACAGCAAGAAGATAGTTATGTGTAAACAAGGAAGGGGGTCTCAGCAAGAACTCAATCCTTCTGGCACCTTGGACTTCTAAACTCTAGAGCTACAAAAAACAAATATTTATTGTTTAAACCACCTATTTATGATATTGTGTTATCATTGGCTAAGGTTACTAAGTCAGAGCTTGTTTAAAATGCATCTTTTAAGACATTGTAATTCATTCATTTGGAGATAGGGTCCAGACCTCTGCATTTTCACAAAAATATTGGGGGTAATTCTCATGGAAATGGTTCCTAGATCTCACTTGGACAATGCAGTCCAGGTTAAGTGCATCCTCACGTCTTGTCCTTTCTGAGGACATATCTACAATATCTCTTTGGCCCAAAACCATAGGTCTAGTTATAAAGAAACAGAGTGGACTCTGTTTGCAGTATATTTGTATGTGAAAATGCACGTGTGTGCGTGGGGGGGGGGAAGTATAAAGTATAAAATCAGCTCTAGAGACTTATTTGTCCTCTCTTTTTTTCTTTATTAACTGTGGTAGATACTAAATATGGCAGGGAAACTTTCAAAACTGTCTTATTCAAGATATTTCATTCTGATTCCAGGTACCTATAAATATAATAACATATCACTCTGTGATTATGTTAATGTTCTCTGGCATAGTTAACCTTAGAATAAGAAAAGAATGCTAGACTGTCCAAGTAGGCCCAGTGTCATCAAATAAACCCTTAAAAGCAGAAAGCTTTCTTCAGCTGGTGACAGAAGGAGACATCAGAAAGAGCTGAGGCATCAGAGGGAATTGATAGGCCTTTGCTGACTTTGAAGATGAAGGGGGCCACATCCCAAGGAATGCTGATGATCTCTGGGAGCTGATGTAGTCCAATGCTGACAGCCAGCAAAGAGTTGGAGACTTCAGTTCCATGACAGCCAGGAATTCAACCAACAACTTTAACAAGCTTGAAAGCTGATCTTCCCTTGAGCTTCTCAAAAAGAGCCCAGCCTGGCAAACACCTTGATTTTAAACTCATGAGACCATAACAGAAAGATTAGCAAAGTCCAGTGAACTTCTGATCTACAGAATTGTGAAGTAATAACCTGTTCTATTCCAATACATATTCAGTACTTTGTTAAACAGAAATAACAAACTACTACACTATGAACATCTAATACTATACTATGAAACATTTTGAGGAAGCCATTTTGAAACTGCTGCCATATTCAGTATATACACTTCATAGTAGAAAATTACTATGAAGAACATAGTCCTGTCTCTCCAAATCTCACAATGCAGAAGAGGCCAATAATAGACAATTAATTAAAATATGATGTACAAAGCATTAATTAAGGAGTTGAGCACCAAGAACTATGGAACTGGGAAGGGATCATTCTTGTTTGATGTGCTGATGATAGAGGGAGCTCAGAGAGTGGCATGGGCTGGGTCACGGAGAGTGCACAGGAGTGTGTTAAGAAGTGGGAGGGAGTAGGCAGTGGAAATAGGAGAAAGGGTGGAGTGGTCAGAGGGTACTTGTCATAAATGGGAGAGTGGAGTCACCAGTCAAAACTTATGATACATAGACATGTGTGAGTTTGGAAAGGTAGGTGGCAGTCAGGAGGTTAAAGAATTTTTTCAAATCATGCACAAGATATGGGGCAATACCTTGCATTTAAGTAAGCAGAAGCATGACTGATCAAATTTGTATTTCCACTTGGAACCCAGGCAAGGCACACAGAATGGCTCTCCTGCCATGGCTCCCATCTTCAAGCATCTAGTTCTCTTTTCCTACAAAGGAGGAGTCTTCAAAGAAAGATGTTTGGAACAGAGGCAAGGACTATAAAACCAGCTGCTTCAGTGCATTGATAGGGGAGTTTCTTGTCATGCTTTGGTGATTGTTAGGTACAATGGCATTTCTTCCCTTCCTTCCTCCTCCCTTCCTTCTCTCTTCCTTTCTAATATAATGCATACCTTTGAATACTACACCCAACACAGAAGTCATAGCTCTAGCAACTTATATCTACCTGCAGCTGTTCTCCCTATCCTCCTGTCTTCTACAGATTAATTGATTGCTCTATCAGTGTATCAAGCCACCTATTTTTCAAACTATCTATGTATGTGGTTTTGTTATACTATGTTCATTTTAACTGTATACCATTCAGTTGTTGTTGTTTTTTTTTTTTTAAAGAAGAGAACATCACACTGTTTGTAATCTATTGTGTCTGTAATTGCACTGTTAGTTTCATCAGGAGTGTCGCCTGCAGCTATATTTCATTTGCTATGATTGCTGTGTATTATTCCAGTGAGTATACACACAGTAATATATTTGTGCATTCTTCAGTTCTTCTATCTGTAGAAATATGGGAAGATTAGGCAAGAGTTCTTTTTTAATAGAAAATACTACACCAATTCTAGGGCAGTAATAGAGTGTTGAAGAGGCCAGGCTAGAAACCTAGGATAAATAAAATAGCCAGGATCAATATTCAAATGTCTAACTTAGGAACCATTTCTGCTCAATTCAGATTAGAATCATATATTTCTTCCTCCCTCTTTTACTAGATCTTACATTGTGTTCACACAAATGATATCTTCATCCAGCTGTGGTCTAGAAGAGCAGAGCAGAGTATGCAATTCAAAATATCAATACATTACGTTCATCACAGAAGAAGAGTAGTAGACTTTTTCCTTCATGGAAATACAGCTCTGGGCCACAGCCTTCTGAGTTCTGCTGGTAAATACTTGAGTGAGCTATGAAGCCTCTGAAGCCTGCCTACCCTTCCTTCCTACGGAGAAGGTGGCTGTGATGGAATAATCCTCTTAAGGCGTAGAAGCAACAGGCACAGAATATCTTGTAGCTTTAGGAGAGAATAATGTTTTATCCACCTCAAATGTCTGTTCATTGAAATAGACCTCTGCAACAAAAGAGATTAAGAAGAAGAAAAAGAAGAAGAAATGTATTAGTATGTATATCACATATACGCATGGGAGACACACAGGGAATGAATAGTTCTTCAAGAGGAGCCTTAGAATTCCAGTTTATACAGCACCTTCAACCAAGAACAGTGTACTTTTAGAGACATGACAAGACAAAGGAAAAGGACTTGAGTCTCTAAAGGCATCAACTTGAGGGAAAGCAAATAAATGGCAGAAAAAGACTAGTTAGTAAAGCATGTGTATCATCTTGAATCAAAGAAGTGAAGGGTCTGAAATTGTCTTTAGTGGTTAACCTTTGTACCTCTGGAAGAGTGGGGGTTGGGTTAGCTTTTATCTTGGTAAATCTATGTCCTTCTGTCTGACACAAAAGAAGAAGAAGAAGAAGAAGAAGAAGAAGAAGAAGAAGAAGAAGAAGAAGAAGAAGAAGAAGAAGAAGAAGAAGAAGAAGAAGAAGAAGAAGAAGAAGAAGAAGAAGAAGAAGAAGAAGAAGAAGAAGAAGAAGAAGAAGGAGGAGAAGAAGAAAAGAAAAAAGTGTGGGGGGGTGTTGAAAACTTGACTGCGTCTGCATCTTCTTAATTGTCTTCGGTTCAACAAACCTTGGTATTTTGGGGTGGTCTTTCACATGTGATGATTGGAATTGATTATAGCACTGAGCTTTTCTGACACTTGCCTTAGATCAATTCACAACCTGCTGGAGGTATTAGATAACCACCTTGACTACTCAGTAGGCTACAGGGCTCCACTTCATTAAGTAATCCTGAGAAACCCTGACTCTCTACTCAGGAGTTTGAAGTTATGAGAACGTACAACAGGGGGCACATTTGACCATGATCCTTTTAAAATATGTTACAAAGCAGTGTGGAAGAAGAGAGATTTTTAATTTTTCATTTTTATTAGAAATTACCCTTACATTTAATTTCTCTGTCAAGTGGGCCATTATGCTTACAATGAGTAATTATCTTTATCATCCTTAAATACTTCATCTTCAAAGAAAATGTTTAAATAAACCTTTGTTAGAATACTTAAATATGATATGCCGTATTGAGTTTCATTTTAATGAAATTTGGCCTTATTTGGGGGTCTAGCATAAATTGGATGTGTACAATGCTTAAACTAATTCATTGTATTACTTGAAACATTTCATTTGTGAGATATTTTAGGTTAACCAAAAAGATTTAGGTCATGAAAAAAAGAAAAGTTTCTTGTATTTTTAATAAATCTAGGAGTGGTTTTATCTAGAAAAAAATTAACTATGTTTTCCTCTATAAAGCAGCATCTGCACAGCAAAGAAAAGCTAAGTGAGTATTTCCAGGAAAAATGGTTCTGCTATCAGTTTTGCCATTAAATAGTAGCCAAGTGACCAAAAGCCTATTACTTTACCTCCTGTGACTCCTCACTTGTGTGGAGAATGAGCAAGGGCAAGTGGGGGATCTGATGGGATTAAATAACACTGGTGTTAATTCCTTTATAAGATCCTAGTCTCATTCAGATGCAGATAAACATCCAAAGTCTTTTGGAAGCTGAGCCATTCTGGTCCTGGTCTGAATGCTAACACTACCCAGGATGCTGTGGGAAAGTCCAAGTGCAAACCTGTCTGAATCAGCACTGGAGGATCTCTCCATTTTCTTTTGTTTTAAACCTAATTAAACTATGAGTTGAATTTCTGCTCAGTGAAAGACACCATTATTAAATCAAAGAAAACTGTTAAGGAATGTTTATATTGAGTTGGTTTATAGTTGATATGAATTAACAAGGACATTCACATTTCCCCCTCTGCTTTCCAAGTGCTTCCAATCCAAATCTGTTAGGATTTTTGAAATTGATTATGTTCCAAAAGTGAAACATGAAGTTGAGTTTGATGCTGAGCATCTTGGATAAGCACAAATCATTATTTGTGTTGGCATTTTGATCTGGTAGTTTTTTTGCTATAGAGGGTTGTCTTGGATGTTATGACATGTTTAAGGTCATCCCTAATTTCTATCCTCTAGATACCAATAAAATGATACCCTCCAACACACACACACACACACACACACACACACACACACACACACACACCACAGCTGTGGTAAACAAAATTTCTGTAGACACTAAGTTTCTCTGTGGGACAAAATTGCCCCCAGTAGAGAACATTTACCTAGAGAAGGAATTGACAAACTGTAGTTCATAATCCAAATCTAGAGAGTCACCCATTTTGTAAATAATCCTATATCATAATATAGGTACACACTTTTTTTGGGGGGTGGGGTGCACAGTACTGGGGATTGAACCCAAGGGTACTTTGCCACTAATCTACATTCTCAATGCTTTGTATTTTTTGAGACAGGATATCACTAAGTTGCCCAGCCTTGTCTCGAATTTGCAATCCTCCTGCCTCAACCTCTGGAGCTGCTGGAATTACATACAGGCATGGGCCATTGCACGCAGCAAGTGGGCACATGACCCAATCATTTCACCTCTATACTTTCTTGCATTGTCTTTTGCATGAGCTTTGGGGGAACACCTTGAATCTAAACCATAACATTAGCCTTTTCTTCAATTTTTAAATAAGTGTAATTTTCTTTTTTCTTAAATTAAGCATCATCGTGCTTTCTGGAGTTTTACAGCATATGTCCTCTGGGTAGAATTGCAGAATCTCAGGAATCCAAAGATCATGGACTACAATTTTCCATGCCATACATGAACCTGCACCAGGGGGGTCCCCTATTGTTATTATCCAAAGCTACAGACTCAATACCTGTAGTAATTAATCAAAACGGAACTTACTTCTTCCACTATAGCCTACACTGTTGTTGAATAGCTGGGACTAAAATTTTTTTCTATCAAGTTGAAATCAATTTTTCTACACCTGCTGCCATTAACATCATTGTACCACTTAAAATCTACAGGAAGAGCCTGATCTCACTTGCTAGATGCAAATCATTCAGCTCTTATTAAGTTAACAATAGGATCCCTCTTTAATGTTCCTGTCTCCATATTATTTACCCTGCCAGATTCTTATTTCCTTAAACCACATGACTTCAAAAACTCTTGCCATGCTTGATGGTTTTGCTCTGAACACAATTTATCTACATCTGTTGTCAGATCAGTGGGTCCTTTAGCTCATGCAGGACAGAAATCAAACACAGCTAACAAAGAGGTTAGAAAGATTCTTTTGTGCGTCGATAAGTTTGACAAGATGGCTATCCCAGAGGCAGAGTAGCAAGGAAAGGTAACTAATCCTTAGTCGGGCTGGTAAGGGAAGATGATTACCTCACAGCCAGAATAGCAAACCAGTGAAGGAATGAACAGTATCTATAAATTCTTGAACTATAAATTAACATATTTATAAGCTATTGGGCAATCTCTCATTGTGCCTGTGTAAATGCATGTTTAAAATTTTGGCACGTGGTCCAAAATGTACCTAAAATTGTATTAGTTTTCCCTGTTGGGTAAATCCTTTAACATGACAATGTATTTAAATTGGTGTCCTGGTTACTCTTGTCAAGGAGTTGTAGTCACCATTGATTTGGTGCTTTCTTGTTTGTCTCGAGAAATGGATGTAGGACATGTTAAATATAAAGCTTGCAGTGCTTTTCTTTTAACTATCTCCAACTTAAAGCTTAACCCTATACTCTAGTCCCTGTCACTCATCTTAAGCAAAGGATATGTACTGCCTTTCTGTTAACTGTTTATCAACTTTTAAAACTATAGTCCTATCTCATATCCTTCTAAAAAATTAGCAGATACTTTGCTACCCTTCATGTTTTCTAAAATTGCATTCACTTTTTTTTCCAGTGGGTTCATCATATGAAGTCATTAAAAACTTAGACTCAACTAAGTTCCTGTGGAGGATTGCAAATGCTGCAGCTCAGCTTCTCCTTTTCCATTGTCTATTTTATAATTGCTTCAGGATATGAAGGCATGGATTCCTATTTCTTTCTCTCAAATGTCAACTTGGCAAATCCAGTTCATAATTCTAGGCTCATGAAATATTTTTGCATCCTATTTTCTTTGTTTTCCAATTTATTTATTATTCTACCTGGCTTCATGTTATCCACAAATTTTTGTCAACTATGCTTTTGGTATCTTTATTTAAGACTTTGATAAATATGTTAAGAAGAATAAGAATATACATAGATTCTTCAAGCCATCCCAAAGGCCACCTTTCACACTGCCACTAATTCATTAATCAGAAATTTTTGGTCACAGTTATTAAATTAATTATAGTTTCACTCCATAAAACCATGATTCAGTCTATATTTCTTTATTGTGTTACAAGGATACTTTAATGCCTCCTTAAATAGTTGAAAAATCTTCCACTTCTTGTAAGTGTGTTCCCTTCCAAGCTTCCTTTTATTGCATTTAGAGAATGTTTATTCATTTGTTACCTATTAGCTCACAAATTTTATTTATTCATCAAATAGTACACATGCTGTGTGACAGACAATCCACTAGATGCTGGAACTACAAGGCTCTCATACCTGTAGTCCTTTTGTTTTAATGCCATGAGAAGGACAAAGAGCTATGAAGAATGTTGTGATATGGGTTTCAACACACTGCTCCCCGGCAACACTGAGAAGGGACCCACCAACTCCCCAGGTGTGGAGGAGCTGAATTCAGCATGAAGGCAACTGTCAAGCCAATCCCTGAAGAGAGAAGAGGAGAGGTTAACAGGACAGGGGGCTGAACATGCACAGGCATTGAAAGAGGAATTTTACTGTATTTTAATTCTTAATTGGAATTGCAGATTATGAAAAGGTCCTAGTGGGAGATGGAACTTTAAAACTGTTTCTGAAGTGAAAGTATTTCCCCATCTTTTACCGTTTGTGGTTTCATGCCTTCTAATGCTGGCATACAGAACTGAAGATAGTACTGAGGGATTGGAAGGAAAGCTTCTCTTGCTTTCTGGAGGTGGGCTCTAATCAACTGACAACGAACAGATTAATAGGAGAAAGAAGTACACACATTTATTAATGAGCATGGAGAACAATCACAGCGGTGTTGTCCCCAATAAAGTTCAGATGTTCGTTAACACTTCCTCAGACAGGAAAGCGAGATGAAGCAGGTGACAGTTTTGAGGCAGAAATGATTTTACTCGAATGAGTGGACCCAACACACAGACAATAGTGAGTGAATGATTCTCTTTAGGAAGTTAATGGGCCTAAGAAATGAACAGTGGCTTGTGACACCATCTGTCCAAGTGTGGTTACATTCTTTAACTTCAATTCCTGAAGATATGAGTTTAGTTAATAAAAATTCAGAAATAGCCAGGCGCAGTGGCACACGCCTATAATTCCAGCAGCTCAGGACGCTGAGGCATGAGGATCAGGAGTTCAAAGCCAACCTGAGCAAAAGAGAGGCACTTAGCAACTCAGTGAGACGCTGTCTCTAAATAAAATACAAGATAGGGCTGGGGATGTGGCTCAGTAGTTGAGTGCCCCTGAGTTAGATCCCCAGTACCAAAAAAAAAAAAAAAAATTCCTGAGAAAGAACCAGAGGTACTTGTTTTATTCTTTAATAGGTCTAGTCTTTAGACATATAAAGGTCTTTAAAATAATCAGCACACCAGAGTGCCATATTTGGGAGTATCATTTTCTGAACCCAACAGTACTTTATTCTATGCAACTAGTACAGAAAAGACATCTAGCTTAGCTTGAATATTATGTTGTGCAGTAAATCTCCTGGGTATTTTGAATTTTGACTCTTAATCCAAGTCAAATAATCTTGCATCAGTACAGTTAATTGGCAGAATAAAGTGCCAGACTTTCTTAATGGGTTCCTGGTCTTATTAACTTGGTGTATCTGAGCAAATGGGACATCATTTTTATTCTAGATTCTACTGCTCTTCACATTAGCCAGGTCTTCCAAGTGTGTACCACTACATTTTGGTTTTGAGGACATTTTTTGGGTGCTGTGAACTGAATACAGGGCCTCACTTATGCTACCTATGCTCTCTACCATTAAGCTACACTCTCAGCACCTTAACACTATATTTTGATGTCTGTTTACTTGCAATGCTTGAATTTTTTGGAGATCAGAAATCCTGTCTAATGTGTAAAATGTTCATTGTCATTTTTCTGGAAAGGAAAAAAGGAAATAAATGATAATCAAAATCATTTTTCTAGGTTAAATAATACAGCATCAAAGAATGTGTCTAACCCTAGTGGAAACTTCTAAACATACAGATTTTAGTTAGGCAATCAAAGCTTTAGATACAGAGGTCCAAATAGCAGCCAATCTGTGTCAGTATATAATCCATACTAATGTCTTTAGAAATGTAGAAATTTGCCTAGCCTTGTTGTGTGTTTCCTTAACCAAGGGTGTTTATGCACATGTCATTCATATTAACAAATATATTAGGTTGAGTTCAGTGGTAACAGACTCATATGGAAAAGCTTATTAGAGAAAGCTCTCAGGAACAGCACCTGTGGTAAGGGAAGGGCTCAGAATTGGGACAAGGGAATGATGGATATTGTTGTAACTGTATCAGAGGTCTCAGTGAATCCTATGGAGATTCTGGTGCTGATATGACCTTCAAAGTTGTCCCCAAATGGGGGCAAGGTGACAGATCTTGGGGGCTCAGTTTTTCTCGCCAATATTCCTGGAATCTGGGGAAATTTATGCCCTTTATTCAGTGTATTCTGGGCAATGTATCATGGTATACACTATACCACCAGAAAAAAAAAAATCAGGATGTAAATATCCTGAGCACAGTCTTGAACTTCTGCTTGAAGTTGTGCTCTGATTTGATGATGCAGATTCCTTGCACACTCATTCCACATTCCTATTGTAACTATTTGCCAGGCATAATGGATTGACTTGCTCAGTTTCTTGCTGTAAATTGCAAATGGTTCAACTATGGTCTGCTTCATTCTGCAAGCAATTCATTGGCCCAGATATTCCTTGGCCATTGATGTCATTTGTTAGCCATCTTTCTGCCCAAAATACTTATAAAGAGTTGTAGCAGGAGGTAAAAACCTTAGAAAATCAAAGCACTTTCAATGTAGGTCACCATACCACATGATCCCACTGAAGAGATGATTCTTTTTTTTTTTAATATATACCTTTATTTTATTTGTTTATTTTTATGTGGTGCTGAGGATCAAACCCAGGGCCTCCCATGTTCTAGGCTAGTGCTCTACCACTGAGCTACAAACCCAACCCTGAAGAGATGATTCTATTGATACAACACTGCTGGTGTTCTTGTAGCATATGTAGGCATGTGTTTACCCTCATGAAATTTTCTGCATTTCTGGGGAGATAAAACAAACATTTGCAATATCCACCACATATGGGACAATACATGCAAAATCAAACCATTTCCCCCAGAATCCTTTGTGCTTGAATAGATTTGCCATATCATGTATCAATTGTAAAAAGCCAAGAAATCCTGATACATGTGCTAACCTATTCAAAATGTCTCTGCCAGGCATCTTTGTTCCTCTGGTCGGTATGGGCCCAAATCTGCTTCCATCAGACAATGAATTTTTTCCCAGCCTAATTTTTCTCTGTCCCTCTGTGTGCCTGCTATTTCAGTAAAAGATTAAGGGAGAATAAAAACACAATAAAAATAAGCATGTATATCTCAGCTTCCACAAGGACTTCCAAACTTTTAAGCTTTACCTCTGAAGGCTGAAACCCCTTTAGTTGTTCAATTCCCTACCCTCCCTTCCAAAGGAATAGAGAATCTGTCAGCGGACAGGTTCATTAACAAATTAATAGAATAATCAGCAGGGCTTTGTGTGCATTTTAGAGATAAAAAACTGGTAACAGCATTCTTTGACTCTTTAATGGGCCGATAAGCACCAAGTATCTGCTCTGTGGCTAAGCTAATCACACAGATAAGGGAGGTTAAATCAATCCTGAGTTCTGCTGAGGTCATTTACAGATGGAGCTGTACTCCACAGCAACAAGAGGATCTCAGGTATGTTGAACATAACAGGGAAGTGCTAAAACAAAGGGAGGGTGGCAGGAAAAAGAGAACTTTCAAATAATTTGCTCTGTGTTAGGTGGGGCGAAGTCCCCAAGGTCACAAGTTGTGGGGCTCAGTCTGTAGAGATACCTGATGAATGTGGGGGAAAATGCTTTGGGGTGCATCTGCTCTTGAAGTGGTTTGACATCTGATCCGAAAAATCCAGAAAGAAAAGAACAATTCTTCTCTTGCTTCCCTTCCTCTTCTGTTTTAAATTTAATGAATATGATTGCTTTTGTGAGTGAAGAATTAAGAACTCAGGTATTTTGCAGATAATTATGAGTCAGGTCTCTTGTTCTGACTGCAAGCAACATCCCATCCTGTCTGGTCCCAGGTAGGTCTATGAATGTGGCTACAGACCTACTCACACTGACCTGCAATTTATGCCTGACCACCCCAGGGCATTGCTCACATCAAGATGAAAAGCATGACTTGGAGCATGTATAGAATAGACATCAGGCAAATAAAAGGTGTTCAAACCTCACAGTACAGGAAGACACAATGTAGGGGCAATTCTAATGGAAATGGGAAATGGCAGATACAATGTAGAACTGAGAAAGGGCCAACTGCCTTCCAGGCCTTGTGCATTTCACATAAGTTTAGTCGGTAGAAAAAGTGCAGCCAGCAACTTTCAGCAGAAACCTATAGCAAAAATTTCCAAGTTATTAAACTCTGATTAATTTAATAAAACAAGAAGGATGATAACTATGCAATCTAGAACTTTCTTTCTTGCTCTTTTAAATTGCTCATTCAAGGTTCTGCAGTAACACAGAGTCAGAGAATCAGTCTCCTGCTCTTCTGTGCCTTACTCTTAATCATCTCTCCATTGCCAGTGCCCCTGTAGGATCCCAAATGTCTAATTTTGCTCCATATTGCAGACAGAAGGAAGGGAAAAGGGCAAGAAAAGGGGTTTCCTTATTTTAAGAACTTTTCCTGGAAGCTGACTATAATCTCTGTGCCTGAATTTAGTCACCAGGTTGCAGCTAACCCAAGGGATGCCTAGAAATTCCAGGTTCTATAATAAAGAGAAAAGACAAGAATAGATTCTGGGTAACAATCCTCAGTCTCTGACCCACAGTGCTTGGGGAATGCTTATCTCCTAAAATGAAGGAGTTCATGAAATAGTGTGATAAGAAAGATAGAAAAACTTAAAAAAAAAAAAGAAGAAGAACTTGTTCAGATTTATAGAACAGGTCCACAGAAAAATCTGGACTTTATGTGTTAAATATATTGATAAGTGTCTATTGGTGCCTAATAGTTTTCTTCTTGAAACACTGAGAAGTCAAGGAGGATTGTATGAAGTATATTTGGAATATGTCTACAGTCCATATAAAAAGGATCACATACAGCAGAGAGGGGACTTTAACTCAGAACAGGTGAAAACTTTGGATGTATGTAATAAAAAATTCAGACATGTCAGACAGAGACACACAGATATTTAGAAAAGCAGATATACATTCAAGGGAGAATGTGTGTTATTTCCAGAAGGAGAAACAGAACCTCCTTGGTCTGACATGTTATATTTGTAGAGATACAATACGCAGGGGCTAAACTAGAGATGAAGTCAGGGCAGAGTCACACAATTTTGCACCAATTTTTCTTGTGCTAATGTTTTTCCCTCCTCTCCTTGAACAAGTACATGAGGAAGTTTGCTCAAGAGTCACTTGTTTGAATTTTAATAGTTCATGTGCATTTCCTGCATTCCAACTATTCTTGGTGCCTTTTTTTTAATTGGGAATGGAACCCTCATTTAACCCAGCTATCCCTCTCCTCGGTCTATACCCAAAGGATGTAAAAACAGCATACTACAGGGACACAGCCACATCAATGTTTATAGCAGCACAATTCACAATAGCTAAACTGTGGAATCAAATCAGATGCCTTTCAATAGATGAATGGATAAAAAACAATGTGACATATATAGACAATGGAATATTACTCAGCAATAAAAAAGAATAAAAAATCATGGCATTTGTAGGTAAATGGATGAAGTTAGAGAAGATATTGCTAAGTGAAGTTAGCCAATCCCAAAAAACCAAATGCCAAATGTTTTCTCTGATATAAGGAGGCTGATTCATAGTGGGGTATGGAGAAGGAGCATGGGAGGAACTCTAGATAGGGCAAAGGGGTGGGAGAAAGGAAGGGGCCTGGGGTTAGAAATGATGGTGGAATGTGATGGACATTATTATCCAAAGTACATGTATGAAGACACAAATTGGTGTGAATATACTTTGTATACAACCAGAGATATACAAATTGTGCTCTATATGTGTAATAAGAATTGTAATACATTCTGCTGTCATATAAATAAAAAATTAATAAAGAAAAAGGTAAAAAAAGATACAGTATATCTTTCTCTATATCCCCAAATTCTCATCTGAATAACCTCCCAAAACAGTCTTTTGAAAGTACATTTCATTTATGGAAATGCAGAGAAAATAAGCTGCACAATTCTTACCCAATTGTGACCTGTCATATGTTCCTACAGAGAAACAGATGCCCCAAGTGCTACAGGAATAGTGGGAGGGGAAATGAAGAACATAGGTGTTGATCTGAGGAAGTATTAATTTTGACAGAAATCTTAGAATTTTAGAAACTGCATTTGTCGGGAGTGTCCACATCACACTTAAAATCATGTTACAGTCATGGGGGAGAGGTTCTAGCTACTTATTCATTCATTATTGTACATGTCTTACAACCTTTTAGAATGCACTCCTCCCAGGAATTAGGGTTGGCAGTGGAGATATAGTTTCTTTCTTTTTTTAAAAAATTAAATTATTTATTTATTCTAACTTATCATATATGACAGCAGAATGCAGTTAATTTCATATTACACATATAGAGCACAATTTTTCAAGTCAGGGTTGTACACAAAGTATTTTCACACCATTCATGTCTTTATACATGTACTTACGGTAATGATGTCTAACTCACTCCACTGTATTTCCTATCCCCATGTTCCTCCCTTCCCCTCCATCTCCTTTGCCCTATCTAAAGTTCCTCCATCCCTCCCATACTCCCCACCCATTGCCATTATGAATCAGCTTCCTCATATCAAAGAAAACGTTCAGCCTTTGGTTTTGGGGGATTGGCTTATTTCATTCAGCATTATTCTTCAACTCCATCCATTTACCTGCAAATGCCATGATTTTATTCTCTTTTAATGCTGAGTAATATTCCATTTTGTATATATACCAAAGTGTCCCTATCCATTCATCTACTGAAGGGCATCTGGGTTGGTTCCACAATTTAGCTATTGTGAATTGTGTCCCTGTATTATGCTGTTTTTAAACCAAGGTGTGGGATAGCTGGGTCAAATGGTGGTTCCATTCTAAGTTTTCCAAGGAATCTGCACACTGCTTTCCAGATTGGCTCACCAATTTGCAGTTCCACCAGCAATGTATGAGTGTGCCTCTTTCCCCACATCCTCACCAAAACTTATTGTTGTTGTATTATTGAAAGCTACCATTCTGACTAGAGTGAGATGAAATCTTAATTTTGATTTGCATTTCTCTAATTGCTAGAGGTGTTGAGAATTTTTTCATATACTTGTTGATTGATTGTATATCCTCTTCTGAGATGTGTCTGTTCGGTTCCTTGACCCATTTATTGATTGGGTTATTTGTTTTTTGGTGTTAAGGCTTTTGAGTGTTTTATATATCCTAGAGATGAGTGCTCTATCTGAGGTGCTTATGATAAAAATTTGCTCCCATTCTGTTGGCTCTCTATTCACCTCACTGATTGTTTCTTTTGTTAGAAGAAACTTTTTAGTTTGAATCCATCCCATTTGTTGATTCTTGGTTTTAATTCTTATTCTATAGGAGTCTTGTTAAGGAAGTTGGGGCCTAATCTGACATGATGAATATTTTAGCTTACTTTTTCTTCCATTAGGTGCAAAGTCTCTGGTTTAATTCCTAGGTCTTTTATCCACTTTGAGTTGAGTTTTGTGCATGGTGAGAGACAGAGATTTAATTTCATTTTGTTACATTGGATTTCCAGTTTTCCCAGCACCATTTGTTGAAGAGTCCAGCTTTTCTCCAGTATATGTTTTTGGTGCCTTTGTCTAGTATGAGATAATTATATGGGATTGTCTCTGTGCCCTCTATTATGTATCATTTGTCTACAGGTCTATTTTGGTGCCAATACCATGCTGTTTTTGTTACTATTGCTCTGTAGTATAGCTTAAGGTCTGGAATAGTAATGCCTCTAGCTTCACTCTTCTTGCTAAGGATTGCTTTGTCTATTCTGGGTCTCTCATTTTCCTAGATGAATTCCCTGTTTCTATGAGAAATGCCATTGGGATTTTGATTGGGATTGTTTTGTATCTGTATAGTGCTTTTGGTAGTATGGTCATTTTGAAATATTGTTTCTGCCTATCCAAGTACAAGGTAGATCTTTCCATCTTCTAAGGTCTTCTTTAATTTCTGTACTCCAATAAAATAGAAAATACTGAAGTCATTGTCAAACTTCTAGAGGCATATGACATGCCCAAACTAAATCAGAATGATATATACATTTTAACCACATCAATTTCAAACAAGGAAGTAGAGGATGCCACAGAAACCAAGAAAAGTTCAGGACTGGATGGATACACAGCTGAGTTCTACGAGACCTTTAAAGAAGAATTAACACCAATACTCCTCAAACTACTTCATTAAATAGAAAAAGAGGAAACAATTCTAAACATTCTATGAGGCCAATATCACGCTGATTCCAAAACCAAAGACACATCAAAGAAAGAAAACTTCAGACCAATATCTCTAATGAATGTAGATGCAAAAATCCTCAATAAAATTTTGACAAATTGAATACAAAAACATATCAAAAAGATAGTATAACCACATCAAGTGGGGTTCAACCCAGGGCTACAAGTTTTTTTTCAGCATATGGAAATCAATAAATGTAATTCATCACATCAATAGACTCAAAGATAAAAGTCATATGATCATCTCATTAGTGCAGAGAAAGCATTTGTCAAAATACAGCACCCCTTCATGTTCAAAACAACTAGAAAAACTAGGAATATCAGGAACATATCTCAACATTGTAAAAGCTAACTATGCTAAGCCCCAGGCCAACATCATTCTAAACGGAGAAAATTGAAAGCATTCCCTCTATAAACTGGAACAAGACAGGGATGCCCTTTTTCACCACTTCTATTTAACATAGTTCTTGAAACTCTAGCCAGAGCAATTAGACGGGTGAAAGAAATAAAAGGGATAGGGATAGGAAAAGAAGAACTTAAATTATCACTATTTGCCGACGATATGATTTTATACCTACAAGACCCAAAAATTCCACCAGAAATCTTCTAGAACTAATAAATGAATATAACAAAGTAGCAGGATATAAAATTAACACCCATAAATCAAAGGCACTTCTGTATATCAGTGACAAATCCTCAGAAAGAGAAACTAGGAAATCCACCACATTTACAATAGCCTCAAAAAAAAAAATAAAACACAAAAAACCATAAAATTCTTGGGAATCAACTTAATAAAAGAGGTGAAAGATCTCTACAATGAAAACTACAGAATGTTTAAGAAAGAAATTAAAGGAGATAGGGTTTCTAGTGAGGCTGTGGCACATGTGAAAATCTGCAGGCTCTCACTGTGTCAGGAAAGGGGAGAGGTGGGGAAGAGGATGGGAGGGACAAAAATGGAGAATCCAGAGCAGGGACAAAATAGGAATGGCAGTGTTCAACTAGCTCCAAACACAGAGATGACAGGGAGGGAACAAGTATCAGAGGGGACTCTTTAGAGTTTATTGAGGAATAAATGAACAGAAACATCACAACCAATTAGTTTTTTGTTTGGGCAATGGCATGGAACCAATTCATCTCAGACCAAGGTAGAATATGTTAGGGCAAATATTAGATGAAGCAAGTACTGTGGTCTAGCTTCTGAGCCTCATCCATTCAAGGGTCTGATGTAGATCTGATCAGTAGGTGGCAAATTTCCACTCACATCCTTGCTATGGCTAAAATGTGTGTTAGTCAGCTTTGGGTTGCTGTGACCAAATGTCTGACAAGAACAACTTAGAGGAGGGAAAGTTTATCTTGGGCTCAAGGTTTCAGAGGCCTCAATCTATGATTGGACAGCTCCATTACTCTGGACCCTAAGTGAGGCAGAACATCATGGCAGAAGGGCACGATGGAGGAAAGCTGCTCAGCTCAAGGTAACTGAGAAGAAGAAAGAGGGTCAGAAATTAGGAACAAGATATAATCCCAAGGTCATGTTTCAGTGCCATACTTTCTCCAGGCACACTACACCTGTTGATAGTTAGCACTCACTTTATTATTGTTATTATTATTATTATTATCATCATCATCACCATCATCATCATCATTCCATCAAATGGATTAATCTGTGAAGTTACAGCTCACATAGTCTAATTATTTTACCACTGAATATTAATACATTAGCACCTGAGCTTCTTAGGGACATCTCATATCCACACAATAAGAGAATGTGTTCCTCAGAATTCAAGTTGGGATCTTTAAGAAGAGGATTAAAAATTGTGGTATATATGTGTAATAAGATTTGTAATGCAAAAAAAAAGGTACATGTATAAAGACATGAATTGGCGTGAACATACTTTATATACAAAGATATGAAAAATTGTTCTCTACATGTGTAATAAGAATTGTAATGAATTCCATTGTCATGTATTTAAAAAATAAAATAAATTTAAAAAAGAAAGTACTAAGTCCTGAGGGGTCTACCCTTGTAAATGGGCTAACACTGTTATCACAAACGTGGGTTGATTATCTTGGGTGTGGGCTTCCTACAAAAGGATTAAGTTTGGCTCTCTCCCTGTCTGTCTTGAAGTTCCTTTGCCCTGCCATCTTCTACCATGGGATTATGCACCATGAAGGTCCTCACTAGATATCTGCTGCTTTTTTTTTTTTTTTAACTTCTCAGATTCCAGAACTATGGGCCAAATAAATTTCTGTTGTTTATAAATTACCCAGTTCCACATATGCTGTTAGAGCAGCAACAAAAAAAACTAAGGTAGTTCTAAGGAAAATCAGAAGCATGGGTCCCTTGTCATCTGATCTCCAGTGCAGCTATTAACTCTGGTGGCTTGGAACATGACCAGAAAGAGGAAAGCCTCCCTTTAGAATGGGTTATGCCTGCCTTGGTGCTTCTAGGCAGTTATAGGAAAAGCTATGAGGTGAAGGTGGCTTAACCAAGGTAAAATCATTGTCATTTGCAGAGGGCAATTTGCGATTTCTCTGCCTCGCCTCTACCAAGCACACCACAGATTCCCCTTCCCTGCCTTGCTGGTGTTCAGCTGCCAACTGCCAGTTGATAGACAGGATTCTACCTAGTTCCAAAGGGAAAACAGAATGATTAATAAAACATCAACACCACAGGCATCCAAAGGAGCAAAAAATAAAATAAAAATTAAATAAGTCATAGTTATAGCAAAATCACATTTTCTTTCCTCCCTGAAGTCTCTAAGGAGACAGGTCTCAAGGGGCACTGACTATGGGAACTGACTTCCAGGCAAGGCAGATTGGAGAGGGCCTCAGATCAGATGGCAGAGGAGTGAGATTCACTCTCAGGGATTCTGCTTCTTCTGTTGAGATGTGTGGGTGTCCAACTTCCTTCCAAACTAGCACACAGCTGATAGCATCCCTGCTCTTTGCCTCTTCGCCCCCTCTTTCCCAACTGGCATTTCCACCCAAATTCAGTGAGGTGAGAGAGATGAGTCCACATCTTGGGAAGAAAAGAGACTTCTTGGATGGATTCATTTCTTACAGGCTAATGTCATGGTACAGATAACTGGTGCATCCAATTCCATGTGGGGATAGGAGTGGATTCTGACACTTGTTAAAAGTTGGGAGCACAAAAATGTATTGCAAGTAGAGGAGATCTCTGTTCTATTCTTTATCCATCTCTTAGAGAAGTTTTGTGTTGGAAACAGAACAAAGAGGACTGTATTGATTCACTGCTCAGACTTTAGTTCATTCTGTGGCCTCCAGAACTTAAGATATTTAAGCATTAGAGGTCTTAATTCATTACTAGAAGAATAGGATGCAATGTTTTCCTAGCACGCTGGTGCAAAACAAAGAATAATGTGGTAAGCTAAAAAAGGACACTCCCCTCAAAACAGATATTTGTGTGCTAATTCCTAGAACCTGTGTATGTTCATTTATACAACAAAAACAGGTTTTTACTGAGTACATTAAGGTTTTAAGATGAGGATATTATCTTGCATTATCTGAGTGGCTACTAAAACGACCACTTACACCCTCATAAGAGTAAGGTAGAGGGTTTAAGTGGTGATGGGAAGAAATACCAGAGAGAGAGACAGAGACAGAGACAGAGAGATATTTGAAGATGCTGTTCTTAAAGATTGGGTTGAGGTAGCTACAAGTTCCTGTATAGTAGCAGCCAGCAGAAGGTGGAAGAGGCAAAAATGAGTCCCAGAAATAAGCATCAAGTCCCTTGATTTTGGTTCAATATTGATTTCAGACTTCTTGTCTTTGGAACCATGAGAAAATTGTCTGTTGTTTCAAGCCGCTGACTTTGTGGTAATTTGTTATACCAGCTATAAAAGCTGATGCAAGGGCTGGGGATATTGTTTAGTTGGTAGAGTGCTTGCCTCGCATGCACAAGGTCCTGGGCTTAGTCCCCAGCACCCCCCCACACACACACACACACACAACAAACAAACAAAAAAACCCTAATTGTGAGTATCAATTATAACATTTTCCCAATTTAAAGAAGAATTTAGTTAATAGGGTAAATTTTCTTTAACATTTTCTTTTCAAATCTTTGACATATCTTAGCATTCACAGATGAATGAAGAAATTGTGCTTAATGTTTTATAGTATTATCAAAAAAGGCACTATGACTTTTAGGTCACTTTATTCCCCTACTGGCATAAAAAAGATGGTGCCCATAATCATGGATTTTTTTAAAGGTCAAATGAGATGAAGTGGTTTCAAGTCATCTCCAAACTATCCAGCACTCAATTGCAAAGTTGAGTTTAAGATTTTCTCAGATTGATTAATTGATAGAATGACTTACAACTGATCACTCTTTCTTCCCTCCCTTTCTCAGTTTCCCTCTGCCCCTCTCTTGTGCTTGCTCTCTCCTGAGCTTTCTTCCACTTACACATTCATATCCACGTTACTTATGAAAAATAAGTCTATTTAGAGGTAACCAATAATAATCTTACAAGCATGTCTTAACATTTTAGAGTTTACTGAGAACCTTTACAGACTTCATCTTATTTAATCCTCACAATACCCCCAGGGACACACAGAACTGGCATTATCCTACTCATTTTATAGTGAAAAATGGAAGAACCTTCCCCAATAGAAAATGTTCAAAGGCTATGAGCAGGATATGAGCAGTGAGCCAGGACTCAAACACCAGTCTTTATGAATACCTGCATGAAGAACTTTCATTTAGGAAGTTTTCTTCTCTGTCTGATTTAGTGACAACTGAACAGGGACTTTACCTATTCAGATCAGATTGACCCTTGGCTTTATCCCTTAGCTCTGAAACTTGGGTCATTTACAAACCCATGGTTTGGATCTAGAATATCCCCCACATGCTCGTGTGTTGAAGACTTGGTCCCCAGTGCAGCAAGTTTCATAGGAGGGGTTTAGGAAGTGATTGGATCATGAGGGCTCTGACTTTATCAGTGAATTAATCTATTGATTGATTAATAATCTGATAGCATTATTGGGAGGTGGTAGAAACTGTAGGAGTTGAGGCCTAGTTGGAGAAGGTGGGTGACTAGGGATGTGCCCTGGGAGGATATATCTTGTCCCCTGCCCCTTCCTCATTCTCTTTCTCTGTTACCTGGCTGTCATAAGGTGAGAACTTTCCTCTGCCACACCCTTCTGCCACAATATTTCTACCTTGAAGCCAGAAAATTATGGACCTCTGAATCCTGAGCCAAAATAAATCTTTTCTCCTCTAAGTTGATTTTCTCAGATATTTGTCACAGTGACGAAAAGCTGTCTAATGCAACCTCTGTGCCACCTTCCTTATCTATCAAACTGGGACAACAGTACATACTTTACGGGGCTGAGTGACATTCAGTAGAAAGGAAAATGTCATTTCTGGTCTCAAGAATTCTTCTTTCAGGCAGCAGAATACAACAGACACTAGTATGGCAATATGTAAATCAATGGATGTGTAACTGATGTGGTTCTGCAATCTGTATATGGGGTAAAAATGGGAGTTCATAACCCACTTGAATCAAATTGTGAAATATGATATATCAAGAACTATGTAATGTTTTGAACAGCCAACAATAAAAAATTAAAAAAAAAAAAAAAAAAAAAATTCTTCTTTCAGAAAGCATTGTGTTATTGTTTTTATTTTAATTTTAGTTTTTAACTCCTGTCTTTTTAGACCTCAAGAGATTCAATCCCACTTTTGGCATCTGACCTACTTTCTTTCTTTCCCTTTTTTTTTTTTTTTTTTTTTTTGGTCCCTTTAAACTACTTGCATTCACGTTTTCTCTCTTTCTGTTTGTAAAAATTTAAATTACCACCTCAGCCACTTGTCACTTAAAGACAAAATGTATTGCTTATAGCTACAAAGGCACTTATTGCAATATCTATACCACATTGCGCAAGGGCACCATGAACACCTTTGTAGACTGTGCAGGTTTTTTCAAGCACACACCTCTCCTGGCAGAAGTTACACAGTTGCCATGGTTCATCCGGAGTTCAGCTGAAAGAGGGGTCAGTGCTTGAGTGCTCTGAGGTTGAGAGGCAAGCTATAAACCTCTATGTTCTGATCCTAGACCCCCAGTGTTTTTGTTTTTTTTTTTTTTTTCTTCTTTGTATAATGTTTGATAGAGTGCGCCTGGAACTTTGGTACTCAAGATGGCCTCATTCACTTATTCTTTACTGGTCATACTGAGTGTGTCACATGATTGTACTTCCACTTTCCAGGCTTTGGCAAATAGGAAAGGTTTGGCATGGATATCACTACTGTTCCTTTACAACTAGTGACTATGGTGTTAAGAAAAGACTGAAGTTTAAGTCACATAACAGTAGAGTCTAGGTGAAAAGCACAACCTTCTTCAGATTTGCTGAGATGTCCTTCTATCAGTTCAGCTTAAAAACTAAAGACCATTTTGTCTTGTTACAAATGTCCATTCTTAAAGAGGCCACCCCATCAGGAGCATCCAGGTATCTCTGGGTATGCATATAGGCATGTGTGCACTACATACGAAAAATAGGGAACCCACCAGGTTGACCATAGTGATTAGTTGTTAGTTACTATTATCATTTTCTTTCTTTTTTGCAGTACTGGAGTTGGAGCCCTGAATTTCACACATGCTAAGCCAACATTCTGCCACTGAGCTCCTCCTCTGCCGTTTTTACTATATTTTGAGGTAGGGTCTTGCTATGTTGCTGAGGCTAGCCTGGATCTTGTGATCCTCCTACCTTCAGCCTCCCAAGTAGCTGGGATTACAGGTGTGCACCAGCATGCCAAGCTATTATTTTCTTTTGAAAGAACCCTGGCCATATTCCCACCATATTTCCCGAAGAACACCATCCCCCAGCATTGTGGGCTCTTGGCCTATTCGTTGAATAAAATGGAATTGTGGCCTTTATGTATTCTTCACAATTTTTACTCTCCCATTCTGGAGTTTTGCATATTTCCTGGAGGACTTTGCTAGAATGAGGAAGAATAAAGTTGGCTCTAACTACAGATTCTGAAACTTCCCTTGTAGAATTGAGAAGTGATGTTGTTAAGCATGGTTGCTGTCTATTAAGCACTTGGCTTGGTATATTTTATAGTGAATCTATAGCTTTAGATTTGTACTCTGAAGTTGTAACATACTTTTCTCTTTTGCCAACTTTTTTTTTGGTTTGTTTTGTTTTAAAATTAATTTGGCTCAGCAGAGTGTTTGTGCAGGGAGGATGGGTTTCTGAGTCTGGGAGTTAGTGCAGACAGGCTTTCCTGGAACAGGTTGTACATGAGTAGGGAATAATTTGTGGCATGAAGTTGGGATGTTTAGGAAGAAGTTGAGAGGCTCAGCTTCCATGGTCAGTCTTGCGATAGATCCCCCATTTTTTTTTTTTTTTTGCTATCTGGTAGCTCTTTCTTTTGGGGAGACTCAAGCTGTTTAAAGCCAGGTTGGCAGCCTCCTTGGTTCCTGAAATCCTGACATTTCTGATGCCTGCCTCTGGCTGCACCGCATGGGCATGCTCATGGCAGCATGCAGAGCTACAAGAAAAACCTAAATTTAAATGTTAAAAAGCTTTTGTTCATTACCGGTGGCATTTTTCCCCCCCATTTGTCACTTGGAGCAGAGCTGTGACTCTTTTAATATCAAACAAATAATAAGCTCCCTCTAAAGTGATTTTTCTGACAAGGAGCTCAATATATTAAACTTTATCTATATTTTAATAGCCAATTTCACACCAAACTGCCTTCTTAATAATGTATTTACCACCTGGGGATATTATTCCAACCCATCTGGAAAGAATTGGAAATTAACTGTCCCTAAACTGAGTCTGTGTGTGCTTTACACTTGCTGTAGAAAACAGCAGTGTCATTGCTATGGTGGGGGCCTGGAAGGAGGGGGCGCACCACCTGGGGAGGGTGAGTTCTGGAAGAGAAATGATAGTAGGTTTAGAGACTCAAATTCCAGAGGCAAAGCTTATCCCCATGATGAGCTGAGATGAGCTCTTGTCAAACAGGGCAAGGCTGCTGGGAGCAAGGAACTACTCTGACAGTATTTATAAAAAGAGAATTTTTTGTACCAAGGAGCAACTAGTTGACCTGGGACAAGTTTCTTGTGGTCTGATTTTTGTTTCATCATTTGTAGAAAAAAAAAAAAAAAACAGTTTGGCTGGTTGATTTCAGAGATCTTTTATGTACATAAAGCTTGCATGCATATTGGAGGTTTGAGATTTGTCTTAGTCCATTCCAGCTGCTATAACAAAATACCGTAAACTTAGTAGCTTATACACAACAGAGTTTTTTTTTTTTCCCTCACACTTTCATAGACTGGGAAGCCAGACATCAAGGCAAGGTGCCTTATAACTGTGTTCTCATATGATAGAAAGGGTGACAGGTCTTTCTTGGTCCTCTAAATCCCATTCATGAGGATTCTACCCTCATGACCGATCACTTACCCATGGTCCACCTTTTTACTGGGGGTTAAAATTTTAAAATTCATTCAGATTACAACAAGATTCTTTCCAAAAATATGCTGAATGCATGCCTATACACAATGTGAATTGTTTGGGGGATGGGTATTTCACCCTCTTGCTTATTTGTACTTATGGAAAGTGGCAAATACCGAGATGCCCCAGAGAAGCTAAAGGGATTAAAGAGCCTTTGGAGTACAAAAAAAAGCTTCTAGAGGAAGGAGTTGGAGGAGGAATAGGCCCACAGTACACATACTGATGAGTAAACACAAGCGTACTGAATAATGGTGCCACAAGAGCAGCAGATATAGAGATGCTTCTTGGGGAATGCACGTAGGATCCCCAGGGAGACTGGTTATTTTAACTAGGTCTTTAAGGATGAACAAGTGGACACAGGATGTTCAGATTAGATGATGAAAGTATGTGAAAATGTGGTATCTGGGTGGTATCTAACGAGGAAGCAGGAGAAAGAGTCTTTGTAATGATCAAGAAAGTGCTTGGAAAAAAATGTGAACAGGACACATCCTCCACTGGGACCTCAAACTGACTAGCATTTAAAGGAATTGTGCAGGGAAAAGGTATTTTCAGTGAAATGGAGGATATAAAACTCGCCTCCAGGATCTCTCTGGATAAAGGATCACCTTAAAGATGCTATTATTCTGGGTCAGGAAGCCAAGAGTGAAACAGTTAATTTCATTAGACAGGAATTAATATCTATGAAAAACACACTGGGTTCTTTGAAGAGATCAAAAATAAGATCAGCCTGACATAGCTTCTGTGGGCCACCCCACCATGAGTATTCTCTTGAGAGAAACCTGTGATGAAGGTCCCCTCCCAACCTCCACTGTCATCCAAGCATCCTGCTTGTCTCCTGCTGACTAGGAGCACACACAAGTCTCTGGCATTGCAATGTGGATCCCATGTGCATAAGCATAGCACTCTCTAGTGGGTCCCCAGTTGTGTCTGGGCTGTGCAATTCAGAGGCAGATAAAAGAAAAATAGCACACACGGCAGGGCCCCAACTCTTCATAGAGAGAAATGCATCCGGTTCATCAATACAGAACAGAAAGATGTTCACAGCAAGGGAAAACCTGATGGAATATTTGGTGGCTTGTGCTGACAGAAAGGCCACAAAAACCCAGTCAGCAGTGAGATCAGTTGGCTACCCTCCCAACCCTCCCTATTCTCATGTCTCTGTCCCCTTGCCAGAGCCTTGAGAATGAGCACGCATGTGCAGATATATGTGAGGGTGAGGTGACAAGAGTGATAGCTATCTCCCAGGTCCTGGGGACCCATAGTCCCAAATTAATCAGCAAACAAGAAGACACACTGTGACAGGTCAAGGAAGAGAGGGGCGAAAGCCTCCTTTAATCCTGCAATTGGAGGAAATGCAATACTGACAGTTACCTGGGGACCCCAAGATACCAGACTCCCTAACTTAATCAGACAGATACCAGGAGCTGCTGAAGCTGAGGCTGTACCAGGGAATGTGGAACAATAGGAGACGGCCCCTCAGGGCCCTGTGCTGCTGTAGAGATAATAAACTATATAAAAATCTGTCACTGAGCGATAAGTATTGAATTAGAATCAATTATATGTTTAAAATAATAGACATCCGCATCTTTCCTACTGGAGATATGATGGTGTTGACTGGCCTCAGAGGTAGCAACAGAAGAGTGACTCTGTCTGTCTGTACCAGACAGACTAAAATATTACCTAGATAGACTTTTCTGGCCTGATTGTCTGTTTTGTAGTTACAAGAAAGAAAAAAAAAATACATAGAGAGTCATGAGTTAAGATTTAATTTTCATCCTTCTTCCCACTGACAAGTTTCTCCTCATATCCTATGTCAGGATTAAACCATTAGATGAGTCACTGGAATAAGAAAGACTTAGGCAAAGTATTTATACAATGCCTGTGTTAGTCAACTCTCCATCAATGTGACAAAATACCTGAGATAATTAGTGTTATGATTTGGATCTGGAATGTCTACCAAAGGTTCCTTTGTTAAAAGCTTGGACTGCAGTGTGGCAGTGTTTGGAGCTGGGATTTAGGGGAAGTGAATTTTTTTTTTGGGGGGGGGGCTTATGGGAGCTGGGATCTCATCAATGGATTAATCCATTGATGGGTTCTTAGATGATGACAGTATTGGCAGATGGTTGTAATACAAAAGGTGAGACCTAGTTGGAGGAAGTGGGTAACTGGGGGCATGCCCTGGAAGAGTTTTTCTTATCACAGGACCCTTCTTTTTTCTCTCTCTCTGCTTCCCTGCCATCATGAGCTGAGCACTTCTGCTCCACCATGCCCTCTCCACCATGCCTGACCTGTGACTCTGCCTCACCACAGGCCCATAGGAATGGAACTAGGCAACTATGGACAGAAAATATGAGGGCCCTGTGCCGCTAAATAAGTTTTCCTTAAAGTTTATTTTCTCAAGTATATTCTCACAATGACAAAAACCTTATTAACACGATGGGCTTATAAAGGAAAGGTTTATTTTAGCTCATGGTTTTAGAGATTTCAGTCCATTCTCACTTGACCACATTGCCTGTGGGCCTGAGCATTACAGTCCATCATGGCGGAATTGTACAGCAGAGGAAGCTGGAGTCCTCATGGTGGCTGGGAAGCAAAGAGGGAAAGAGTCGAGGGTCCCCTCAAAAGTCAATATACACTTCAAGCGCACAACCCTAATGACGTAACTTCTTCTCTCTAGTCCCACCTCAAAGAGTTCCATCTCCTCCCAATAGTGCCATGGAATAGTAGCCATATCTTTGACATATGGACCTTATGGGAAAACTCCAGATCCAACAATATCAGTGCCTTTATTTTTCAGATGCACAACATGTTTAATAACCCAATCTACAATGAAGATGTGCATTTACTAAAATTATGCTGATATCTATGTAGAATTCTCATTCAAAGTGAGTATATAATAAATAGTGAGGGCAGTTTTTGCGGTGTATTTTGAAGGAATCTAATTATATTCCTCAAGCTCTCCCACCCTCTATTTCCTTATTACCAATCCTTAACCATATATGAATACAATTAATATTTAAAGAAAAGAAAGGGGGGAGAAATAGAGGAAGAAAAAGAGAAAGAAGAGATTTTAGTGTCTTCAACATTTTGAATTCCAATCCAATCTTCTATATTCTTTTGTTATTACTAATATCATTGTTACTACTACTACTAACAATATTTACTACACTAGTGACTATACCCCTAGCTCTGAACCATGTCTTTATACATGAGTACAGAACATGGAGGTTGTGATAACAGCCCAACAATAACATCTGCCCTCTTTCTCCCATCTGTCAACAAACTTGTATCCAGTCTTCAAATGCCCAACTCAACCTTAGTCTCCTTGGCAAAGCTCCCTCTGATCAATACCTCCCTATGTAACCTAAAACATTCTGTTCTTTATGCAATCTTGCTTGAAATTTACACATTTGGTTATGTTGAACTTACTAAAGTGCCCCTGGAGACAGTAAAAAGATAGTTAGGATCTTGGGTTTCGCTGCCAACCATATACTAATGGCATTACAAATAACTCTAAGATTGTCCTTTTCTTTCTTTCTTTTTTTATCTTTATTTTGTTTTTTTAATCTTTATTTTATTTATTTTTATGTGGTGCTTAGGATCCAACCCAGGGTCTCATACATGTAAGGCCAACGCTCTACCACTGAGCCACACCCCCAGCCCCTAAGATCATCCTTTTAAAGCCATAGTTTTCTCAACATTCTGTGCCTACAGTGAAGCAAGATGTGCAGAGTGCCCATGCCTAGTAAGTGTTCAATAGATAGTGGCTGTCAATGTTATCATATTTTTGTCTTATTATGTTCTTGTTAATTTCATTACAAGTTGTTATTTCTTAAATAAGATTGTGAGCATTTTGAGGGCAGGGTCTACGTTCCACTCAGCTGGTATTATATCAGCACCAAGTACAATGCCTGGCAATTAGAAACTGCTCAGCACTTTTAATTTAAACTGAACTGAAGCCATGTACGCAACTGAAGTTCAAGTCAGGTCCTCCTGTATCCATGTGAAGCCTCCTGGGTTATAAACGTGCATTTACACATGAAACATCTCTATCTTGGCTTTTTACCACTTGCCTCTATTTCACTTATTTGTATCCTTTCCTGGGAAGTGTCTGTTAAGGTAGGTTCTGTGAACACACTGGAAGCTGAATTCCCTGAAATTGGCCCTACAAGGGGATACCCCCTTGAGGGCTGGCGCCCTCAAGATGCTCCTTTCTTCTCCCCTGGCCCTTCGCTTTTCTTTTGACTCCTCCTCCACCTCCTTGTGCACACACTGACATGTTAGATTTAGTCTTTTGGGTGGTCCTGTATCAAAAGTTTAATTAGAAAATCGCGCCTGGGTTTTTTAATAGCCTGAGTTGTGGCGGTTAAGGCTCTGGCTGAGGTCCTGGGCTCTCGCGCTGGGCGCCTGAAAATGGTAGGAGCGTGCCAGCCACTGCAGAGCGCTGGGACTCCCGCCCTGAATCTTATTTACATTCGGACTAACAATAGCTCTGGAGCCTGGCTATAAATAATTTCTGGGGAAGAGTTGTCTAATTAAACGTGCAGCAGTAAGGAAAGTGCTTTAACCACAAGGCTGGTGTCCTAATGAACGTAATCACTGGATGGGGACAGCTTAGGAATCACATCTAGACATCTCCCTGTGGAGGCAGGGAGATGGAGGGAAAAATACTCAGGGAGAATTTCCAATCAATATTTAATTGTGTAGTGTGTTAAACTCGTTAGAGTGCCTCTTTTTTCCTTCCCTTTTCCCCGTACCGAAAGGTAAAAAGGATTTCAAAATGTAGGTTTGTGGGGTGGCCTGAGCCTCTGTTTCCAGTGGGAAAACCGTCAGTAGACTGTCAATGCTGAATAGAAATTATTTGAACACATAAAATGTATCAATCAATAGTGGCATGACATTTTTGATAGTTGCTGAATTTAAAGATGAGATAAAATCTGGATCTTTTTTCTATTCTGTCTATGGTAGTTCCAAACTCTAGCACCTAAAAGGGCAGGGGCTCCATATCTTATGTGTTTTGCCCTCTCCTAGTAGGGAGTTTGGACAGAGTGCCGGCTTCCCAGAGTCAAGGAAGAAAATGAACCTCCTAGACTGTTGTCATTCATGAATAAACTGCACGCTTCTGCTGACATCTGAGCTGCTGTGAGCAGATCAAGAGGGAAGTAAGCCCAAGGCAGCCATGCTTGTTTCTGCTTCATTAGAAACTGACACTGTAACATCAGCCAGATGGAAAAGGACATCAGGATGCAGGGTGATTTTCACTTCAAGTTCCTAACACCATGCTCCTGAGGACAGAAAGGGTAACAAGTGAGGAAGAACAATGTGCCTCAGACTCATGATCTGTATGTAATGGAGGAAATTCAACTGCATGCAGATTTACATAGACATTAAATGCAGGCATGTATAATTGAACACAAGGTGGGTTGATTCACACACACACACACACACACATACACACACACAGTCCTGGATATGCACTGGGTTTAGCAAAGTCATATTGCTATGGTAACACACACACTCTTGAAACTAAGTCAAGACAGGGGAAGAAAGGTAGTGGGAAGCAAGAGCCAAGGAGGGTATACATCTGTGGAGGAACCCTGTGGCTCAACTGCAGTACAAACTACTAACCAGTACTGGTCCCAGCCATCCTCTTATACATAGAATGTAGACTAAGCTTGTGGGCACCTGTGATTAATCAAATTCACCACTGGATGTCAACATTGCTCTAGCCAATTGGAAAAACAAACAAATCCCAATATTCTTCTGTCTTATATTAAGGATAGTTTTAGGCAGAGATCAGTTCATGGTATAAATGTAATGGGGAAGAGGAAGGTTAGATGCCAACCAAAAAGGAAAATTAACTGATTCTAATTTTGTCATATTTGCCCTTTAATCACAACCTCCACACTTCCTCTGGCACTCCTTTTTCCCATTCTCCACTTATCATTCTCTCTCAATTAGCACTCTCTAATCTACCACATAACATTTTCATTTATTTTGTTTATTGTCTTCCCTTCAGTACCCCACCCCAAGTGAACATATTAAAGTATAAACTACAAGAGCTCAGGAATCTTCATCCAATACTGCACACTTAGTGCTTTAAAACACTGCTTAGCATAAAGTAGGTGTTTGCTAAAAATTTGTTTTGAACAGACAATCATACAAGTATATGGATTAATGAAATTTGGTCAGTAAATGGACAGAGACATTATCTCAATTAATAGCACTTCTCCTCTAAAAGTATATAAATGCATTGTTAGAGCAAAGAGTATAGATGCAGATGCCTAAACTCATGAAATACCAGCTTTGGGAGGGTATTCTGAGTTGACTCAAAGTGTGGATACTCTCTTAACTTGGGAAGTAAACATAGCTTCTCTGAACCTCAGCTGCCTTGTCATTACAATAGGATGATCATAATCTACCTGACCTACCCTTAAGGGTTTCATGAGATAACATGTCACAGATTAGTTCACAATGGGTTTTGCATTGACTGAACTATACAGGTCCTGCCCAACCACACACATCCTGTGAACACAGACACCTTCACAACTGTCTACAATGTGGGTAATTATAATATTTTCCAGGGAGGAACATGGAAATTGTAGACCTTTTCTAGATTATTCACTTGACCCAAAGGTCTTACCACTCAAGGTCAACTACAATGGAAACAGATCAAAAATGAATCTTGAGAAGGACGCATTTTCCACTCATGATGTGAAGAGGTTATAAAAAGTGTCATTCCTTTTCAAGAGTGTCAGCTTCAGATTTGCAGCTGTTTCTGTATCTCCTGTTTTGAGTATATGCTGATGATTTCGACTGCAATGGCATCTGAGCTAGCATTTTTCCAAATCCATATGCTTAATTTTTAATAAATAAATTAAATTAAGCAAAAAATAATAATAGGTCTACAGTGTAGAGCCCTTTCAAATTATTTACTGTGCTGTCACTTTATGCTCATTGATGCTTGTTAATTTTTCAAATTTAATGATTAGCACCATTTATAAGCTAAATAAGATATTATTAGCACTATACTGGCAGAAATGTACAAGGACACCACTAATCTAAGGTGAAAAATGCATTATTGAATGAAATTTAATTAGTAGATTTTGTTCTATTAGTGGCTTGTATATTGCATTTAGGAAAATGAATACAAATATGATCCAGGCAATCTTTCCAGTGAGAAAATGTCACTGGTAATATAGCTTCACTCCTACTCTTTCAAGCAGATGCAGGATGAAAATTTATGTCTTGGTCTCTTGCCAGTCAAAAGGTTTTCTGGTTTGTGGTTCTAATAATAGCTAAATAGAGGGGAGATGCTTTATGTGAAGCTCTGGCAGGTAGGAATAAAGATACCTGGTAAGAATTAGTTGTAGACATTTTTCTTATGGAAATCCAATGGGCAGTGCATCTCAGAGAACTGGATTGTGGTTGTGGTTTCCTTAGCTGGTGAAATCTAACTTGTTTACATTATCTGTTCTGATTTTCTAATAAAGCAGCACAACTTAGTAGAAAGGGCAGGATATAGAATCGGGTACTCATGGGTGTAATCATACTTCCATTATTTATAAGCTTTGTGCAATTTGTCTTTTTAAAGTAAACATATTAACTATCTCATCACATTAATCCACCCAGTAATTTTATGAGGATAGTTACTATCATCAGCTCTATTTTGTAGATAAGACCAGTGAGTCTTGGAGTGCTTGAGCTACTTGCTGTAGGTTACACAGCTAATAACTGAAGTTCTCTGCATTTTCCATTTGCTTATCCACACAGCAGAGATAATGATAATGCCTACTTCATGGGGTATTGTAAATATCAAATTAGATAAAGATTACAACGCACTTGACCCATGTATTCAATAAATGTTGGTCTGAGCTCCCGATTTCTACCAGCCCCTTACTTCTGGTGGCATTTTTGAAGGGACATAAGGTACCAGTGATCAGAATTCTTATTTATAGGTGTCCAATATGAAGTCTTTTCAGATCTCAGTTCCCTCATATGACAAATAGAAAACAAAATGCCATCCCTTCCTACTGAGATTGTTGTGAGAATCATTTTGACAGCCACAGGAGGGTGTTATACAAATATAAACTATTGTTGCTGCTGTTAGTACAGGCCATCATTTCTCTCAATTCTATGCCAAGTTGCTCTGACAGAAATGTTGGAGGAGAAGATGGTTGAGATGAATGTTGTAGGAGTATTTCTTTGCAGCAAGTTAGAGACTGAAACTAAGGGCAGGCACTCTCTGAGTTACACACATTTCACATGGATATCCTGAGCACACTGACAACTGAATACATTCCTTTTAACCTCCTGCTCTAGGAAGCTTTCCTTGAGATTCTATCCCTCTGGACAACAACTTTCTGTAATTTCTCAACCCGTGTTAAGTCATTGCTGTATAACCTTATAATTTGTATGGAGACCTGTTTGACCCATTTCCCTCTCCTCCAGTTCTTATGATCACCCCAAGAGTGCTGTGTCCCTCTCCTTGTATCTCAGGATTC
The DNA here is from genome assembly GCF_047511675.1 of Marmota flaviventris. Lineage (NCBI taxonomy): Eukaryota > Metazoa > Chordata > Mammalia > Rodentia > Sciuridae > Marmota > Marmota flaviventris. The sequence continues at coordinate 117,329,852 of NC_092506.1, read as the reverse complement.
AGCCAACCTTGACCTTTTGGTTCATACACAACATTTCATACTGTGGCTTTTTCTGTCTTTCTTTTCTAGCTATAATTTTGGTAGACCAGGAAAATCACTGAAGGATCTTAAAATAATTGCATTGGTTAGGGAGCTAAGTCAATGGCAAAGGAGAAGAATTTATTTTTTCTTTAAAAAAAAAAACACCATAAAAGGGCAAAAGGTATCTGTTAGTTCAATTTTTCCCTTTTCTAAAATGAACTTAATGTATACATAATTGTACTATAGCCAATAGTTCATGATTCTGTGAACTTCTCTTTTCTCAGTATTCTATGCCTGACTTCCTTTATAAAAAAAAAAAAAAAATACTTGTTTTAATTGTAGGTGGACACAATAACCTTTATTTTTTTTTTTTAATGTGGTACTGAGAATCAAACCTAGTGCCTCATGCATGCTAGGCAAGCACTCTACCGCAAGCCACAGCCCTAGCCCAAGACCTCCCTTTGATCAAAAAAAAAAGTAATAGAATAATCCATCACAGATTCACAACACTGTTCACACACACACACACACACGCGCGCACACACTCACCCATGCATGCACACGCATGATAAGACCTGAGTATTGACCTACATCTCTCTCACATGATCCCCTTATATTGATACTTTCCGCTTTCTACCCCAATGAAACTATGATTTAAAATTCTGTGTTCATTTTTTGCTTTCATTCTTAAGTAATTTTTACTGCTTGTGAGTCTCTAATTTTATTTATTTATTTATTTATTTGCTCTTTTTCATTTTCATAGCTAGGGTATGCATTATGACATGTGCTTTGGGGGAATTCTTTCATTCGTTATACTTGAAACATCCATAGTTTTGCATTGCTGTAGTTCATTTTCTTTGACTGATGCATATTATTCCAATTTGTGAATATGCCTCAGTTGATTTATCCACTCTTATGTTGATGGGTATTTAGGTTGACTCCATCATTTTTTTTTCTATTGTGAACAAGGTTACTGTGAATATATAAACTGAGAAGTTGGATTTCTGGGAGTATTTAAATATAGAAAGTATTGCCAAATAGCTCACCAAAACACCAGCTTCTAATCACATCAGCAATGCATAAAAATCCCAAGTAATTATCACTTCTCCTGTACTTAGTAATGTCCAGAATTTTAATATTTTCCAATTGCTTCTGTGTAAATGCAATGATATTGTTGTCTTTAGGATCTATAGAACTTACGTGTGTTTCCTCTCCTCTGCTTTATTTGTTCATTTATTTTGCCCATTTTTCTACTTCATTGCTGTGCTTTTCTCATTGACTTATTATTAGAAGTTCTTTTAATATTCTTGACATTGATTTTTGTCAGTTTTATAAATAGCTCCATTTTCAATCTAATTGGAATAATTAGTCCAGAGGAAAAAGGAAGCATGAATTTCTTCTATCCTTTGATCAAATAAACCCACTATTCTTGACCTCACCTCATTGCTTTTAATCTTTTTTCTTGTAGTACTAGCAGATGGAATTACTTTGTGTCAGAACTGGAGAGGAGGCTATATCCATTAGTATATTCCAAAAGAAATGACAGGGTTCACCAAATCCAAAGAAAACCTTCTTTGTTTCCTCTGTAAAAAAGATGGTGCAGCCTTCCCATTTCTGCCTAGGTTTAACCAGTGTGCCTTCTCAATGTCTTCACCTTCTTCTCAGAGAGTGGACTATACTTTTTCCAAAATAATCAAAGAATAGCATATGAGTTCCTCTTTCTTCCTGTATTTCCCTTTGCAGAGATGAGACAGACATTAGAAAAAGCATATAGGGATTCATTATTCATGCAGATGAGTCTCACAATTCAATAGAGCTAATTAGGAAAATGATGGAGTAAATTAGCACTTTATGCAAGTGTATTAATATTAATAAAACTGCTATTTTACCCTGAGGTTAAAACACAAGAGGAGAAGAACACAGCATTGACTAGGGAGCTGAATATCAACCTGGTCACTTGCTGGAACATGGAACACCCTCATTTATACTGAAGAATCTTGTTCCTTTGCTGTTATCAAAATTTCCCTGATAAAAAGAGAGATGGAAATATTTCAAAAGCATAAAAGACCTCTCATTATTTCATTATTCGGGCTGCTTAAGAGAAAATTCCACATTTCTGACCTTGTTGACAATAACTAGCAGCACATTATTTTCACAGGGCAATTTCAAATTCACTCTCTTATTTAAATTTTGCAACTAACATATAAGGTAAAGTGCTAGCATGTTCCATTTGCAATTTAATAATTTTCTACAGGACTTCAAATAATTCATTTCTCCCCATACCCATTCCCATGACAACTGCCTTTGATCTAGAGCCATCCTGGTTTCCACTCTTACCCCCTAAAATCCATTCTCCAAACTGTAGCTAGGGTAATCATTTATAATCATAAATCTGATTATAGTCACTCTCCCCTCAGCTGTGAACCTTCCCATAGCTCAATCTTGCTTTCAGAATTGAAACAGTGTCTAGCACACAAGGTTCTTATCTGTACTACTCTGAGTGTCTAACTTTGCATTCTCAGGTCTGGCCTAAGGTCACTCTCCCCTTTTCTTGCTGCCATTTTCAGTCACATTGAACCACTTGCCGTTCCAGACTCATGTGAGAACCTATAGGTTCTCTACCTAAACGCTTTCTTCCCTGTGCTCCACCATCTGTCTTAGGGCATAAATGTAGAAGCATTTCTTTTCCAAATGCCTGCTTTCATCCCTCTCTTCAACAAAAACTGTCTTTTTAAAGACTGTTCTAATATTCTTCTCAGAGCACCTTTAGTGGGCTACTAACCTATCCTGCCCACAAGACAGCCTGTTTCTAAAGAAAAGGAATCAGTTCCTGATCACCAGTATTTGTATACACTATTTGTATAAATTGTGTCAAAGCATATATAAACAAATAAGTGAGAGGATGAATGAGAGTGTGCATGAGTCACATGGTCTCCTGGAGAAGGAAGATTTTAAAACCTGTCTTGAAAGCCTGTAGCTTTTACAATATTCACATCATCTCGTTGGCTTACAATTGGCTCCTCCCTGGTACAGTGCTTGTTTGGATAACCTGTAAGATTATGTATTAGGTAAAGCTTAAGAGATTCAAATTTTACAAGGCTCATTATTGGAATTCCTTCTACATCTTTAGTAGATTTGCTTAATTTGCCTCTACAGGGTCCTTAGAATCTATTGAGAATTTCCTATTTTAATTTTCTGGACTTGTCTTTTTCCCTGATCATAATTAACTATTAACCATTTACATTTCAGGATTCCAAATTCTCAAGCAAGTTTCAATTTGTATTTAAATAGAAGAGAAACTTTCTAAAGCTACATAGATCCAGAACCCTCACAAATTTAATGTGCTATACTGTTTCCCTATTCAGATTATTTGTTTTAATATTCAGTGATTTCATTCAAAAACATTTATTGTGTATGTTATTTATTATGATCCAGGCAAAATATTGTTAGGAATTCTAATTTCAAGATTAAATTTTGTAATTGTCATGCCACATTCGTAAACCAGTGACCCAGCAATTTCAGTTATAAATAGCTAAACCATCCCAAAGTCTGTTAGACGAGTCCTTCTTCCCTCCTACTCATTGCCGAATATGTGATATTCATTGAATTACTTAACCCTTACTTATTCTCTGCTTTTTCACTTATAAAATGATCACTCTTTCATTCATATTGTGTTTGAGAGACTTCTGAGATAGTTTATATTTTTTCTTCAACAAGTAATTTTTGTTCAAGTTTTTGTTTTTATTAGTGCATTATAATTATACACAATAATAGGTTTCATTTTGACATATTAAGAAATGCTGTTTTAGTCAGCTTTTGGTTACTGTGACCAAAATATTCAACAAGAACAACCTAGAGGAGGAAAAGTTTAGTTTGGCTCCTGAGTTCAAAGATTCAGTCCACAAATGGTTGACTCCATTGCTCTGGGCCCAAGGTGAGTCAGCACATCGTGGCAGCCAGGGAGCAGGTAAGGGGACATAGCGAAAATGCAATCTTTCAGAGAATGCCGCCTGTGACCCACTTCCTCCAATCATAACCCATCTGCCTACAATTGCCACCTAGTCAGTTCATTCAAAATGGGATGGACTGATTAGGTTACAGCTGCTCAGTTCTCATGATCCAATAATTTCACCTCTGAATATTCCTGCATTAACACAGGAGATTTTGGGAGACACTTCATGTCTAAACCATAACACTCACATATAATTTGCTTCAAATAATTCCCCAGTACTTGCTCTTTCTGTCCCTTCCTCCCTTCCCTGTATCCCCTTCCTCTTCTCTACTGGTCTCCCTCTACTTATTTTTTAATTGGTACATAACAATTATTCATAAGAGTGGAATTCCTTGTGATATATTCATATATATACATAGCATAATCTGGTAGATTTCATTCCCTAGTACCCCCCCTTTTCTCTCTCCTACTCCTTCCCCATCGATGGCCTTCCTTTTTTTGCTTTTTAATTGTTCTCCCTTCTGTTTTCATGAGATCCTATCATGATTTGGATGTAAGGTGTTCCCCAAAAGCTCACCTGTGAGACAATGCAAGAAAGTTCAGAGAAGAAATGATTGAGTCGTGAGAGTCTTGACCCAATCAGTGAATTAATTCCCTGATGGGATTAATTTGGTAGTGACTAGAAGATGTGGGGCATTGGGAACATGGCTTTGGGGTACATATTTGTATCTGGTGAGTCTCTCTCTCTCTCTCTCTCTCTCTCTCTTCCTCCCCCTTCTGATCACTATGTGAGCCTCTGCTGTACTCTTCCACTATGATGTTCTGCCTCACCTCAAGCCCTGAGGAATGGAGCTGGCCTTCTATGGACTAAGACCTCTGAAACCATGAACCCTCAAGTAAACTTTTCCTCCTGTGACTGTTCTGGTCAGATCTTTTAGTCACAGCAGTGAAAAAGCTGACTACTACAGATCCCTTTTTAATTTTTTTTCTCTAACTCACATATATGAGAGAAAACATACAACTTTTGACTTTTAAATTCTCTGATCTCAAAAAATTTATTCACAGTAATAGAGGAGTAAGTCAGAGATTACTACAATGAAATAAATATTAAGTTAGAATTTGCAAGGAATGCTGTGGGGGCCTAGAGGTGGTACAGATACTTCTGTTAGCAAAGGGAGAGGGGAAGTTAAAAAGAGTTCCTAGATATTGTTCATACTCAAGGTGACTTCAAAAGGTTGAATGAAAATCAGAGGAAGAAGTCCTCAGAAAGACATTCTAGGCACAGGTAAAAGTATGTTCCAAATCTGAAGCATAAAAAATTATTTTTAAGTTGTTTTTTGTAGTTATAGAAGGACAGAATGCCTTTATTTTATTTGCATGTGGTGCTAAAGATCGAACCCAGTGCCTCACACATGCTAGGCAAGCGCTCTGCCACTGAGCTATATCCTCAGCCCAAAAAATTCTTTTGGGTGAAAACATTCCTCAGAAAAGAGCATAGAAAAGCACAACCTATGGAAAGGGTAGAAAAGAAAGCCAGAGAGACAATTGGAATACCAAGAGAGTCTGTTTAGATTAGGAGAACATAGTAGCTCATGTGAAGAAAAGGAAAGAAGCCCAGTGGGAGAACATAGAAAAGTGGATTGAAAATATGCAACAGCAGAATTCTAAGATGGATCTAGTGTAAGTTACTCAGATAATCTTCTTTTTGGTTATGGGTGGGATTTTTTAGTATGGTAAGATTTCACACTCCTGATTAGGTTAGATGGGAAAGAAGGAGGGACTTTTCATATGGATTAGGGTCTGTATTCATCAGGGTTCTCCAGAGGAACAAAAATACCAAACACACACACACACACACACAAGTGTGTGTGTGTGTGTGTATATATATATATATATATATATATATATATATATATATATATATACAAGCTCATGAATTCATATGTCTACATACATGCACATACACACATTTATGGATTTATAGATTTTGTAGATTGGGCTACATCATCAGAGGCTGGATAGTCTCCCACAATGGCTGTTGGCAGGCTGGAGAGCCAGGGAAATCGATAGCTGTTTGGTCTACAAGGTTGGAAGTGTCAGAAAAAGAGGAACCAATCAGAGGCTGAAGGTCTGGAAGCTGCATTGAAGAATCACTGTTGCAAGTCATTTTTAAAGCAGGAAGAATCTGAAGTTTGATGTCCATGGGCAACGGCAGCACCAAAATCACACCCTTTGTTCCATCTATCCTCCCAGTACTTTGAATGGTGCTATTCAAATTCAAGATGGGTATTTTCACTCAGTTCACTGACCCATATGCCAGTCTTCTCTGGAAACACCCTCACAGACACACCCAAAAGTGTGACTTATCAATTTTCTCAGCATCTCTCAATCTAGTCTAGTTGACAGCCAAGATCAACCATCATAGGGCCCTTAATCAATTGATTTTGAGCTAATCGTAAGTTAGTTAATCCTACAGGAGCCTGACTTCTGCAGGTAAGCTCTTTGAAAGAGAGATTTGAAGTGAGCGGGGTTTCTTTTGCTGGCTTTCACAAACAAACAGCCATGCTGTGCTGTGAACTACTGATGGAGGGTGGTCATGGTGGAGATGGACCTCAGGGTGGTTTTATTTATTGAGAACAGTGCCTCACTACCAGCCTCCAAGAAAATGGGAACTTCAGTCCTAAAACTGCATGGGACTGAAATCTGCCAGCCACCAGGAATCTCAGAGTCTCCGATGAGAATCATAGCCTGGTCTAATCCAACCTAGATTTTAGCCTCATGATACCCTTCATAGTGGATCTAACTGACTCCTGATTCAGAGAATCTGTGACAAAACTAATTTGTATGATTTCAAGTCAATATGTCAGAGGTCTTTGTTCACAGCAGGAAGCCCTAGGTGTCCAGGTCAGGGAGGTTTCAGGGGAGTAGTGGGACTAAAGGCCCAGTGATATATTCTGAGGAGTAAATGGAAGATGATAAATTTATTATGGGCAGAGAAGAGTGGATGAAACAACTCTCTCGATGTGACAGAAAAATCAGGTCTCAGGAAGAGCTAAGGAGAGGTTGGGGCAGAGATACTTGTTAGCTAAGCCTGCAGGAGAATTTATTTATAGCAGATTTACCATGCACAGTGCAAGGAGGCAATGGGGAAACAGGTGGAGGAAGTGAGTGACAGGGTACAGACACTATGGATTAAAAATGTGAGAGAGCACAGATAACTGAAGGGGCTTTCACACTAAACAGTAACACAGTGACAGATATTTGATTCAATTAGATGGACTTTCAAGATTCCAAGTGTTGCTATCACCTACTGTTTTCAAGCCAATGAGCATGGAGGCAATATATGGTCTCTGAAGCTGGGTGATTCTCATTGTTTGGGGTACAATCAGAATTCAGTAGCCTTTGGTTGGAATTCTATGAATTTTACTGGTGCAAGGTTGAGAGACAATATATATATGAGCAGTGCACTTAGACTATCAGAGTTCCAACTCTGACTCTACTTTCCCTTTATTCTGGATGAGTTGTTAAACATGTTAAGGCCCTATTTTCCTTATCTACCTATAAAAATGGAAAATGATTTTCCATAATGTCAATTGCTTGGCATTTTAATGATTAAATAAGATCATAAATATTTTCATAACTTGTAATTATTAATTAATATGTCTCCTCCAGTGTGCCATGTAGTAAGTAATATATCTTTGTTTCCCCAGGTTCCTATACTGAGGACCATATTATATATTTATTGAGATTATATCATAAATACTTAATAGATTTTTGTGAAAATAATCTTGAATTGTATAAAGATTCCAAGAGTTGTATTTCTAAAACATAATAATCATTCAATAAAACTAAACTAAAATTGGAAGTTATTTTATCTTTTAGCAGGTAGAAGCCTCAGGTACATATGGCATCATATCCTACCAAAATCTTGGTAAATGCATTAGATACACAGCTTTCTGACACTGACGAAGATCATGTGGAGCATGACTCTAAACCTCACTGAAATAAGAGTGCTTTCCTGAATTAAGAACTTATGCAAAACTTAGGCAATGTGGTAGATTTATTAGGCCTTAGGTGTAACACAAGTAAGTACATGACCCTCCAGGAAACTACTGAGGAATACACATAATTCTAAATTCAGTAGATTAGAATTTGGGAAAGTGGCTGCCCCACAGTGATACTAATTAATTAGGTGATTATTGAGTGCTCTCCTTAATCCCTGCTACAATTTGCTTCTGAGATTTCACCCAACAGCCTAGGTATTAAAGACTCAGTCACCAACCTTTGGTACTATAGGGTAATAGTGGAACATTTAGGAGATGGAGCTTAGTTGGAGGAAGTTAGGTCACTGGGGATGTGCCCTTGATGAAGTACTGGCACTCTGTCTTCTCCGTTCTCTTTGCTTCATGGGCATGAGGTAGACAAACCTCCCTCTGTCACACACTCAGGCCATGATGCTCTGCTTAGTCACAGGCCCAAGGCAAAAGAGAAAATTGACTATGGACAGAATCCTTAGAAATCACAAGCAAAAATAAACCATTTCTGTTATTAAGTTTATCATCTTAGGCATTTTGTCACAGTGACAAAAAACTGACTAACACAACCCACTTTATTTTTCTTTCTTCTAAGTTTACCAATCAAACAGTAATGGACAACATAATCAGTTCAGCCTCCTAACAACACAGTCATATGTTGCAGGATATGCTGACATTTTTATTTTAAATATATAGAGAGTGATCTAGGAAACAGGGAAGAATAAACATCAGACATAATCTTGCTCTCAAAGTCCTTGAGCTATTTAACTATTGTTTGGGGTTTGACATGATTAAAAAAAAGTGTTATGTTCTGTGTTGTCCAAGAGCTTATACAGAATACATGAAAGGAACACAAACGTTTATACCACTACATAACGAGAAGAACCTGGACAGCATGCATTAAGGGGCTCATGGGCATTCACTCACCCAACTATGCTGCATGAGTTAGAATTGTGTCTGTTTCATATCTTGTGACCAGTGTCTGCTACAGTTTATTTCCTAAGTAAGCGACTTTTGTTAAAGGAAACTTAATCAAGGGGATACCAAACCTGAACCAACCCCAGAGGCCCAACATTGTTCTTGAGTGCTGGCTCAGTCTCCGGTATTCCTCCAATACCTCAGCCCCGTCAGGGTCTTCGCTGTCCTGCTTGGGAAAGGTCCCTTGGCAATGGTTTTAACAGAGATTTGGATGTGCAGAAATCCTAGGAAGCTTATCTGTTGAAAAGCAACTTCAAAGCTTGGGGAGGGGGACCGTGGATGCCAGTCTCCCTCTGGTGACTGAAGACCCAGCACACCACCAGCAGCTGTTCAGAGACAGGAAAGGCAGCTTCATTCAAAGAGCCATCATAATTTGGCAAGGAGCGCTCCTATCAGCAGCCTCCTTAATGCGTGTAATTGTTATGCAAATAAGCCACAGCACATTACACAGGCTGGGAACAGGAATATCAACTCTGATTTACAAGGGACCCAGGGGCTGGAGAATATTCTGGCATGCATCCCACCCTGGAGGGGTCAGCTGAGCTGTCTTATTAAAGGTGACTGTTGGAGTTAAGCTGATTCTTTTAAAAGTGATAATGTTTGAGTTCAACAAAGTAATCAAGGCCTGGAGTTTTACTTTTTGACTGGAAATATCAGCAACAGAATATTAAAGGTGAACACCGATTAAAGACTGCCAGTTGTCCAACACTTGTAATGTGCAGGGGTGGAACTAAGGTTCAGAGTAGTGAAGTTGATTTTGACCAAAAAGCCCAGCTTTCCTTCTTCCAAAATTGGGGACATTTTACATAGAACTTGCTTTTCTCTTAAACTTGTGTAGCTATAACATATTTTGTTTTTTTTTTTAAATCCTATCATTTTTCTCCTCCAACTGTTTTGGCCCTTTTTGTTGTTGTTGTTGTTCAACAAATTCCTTTTCAAATGGAATGATGAAGATCATTGGACATATCAAAAGTTTTATTCTTAAAAGTCTGTAGTCTAATACTTTGGATGAAACAAATACACAAGCAATTGCAGAATAAATAAAGTAAGGAGGTGGAGAAAGGCTGAAATACTTTAAAGAAAACAGTGATCATAGACATTTGGGAGAAAAGGAAAAGATTCCTAGGATGAATGATATTTCACACAAGACTTTACATCTTCATAGACATAAGGAAAGGAGAAGAGAGAGAAATAGAACATTATGGGTTCTAATAACAGTGAAGACATAGGAAAATGGTGATTCCCTGAGGAGCAAGAGTAGCTGAATTGGCTTGGGCTGTGGGGAACTTGTAATAAAGAAGATGTAGAAGGTGTAAATGCATCTATGAGATCAACAAAGTCTAGGCCAACTGCTGGAAGAACTTTTTTCATAGAGTGAGTCTTGGGCTTGGAGCCGAAAAGCCTGCATTTGAATTTCAACTACAAAGATGTTGGGATATGTGACTCAGTTCTAAGTTAGTAATACACAAATAACTTAGAACTCTAAACCTTGATTTTTCTTCTTACTAGTTCATTATGGAGATGTTACCAGAGGTGTAGGGTGAAGGCCCCAGCTCCAGGGATCCCCACACACTAGATTTGGCCACCCATTTCTAGATGTCAGTTAAAGAGATGAGCTGTAATGAAGGGCAAGAAAGAAGATTCAATGAGTGTAGCCACACAGGAAAGAAAGAATAGGAAAAGGTCTAGTGTCTTTGAGGGACCGTTAGGAACTGTGAGGTTTTATACTAAAGGGGAACAAAGATAATTGTTGGGGGATTGCATAGCTACCAAGATGCATGATGTTAGTCAGGACCTGAGCTGATTGATCATTACATCAGGACTGGTTCTATGAAGCTACAGGGAAGTCGCCATCACTTCAGGGACTATTGATGTTTTGATAATTGCCCCTGCTTAGGGGGCAGCCTTGGTTCCCATCATGGGGCAATAGCTCCCCACTAGGGGAACAATCTCATCACTGGGTGATATATCTGTGAGGTTTGAAATTGCTGGGGTAGTTTCAGGTCATTATCCTAAAGATATTTATTAATCAAACCTGCTGATCTTGATATCAAAGATAACCACAGAGAGAGTGGCTCAGAAGAACATAGAAGGAAAAATAATAGAAGCAAACAGAGTCAGAGAGGGACAAATAGAATAGTCAAGTCAGTGACAGGGCTCTTCTTTAAAATATGAACAAAATAAGTATCATAAAATATGATTAAAATGTGAAATGTTTAACATAATAGCTAGCATATGAAAATTAGATTTTATCTGTTTCTTCATTACTTTGTGTTGGAAACTTAAAATGACTCAGCTACTATGGTTTTCTGTCTACTGTTATTTGGAGATGTCACTTATCTTTTACCTGTATCTTTTTTTTCTAGAATTAGCTAAGCTTAAGACCAGTTCATAAACCAAGATCATAGTCATTTCTATCTTTTCATTTCTCTTATAAAACCTCTCTTATCTACTGACTTATACAAGCAACTACCAAATTAGTGTTTTCTTAAGTAGCACTTCAACCAGTAGTCAAAAAGTAACAGTTTATAAATGTAGAGTGCCCCCACTTCGGTACTCATCATAAAAAATCATTTATTCCTTATGCAATCAAGGACCCTACCCATCATACCACTTTATCCCTCACTGCCCCCCCCCCCCAATTTTCTCTCTGTTACTTCCAGCCCATTCTAGCTTTGTTCTTTGATATAATGAACACACATGTGGATCCTAACTCATGTTCTCCATTAGCTATGATAGGTTTTCCCCTTCATCCTCTAATCTCAACACAACTCTGCCTTCAGAGCCCATTTCTGCCACGCAGGGGTGATTCCTGACACCTTTGGCTTTTCTATAACCACAGCATGGCTCATCTACATTACAACATTACAGGGCTGGGTCTGAAGACCACTTCCTGATCATTCCACTGCATCTGCTCCATCTTATTGCTGCTGTGGAACTGAATACCTTTTCAGCTCCTTTTGTATCCTCCCTCATGCCTGGCACTGTTCAGGACATAACATAAATGCCTAATCTATGCTTTTGAAATAAATAAAGCCACCATTTACCTCAAAATTCAGAACAGATTCTCTTCTCTTGTCCACAGGGACATAGTAAATTGAAGGAAACACTTGGGTTGTTTGTGACTGTGCCATTTACTAAATTATCTCTTGCTTGCGAACTGAGCAGAGATGGTCTGGAAACCACCAAGGGAGAATGGAGATGAAAAAGTACACACTTGTTTTTAATGTCAATTTTCTGACTATATAATGCACTTAAAAATTAAATTTGCTAAAGGCACTTCAAGTGCATTCCTTGCTAACACTTCATTACAAGGTACTTATCAGTAATAAATCCACAGGGCCTATGTTTTATAGAGAATAAGAAATACTTAGAACAAATAAAAACACTGTGCTTTCCTCCCACTCTCTATTTGGGTTTTAGAAGAAACAAATAACTTTTAGCTGAATGGATTAAAGATGTAAGACTATTATTAATATGACATTTTTAATAATAACATAGATGTCAAACTTTTAAAGAATCCCTCTTGCAAGAATTGAATTACCTAACTGGTAAATTAAGAAATTAAGGGACCTCTTTTGGTTACATTGTGTGTCTGTTTTATTATCCAGGAAAGATCTCTGTGGCTTTCTTTTCCTATATGAATTGTAATTCCAGACAGAGGTTGGTGGGATCTCCAGCCATTGCCTGTCTACTCAGCATCTAGTGTGCCTTCTTCTGTACCTTCTCAAAGTTGGTGAAAGAGAGGAAGGGCTATCTTTTGTATCTATACTTCTTTACCTTGTGTTCATGTTCCAAGTCACTAGAATGTGGTCTCTGCCCTACTCAACTAAAACTAATTTCCTTAAGGGTGTCAACTTCTTCTCAAACTCCACATTCAATGTACTCAGTGCCTGGCTTTTATCTTTTATATATTTTTTACTCAATCTCTCTATGACATTTGACAAAATGGTTAATTTTTTGTTTTAAAAATTTTCACCCTTTAAGTCTGAATAATCAATTTTCCACTTACCTTTAAAACACCCCTTTCTCTTTCTGCTTTAGATTTTTATCTTCCAAGTTCTTTTAAATATTATTTTCTATCTCAAACTTTTTCTGAGTAAATATGTGACTTTCCATAGCCTCAAATGTTTTAATGACTATCAAGTCTACTTATCCAGCACCACATATGTATGGAGTGCTGAGGTATTATGCAAGATTTTGTTCCACTGGAAAAGATAATAAAATATATTAATTCATAAATACACAAGTTAAAACACAGTCTTAGTGGTGATAATATGCACTAGAAAGATAAGGACAGAACGAATGACAGAATGTGGGGGAGTGGCAATTTTAGATAGGATAGTTAGAGGAGATCTCATTGAGAAGGTGATGTTAGAGTAAAACTCACCATAGAGCCAGCCAGGATGCTGGGAGGAAGAGAGCTTTATTTTCTTTCATTCTTATTTGTAAATTATTATGATTATAATTGTGCATATTTATGGGGTATGGTGTGATAATTCAGAACATGTATACTATATTAGCTCTTTGTCCCCATTATCTGAGAAAATCAAGCTTGAGTAGAAAACATTTATTTTGGCTCATAGTTTCAGTCCATGGTTGGCTGGCTCCATTCCTTCAGGCCTGAGGTGAAGCAGAACATCATGGTGGAAATGTAGTGGAAGAGTTGCTCAGCTCATGGCCAGAGACAACATATAATCCCCAAGGATACCCCCCCCCCCCCGAGTAACCTACTTCTTCCAGTCACATCCCATCTGCCGTTGGTTTACCATCTTGCATTAATCAATCCAAATTATAAATCCATCAACTGGATCAATCTACTGATGAGGTGAGAGCCCTCATGATTTCAATACTTTCCTAAATGTTCCACCTTTGGATATCACTGTGCTGTTGACCAAGCCTTCAGCACATGGGCTTTTGGGGGACATCACAGATACAAATCACAAGATTTATAATGTGTACTGAACAAATCAGCACAATTAGTATTTCCTTTGCCTTAAAGTTTTTAAACTTAATTTTTTTAACGTATAGTAGCTGAACATATTTATGAGTTGCAGTATGGTATTTTATAAGTGTGGATGCAGAAATGTGCATAGTTTGTCTGAGGAATAAGAAGGAATAGCATGACTAGAGAGGAGGAGATGTCAGATGGAAAAAGAGGAGCAGGTCATGCAAGGTGCTGTGCCCCAGACCTGGGGTCATGGGATAAAGAGTGATGCAATATGACCCACTTTAAATAGACTATGTTCACTACTGTGGTGAGATTTAGTGGTCTTGTAGAATGTGCAAAACAGCACCCATTCCAGAGGCTGTCACCATGATCTGGGTGGGATGTAAGAAAAGTTTAGAACAAGTTGATATTGATAGAGATGGAAAGAAGGGATGGATACTGAGTGTGCTTTGGAGGGTAGATCTGACAGCTTTTGGTCATGGATTGAGTGTGAGATGGAAGAAGATGGAAGAAGTCAATATGATTCCAATGTTTTCATCCGGAACAACTGAAAAGATGAAGTTGAAATTGAGATGGGAAACATGGCAGATGCGAGCTGGGAATGTGAGAAAGTGAGTAGTTTGAGTTTAGACATGTTAAATTTGAAATACCCACTAGAAATCCAAGAGGAGAGGTGAGTAAGCAGATGAATAATCAGTTCTGGAATTCAGAGAGGGGGTGTATATTTATACATAGAGTAATTATATACATAGAATATATATATATTTGAGTCACAGACAGCAATTACATTTGAAGCCATAAGACAAGATGAGGTCAACAAGTGGGATCATGTACATAGAGAAAGAACAGAGAGTCAAGGACTGGCCCCTTCTCCCTCACTCTGAATGTCTGGTTGGTTGCAAACCTTTTCCTTCATGATCCTAGAAATATCTTTTATTCTGACGTTCTGCAGAGCCACAGGTTGCACCCACCCTCAGGGGGATCTAGTCACATCATAACCTATTTAAGTGGAAACTCTCTAGAAAAAAATTACAAAATGAAAAGTCCTTGTTTTACAGAGTGCTGTCCTGCTTTACAGGCGATTCTATTTAAGCTTTGAAACCCTCCCAGTGGGGATGGCCTCCTGATTGGTCTCCCTGCTTCCAATATTTTTACTCCATTGTGACATCACTGTCACTACTTTAACCCAACATCTGATTATGACATTCTTAAAAACTCATGTGGCTTTTCATTTATTAAAGATTAAAAGTCAAATTATTTCAGGCTTTCCAAGGTTGATCCAAACTTGTTTCCAACTTTTATTTCCTACCCGACCTCCCACCTCAATGGTCATCAACCACTTGCATTTCTTTACATCACTTCTGCTCTGAACGTGATGACCCTATCTGCCACAGTCAGACTGGAATCCTCCTCGTTAGTCCTGCTGCCTTCAGTATTCATTTCTGCTTTTCCGAGTTTAACACAGTCATTTGCCTATTCCTTCTTTTCCTCTGAGTCTCCCCAAACCCACAAACCATTTTTAGCAGCTCTTACATTTTCCACCAGGACTTCCATGAGTGCCCTGGCCCATTTCAGCTCTTAGTGATTCATATGTCAACTCACAATGTCCTCCAGTGATTTCCTGCATGCACATCTTATCTCTCCATAATACTACATACTCCTTTAGGGCCATGTAACATACCATATTTCTTTCTATTCACCATAGCACTAAGCTGTGGAGAGTCATTTTAATAAATACTTTCCTGAATTGAATTAAATATATTGAAACTTCTTCCTATTTTGGCAAGTTCATAGATCAGGTGGGTCACCAAAGACTCCTACACATGCTCTATATAATTCTGTCTGCCAGCTGTTGGTGGGTACACTAGTTCCCACTGCTCCTAAATATCTCTTGGTTAGATTTACAAGTCAAGGACCAGATGACATAGGTTCTGCTGAAGTATATTTATGAGAATATGAAAAAAAGCACATGGCCACATGAGTGAATGTGTAGCTGCATGCATGGTGAGTGTGACACATCATTTTTGAGTGTGTGTGTGATTTGGGAAATGCAATGTGAATAGATAGCTGTCTGTGAGCTAAATCTAGTAGAAAGCTGGCCCAGTTCCAGATCCTGGGTATTTTGGGGTATTATTTAGTTGTTATTGACAAAGTTGAAAATTCAGCACAGAGATCCAGCAGAGAAAGAAAGTTAGGTCTTCCTTAGGAGCCCAGAGCAGGAGAACAAAGCAGCTGTAAATAGCTTAGCAATCAGGGCTTCCTATTTTGAATAAGTGTTTCCAACAAGCAAAAAAAACAAAGCCCTTCATAAACAGAAATAACTAACATCCATTGAGCCTAACAAGTTACAAAAAATGCTTTCACATTTATTATTTTATTAGGCATACCAACAACCTTGCAAGTAGATATTGAGAAGAGATTATGATTTGACTTCTATAAGTAGGAGAATTAAAACTCTTAGATACTGAGAAACTGACCCATTTCACCTAGGCAAACGTGTAATACAAGACTCTTCCCATACATCAGTGCTTTGTATAATTATCACGTTGTCCCCACATTTCAAAACGTCCCCCTTGGCTTCATCTAAATATCCTCTCTCTTCACTCCCTGCTCATTTGAAATAAGGAATTCCATACAGATACTATCACTCATTCACATGTTTGACAGCAAAGTGAAAGCAATGTTTTTTTTTTTATTTTTTGTCTCTTGAACTTTAAAAGGTAATTTAATAAATAAATGAAAAATAAACTGAGAAGAGTAGCTGAACCAGGTCTTAGGTTTCTAATAGAATCATAAATGCCAGAAAGTGCTGGGAATGATTTATTATCCTGTTATTATAAGTGACTGGGAAGCTTTCAATGGAGTCTGTGCTAATTTCTAGCAGCTGCATTAAATCAGAAACTCTATTAGCTATTATAAAATCATCATCCCATTTTTCTGCAAATCAACTAGAACACCTGATGATGGGAGTTTTGAGCTATTTGCTACTGTATGTGCTAACCTTATCATTGGCCTCCACCAGGGAAATAAACTGCAAGTCAGAGGCAGCATGATATTGGTCACATCACCTGTTAAAGATTAATAGATGGCCATCTGTTTTATAGGAGATATTCTTGATGGGAAAAAATCCTTCTTTTAGCAAATACTACTTCATTAAAATAACAGGTACTGAGATAATCAAATTCTATGTTCTTTGAGTCTTTCCCCCAGCTGCTGTCCTATTCAAGTTTTCTACTCAACTCCATTATTCAACAACATTCAAATGTGGTGAACATTGTGGGCAAGTCTACCTTGGTTCTGAGTTTCCAATAAAATGTACATACAAGGACTGTCTTATTACCCCATTAGCCACCACCTAATATTGGACAAGTAGAAGAGTCCAAAGCATATATCAGCATGTATATTGAACGTAACTTCAATCTTGTGTTCCAAGACACAGCTACCTAAGTATGTGTTAAATGCAATCTACTGGCAGAAATCGAGAGAGACCACTATCTAGAAGATACACTTGCGATGTTGGGCAAGTCCTGGCACATGGGAAAGAAAGAAAGAAAGAGAGACAGTTATTAGCAACAGGAAATGTCCAACTAAGTAGAACAAAATAGAATTTTCAGAGAGATACATTTTAAAGGAGTTAGCAATGATTAAATATGAAAAGTTTGGGTTTTTTTTTTCCTTCTTGAAAATGAGGAAGGACACTGAAGCTGAAACCGAATACTTCGGATAAACTAAGGGAATCTTAGAAGTTGTGTTTTCTTATGCTAACTCCATATGCCTATATACTTTTTTTGTTGCAACTTAATGATTTTCTACTTGCTGTATTCTTTGCTTGGAATTTTATTACTCCAAAACCTTTTGTGGTTTACTCCCTTAATTCTGAGTTTTTGACCAAATGTCACTTCATCAGAGAGGGCTTCTATAAACATATTTTTTTAAAAAAACAAAAGTTACATTGCTTGCTTCACCCTGCTTTGCTTTTCTTCAGAGACCCAGCACTTCCTATCATTATTTTTCATCTCTTGTTTGTTTTTTTATTTATCACCCCACAAAAGTCTCATGGTTCATGGGGCAAAGTCCTGGTCTATTTTATTCACTGCTCTTTCCAGAGCTTAGAGCAATACTTGGATTATGGTTGATGCTCAGCAATTGTTAAGAGAATGAATGAATTAGACCCAGAAAAGATGTTAAAATCACAGTTGGAGGACTCCAGACTTTAGAGAATAATCATTGAGTTATCAGCTTATAGGTAATTAAGAATCTGCAAGCTTTGGAGAAAATATAGAGTAAAAAAAAATGAGAGAACCTCAGACAAAGTCTTGAAGAACCATGACATTCCAAAGCCAGGCTGAAGAAGATAAGTTTTCTGTGAAAATAAAGAAACAGGCTTAGAGCTGAGAAAAAAAAAATCAAGAGAAGGTAGTATATGAGAGAGGAGAAAACGTAGGACTGAGAGAATTCAAGATAAAGACTTAAGCATATTCAACAGAATTTACATTACTGAGGTCACCCAATAATGACCAGAGGAAGAATTTCTTTGGTGGAATGACAAGTTCAAGGCCATATTGTCATGTGTGGAAGTGTATTTGGAAGATATATTAGTCAGGGTTCTCTAGAGGAACAGAATAAACAAGAAGTATGATTATAAAAAGGGAATTTATTAAATTGGCTTACCCAACCAGAAGTTGGTTAGTTCACAATGGCCATCTGCAGGCTGGAGAGCTGGAGGAACAAGTAGCTGTGCAGTCCAAGAGGCCGAAGCCTTAGAACAAGAGTGATCATTGGCATTACCCCAGTCTAAGACTGAAGGCTTCTGGAAGTTCCCTGGAGAATCACTGACAGAGTCCACTTTGGAAGAATGAAGGAGTGGGAGTTTGAGGTCCTCAGGCTGTAACAGCAGCAACCAAGAACCCATTCAAGAAGAACTGAGCTTGCATTTTCTGCTGCTTTCTTATTCTTCCAACTTTATTCCATCTAAGCCACCATCCTATTGGATGGTGCTGCCCAAGCGAAGGGAGGGTCTCTCACATGTCAATAATTCCTAGATGCACCTTCACTGACACACCCAAAAGCCCCTTAATCTTCAGCATCTCTTAAGCTAATCAAGTTGGCAATTCAAATTAACCATTACAGAAGATAAGAGATGGGAATAAGAATATTAGGAAAACTATTTGAGATATTTGGATGATGAGGAAAAGAGTAATACAGAGATGGCTGAAAGATTAAAGTCTAAGGAAAAAAATTATTTTATTTATTTTTTTCATGTACTTAAAAACCATTTTAGGAAGGATAGACTTGGTACAATTAAGACAAGAAGTCATAATTAGAATAACTGTTTTCAGAAATCAAGATGGGATGAAATTCAAAACACAGCTGGACATATTAGTCAATAAATGAAAAAGACTGGCTCCTCCTGAAAACCAGGAAGGAAAAAAGGTCCACATGTAGAGATGTTTGCATGCTTGTCAAGGCATGGTTAAAGAACTCTCAGTGATTTCTCCTCTTCTTTAAACAGGAAGGTGTGCTAGCCAAGATAGAAGAGTCAAAGGTTTGAGATGATTGGAGATTTTCCTAAAGGATTGAGATGACTGAAGAATAATTTTAAAAGTGAATGTGGAAAAGGAGAAGTCTGAGTTGACCAAAGACTAGTAGAAAAAAATGTGAAATAAAGTTGAGGGGTCAGTGGATTTGGGTGAGCATGAATTTATAAAGGAGTCAGTCAACATTGATGTGCCCTTGACTGAGCTGGACTTCTCAGCTGCACACTCAGAGAAAGCAGAAAGTTGAGTTTATCTGGTTGTAATTTGGTGATGTATTTATGATAAAACTTTAGTGAGCAAGGGAGACTGAGGTAGCAGTCAGTTATATTTATAACCATGAAATTTACATTAGATTCAGAGAGAAGAGAGTAGAGGTCTGAGGAATTGAGGTACAATAGAGGAGTTAGTGGTCAGGACGTCTCAAAGCAATGAAAGATGTATTGTGGTGGGAATAGTTGGACAAGCAAACTGGAAGCCAAGGAATGGTGTCAAAAACGTGGGGTATTTGAATCAGTGACATTGAACGTGGGGGCACTAATTGTATTTTGTGACAATGCCTACTTCCTCAGAGCCAAACTAGCACTATGAACTCTATAAAATCCCTTAGAGTGAGAACATGCATCTTAAAATCTAAGCCAGGATGCAGCTTCAAATTGCGAATGAAGAGGCCTCATCAGTAAGTAGAAAACACTTGCCAAGGCAGGCTCTGGCAGTAGCACACAAGTTGATTAAAAACAAACAAGCAACAAACACAAAACTGTCATACTTGCTGGCACAGCTTAGTGTAGAGTGATAGCTGGAACCTGATGCCAGGCATGGGCCGTGTGAGGCTCTTCTTCGACCTGGATACATCCATGCTTCCTACCTGTGGTTCCAGGTGGCAGACAATCCTAAGTGGTGAAGGGGCTCACTTTCCATCAACAAATTCTGAGCCACAGATAACCAACCTCTGGTCCATAATGTAAGGGCATCCAGGTATTGAGTACCTCAAGCAGAGACAGCAAGGAGCTATAGTTTCTCATGAAGATTGCAGAACTTACTGAGAATAAGGAGGGGCCTGTTCACAGTTTTCTTTTTCTTCAGCAGCAAACAGAGTCCCTTGTCAGGCTGATGGTCCTTGCACATTACCACTGCAGTGATAGTTTGAAAGAGGGTAGAGAGAGAGATGGAGAAAAAGACATTAAAAGGAAAATGTCACCATTTCCAAATGCCATATTATTTGACAGTTACTCTTTATGTTGCAACAGCTGCTTAACATGACAAACGATGGCTTTAATAAAAATGCACACAAGGAGATGCAGCTCCAGAAAATGAATAATGGAGCTTTCTATGCTGACATGTTGAGGAGCATTTTCACTCAGCAATGAATAGGACCATGGTAACTGTGTTGCCAGTTGCTTTCAGTAGGTGGTGGGCTCTTGTATCAGTCAAATTACATTTGTAGAAAACAGAATACCTAGCAACTGGTTTTAGCAGAGAAATTTGTTGTAGGGCATGAGATGACTTGCCCAGTCATTGAGAGCTTTTACAAAACAGGTCAAACTTTAGGAAAAGCACAACAAAGACTACAATCCCAAAGCTGCCACCTCTCCTAATCAAAGCTCCCCAAATCTAGAAGCCACCGATCTTAGGAAACTATTGTGCTTGAGATGCTGCCTTGACCACTTGGTCTGCCCATCTGCCCTTGTAACCAGCACCAATATGGATGCCCCCACTCCTCTCTCTCTGTGTCCTGGACACAACAAATATTTAAGTTCTTGAATTTCTGATATTTTGACACCAAAAAAGTAAATGCCTCCATGATGATATTTGCCAAGAAGAATTGCTGCATTAGGGGCAGCAGCATGGTGGCTCTTGTAGAAGTACCTGAAGTATAGGAAGTTACATGCAAGATAAGTTACATGATAGGTTAGGATTAGTAGGGCTTAGTGATTTTAGGATATCCAGATTTGAAAGTATATAATGAGGCCAATAATGGTGTGGTTTGGAGGAGCAGGCAAAGAAACTGATGAAAAAGTAAGGAGAGTGAGCGTGTAATGACAAAGCAGCCTGTCTTCAGCCTCAGGACAACAGTGGACAGGGCATCCCAGGAGTTTTGATAGCTATATGTCATTACACTTCATTTACTGTCATGTCACCTGTGAAGAGTTATATAAAAGAAAACTGTTAGCCACTGCATGTTCCACTGAGGGGCTATTCCAAGTTCCCGTTTAAAGTTATCAGGTTAAGGAAAAACTATAGCACAAAGAGCATCAACACTGCAGAAAAACCAGAACTAGGGTGGGATTAAACACATAAACTTAGACAGAACCACATAAAGAAAGACTCTACTTACTGGGGACTTGAAGACCTGCATATGACATTGATAAATCCATAAGATCTAGTTTTGTTTGTTTTAACACATTAAAAACACATTGTATTCAGTGGACAAAAAAAAAAACATGAAAACAAATTACACAATAAAGTATATGCAAACCACTGGGAAGGTTTGTTCAATATTTGCTGACCACCTACTATGTGTTAGCTGTTAGAGCAAAATAAAAATAATATTTCATCTTTGTCCTTTAGGAAATTTAGGAAATTGATCTTGTAGAGACATCAGCTCAAAGAATGTTTTTTTCCCACCAGAAATAACTTTAAAAGATACAGTTTTTGCTTTCTTTCTCACTATTGAAAATACGTTTTTATTACAGCTGGTCACTACATGTTAAAGGTTAAAGGCTCATTAGCACTGGGCTGTAGATAGAAACAAAAATAAAGACTGTGCCACTGTAGGAAAGGAGGTCATAGTCCACTTGAGGACCTGTAGTACACATTTTTATTGGCAAAGACTTAAAAGGATAGAGGACCCAAGGTGGTGAATTCCTAACTGCCAAGGGGAAGTTGTACATGGATATGAATGGGAGAAATCCTATAGTAGCTAAGAAAAATGAAAGATCACTTAAGTGGGAGGTGTGGAAGAGGAGGTAAGATTTAAGCTGAGTCTTGAAGGAAAGGCAGAATGGGCTCTGATAGAAAGGAAAAATAAGATCATCCTCAGTAGGAGAAAGAACATAAGGACAAATATAAATGGGAGACAGTGAATGATGTTTGATTGCAGTGAGAGCTTTTAGGAAATTCATGGATATGATTTTATTAAAAATAAAATTTTAGGAGCTGGGAAAATGTAAGATTCTTATTTTAAGGATTCATGAATACTAAGATAATTGTGAAAATACTCTGTAGGCAGTGAAGCTATTGCCATTCCATAGTAGATCAACTTGATGCTGCAAATCCAGCCTCCAGCACATAAAATTTTGGGGAACAAACCACAGTAATTCTCTATATTATAACACACCTTTAGTTGATAGCAGAGCCAGGCATTCAGAACCCCAAGTCAAGCCTCTGTCAGCACAGCCCATGCCACTCTGCAGCTCTCACTTTCATGTGCCTGATTCACCCATAGTGAAGCTGAGACACTCCTATGTAGCCCAAAACCTGAAGCTCAAGCCCCATCTTCTGCCCCACCCAACTTCATCTGTTGGGGCAGGAGGATGAGCTGCACAGAAGGGCAAGGGGCAAAAGCCCAAAGGAGCATTCACAACACCCCACAAACATCCTGAACATCTCTCAGCACTAAGAAGAGCTAGTACTCAAATAACTGTCCCAGGGAATAGAAGGGAAGGGAGGTGGTGAACTCAGCAGGCCCTGAATACCATTCTTTTCTCAAACTTGTTGGTACTGTTCTCCAACTTGTCCAGGTACTGTGCCCCAGTGTCCCCCAGGTTTTCCTAGATGGTAATGCAGACCTTAGCATCTGTCCCTGCCCCTGGAATGTTCCCTGTGAAGATCTGCATGAAATACAGCCCAACTGGGTAGGAAGCTGAATAGACAGACAAAGGAAAGAAAAGGATGACAACACTTTAGGTTTGGGGATCTTATAGGAGGATTAAAGTCTCTCTAGTCCAGGTCTTGAGGAGTCAGGGACTTTCTCGTTTGCTCAGTTATGCGTGTTCAGCTACAACCCCCACTGATCTGGACCCAAGAGACTCTCAGAGAACCAAAGTGTGGAGACTTTTCCAAGTGCACCTCAAACCAGTCACCCATATGGCCACTCATAGTGTCTAGAGAGAAAGACCCAGGATGCCACCTGAAGTGTGTCCAAATTGTGGTCACCAAATCTTCCTGCTGAGACATGCTGACAATCATACAACATTCCACCTGACTGCTGTCAATGCCAGATCCTTCCAACTGGATTATGGAAAAAGCATACAATATTTTGAAAAGAAAAATAAAAGTAAAAAAAAAAATTCACCTTTCCTAAAAGGTGCTTGTGTTTTAGGCAAAACATTTTTAAAGATGCATAAAGTATTTTGTATGTGCTGATATAAGTTGTGAGGATTATCAAAGAATAAGATAAACTTTAAAGTGACAAGATATATTTTGAAACCATGAAAAGGACATATGAAATAGGAGATATCTTGATACATCTGGGCCCTCCAAGACAGAAGTTGAGGAGGCATAATGAACTGGAAAGCATCTACAGGGAAAGAGGCAAATTACTAAACAAACAAACAAACAAAAACAAATCTTCTTAAGGTGAAGAATCATTACTTAGAGATGTTAGAATGTGTTACCTAAAATACCTATATTCTTCAAATAGCAGTTATTATATGGGTATCTACAAACACATACCTAAGTTATATGGAGAAACGGAAGATCCAAGATATCCAACTAAACAGTGAAGAGAAAAAACAAAGTTGGAGAACTGATCTACAGAACATTGAGTCTTACTATAAAGCTATAGAAATCAATAATGTGTGGTATTAAAATGTAAGAATTTAAATATAGGTCTGACATCCTTAACAAAAATTAACTCAAAATGAAATTATAGATAATAATATAAAACACAAAACTACAAAACTCCTGCAAGATAAGATAGGAGAAAATCTATATGACCTTGGGTCTGGTGATAATTTTTGGATGTAGCTCCAAAGGCATAATCCATGAGAGAGAGAATTGATAAAATGGACCTTCTACAATTTAAAAGTGCTACACTGACAAAAGACACTGTCAAGAGAAGGAAAAGATAAGCCACATACTGTAAGAAAATGTTTTCAAAAGACATATCTGACAAAGGACTCATACTCAATTTTTACAAAGAACTCTTAGAACTCAACAATAAGAACCTAATTTAAAGGCAAAAGACTTTAACAGAAAACTCATCAATGAAGATATACAGGAGCCAACAACACATGTGGAAAGATGCTTTATATCTAACAACAGGGAATACAAATTAAAACAATAATATGATACCACTGTATACCTATTTGCATGACCTAAATCCTAAACATGACAATAACAAATCCTAGCAAGAATGGAGAGCAACAGGAGGTCTGACTCATTGCTTTTGGGAATCCAAAATGGGACAGTTTTTTGGAGAGACAGTTTGGCAGTTTGCTACAAAACCAAACATATTTTACCATACAATCCAGCAATCACACTCCTTAGTATTTACACAATAAATTGAAAACTTATGTCCACACAAAAACCTGCACATGGATGTTTATAGCAGCTTTATTCATAATTACTCAAACTTGGAAGCAATCAAGGAGTCCTTTGGTAGATGGATGGATAAATAAACTGTGGTGCAACCAGACAATAAAATATTATTCAGTGTTAAAAAGAAATGAGCTATTGAGCTATGAAAAACCCAGGGAAGACATTAATGCATATTGCTAAGTGAAAGAAGCCAAATTGTAAGGGCTACATACTGTATGATTCCAACTATATGACATTTGGAAAAGGCAAAACTACGGAAATAGTAACAAGATCAGTGGTTTTCAGAGTTTGAAAGAGAAGTATGAACAAATTGAGCACAGAGGATTTTTAGGGTAGTACAACTTTTCTGCATAATACCATGGCTATGAATACATGTCAATACACATTTGTCAGACTCACAAAAGGTATAACATCAAGAGTGAATCCTAATTAAAATTATGGGCTTCAAGTGATTTGGTGTATAAATGTTGTTCTCCAAATGAAACAAATACAACACTGTGGTAGGGCATGTTGATAACAGGAGAGGCTCTGCATGCATATGGGCATAAGTTTATATGGATATCTCTTTTTCTTTCAATTTTGTTGTGATATTAAAATTGTTCTAAAAACTTGCTATTTAATTGAAAAATGAAGTAAAGACCTTCCTAGATGAACAAACTTACCACCTAACCAAAACTACTAAAAGATACCATTTAATTTGAAACAAAGTGTCCCTAGAGAGTAAATTCAAATTAACACAAAACCCACAAATATTACTGATAAAAATAACTATGAATTATAAAAGAAGATAGCATAAATCCTTATTCCTTTCTTAAATTATTTTAAAACATTATAGAAAACAATATGCATAGAATTGTATTTTTGTGCTTATAATATATAAAAATGCAATATATCTAGTGATAACAGCAGTGGGAGAGGTGGGCAGGAGCAAAGCTCTACTGGAGTAATGAAGTGACACCAGATGGTAACTCAATTTATAGGAACAAATAAAAAAAAGCTGAAATGGTACATAAGATGACTGATACAACAAACTATAAATACATAGTTGCACTCATTTTTTTAGCTTTTATAAAACTCATATAATTAATTAAAATAATAATTTCAAAGAATTCGCTATTGGGCCATAATGTATATTATTATACTGCATAAGAATAGTAGCACAAATGTAGGGAGAGGAAATAGAACTCTACATGATTAATGTGTCTATATCTCTTTGGAATTCAAGTAGTGCTGTGGTTTGAATATGGTTTATGTTCCCCAAGGGTCCATTTTAGTCTAAGTCTTGATCCCAGGATAGTCAAGTCTGGGATGTTTCTTACATCGCTAGAGGCATGAGGTAGTTTACATGTGACCCCTTGATAGTTCTTGTGCAATCTCTTCAGTACTCACAAGAGGAATATTATAAAAGGAGCAACTTTAGCCATTCCTATGTTATCTGATTCCTGGCTCAAAATGTGACTGTTATCTCTGACATGTGCTCCTGACATTGCCATCCACCATTCTCCCTGAGATCCTCAACAGAACTTTATAATGCAGAACCAAGTTGATATAGATACCATGCCCTTGAACTTTCAAAACTATGAGATAAATAAACCTTTTCTCTATAAAATTAACTATCTCATGTATTACACTTTAGTAGTACATTAGCATATATCTAAAGTAGATTCCAATAAGTTAAGATATACACGGTAAGCCCTAGAGCAAGTACTAATAAAATATCTCAAATAGACTGAAAATCACAAAATTCATTATGATGAAAATATTCATTTTTGTGAAAGTAGTAAAGGAGGAATAGAGAAAAAGATGTGAGAAATATAGGAAGAAAAGGAAATCTAACTACAATCAATAATATCATTAAATGTGAATTGATTTTTAAAATCCTATCAAAAGGCAGAGGTTGTTAGGCTAGATAAAATGAAAGATCTAAGTATATGCCACCCATGGGAGATGCACTTTATATAGAAATGGAGTAAAAATAAAAGATAGAAAAATATAGACCATGCAAACAGCAACTAAAAAGCTAGAATGGCTACAACAAAATATACTTTAAAGCATAAACTATGTTACAAATCAAAGGACATCTTGTAATAATTAAGGAGCCAGTATATTAAGAAGTTATAAAAAATTGCAAAAAAAAATATAGGCACAAAATCACAGAGCCCCAAAATACATAAAGCAAAAACTGGCAGGAAAAAAATACAAGAATATCTGGAGACTTCAATACCCCATCCTTGATGATGATGAAGATGATGATGATGATGATGATGATGATGATGATGATATATGTGTGTATAAACTAGGAAGAAGATACAAAAAAATAGTAGACATAAATAACACTACAATTACATTAGAAGCAAAAAACACATATGAAACATTCCAATAAACCACAGCAGAATATACATTATTCTGAAGTACACATGAGACATGATAAAGAATAGATCAGATGGGAGGCTATCAAAGAAGCTTTTATTAATTTTAAATGGCTGAAATCATATGCCATATGGTATCTGAGCATAATAAAATTATAATGGGTAACAAAAACAGAAGGAAATTTTGGAAACTGAAAATTAACACACTCAAATAACCAATGAATCAGAGAAGAAATCATAAGACAAATTAGAAAAAAATAACTTATCAATGAAAATGATGACATAATGTACATAAGTAAGTGTGATGGATTTAAAACTCTGTTCAGAGATAAATTCATAGATATATTTAAAAAGAAGAAAAATTCAGCCTAACCTTCCAACTTTAGACATTGAAAAAGAATAAGAAACTAAGACTAAAGTTAACAGAAAAGGAAAAGATTAGAGAAAATGAATAAGATAGAGAATAAAATATAGTAAGCAAAATAAAAGTTGATCCTTTGACAATATTAACTTTCACTAGATTAAACAAAAACAAAATAGAAGACTAAAATTACATTCCAGAAATGAAAGAAAGGACATTACTAATGACCTCATATATATAAGAATTATAGCAGAATACTATTAGCAACTGCAAATACCAACAGATTAGATGACTTTGATAAAATAGTCATATATCCAGACAGATGCACACTACCATCACTGACTCAAGGGGTAGTAAATGTGTAAACAGACAAGAAATTAGTCATTTTACAATTTCCATACACAGGAAAAATAAATCTATAATCAGTGACTTTACAGGTGAATTTTACCTAGCATTTTAAGGAAGAATTAATATAAATTATTTCAAAAGGAAGAAAGCAAAATAAAGAAAGGTAAGTAAGGGAAAACAAGAGTAGAGGGGAAGAAAGTAAAAGAAAATTTAGGAACAAGAAGAGGAAACTCTGGCTGGGGCTGTAGCTCAGTGGCAGAGCACTTGCTTAGCACGTGTGAGACAGTGGGTCAATGCTTAGCACCACATAAAACAAACAAATAAACAAATAAAATAAGCACATTGTGTCCATCTACAACTACAGAAAAAAAAATGTTTTTAAAAAAAGAGGAAACTCATTCTTTTAGGCCAATATTATTTTGAGGCCAAAACTAGGCAAAGACATTATGAAAAATGAAACTAAAGACTGATATCAATAAAAAGTATACTTGCAAAAACCCTTTAAAATATTAGAAGAGTGACTAAAGCAATGAATAACATGAATTATACACTAGGACCACAGGAAATTTATCCCTAGAATGCAATATTGGTTTAAAATTCCAAAATCAATTAATGTAGCCTACCACATCAATGAAATAAAAGACAAAACCCACAGAACTATTTTAATAGTGTCCTAAAAAGCATTTGGCAAAATACAATACTGGGGATTGTGGTGCAGTGGTAGAGTGCTTGTCTGGCATGTGTGAGGCACTGGATTCAATCCTCAGCACCATATAAATAAATAAAATAATAAAATAAAGGTAGTGTGTCCATCTACAACTAAAAAAAAATTTAATCCAATATTGGATTATGAGACAAACACACTGAAGAGATTAGAATAGAAGAGAATATCCTCAACTTGTTATAAAAGAATATCTGCAAAATAGACCCAAAGCGAACTTAACTCTTCCCTTTAAAATTGAGCAAAGAAAATGATGACTGCTTTCAGGACATTTTCTGTGTTTTTATGATGAATTAATCAATTAATTAATTTGCCATTCTGTGGACTGAAGCCAGGGCATAGCAAATGCTAGGTATATGCACTACTACTGAGCCTTCTTTTAAAAATTTTATTTTGAGACAAGGTCTTAACAATGCAGCCTAGGCCTTGAACTTGCAATCCTCCTGCCCCTGTATCCTGAGTAACTAGGATCCAGGTGCGTGCTGCTATACCCATGTCTAATGACTTTTATTCAGCATTACATTGGAAGTTCTAGCCAGGAAAAAAAGTCTAAATAAATAAATGAATTAAAGATATTCACATTGGAAAGAAAAAACAAAACCTGTATCTCTTTTCAGACATGAAATTGCATTAAGGGAAATCCTAAGGAATACATTTAAAAATGAATAGAACTAAAACACACACACACACACACACACACACACACACACACACAACAATTTAGCAAGGAGCAGAATATAAGATCAATATACAAAACAATTAGTTGATTGTAAACTACACATGAAAAATTTTAAAAAATGAAATTTAAAACTTAACATTTATAAAAGCAAAAGAATAATAATATATTTAGGAATAAATTTAACAAAGAAAGTACAAAACTTCTACTTGCAAAGTATACAATGGAATATTATTCAGCAATAAAAGAGAATAAAATCATGGCATTTGCAGGTAAACAGATGGCGTTGGAGAAGATAATGCTAAGTGAAGTTAGTGAATCCCTAAAAGACAAATGTCAAATGTTTTCTCTGATATAAGGAGGCTGACTCATAGTGGGGTAGGGAGGGGAAGCATGGGAGGAATAGATGAACTCTAAATAGGGCAGAGGGGTGGGAGGGGAAGGGAAGGGGAAGGGGGTTAGCAAGGATGGTGGAATGGGATGGCCATCATTATCCAAAGTACATGTATAAAGACACAAATTGGTATTAACATACTTTTATATATAATCAGAGATATGAAAAATTGTTCTGTATATGTGTAATAAGAATTATAATGCATTCTGCTCTCATTTATTTTTAAAAATCGATTAATTTTTTTTTAAAAAAAGTAAGAAGACCAATATAGAAGAAAAAGTACCCCATGCTCATGGATTAGAAGACTTAATAATGTTAATTTAGTATTGTTCTCCAAGTTCATCTGCAGATTCAATGCATTCTATGTCAAAATCTTAGCTGGCTTCTTTGACAAACTAACCCTAAAATTCAGATGGAAATTTAAGGAAACTAGAATAGGCAAAACAAAATTATCAGATTCACAATTTCCAATTTCAAAACTTTTTACGAAACTAAGGTAATAAATACAATGTGAAACTAACATGGAGTAGATTTGTAAATCAATGGAATGACCTAAAGCCTTCAGAAAACACACACACACACACACACACACACACACACACATTTACAGTGACTTGATTTTCAACAACAGTGCCAAGAATATCCTTCATAAGCAATAGCACTGGGACAATTGAATATCCGTATACAAAAGGATGAAATTGGCCCACTTACTCAAACCATGTGCAAAAATGATCTCAAAAAGGATCATAAGCTTAAAAGTAAGAGCTAAAAATATAAAAATTGTACATGGAAATGTAGGAGTAAATCTTTGTGATTTGGGTTTAGATAAAGCCTTTTAGTATGCATGATAGCTAAATGGATTGGCCTTTCTTGTTGAAGTTATGAAAATATTCCAAGATCAATTGTGATTTTAGCTGTAAATTCTTTGACCATGTTAATAACTATTGAATTGCACAACTTAAAAGCCAGTGTTGTATGCAACATTTTTCTCCATAAAACTATGTTGTTGTTTTGTTGTTATGTGTCTATATATATATGGAAATAGAGAAAGAAAGGGGGGGCTATTTGGGATTTAAAACCAAGAATCACTTTTTTTTTTTGTTTTGGGTAATAGGGATTAAATTTAGGGGCACTCAACCACTGAGCCACATCCCCAGCCCTACTTTGTATTTTATTTAGAGACAGGGTCTCACTGAGTTGCTTTATGCCTCACTGTTGCTGAGGCTGGTTCTGAATTTGCGATCCTCCTGTCTCAGCCTTCTAAGCCTGCTGAGATTACAGGTGTGCACCGCCACGCCTGGCCAGGAATCACTCTTGAAGAGAAGTAAAAGGATCAGGCATAGAGAAATGAGAAAGTGATAAGAGAATACACTCTACATTCTACAAAGAGTGTATCATTTAGCCAGTTACCAGAGTGAGTAACTGGAAATAAAACCCTTCCCAAACCTCTGGGAGATGGTATGGGACATATACTGAATCATTCCCTAGAAAGAGTAGAGAACTGGTAAATTTTTAATACTGATTTGTGCCCATTTTTGATGGAGATGCTATTAGCACTTCTGACCTGCTACATGCACTCTGAGAATGGCTTTCTGGGATTTCACAAAGGCTGTCAGGTATGAGATGCTAATACCTTGCCAGTGTGGGACAGTCCAAGGCATGAGTGGAAAGCTTATAGGCTCTGTTCCATGGAGAAATGAAGCTTGATGACAGCAAACAATTAAAACGTGGATTTCCTTTGTCTTGGATTTAAAATATTCATGGAAAATATATGATATAACATTTCATAAAACTAGTAAAGTCCTAGTGGTCACCATGGTTACTATTTAAAGATTTCTTCTCCTATTGATCTTTTAATGTAATGGAAACTCTACTGAAATGAAACACAAACATGAGATCCAAACTCTCAGCACTGTTGCATGACTGTCTCCCATTTATACTCCCAATGGTGGTTTCTCCATACATGCACTTCCCTCTGCAAACCCCCTATTCTTTCTGCATTCTTCAAAATGATCCTAGTCCCTTAACTTTAAGAAAATTAAAGCCACCAGTTATGTGAGTTACTTTGTATTGTTTCAATTCCTATCAGCCTACATAATATCTCCATTTATATCATAGCTTAATGAGTGATGTTCATTTCAAAGTGCCTCCTAGAAGTTAAGAGGAGGAAGGAAGCAGAATTGGGCAAAAGGAGAAACTGAGCTCTTCAATGAAGAAACAGCTTCACTGACTTCACTAGGAGTTCTAGAATTTAGGGCCAATTGCGCCTCTAAATTCATCACAGTCAGGCATTAATCAAGGGCCTCTCTTGATGTGACTTTGCGCAAGGCCATTTTCTAAAGCTGAGGTAAACTCTGAAGGGGTAGATAAATCTGAAGGATTTGAGCTGGATCTTAGTCCATTTTCTGTTGCTAAAATAAAATACTCAAAGCTTGGAAGTTTAAAAAGAAAAGATGTTTACTTTGCTCATGATTCTTGAGATTAGAGGTCCCAAATATGATGTTGGCATCCTGGTAAGGTCCCTTCTCTGTGCCACTACATGGATTAGAAATGGAAAAGGAATGAGCTGTATTTCTAAGGGGCCAATTGAATGGGTTGGTCTCATTTTATACCTGCTCTTGTGAAAATTAAGCAGGGTCTTACAATGATGTAACATTAATCTCTCCTGAGGGTGATGCTCCCAGTGACCTAATTATCTCCTACTAGGTCTCACTTGTGAAAGCTTCTTCTACTTCTCCACATTATCATGCAGGAGACAAAGGATTCAGCACATGAACCTTTGGGGGAACACAGTGAAACATACCAAAACCATATGGCAGTACATCTCCATCAAGATCTGTAACACTTTTGCCATTCAGACCAGGTTCTTCATTTGTGTAGAGACCAGTTATCTCCAGGATTATGGTGGGACTTTCTTCCTGGAGGAAACCTAGAGAAAAAAGGTGAATGTGATGAACTAGAGCCCCCAAGATCTGTAACTAGTCTTGGCATTGCAACTTATACTCATCATCTCTTTCCTCTACTCTCCATTTTATATACTGTCACCTTCAACTAATCATTCTCCTGTTCTCCAGGGATTGCCTGATTGTATGACCCAGATACTCATCCCTGAGGGGTCTGAGTTCACTCATTATCAAAACTATACACAAGAGTATCAAGAAGTATCCAGGGGTCACATGGATCTCATATGCATTTCTCTCTGCCCTACAGTGTCATGGCATGATGAGCAGGTGAGATGGGGAATCTGAACTGCCCTCAAATTGGACTGCAGTGTCACCTTCTCACCACTGTCTTCTCCCTCTATCCAAACTATTCTCTGTAATCTCCACCATCCCTCCTTACCTCATCCCATCTAGATTGCTGCCTCATTTATAATTCCTCCTCTTTTATAACTCATTTGCTGCTTGTTTCTCCTCCTTTGTCTACAAACACACTCAGGTTCCAAAGTAAGGTAAAGCCTGAACATGCAAAAAGGATGACAACAGAGTTTTCAATACTCTTTGTGTTTTAGTCATATTTTTCAGTGCTGTGACCAAAAGACCTGGGTGAACAATTTTAGAGGAGAAAAATTTTATTTAGGCGTTCACAGTTTCAGAGTTCTCAGTCCATAGACAACTAATTCCATTCCTTGAGGCTTAAAATAAGGCAGAAAATCAAAGTGGAAGGATGTGGTGGAGGGAAGTGGCTCACATGATGATCACAAAGCATAGACAAAGATCTGCTCAGCAAGGACAAAATATATCCTTCAAAGGCACACCCCCAGGGACCCACCTCATTCCGTCATTCCCTACCAGCCTACAATTACCACTCAGTTAATCCTATCAGGGTATTAATTCACTGATTCAGTTAGGGCCCTTATAACCTTTTCATTTCACTTCTAAACCTTCTTGCATTCTATCACACATGAGAATTTGGGGAACATCTAATGTCAAAAGAATAGCACCTTGTTTTTAAAGTGCTCATCTATTTCTTTCTTTCTCTTTATGTAAATCTCTAGAAAGAATAACCTCTATCTTCTATACTTCAGTTTAAATGGATTTTTAAACTCATTTTAACCTGACCTTTCACCCTAGGACTGCTATCTCATCTTCCCATAGTGGAAACTGTGGCTCCTTAAGTTAGTTCCAAAGTAGTGTGGTTCATGTCTGCCCTTTACCTTTACCTTCTGTTCATCATGAGGCAGAATTGCCTATGCATTTTTATCTTTCTCTTCTGCCCACTTCTTGGCAACCTCCTTGGTTCTCAGCCTACATGTCTAAGGTTGCCTTCTCTCTCCTTCACTGGATCATATTCTTTACCTCCCTCCTTGAATGCTGTTGATCTTTAAGATTTTGTCTTCTACCTTCTCTCTCCTTGCATTTTCTTCTAAGCCAATTGTGTCCTTTATTAATAATCAACTTTACTTTTAGAAATCTAAAGGCAACCCATCAGTTTTAATTTTTCTTCTGTTGAGCATTTTAAGTTTCATATACCCCAAATGAATGCCCCAAACTCTCTTAAAACCAAACCCCATCGTTACTATTTTCATTCTCTTGTTTAGCACACTCATCATTGACCTTGAAGATTCACTGAAAGAAAGGATGAGTCATGCTGACTTCTCTCTTTTTCCCATCATAGTGACTAGAGTTTATTCTATCTAGAAACTTCTTCCATAGCTTATGCCTTTTCCAATTCCCACATTTTTCTGCCAGGGGCCATTGCAGTTGGACTACACTAATGTGGTTGAAACTGGTTGGGTTTCTGTCTGGACTGCTCAGGAGACAAAAGATTCAGCACATGTAGTGGCTTGGGACCTGTTGTCATGACACAAAGATGAGGTAATTTCAGTCTTTCTTGCTGGGTCTGGTAGAATTGTTTGCTTTTGCCTTCCAAAGTGAAGGTAAACTGACCTTAATGATTCCACATTTCTACCATGGGGAGGAAGCAGGTTAAGGCAAACAGTGAAAAGCCTTCCAGTAAAAGGCAATGACTTTTGTGGTAGGTATGTACATTGGGAAATGGATTTTTTTTAGACGTATAATTGCTTTCTCTTTCAGCATGTAGAATTAGAGGGATCTGGTGGTGCTAAAACAAGGTGGATATGACATTATATCCAAACCCCAAAACTTACTATTGCTAAGATATTTGTTTATTTATTTCTGTGCTGTTTTTTTTTCCATAAAAGATTATAGGCAAGTATTTGAAACATTGCTCTTGGTGGGAAGATGTAAAAGAAGCAAAAATTGCCACCATGAGAAATATAATATGCACAAAAATGCCAAACCAATTATATGAGCATTTAAGAACTTCTAATAAGTACCCATAAACCATTCAAGTACAGTGAAAATAAAGGATTTTATAGAATGTGGGTTCATGACAAAGTGATTTGGGAGATAGCAACACTTCCTTTCGGGCATCTAGAAAGCCTGGTCAATATGTGGTGCCACATTTACAGAACATCAGTTCCATACTCTAGCATCACAAGCCAATTGCGCTATGGTCCATTCTCCTATGAAATATTAAATATAAAATTCTCTAGCTGTGCCACTCCTGTCTGACTGAACATCTACCAGGTATGGGGGGCTGTACATAGTGTTTTATTTAACTCTCACAATAAATGTGTGAAGGAAATTTTGATGTCAGAAAACAGTCTTACAAAGTTCATAATAATGATCATTATAAATCATAAACAAATGATTTATGTTATAGTTTGGATATGAATTTGTTTCTCAAAGAAG
Source organism: Marmota flaviventris (assembly GCF_047511675.1). Classification (NCBI taxonomy): domain Eukaryota; kingdom Metazoa; phylum Chordata; class Mammalia; order Rodentia; family Sciuridae; genus Marmota; species Marmota flaviventris. The sequence goes on along the minus strand of NC_092506.1, from coordinate 117,294,252 downwards.
CTCATGTTTGAAAGTGTGGTCCCAGTGCAGCAAGGTTCAGAGGTGAGGATTTTGGAGAAAGACTGGATAATGAGAGCTGCAATCTTATCAGTGGATTGATCTATCAAGCCAATGGATCAATCCACTGATAGCTGAATGGACTACTCTATAGTAAATGTAGGCAGTTGGGGCATGACTGGAGGAAGTAGGTCATGGGGAGTATGACCTCTGGACTATATCTTGTGTCTTGCTCCTTGCTCTCTCTGTGCTTCCTGGCTGCTAAGAGTTGACAGATTTCCTCTGCCACACCCTTCTGTCTCATCTCAGTAGTACAAAGTAGTACATCAACCCTGAAACCGTGAGCCTAAAATAAACCCTTCCTTTTAAGTTACTCTTGTTAAGTATCTTGGTCACAGCAATGGGAAGCTGACTAAGAATTTATTTAAACAAATAAGAATAACATTCTTGAGAAATAAGATGCAAAATAGAGCATGTTATAATATAAGGAGAGGAGGGATTTGAAGTAAATGTCTTGGGTTTTGAATTCACTGCCTTATGGCTGTATAGCTTTGAGCAAGTCATAAAACCTTTTCCTATCCTTTGTTTTATCCTTTTCAAAATGGGCATGATAATACTTTCCTCTCTTGCCTACAGAAGGAGACAAGAGACTACACATAGCAGGGCACAATAATACCTACTATTACATGTGAAATTGAGTCATCCATTTGTACCTGTTGAAAGGATCAGAGGATCTCAGTGACAAATATAAGGTCATGGAGGAGTGGAATTAGGTTGGGTCTTAAATTGTAGTGATGCTTTGGGAAGGAGGAGGAAGAAGTTAGATAGCTGGAGGGACTGGTGAGTAGGTTTGCTAAGATTCTAGACCTTTCGTATGTTCTTATGAACTCACAATTGTCTAGACAGGTGCTATTATTACATCATTTTGCAGATGAGAAAACTGAATCTCTGGAGGGTTTTGAGATCTACCTGTTCATGTAGTTTCTTGATGGTAAAACCAGGATTTGGATCAATATGTGAGGATTAAAAATCCATACTCTTACCATAATGCCATGCTCATATCTGTTACATGACATGTCTGTTAAGAGAGGCAGAACTGTTGCACGCAATGGCAAAACAGGTTTTTAACTGGTGATTCTCTCTTCTAGTTAAAATAATTTTTCCAGAAGTGTTGGGGGTCAGTCTGATTCTGACCATGTCTGTGTAGAAAGAACTCTTCCTATTCACCTATGTTAGCTCCTTCTTCAAATTCAATTGCTACCCCTTCTCCACCCTGGCTACTCCTGGATGGTGCTTTTCCTCTCAGTGGCTTGATATGTATCTTTCCCTTTGGATACAATGCAGAAGCATCCCTCTGCTAGATAGAGGCTTCCCTCCCCCACACTGATGCCACTTTCAGGAAGGCACAGACTCAACCCTGCAATACGCATTTGCTGACCTGAACTGATATTGAATGAGGAAATAATTAAATCCAATTCTAAGTGTGTAATAACAGAGGCTCAAGATACAGCTGGTGGCCCTAAGGTCTCAGTCTGTAGCCCTCACATGTGGCTGGGAGATAAATAGAATGAGGACAGAGACAGTGGTCAAGTGCAAAATAATAATCAACAATAATGAAACAGCAATAATAACAGAACAATTAGTAATCATACTACCAAAATAATGCTTAGAATAACTGCTGCCAGCCTGGACTTTGGCAATCTGAGACCCCTTTCATTTCCCTTCTGCTGTGTCAGAATGGTGGAAGAAGTGGAGATAGGAAGAACACCCGAATAGCAAGAGCCAGTATCATAGGACAATCTGTGGTATCCTGATTCCCAAATTCACGGAAATGCTCAAGCAAAACCAGAGGATCATGAATCAGGATTTGCACCTGAGGGATTTCAGCATTAACTTCATATATTAAAGATGATGTCTAAGGCCTCTCCCAAATTCAAAATTCTACGACAGCTATTTCACAAGTGATCTGGGGGCAGTTTTGTCATGCATCTGAGGTTTTCAATGGGAGGTGGATAAAGACATGCCAATTCGATGCCCTAGAGCCCAAGGGCCAGTGTCTAGCTTCATAATTATAGGGACATAGCTGTGGATTTCTCTGTTCTCTACTAGGCAGGACTCCTGCTCTGTCTGACCGGAGAAAAGATCTTGGTCCTGTTTTCCCCTCCACTGAGGGAAGGTAGGCTGGTAGGAATGAAGTGTTCCTGAGGTTGGAGGTGCTGAAATGAAAAACTAAGTTGGGGACCTCCAAATTTAAAGTAAATATTATACAAAATAGCACAAGCCTGAAAAATAAATACATTTATTCATGTGCCAGTGAATGGATGGATCCTAAAAGTGTTTCCCCCAGCTTTGGTCTGAGCCCTCTCTGAGAATAGTCTTCCAACTCTGAATAGTTGAGAACAACAACAGACGTCAAGGTCAGCATGGGAAGTCATTTTATAGGCAGATTTGCACAATGAGAAGGTATTTTTTTAAAGAAATAAATGACATATTTTTAATTTGGTGCTCCCTCTGTGACAAATATCAGAATAATAGCAGGGCATTCTTTTGGACCACAATTTTTCATTCTCTCACACCATGGTCTAGACTTAAAATCTTTTCCTCAAGCTCTGAGTGGAAATTACTGATTAGGCAAACTGCTGATGTACAGGGCAAAATTAGTCTGTTTACCATGTGGGAGCTTGCTAATTGCACTGGAATGTGAGTTCCCAGGCACACTCTTTGTGGAACACTGTCTTCATCATGGTGGGGGAGGGTGTACAGGAGGGGAGAACCCAGGCCTCACTTGGATAAGATAATTGGGCTAGTTTCATGTGGTTTGCTTTTTCCTTGTTCAGTTTCCTTCCTGAGATGATTCATCAAGCAGCTTCCTTGGCCTTCTATTGTACAGTTCTGCAAGCATCCAGTTGGAAACAAATGACACAATGAAGATGGGCCTCCTACAGAAAAGTGTCAGACTCATTCATTTAGCATTTATTGAGCTCTGACTCTTTGCTAAGCATTGTGCTTGGTACTGAGCATACAGTCAATAAATTAGCAAAGAGAAAATGTCCTGTACTCAACCAGTTCCAAGGCATTTTATAAAGATCATGGAAAGGAGAGTACAATTCTCAGGAGGTCCAGAAGAGGGAGGAATTGATTTTGCCAAGGACATTGGGAAACTAACTGCCCAGGGAAGGTACCATCTGAAGTGGGCCTTCAGGGTGAGTCTGGAATTTAATCCACAAAGGAGGACGCATCAGATGGGAGAAGTAGCAGGGAGAAAAGGATAAAGCAGAGAGAGATAGACATGTGAACATTTTTCTACAAAGGCTAATGGTCCAGCAGTGGTCATGGATCTGTAGTCTGTTACATCCAAAAGGGGTTTTGCAAATCATGTGGTGCAAAGATTTAGTTTGCAGATGAGGAAAGCCAAAGCAGGAGAACTGAACTGACTTTTCCAACTCTGAAGCCTGAATACATGTAGTTACTCACACTGGTTCGGTGTGTGCATTTGTATTTACCATTCTTCAGACATATTTATGTAATGGGGTTACTTGCATCTCATATCAGTGTGCCTGGCATTGGTTTTTCTTCTTCTTACCAAGTCTACAAATAGTGTCTCTTGACTTTTACACCTTAAATGCATCCATCAGCTCACCGATCAGTATCAAACACATATAAAGAGACTACTTTGACAGGCAATCTATGGAACTATTTTTTTATATATTGTACGTTTTAGAACTAAGTTTCTTTGTGTTGCTTATCCTTAAAATGTTTGTCCTTCCTTCCTTCCTTCCTTCCTTCCTTCCTTCCTTCCTTTCTTTCCTTCCTTCCTTCCTCCTTTCTTTCCTCCCTCTTTCTTTCCCTCCCTCTTTTCTTTCTCTCTTTCTTTCTCCTCTCTCACTCTTTTCCTTTCTGGTGCTGGGGGACTATCTAGAGTTTAGTGCATGCTAGGCAAGCATTCTACCACTGAGCTGCACTCTTAGTCCTTTTTTTAATGTCTTATTTTGGAGTAATTTTAGATTTATAGAAATCACAAATATAGACTAGAGATTTCCTGTTCAACCCTCCTGTTACCATACTCCATAAGCACAGTACATTTATCACCAAAAAAGTTTTGATTAAATTTTTTGATTTAAGATGTTAAAAAAAACCCTTAGGATCCATTATTCAAACATTTCAGTATGCCTAGCATGACTGTTTCAAAGTTGAACAGACACAGGGGTACAGCTTGTAATGCTGTTTGTGTTTCTGTCTCAGTTTGTCCAGGAAAACTATTTTTAGGAATCCATTCCTAGCATCATTAGTTTACGTTAATTAAGATGAGGACTATGGGGATTCATTTTTGACAGACCCTTGCCACTTGCAGAAGAAAGTCACACATGCTCTATTTAGAGATCTAGGGAGTAAGCTTCGCTCCAGATGGAGAAACTAGTAGCCAGCAGCCCAGGATGTTTGTGGTACCTCCTGCTTCTCCTTCCCAGCCCCGCTGTGTCCTCAGTCCCACAGCAGTTACAAGGTTGTCCAGCTGCAGATCTGGTCTCCTGCATTCTCTTCAGGCCCTTGGTGACACAGGTTGATTGCACATACAAAGATGTCAGAGCACATCACCACGTCAGGGAATTGTCGGGCAAACAGTCTGTGGAATAAAATGTGCACATTGCCAAAGGTGGGGGATGTTAGGAAGCAGGATATCTTGACAGAGAGAAGTGTTGGAATTAATTCATAAACGTGTTGGATGGAAATTAGCAGCTGAAGGTTTGCAAAGGGAGAAGAAACAGAGGGAGAACGAAAAGGGAAGAGACAGACAGATGGAGAGGGGGAGGGAGATGGTGGAAAATAGAGCTGAGACACAGCTTCATTTCACAGCCTTGCTTTACCCTCTGCTGAAGCAGCCTGTGCTTTTGCAGGGATCCTGTTTAGCCTCTCTTTTTTTGTTCCCCTGTTGACCTCTCCATGAGCAACCCCTGCTCCCGGACTCCCCCCATACTCCCACTTCCACCATAACAGTTGTGCTTTTCACACACACATGGGATTCCCAGTTCCTGAAGAAAGAAACATTCTCTATGCTGAGTGTGGCAATCTTCTTATATAGCCATGATAAGAAGAAAGGGCTGGGCTGTGCAGGAAGAGCTTGGCTCCTGACACTCAGATCTAGTGCAAGTCACTGACCCCATTCCACTTCAAATTTTCTAGGGTTATTGACTTCATTAATTTTCTAGGCTGCGTGAGAATATGAATGCAAGTCATTTTGCTTAGAATCTGGTATGTTGTTTAACTAAGTAAGTTGTTTATTTTCATTATTAACAGTTATGGTTTGGTTCTTAAATGCCACCCAAAGGCCCATATGCTAAAGACTTTATTGCCAACTTGGGGCATTAGTAGGAGGTAGTGGGAACTTTTGGAGGTGAGGCCCAGTGGAATGGAAGTTATGTCATTGAGAGCATGTCCCTGGAGGGGATGTTGAGACCCCAGTCTGCTCTTCTTTCTCTTCCTTTGCTTCTTGGCTACCATGACATGAGCAGCCTTGTCTGATATGATGCACTGTGCACCACAGGCCCAAAGCAATGAGGCCAACTGACCATGGACTGAAACATATGAAACTCTCAGCCAGAAAGGACATTTCCTCCTTTAAGTTGATTATCTTAGGTATTTTGTCGCAGTGATAGATAACTGACTAACTGCAGTAGCAAGAATAGGAGATTTTAACTTGTCTTTCTGGTGTTCTATATCTTGTAGTTCAGTCTTTGTGATCAAAATGGAGAGACTGAAGCAGTGTGTTTAAATCAGTTTTAGAGCCAAGACAGACACATGTTTTCCAAATTCTATTTCTTAATTGATGGTTGGAGTGTTGCCCTGCAGTAGTGAATCTGTTGGATGATCCTCCATTCTGGAACATAAGGCAGGCGATCATCCAACTTTACTTTGAAAGAACAATGGAGATTACTATGTGTGCATTGAGACTGGTCTGGCTTCGCTTTTACCCTCCTTTTGCTGAATAGTGCCAGGGTGGGCCCTGTTAATATCTTCTCCTTCCAATTTCTTTTCTCTCCTTGGATTCGAAGTGCCATATTTAAATCTGGGCCATGTATTAGGGTCAGGTGAAGATTCTGATTTTTTTTCCAAAGCGGACGAAGGTAAATTGAAGCCCTGTGAATAATTATGATTCTTACAAAGCTATTTTTGTCCTCTCTATAGTTCGTTTCTTCTTTGCTCTTGGTGGCATCTGACCCTTTGCTCTGTACCTCTTTAGAACCTCTTCCCCACTTATGAAAGGGAAAAACAAACTGCACTTTGGATAAAATCTGTTCACACTAATGCACTAACTCTTTCTAAACATTTTGTAACTTGAACTCTTCAAACTTTAATTGGCTTTGTCTTTTTAGGGACAAATGTTAGGAATTAATTTGTCCATGGTAAAAAGTATTTGGGGAAGAGGGACAAGGCCCTTTTCTTCTCTTTACTTTTCTATGATGTTCATAAAAGAATACTTAGTTAATCCTTGTAGGAGGGCTGTTTGGAAAGGGCACTGTGACCAGAGATGGTTAATTTTTTGTATCAACTTGGCTTGGAAAGTGCCCAGACATTTGGTCAAATATTGTTTTGGGTATTTATGTGAAGCTATTTTTTAAGAAAAAAACATGAGCTCAACATTTTAATTATAGGACTTAAGAAAAGCAGATTGCCCTCCATAATATGGGTGGGCTTTATTCAACCAGTTGAAGACCTGAATAGAACCAAGATTGAGGAAGAAAGAATTTTTCCAACAGATGGCCTGAAAGCCCAAACTGCAGCACCAATTTTCTTGGATCTCTGACCTGCCTACCCATGTTGCTGTGAACTTGGCAATCTCCCCAATCATGCAAACCAGTTCCTTCTGATAAACCAGTTTCTCTGTCTCTTTTTCTCTCTGTATATATTACACATTTTCAATGAAATTTTATTTATCTCTCTTTATGCATATGAAACGTTCTGTTGGTCTTATTCTCTGGAAATCCCTGAGTAATACCAGAGGCTCATCCTCCTCCTCCCTCTCCTGTAATTCCCTGCTCCTTTCTTCTTGCCTTTTCTTATGCGCTCTCTTTCCATTTCCTTTCTGCCTTTGCCCTAGACTTTCCACTTTCCTGATGCTTGGAGGAAGGAGAATCTTGTCCCCTCCCAATCCCCTGGACTCCTTTCCCACCACCATAGACAATTTAAAGCCTCATGACCCATAGTGATTGTTTCTGTTTCTCCTGACTCAATTTTGATAACACCGATTCCATTCATCCAGGTGACAGGAAGCTGGAGTGGCTGGGAAGAGATGAAAGAGGAATTTAGGGATTTTACACAGGAAAGTTTCAGTGCTGGGGTAAGGGGCAGGTGGGTTTCCCTAGAGGACAAAAAGAGGCTATTTTAACATTGGTGTCTAACCTAGGTGTGGTGGTGATGATGCTGTTGCTTATAGCTAGCAGAATCGTAGAGGTTGTCCTATATAATGTACCTCAAACCTTTTGGGCAAAACCCACAGGAAAAAATAACACTTCAAGTGTGACCAGCACACAAGTGCACATGGGAGAGCTTGAGAGTATGTACAAATACATGAGAACAGGCTGGCTCTGGAAGGCAATCAGTGATCATACTTTATGAGAGGCTTGCTTATGATGCCAAGTTGCTGTATATCACAATGATTATGTAAATCATGAGCTATGTTTTTGGCTATATTTTATTGACTAGAATCCTCATATCTGAAGTCCATCTTCATTGTTTGTTAGCCATGTGGTACAGCCACCTGCTTTTCCACCATGATTAACTTTTCACAGTATAAATAATAGCATGTTCCAACACAGTAGTACACAGACACAAGAATTTTAAAGTAATACAAATTGAACTACTATGATTTTTGTTCTTTATCTCTAGCAAAATTGCTACCAATAAAATCTCCCCCAATGTCCAAATGAGGACAAATATCTTTTATTTTTGATGTTTGGTATGAGAATCTTAAATAGTTCAAATGTCTGTGAGCTTATTAGTGGGTAAGTGTTAGAAACACATCACAATTTTTATTATTAATTGAATAAATATTGATTGAAAACTTACTCCAACTGTTCTGGGTATTGGTGATATAACAATGAATCTTGAGGGTAAAGAGTAAAGATTTAACATGTACTACTTTGCATCCTAGAAATGACTTGGAGCAATCTTTCTTCTCTATGTGCTGATTTCTTACTTAATAATTAATACCTTCCTCTTAAAGGTGTTAAGAGGATAACATTACATAGTGTGTGACAAGTGTTTATCCTAGTGTTTGGTGGATTGTGGAGAAGTAATTTCCTCACTGGGACAGATGATAATAGCCATTATTTTGAAAATGGTGCTTGGTTGGAATGTTAGTCAGTTTTGTGTCCCTGTAACACAATACCTGAAGAAAACAATGTAACAACTTAAAAGGAGGATGGGCTTATATTTGCTCATGATTTCAGAGATTTCAGTTCATGGCATTTGGCTCAATTATTTCTGGGCCTGTGGTGAGAATATCATGGCAGTGTGTGCATGGTATAGCAAAGTTGCTTACCTCATAAAGACCAGAAAGTATGGGAGTAGGGGAATGACTGGGGACAAAATATAGCTTTCCAAAGGCATGCTTCCAATGGACTACTTCCTCCAGCTGCCATCTCCTAAAGTTTCCATCAACTCCTAACAACTCATTAAATTTCATCAATGGATTAATCCATCAAAGAACTTACAACCCTCATGATCCAGTCACCTCCCAAAGGCTTCTGAACAATGCTGCCTTGGGGAACAAACCTTCAACATGTACATTTCTGGGGGATTTCGGATCCAAACCATAGCATTTTATTTACCACTGTGTAACTCCAGAGATGCAATCTCTGATCTTGATTTCTAGTTCTGTATTTATTAATCATTGGCTATGTGCATATATCATGTCTTTGGCAAAGGCAACTCTGTCTTCAAGGAACTCTTACTTTTCAGCCAACATAGGTAGATATGTCACTCTTTGTCACTGAAGATAAAATAAAACTAAGCACAATGATAATCGCTCTCAGACCTACATTCCTGTCTGGCTGAGGTCTGTGCTTTCTCCTTGTTCATTCTTTAATAGCAAAACTTGTCTTTTGTTACGTCCACTCCTCAGGTTCCAACATTCTTCAGCTTTCACTACCTCACTTCCTCTGCCCCCAGGGTGATATTGCTCTCCAAAGTCCACCAGTGACCTCCACTATGCGAGACTGGACACGTGATTGTGCATTCTTCACTTACCTGAATTCTCTAGTATGTGACACTGTTCACCACTCTTCTCTTCCTAAAAGTCTTCCCCTAGATTTCTTTGAAATTGGTTATTCCTTGCTTACCTTCTGTTTTTCTTGCCACTCTTCAATAGTTCTCCTTCAGCTCACACCTTAAAAGTTTGTGTTGCCCAGAATCCACATTTAATATTTTATTCCTTTTTACTCTCCTGCTCTTGCTGAGTGACTTCATTAGCACTTAGGGATTCAGTTACTCTTATACAAAGATGATTCCAAAATCCTGAGATGTAAGCATTGTCTATTGGTCAGGCTCAAAACCTAATCATCCAAATGCCAACAACATGTTTTCACTTAGATGTTTCACCAGCACCTCAAGTTCAACATTTAACACCCTGCTCTCCACTTAGTATCAACTATTCTTACTATGTCTCTGTGGTTGGTAACATCATCCACTCAGTTGCCAAAATCAGAAACCAAGCAGAAGCCTACATCTTACTCAGTCTTTAGAACTGAACTTAGAAGTTTCTTTCTTTGAGCTGCTTTCCCAAGATCCTCATTTAGATGGTCTGATACTGAGATCTTTTAGCATTTTATACATATTTTTTATTTTAAATCCTATCACACCATACTATGCTATCTGATATATATATATATATATATATATATATATATATATATATATATATATATATATATATATAAAATGATCTCTGTTTCCCCAGGCCAAGAAAAGTATCTAGATGTTCAATAATGTTGGTGCAAAAAAATGTTTTGAATGAATCAATAAAATAGTTAACAGAAGAAATGAGGCATACAGAAAAGTTTTGGCAAGTGTGATAAGACTGCAAGTAACCAAAATGTAATATGAAACTCAAGTTTTAGATTCTTTCTGGAGCCCCAGAGAGATCAGATTCATTTTAACAGGAAGAAAGGGCTGGGCATGTTATTCAGTTGGTAGAGCGCTTATGTGCAAAGCCTTGGGTTCAATGCTTGATACCACAAAAAAAAAAAAAAAGGAATAACTGAATCATTTTAACAGGAAGTGAAAAGAGCTCATGGGAATAGTTGCTTACAGAGAACTATTTGCCAAGTTCTCTTAAATATAAGATTTCTTACATACAACTTGTTCAATTCTTTAAAGGAAAAATGTCAATATTGTTTTCCCCATCTAACCAATGAAAAAACTTGGGCTCAGGGAAAGCTGGTATGTGCCAAAGATCCCTAGCTCCCATCTGGCAGGTCCAGATAGCAACCTTGGAAGGTTGATTTTCAAAGGATATTATTCTTTTACACCCTGGGTTTCTCATGGAGGAAGAATCTATTCTCCACCTGTTCCATTCTTTCCAGTGGAGACTCCAGTGAGAATGGGGAGTGGGTAAGACAAGGATAATACTATTGGACTTCAAAAAAGCACATTTAATGTCTTGAAATCTTAATATAATGATTGTGGCTATTTAATTTACAGAACTACAAAAACTTGTCACTATAAAATAATGAGGCTGATTCTGTTTTAATGGCTCATGGAATGGTCTATTTATTGGAGTGTTGAGTCTTTCTAGATGGAGATGCTTTAATGTGGTTGATGCTTTGTGATTCTCCACTGTCAGAGTGTTTGGGGACTAGGGAAGGCAGGATAAGGTTACCAAGAGTCTCTTAATGGGGATGACATTAGGTCTGTGCACTTGGCTTCTTCAAAATATGAGCATTAATTTTAGATGTCAATTTGGCTAGATTAAGGAAAACCTAAAAACATTATAAGGCTTTAGTTTTGGGTGTGTCTAGGAGCTGTTTCAGGAGGAGACTGGCACATGATTCTGCATGGCCTAGGTAGGGAAGATCCTTCAACATGCCAGGAATCCTTCAATGACCAGGGTCCCTTGAATAAAAGTGGAGGGAAGAAAAATGTTTCTTTCTATGCGTTTGAGCTGATATACTCTTCTCTTCTCCTTGAACTTCAAAACTCCAATCATTGACCTTTGGAGTATAGGGACTTACATCAGCAGCCTCCCTGGGTTCTCAGGACCTTTGGACTTAGACTGAGACTTAGATAGGACCCAACCATGCTTCCAACATAAGGTTCTTCAGTTTGCAGGCAGAATATTGTGGAACTTCTCAGACTCTATAATTATGAGGGCCAATTCCCCTAATCAATCTCCATTCTTCTGTCCCTCTCTCTTCACAAGTCTACCTATTTATCTATCTATTTATCTATCTATCATATTGACCTGTAACTCTGGAAAAAAATGAGCATAAATTTTAGATGTCAATTTGGCTAGATTAAGGAAAACCTAAAAACATTGTAAGGCTTTAGGTTTGGGTGTGTCTAGGAGATGTTTCAGGAGGAGACTGGTATATGAATCTGCATGGCCTAGGTAGGGAAGATCCTTCAACATGCCAGGAATCCTCCAATGACCCAGGTCTCTTAAACAAAAGTGGAGGGACAGAATTTCTAGATGGAGATGAAATTCTAGATGAATTTCTCTCATTCAACAAATATTGGCTGAGTTTTTAACCCTGTGCCCAGCTCTAGACTGTAGTAGTGGAATCCGGATAAGGAAATACTCTGCCCTTTGGGATCCTACAACTCTACTGGGAGAGAGATTAGTTAAACGCATGCGATGAACATGGAAACTTGGAAGGAAAGAGAGTATTTTAAAAGACTGATACTATAGCAACTTTATTGCTATGAAATCACTTTCTAAGTATATTACTCTAAGTCTTGTGTAACCTCATAGATATCATTTTATAATGTAGATCTTGTGTGCTTATATTTTTCTGTTGGTTTGCTTATCTTAAGAGTTTTCATTTTGTCATTGCTATTTGTCCATTTGGTTATGTTTATTGTTTTTCTTAATGTGTTTGGATTTTGTCAACTTTATCATTTTGGTATTAAGAACAAGGAAGAGGAATTGAATATCTCCCATCATTGGTAGCTGTCCTTATGCCAGGGACTGTGATAGGAGTTTCCATGTGTGTCATCATGCTCAGAGCAACCCTGTGAAGAAGCTCTTATTAACACTGCTTACTGATGAAGAGACACAAACTGAGAGGATGAATAGTTTGCCCAAGATCACAGAGCTTGTAAGAGGCAGTGATGAGATTTGAAACCAGGCACTTTATTTCATGTCCAGTATTGGTTCTTTTGTAGTGTAGGCAGGTGTGTCCTGCCTTGAAAACTATGTGATGTGGTCTACAATGGAAAAGAGAAAGGATCAGGATTCAATTGACCTGAATTCTGACCTCAGCTCAGTAGGTGACTAGGAAAACCATTTAATATATATTTACCTCAGTTTGTAAGAGTGCAAAAAGAGAATGAGGAGTGAGTTTTCTCATTGATGTTTTATATCCATCATGTCGTGGCTACTTCATGAGGATTGCTTTGGGTTTTGTAGGCGACAGTACTTACACCTTATCCACAATATTTTGTTCTGGTGTGTGATGTCATTTTGTGTAACTTCCTAGTCTAAAAAAGGCTTTGTTCACTAGCAACACACTTCTATTCTATTCTCCTCCACATCCCGAGGGCCCCAAGGAAGCCAACTTTATGAAGCTAAGTCACAATGTCTCCTCAATTGCTCCAATCCATGGATTCACACCAACTTAGGTACATTTCTGCAGTAGGAATATGCATCAAATATAAACATCTTATTTCATGTTTCTTCCTAATGTACATACAGAGCAGCTGGGTACAATCTTCTCTCAGATAAACACAAGCTGCAAGTTTTCCTTATTTATGAATAAGACACAGTTTGAAATTGCTTTTACTACTGGATATAAATTTTATTAGATAAATTTGGATATTTCTGTGGGATCTCAAATTTCCCAGTAGCCATCCTCAACTAAGTAATTCCTCTAGGGTAAAATGGGAGCTTATTGATAGCCACACAAATCTTTTCATCCTTAGGTGTCTTCTAATTCTAAAGTCACTTCTTCTTAAAAATCAGACAAATACAGAAACCTTTGGATGCCTTGGACAATTTTCTACCTCAGTCTTTATTATAGCACATCTGTCCCCAGAAACACTTCAAAGAAGAAACCTGGGAGAGGAAAGTATTAGGCCTCTTTCACAGGTAATAAGAATTAGCATTTATTTAGTGCCTACTGCGTGTCAGGCATGATGCTGATTTCATGTAGTATTTTATTTAAGGCTGATATGGACTTCAGTCTGTTCCCCTAAATTTATATTTGGAATCTGTAGTCATCAATGTGGCCATATTTGGACACAGGTCTTTTAGAAGGAGACTAAAGTTAAATGAGGTTATGATTTGGGGGTTCTAATCCTATAGAATTGGTGACCTTAGAGGAAGAGAAAGAGAGCATTGTCTTCCCACCATGTAAGAACACAGCCAGAAGGTGGCTGTCTCAAGCCAGGATATGAGCCCTTCTCAAAAAATGTCCATGCTGGCACCATGGTCTCAGCCTTCCATCCTGCCAAACTGTAAAACAGAAGTTTTTTCTTGTTTAAGTAACCTAGTCCACAGAATTTGGTTATGGCAACATGAGCTGATATGAACAGGCACTCACGAATACTGTGCAAATGTTTTGATATCATTGCCTCCATTTACAGATATGAAAGCTGAAGATGAGTGAAGTTGAGGAACAGGGGTAATGTTCCCTAGTTCCCTAGATAGCAAGCTGTCAAGTTGAGAGGCAAGCCGGTCTCTGACTACAGCATCCTATCTCTGGTCTTCCCCAAGACACTATAAAACACAGGCTTTGTTTTCCTAGATGACAGCAGGGAAGTTAAAGTATATCCAGGTCATAAATCTACATTAAGGGTAAGTGATCACCATTTTCTTGCTTTCTTAAAAATGTCATGATAACTTCATGTTCTCATCCACAATCAGTATTAGAGTCTACTCGAAAGATGAAATGCCACCAAGCCAGCAACAGACACTTTCAATGAATTGGAAGAGCTTATGTCCTACAGTGTGGGATGGACAGGACTATTGCTGAAATACAAACAAAGGCAGAGGAGCTTCTAGGTCCAGATGGGAAGAGCACACCCCCAAGTAAAATGCATACAGCAGAGTTTTATTTATTTGTTTACTAGTCAATAGGAAAGTAGGCTTTGAATGAGAAAATGACTTTTTGTCCTTAGTCCTCTACTGTAAAAATCCAATCTGCTTTCTACCCCGGCCATTTTAACATTTGCATATTTGGCTGTTTCTTTGAGCTAAGATACTCACAACTTAGTCAGAACTCTTTATTCATGCTTCGAGATCCTTCCTCCTACCCTCATTTCTTCTGGGGTTATCTCTATTATTGGATGCTGCCTATCCACTTACAAACTCATCCTCAATACTGTTTCTTTACTCAATTCCAAAAACACAACTCTCAGGATGTCCTAATTCTTCTAATCCCCAAAGATACCCATTTCCACACCATTTTTTTCTCCCCCTCCCCCTCTGCCATCATTCCTGGCATGTTCTACATCTGATACACCCTGTTTTCATTCTGTACCCCTGTAACCCATTCTTTACAGGTCAAAGTGATTTCACAAAATTTTATCAATGAGATTTTGTTACTTACCTGCTGAAAATCTCCCAAAGTTATTTGCACATTTAGATTTTGACTCTGAAACAGTTTCTGTGACTTCTAAGGCCCAGTGTTACTATGCCTTCTTCTATCTCTTGGTCTAGTGAAGGTCCTCTGAAATTTGCCTCTGTTGAAGTCATTTGCTTGACTCCACCTTTCACTTGGTTCGCTCCTTTGACCAGTGAGGTCACTCCTCAGATACTGCCTCTTCAAAGAGGCATCCTAGACTATCCAATTTCTCATTCTTGTATCTTATCAAATTTTATCAATTTTTTTCTTTACTTACAGCAGTCTATTTGTACTTCTTATGATCTCTTCCCCCTCATCTCTACACTAGTCACACACCCTTGAAGGAAAGCACACCCCCAAAAAATGATTTTCTCAGGGACCACTGCATCTCCACTCTCTAGAACAGTGCCTGCCACAAAAAATAGACATGTAATACATGTTTACAGAATTAGTGAATGAATTAGTGCATAAATAAATGAAAATAGTGTGAAAGTTTTCTGTCATTTTTCAATGGTTTGTTGATCATTGTCTTGTCTTGATTATCCCCTTCTGGGTGAGAGTGATCTGTCAAGGAACATAAGGCAGGTAATGTCACACCATAGGTAAGACAGTTTGCATAGCTCCTGATACTGGTGAGAGGCATCCAGGCACACCTAGGCAGCTGTATCAGGGCTTATCATTCCAATCAGCTTGTAGTCAGGACAATTGTTTAGGTTCTGAGCGAAGTTGTTAGCTTACAAAGACTGACTTTTTCTGTGTTTCCTTTCCCTATTACTGTTTGCTCTTTTGATGGAATAACTTCTGTATTCACCTTTGCTCATTCCTTCTGCCAGGATGCACCTCTTAAGGTTCAATCACCAAGCACAGTTGACATGAAAGTGGGAAAGTTATGGCAACCCCATCTCATTTAAACCAATTTGACCCAATGTGATTCTACTACAACAGGTGTTTTCCCATGTGGTTTCTTGCTTTTTACACAGCTTTTCTGGGCCATTAGATCTTCTGTAGGCTGTAGATACTATTTTTTGGTTTTAATTTGTTAGAGTCACCTGAATTATGACCGGAAATACGCAAGGTTCTTTAAAGCCTTCCTTTTGCTTTCTCTACTCCTCTTTTTCTGTTACCTGAGAAAATGCCCTCTGGTCAGGATCCCTATTCTTAAGACTTTCATAATTATTTCTTTCTGGCTAGCCAAGTCTCTTCACCTTGTGACTAAAATATCCCTGAAATTTGAATGAAATTTTTGCATTTTCTGTTACAAATTTTCATAAACAACAAGACTTCTGTAGGTCCAAGTACAACTCTTGTTTGTTCAGAGGGCATTGATATCTTTTCACTCGTATCTTCTTCCATTTTACAAATTGTTATCACATGAAAATGGGGATTATGCAATACAATTATAATATAGGAAGTTTTCCAACCTGCCAAGTTTCTTTGGTGATATGTTGCATGCATTATCTCATTAACTGTTCCCTACAATAATCATTGGTTTTATTTTCTGTATTATATGATGTTTTGATACTCAAAGCATCCTTAACAAGAGTTGGCCCCTCCTAGAACCATCTAATTCCTGGAGATGGCAAACAACTTATCTTTGAGCATGCCTTTCAAATGCAATCCAATCAATCCAAAGTCCACATTCCAAATAAAATTTTATTCTAACCTTCCCACAGAGAGGCAAGTTTTCCACACCCTAGATTCCGGTTCAGAATAACTAGAGGTTGTCCCTAAAACCTAGAGCCTGCTGAAAATATTCAAATGATGTAATCCTAAATGTGTTGAAATTTAGCACCTGTTCTTTCCCATGGAAACTACAATAAAGGCTCTCTGTCATGCTTTCTCCTCACATTTTCTGACTCCTGACAAACCCTGGTGCTCCCGCATGTTTCCCTACATGGCATGGGATAGTGTGCCTCCTTTTCCTGGAAAGTGTAAGCAATGATTTTTTTCTTTCAAGGCAGTTGTCTCTGTCATCTCACTATTCTTGATTTAAAAAAAAAAAAATTCAAGGTATATTTTAAGATTCCAAATCTGTATAAAATAGGTGATATGAAAGTTACTAGTACCAGTACTGCAGCTGGAGAGATGAGGAGTCAGTATCTGAACAGATGACCTAACTTCTGATCCAGTACTCTACATTAATTTGTCTTTATATATGTCTTAATATATCTAAGAAGGTTTAGGTAGGGACCACCTTATCATGGCACTTAGTCAAGCAGTTGGATATTCCCAACATAAATTATTTAGTCATGTTCATGGTGAACCTGAACTTTTTTTCCTCAAATTTCAATTTGGTTTAAGTCCTATATTCTATAAATAGACACTGTTCCATTGCAGTGCCTTATAGAGAAATGAAATTTCCTCCATTAAATTTTGGACTGACAGATTAACATAAAGACCACACCATTGCAGAAATTTCTTTTATTCACTGGCCCTTAAATTCAGACTATTTATTCACTTACAGATATTGAACTAGGAACCAGTCTAATGGAAGAGGATAGACATTTATCCTGTGCTTTAGGACTTCAGATGCCTTTGGTTGGGGGAATCCAGCTGTTTAAAAAATGGAGTGCCTCATTTATTCCTTCACAGGAACAGGACTTACTATACATTATTAAGACAACTTGTGTCTTGCTTCTGTCTCTCCTCCACCCCACCTTCTTGCGTTAGCCATTCTTTTCCCATCTGGAATCTCATGCTATTCTCTCTTTCCTTTAAATCTGCATTAACTCTTCCTATCTCCAGCCATCTTTCATCTCCTGAGAAACAACAGGGCCAACAGGGGCATGAGTAGATCTGAGCATCCTACAACTGAATTGCAGGAAACTCATGATGTGGCTGCCACTTGACCAGATGTCACTGCTGTTACCCACTTGTGTTAAAGACATAAGCCCTGTGACTGAAGACATATCTCATGTTCTCAGCTTTTTACAGGTTGCAGTAGGAAAAGAGCCATTTCGATTAATACTGGACCAGCATATCACAGAGTTATGAGGATTATGTATGACATTTTTACAGAAAACACAAGGATGCTCAAGTCTTGAGGAAAGACATGTGTCATTAAAACTATGGGGTGATCCTAAAATATGTAGTGGGTCTGCTTCCAGAGCCCCAGTCTCTCTTTTCTGCATCACTGTTCCCTGTAGCCTTATAGCTCTGGAGCTCACAGAGAAATGTCATCTCCCACTCTTGTCTGAATTATATCTGCTTTCTGAAAAGGATGTAATACAAGTTTTTGCCATAACTGATATGACTAGTGATAAGTAGTCTCTCTTCCTGAGGTAAGATGTGCTAATTAAAATTTTTAAACATAAACATATATGTGAGCTAAACCATTTTACAAGGGGGACTGGGGCAATATTTGTTTGTGCTCAGTTCCTCAGAACTGAGAGCAGGTAGTGTGCCTTTGTATCCTTCAGCAACTAAAGTAATAAACACTAAGAGCTTAATGCTTATTTTTGAATTACATTTCATTTTGCCAATTGTGCAGAGCCCAGTCTAATTTAACAAAAGGCTTTGAGAAAGAATACAGTAGGGCAGATGCACATAGCAACCATTAAATTAGGATACAAGAGCGAGAGCCACGCAGTGAGGGAGGATTCTGTCAGGCAAAGCAGGAAAAAGAATAATGACCAACCCAAGGAAAGCTGGAGTTCTTAGGTTTAGAACTGAAAGAAAATGAATCTGAGTTCAAAGAAATGCAGAGATTGGCCTCTAAAAATACCATGCCCCCATCTCCCCTTCTAACACTATTATGGTGACCCTTCCTGTAATCAGAAAGCTATAGATGGATTTATAAAGATTATTCCTACTATTTTTTTTAAGGATATCCATGTTTTTCCCAGCTCTTGCTTTTTACTGAAATAAAATGCATGGACAATAGGGACAACTTTGCATGTTGTGTTGTAAGAAGAAATGCACACTTGCCCACTTGACCAATAAACTTCAAGTGTAGGGGCATAAAGGTCTCTGAGGTAGGTCATCATAGTAGGAAGCTTCTCGTTCCGGCTTTCTGCATAGGCCCAGGAAAGCTAAGCCATAGAACTGTAGCTTGCAGAGTGGTGGACCAGGCAGCCTAGTTCAGCTACCTGGAATGGGAAATGTAGTTCAGTATCCAGGGCGGGGTTTGGCAACTTCTGCATTGGCATCAGGGAGGGAGGGAAGATGCCAGTGTCAGTTTTCAATTTGCTGCTTTCCCCAGAACTCCCTCTCCCTCTCTCCTCCTCCCTCCCCCTACTCACCCCCCATCCCCGCTTTGATTCCTGGGGAGCCACTGAAAGGGGCGCGACGTTCTCTTGGCTTGCTCAGCTATTGGGGGGAGAGTGGAGCCCTGTGAGGGGCCGGACTCATCCCCGCAGGGATTCCCAGATTTGGTGGGCGCAGCGGGACTTGGTGGGCGCCTGCGTCCCTCGCCCTGCACCGGGTCGGGATGAGCGCACAGTCAGCGCTGCCTGCCCGCCTGCTAGCTCCGAGTCGGCACTGGGAGAAAGTAACGGTCAGGGATGGAGCTGCTGCCATGACAACCCTGGCGGTCTGGGCCCGCGCGCGTCCGGGCTGCTCCCGGGAGGAAGGCGGCGCAGAGGCCGGGGGCGGCCTCTAAGCGTGGCGTCCGCGCGTCCCCGCGTCCCGTGCCGCGTCCCCGGAGGAGGCGGGGGCGCCGTCCGCCCAGCTCCCCGTGAGCCCAGAGCCTGCGCCGGGCGGCGCTCCGCGGGCTGGCGAGCGCGGGCCAGGCTGGCCGCGAGTTTCCGACCGGGCTGCGGTGAGGACATCCACGGACCGGAGGATCTTGGTCTGCACCGGCTGCGTGTCCCAGCTTGGAACTTTTTATCGCCTTCGGGTTCCAGATGCGAGACTTGGGGCTGGTTTATAAATATATCTATACATATGTGTGATCTAATAAAACATTTTCTCCTCTCCTTGAAGCAGGAGCTTTTTATGACATCTCCTTTATGTCAGAGACACTTGCCTTCTTTGGGTTATAAACTTTTGATGCCAGACCTCTGCAGAACGTGCCCAACTGAATCTTAAAGTAGCATCTTGAAGAGAGAGGCAGAAAAAGCGCAATCTGTGACCTTCATCCTTGCACCTTCCTTCTTTCTCTCCCTTCCCAGCTGTCTACCCCCTCCCCAGGGGAGCGTCGAGAAAGCTCTTTTTGGATGCAGGAGGGGGCATCTGGTTCTGCTAGGCTGGAAAGCTGAGGCAGGAATTGAGGAAGAATTATTAGACTCCGGAGAGCCTGGACTCTTTGCTTCTCCTTCTTCCTCCTTTCTGCTCCTGGTGTGCTCTCTTTTCCTTTCTGCCCACACCACTTCCTGAAACCGGCTGGTGTGCGTGGCGGGGGACCAGGACTGTGCTGCTGTTGAGTTCTGGGAAGTTGTGGCTGTCGAGGATGGGGGTCTGTGGGTACCTGTTCCTGCCCTGGAAGTGCCTCGTGGTCGTGTCTCTCAGGCTGCTGTTCCTTGTACCCACAGGAGTGCCCGTGCGCAGCGGAGATGCCACCTTCCCCAAAGCTATGGACAACGTGACGGTCCGGCAAGGGGAGAGCGCCACCCTCAGGTAGGGAGCTATCCTTCAAAGGGGGACTGAGTCCCTCGGACGTGGTTTCATGGGGAGGGGCTGAGGGAGAGAATGGAAGGCTCCTGTGGGCGATTGGAGCATGTGAGAGGGACTTTTGCAGGCCCAAAAGGTGGCAACTTGCGTCCTGTGGTTGATGATACCAGTTCTTTGGACAGGTTTGTCACTTGGTCTGGCTTTTCTGGTCTGTTATCTGGCCGGAAGTCTGCATTTGGAACTCCATGTATACATGGAACCATGACATGGCTAGATTCACTTTTGTGTGTGTACCAAGATAAAAACATGTGGGCATTGAAATTGAAATACTGAGTGGTCAGCCAGCCCCTTGGATCCTCTCTCCCAGACCAGGAGATATGTGATGAAGTGGGGTCATCCTCAGGATGGCTAGACTTGTCCCTTTCAGCGGGATTCTTAACAATTGAAGGCTTTGGAATTACCAGGGCCAGGCCATGGCCTGTGAAGAGTTTGCTGAAGATGCAGCCACTCATGCCAACCTTGTGTGATAAATTATGAGGGCCATTTTATTTTTTCCAGCTGGGGCAAAGGAGAGGAAACATGTAGCTTTTATGCAACGACATCACTTCTGTGTGAGAAGCACAATACAGAAGCTTTTTGTTTTACCTTAATGAGTTACAGAGAATCACTTACACACTCCAGGCAGAGGGGTGGAGATTCTTGGAATATGAACCTTTGGGGACTAGGCCCGCTGCAGCAGAGACTTTAATAAAAATGCAGCCACCACTTTCCACCAGCTCAGCAGATATCATCTTTTATCCCTTTAATGAGGCAGTCTGGTCCTAGGAGACAGATTCAGGGACGTCCCAGCTTAACTATGCCTCCCAATGTACACAGGGTGAATGCATTTGCCCTGCCTGTGACTTTGATGGTTATGGTGAAAATAAAACATTCTGACCCAGATTCTGTAGCCAAAATGCCTAGCTTCTGCAAGAGGAAAATGAGGGTGGGCTTTCCTTCCCTCTCTTCCTTTGGCTTTCCTTGTGGAACCCTCCCTGTGGAGATAAGCATCTCCCTGGGGAAAGAATGAATGCCTTTGGGAAACCAGCAATTCTTTTCTTGAACCCAAATGTTAAGTTTGCAACTTTATGATTCTTAGCTAAATCTTCTTTTGAGCTGGAGTACTGGTTCCAGATCCCTTGTATTCTGGTGCATGGAGGCCCAAGAAGGACAGATAAGGAAGGAGGACAGAGATGTCTTTCACCTACAGCAGGAAAGACAAGTCCTTCTGGTATGCCTGTCCCAGGCAAGAGTGTACTTATTTGAAGAGTTGCTTCAAATAAGACCCCTGAGTCTGATCCCTGGGAAACGACTCGTGGGATGTACATTTGCAGTGGACTGGTTGGTTCAAAGATCTGAGTAGCACATGGAGGAAATTTGGGCAAATATTAGTAGTCTGAATGGGACGTTAGTATGTATCTTTTTATCTTTTATCTTCTAATCTTCCACTGGAGGCACAGAGGTCCAGAGTTGAATAGGGACTCAGTGTTAAACTTTGCTAAATCATCTGGCCTCTTCTTGCCCCTTGGAATTAAAGCAGAAACTTAAAAACTTGAGCTTTCTGCTTTCTCTGATGCAGTGAAACAATTCTACCAGCAGAGGGCCAGCTTAGATCTACCATTTTTTATTAGCTAGTGGCCTGTTTTCATGATCTTCAAATCTAATGTTTAGCAGCTGGGCTTGGTAATGGGAATGGGAATAAAAAAGGAAAAGCTGAATACTTGATTTTTGTGCTTTGTGGGGAAAAAAACTTACATACTCAAATACAACTGTTATCTGTTACCTGATTTTGTGTTGTTGCTTTAAAAAAAAAAAAGTAAGCACATATCCTATGTTGATTTCTTGTCTTTTCTGTGCATTTTACCCCAGGAAGAGAGAAATCTAGCATATTGTTTCACATTTTAATCTCTTTCTATCCTCTAAATTTTAGCTTATGCAATCTTATCTCTTATGGCTTTCTTTCTTTATTTTTATCAGTGTCTTTATGTGGCATGCTTTTGCCTTATATTCATTTTCTTCCTTCTTTCTTTCCCTCATCACTTAATTCTTATTATTCCCTGATTTTTACAGATTTTGATTTCACTGGAGACAATGTATCTTCAAAGAACATAAACATCTCCTGCAAATTTCTGTTTGTTTCAGTTTTTGTTTAATACATTTTTGCTTTAGAGGCAAACAGGCACATTCTAATCTTAACAAAAAACTTACTTGTCAGTACTTGGAGGGAGAGCCCATGTTTCCAGTCATTGGAAATCCACAGTTTCCCTCAACCCCAGATAAATGTACTGATTTTTATTTGATGGTTCCTTTTGCTTTTAAAACCATGCTTATTTATGTATTTATTTTTGTCATGCTGGGGATCAAACTCAGGGCCTCACAAATGTTAGGAAAATGCTATGACACTCTGCTACATCCCCAGCTCTTTAATTCTTTAGCTCTATGGTCTCCTTAAAAGTGTTCATTGGGAATTCATTGCTTGGGAATTTAGTGTTCCAAATGCATTAAATATTCACAATTTGCTAAAAAAAATTAAATGATGTCTATTCCTATCAGCCACAGAAAGTCTTTTTAATATAACTGTCCTGGATCAAATTATCTCCAGTCTGTTTTTTAATGTTGAATGGAGTCAGATAAGAAGCAAAGTCCTAGTAGGAAAAGGAAAGGAATCAAGAAACCTGGGTCCATCTTCAAACTCTCCAATGAAAAATTGTACAGCTTAGAGGCGGAATGATTTCCTTCCTTTGGGATATCAGTTTTGTTGTGACAGGTCTTTGATTACACTGAGAGACATTAGGAAGTGATGTGCTAAAGACGACATTGAAGTTTTGAAACTCATTTTATGTAAGTGAGGCAATATTATCTTCTTCATAACTACTTCATAAGGCTACTTAAAAAGTAAAAATAATTATTTGAATATTGAGTTATTTAGCCTTTTTGGAAGAGAGATGATATGGAAAATGAAGGTGCTATTCACTATGGTTGAATTATAGCTTCTATGAATCTGATTTGAATTCATTATTACAAATGGGCCCTCTTGGCCAGAATCATTTCATTACAATTATCTTCTGTTGGGTTAAAAATGTTCTGTGCCTTTCTTTTAGATTAGATATAACAAGTATCTAGGAGTCCTTTGTCTGAATCAGTGCCACATCAGGAAAGGAGCCTAGCATCCTAAACCTATCAGCTGGCATCTGACACACAGATGCCCACCAATTGAACCTTCTTCATGAAGCTCTGATACCTCTAAATTTACTTTGGTTTTTCTGTTAGTCCACAGTATCTGAGTACATAGACATTTTGAGGGATACCCTAAAACAGTGGTTGTATTCACTACTTATGGATGTTTTACTCAATGGGAAAAGTTTCTGCCGCAGTCTGGCTGGGCACAATTCAGGATCCACTTGTCAAAAGAAACAAACTTTATTTTTAGAACCACACACGCCAAACAAAACAGCTCCTCAGGAAAAACCCTCAGAGCCCAACTGCCACCACCGGCTTCCCACAAGCCTCTCAACCTCCCCCACTCCTCCTGCTCTTGAGGCCAATTGGCTGGGTCACGTGGGCAGAGCCAAAATGAGTCCCCCAATGAGCAGCTCCATGGTCTGAAAGGGCAGGGAAACAGCCCAATGAGCATCACCGCAGAGGAGCCAATCAGTTGGTAGCTAGAAGTTGCTGGGGCCGCTGTGAGCCAATCATCAGCTGGCAGCTGGAAGTTTGCTGGCAGCTGGAAGTTTGCTGGGGCTCCTTCGGCTGTGGCTCTCATCAGTTTCCACCAACATGGTGATTTATTTTGTTATTTTTGTTTTTATTTTATTTTTCAATATAGGATAAAAAATTTGGATAATTCTAGCTTGTTGATATGGGATTATGCTTACAGGCTCATTTCTACCCTGTCCCAACATTTTCATTTGGAGTTCTGAACTAATCCATTCAGAACAAGTAGGTGAGGTTTAAATGCTGCCAAGGAATAATCTGAGTAGTGGGATTTTTCCAAAGCAACTTGGGCAATAGAATTCCTGAGTACAATGTTCTGTTGTCCACCTGGGTGGTTTTCTGTATTTTTCACTTGTCATCAGCAGTTGGTCATCTGGCTTAAATTTGGAAATTCAGAGCAGCCAGTAGATTATTCAAAACATGTGCATGACTTTTGAGTTTCAATGTTTAAGGTGCCTAAGCTAAATAAGGACTATACAAGTGTAAAGGCACTGTTCTTGAGCTAAGAAAATGGAGACATAAAAAGACTTACAAGCAGGCCCAGGTCCAGAAGAGCCCTCTCACTTGACTATGATAAACTGGTTTGCTCCTTGAAGTTACCTGGAATGCTTTCTAAAAATTCCACTTGAGGTTGGAGATATAACTTAGTGTGGTAGAGAGGATGCTTAGAGTATGTGAGGCAGTGAATTCATTCCACACCAAAACAAACAAACAAAAGACAAAGAATCTAATGCCAAACTCACAAACCAAAGAAATCAACATCTCTGGAGTTATGGGTATTTAATGTATCTCTTCCAGTATTTCCAGTTTAGAGCAAAGTTGATGAACTCTGTTCTAAAGCCTTTATGCCCTATAACATCTGAGCAAGGTTGGTGTCCAGGGTCTCTCCCTCCTCCCTACTGTCCACTAAAGTGTCCCTTCCATGCATTCAGCCACCTTATAGCTACATTAGTGCTCTAGAAAGTGCTAGGCTCAGGGCCTGGGTGCTTCAGTTTGATTCTCATTCTACCTCTCACTAACTACATAGCCTTGAGCACTTCAGTGTAATTGTATATAGAAGGGAATGATATCCACCAGACCTGTAATATCAGGTGAGACAAAGTATATGGTGTTGTTCTGTTAGTTTTAGAGCAGCAGTATATTTCTCAGCGGTATTCATGGGAGATTTGTTCAAGGGCTCCCTGGATACCAAAGTTCTCAAATGATCACATCTCATTTAACCTACGCACATCCTTCCAATATTTTAAATCATCTCTAGATTATTTATAATACCTAATACAATGTAAGTGCTATGTGAATAGTTGTTATACTATATTGTTTAGGCAATAATGACAAGCAAAACATCTGTACCTGTTCGATATGGATGCAATTAAAAATTTTAAATATATTTTTGATCTGCTGTTTTGCACATCTGCAGATATAATCCATGGATACAGAGGGCTGACTGTGTGTGTTAGTTGTTACTAGTACTAAATGGAACTCCTCAGTAATAATTGATATTCTCATTTTTTCCTAGTTTCATCTATTCTACCGTCTCCTTCTCCACCTACACACACACCTTTAAATTGTATTAGTTTCTTCCCAGTTCCACTCAGCTTCCTGCTTTTGGTTAAGAATTATTGTCATCTGGGTTCCAGCCACAGTTGCTACACCCCTCTTTTAACAGAGACACATTGTGGACCTGTGATTTCTTCATGTGTGATCACTGTTACATTGCAAGTTCCTGCATTTTATGTCTTATGTATTGAGTGCAGATATTGTACTGAGTACTAGGGATTAAAAATATTAAGTATTGGTGGGACTCTTTGAGCCATTTTAATGAGACCCATCCTCTTCTAATATAGTATTACCTTACAGCAATGAACTGCTTATATTTAAACAGTTTTATTCTCTTTAAAATATGATGCTGGGGCATTCAGGCATAACACTCAGGGACCTGAGGGCTGAAGGATTTTTGGATTCTACTCAAATTACTTGTCAGAGGGGACAGTTGAATCCACCAGTGGTTGCAATCTGATCTTAAACTACACACGAAGTCTTCAATATCCCTAAGGGCAAGACAACAAGCAGGGTGGCAGAGTTAAGAGGAATCTTCTTAGCAGCAGTAAAATAACACATTTGGAAGAGGAGGCTGTCATGTTTCTGCAGAGATTTTCCTTATCAGAGAAAAAGAGATGCATTGAGCAAGGAAATTCGTAATCCTGCCTGAGGACTTAGTGTGTCCCACATTGGCAAATGGCTTCAGGATCACCCAGGCCAAGATGAGTAGGGCTGATTTGAGTCTGTGACACTCTAACATCTCTGATTGGTAGGGATGTGTCTGCCTCCCCATACACATACCTAACATGTCCACAGTCCAAAGAAGGTAATGGAAGAAGCTGTTTTAAAGCATTAACAATGTAGGCCCCTAGACTGCTTGAACCATAGTGGAAAAACTCAGCAATTCTTATCTAAGCCCTTTAGTAATTATTTGGCCTCTTTTAGTAAATATGGCCCTTGGGTTCAGTTTAGTTCTGTCTTTCCACTTCCCTTCCTTCCAACTTCTGTTAAGGACTCTGCCCATGACCACCTTACTGTGTTTATCATGGCAAGCTATGGGGGATCCTGGTGTTAGAAATCTGATGGGATCCAAAAATGAGATGCATCAGAAAGGAAAAGCAAAGTAGCTTCTATTTGACCTTCCCAGGGGAGAACTTTAAAAATTGCTTTTTATTAACAGGGAGCTGTCTTCATAGTCATGAGATAAGAAGGAGGAATTACATCTTAAGACATCTGTAGACGTTTGCATTACCTATTAAGTTAGGAACTAAGTATTAGCCTTTCTTGATTTTCTTTTTTAAATACAGACAAGACAGCCCCAGATTATTCCAAATATGTTTGATTTTTGTTTGCCCTGCAGGAAGATTATTTTGCTGATGTTGCATTTAAGGAAATCAGAGCTACAGTTAGTGTGGAGTAGATGTTGGGGAAAAGGGTGGGTTCTTTTAATTTTGGTCCATTCTCCTTCCTTTCCTGTCTCCCAATAGTAACACCTATTTAGTATAGCTTATACCCTGGTGTATTTTTTTGTATAAGTGAAAATTTAAGCTCCAGTGTCTAGTCTGCTCAGCACTTGCCCCGTCTAGATCTGCACTTTGTTTTCCTTGTAGAGAAGGTGAAGAAAGGAAAGGTTTGACACTTTCATCACTCTCCCTATAGGATAAGACCACAGGCCCTTTAATAAAACTATCAAGGCCCTGGGAGAGGAAGTGGGGTGCTTTTAAAACAAAAACCCTATTATCCATGATTTAATGTATGTCATATGCCTTTATAAATGACCTATCATTTAATGTAACTTTCAAAATATTACAATCCCAATTAATGGCATAGGAAATTGAGGTTTAGGGAAATTAAGCCACTTGCCTTTGTTCACATAGTTATTATGTGATAGAATTCAGATTTGCTCCTAGAAGACTTTTCTGCTTCTTCTCAATTACATAATCTACCCTGCCCTCCCTGATATAGAGACCAGAGAAGGTTTCCATGCACTCTGAGCAGAAACAAATAAAAGGTTTCTTTCTTTTGCCTGGACACATATTGGATTGAAGTCCAGGAAACCTGCATTTAAGCTGAGTGTTTTAATTGTCTTCTGTAGAATATTTAGGGTCTCCTTTCCCTCATCTGCACTTAAGTAAATGTTGACCCACCTTCTGGAGCTAGAAATAATGTGTGCTGGGAACACTGCACAAAATGATGGTCACCAAAGGGTTCAGCACACCGTAGAGGGGGTCATTGGTGTTCCTGGTTGTGAACCTACCCTAAATGTCCTACTATCCACTTATTTACCTCCTACTGTATACACAGTACTTCAAAGGGCCTGTGAACTAAAACAAAATAATCTAATCAGGTAATTTGTTGGGAAGAATCCACCATTGACAGTTGTGAAGAAATGAATGATCCCAAAGTATAGAATAAAAAGAAGTAGTTTCTTTAAAACCTAAAACATTTCAATCTGTAATCCTTCTCCATTTTTATATTCACATTTTAATTTAATCCATTAAGGTTGTGAAAATACCCACTGGCCTTCTCCTCACCTTGCTGCTGATTCATACTCTAGAGAAAATCATGCGACCTATTTTAACCTCCTTTTCCCTGGAAACGGTACATTTTCCTTAATCAAAGAGATGCTGAAGGACTTGACCTGGCTTCCCATAAAAGTGCTGATCAATAAAGTTTTTAAAAATTGGTTTTGAATATTAAACATTTTCGTCAAGTCTAAAGATTTATGATAGCTCGGTTAACAAAGTTTCATTGTATATTGGGAACAAAGAATGTTATAAGTGGTTGTTAAGTTTTTTGGCTGGTCCACTGAAGATGATTTAACTCACAATTACCCAAAATGCTACATACTAGCAATGAAGAATAATATGAAATAATGTTGTTGTAGAAGTAATTACACAAAAGAGAAAAAATGGATATGATAATTTTCTATTTATTGTGAGTACTGACGCTGAAGAAAAGTAGGTGTAATTAGAGGAAGATAATATGGAGACATTTTCTCAACGATATTTCTGAATACTTTCAGAAGTTTTTGGAGTTTGTAGTATTGTTTCTATTTGAGCCAAATTTAATTTTCAGATGCATAGCGCTCACTCTATTGGATCCAAGCCCACATCTGTCACAATATATTTGTCTGATGGTTGGAGGTGTTTTGATAAACATTAACAAGGAAGGGAAGAAAGACACAGGGAATGAAAGATAAAAAATGCAAAGACACAAGAGAGGAGAAAGGGGAAGAGAGATTTTCTGAAGGTATCAAAGCAGAATTGAACAAAGATAAAGGAAAGAACTAAGGAGCAGGGAAATGTGTATACATGTAGGGGACAAAAAGCTTCCACTGGCATTATTGAATAGTCAAAGGTAGAAAATAGATGGAGGAAAGA
Organism: Marmota flaviventris; assembly: GCF_047511675.1. NCBI lineage: Eukaryota > Metazoa > Chordata > Mammalia > Rodentia > Sciuridae > Marmota > Marmota flaviventris. The sequence continues at coordinate 117,265,253 of NC_092506.1, read as the reverse complement.
GAATGGAATGATAAGAATCACTGTTAGCCACCTGCCAAGATTCTGGTGTCCAGGACACAGGGTCATACGCATGTTGATGTCCAGTATCTGCAGAGCCAGCAGAGGCAAGAGCAATTTAAAGAGGAAGTTTCTGCTCATTGCTAGCTCTATCAGAAACTCGCTTCCCACCTGACCCATAGCTGTAAATCTTCTTGCCACTGAGTCCTAGTCCATGTCTTGATAATGTATGCTGAAGCTATACCAGACTCTGGGAGATCAGGCACCCTGGCTTGTCCTTCCAGGACCTCCCCTCAGAGTGACTAGAATTGCCTTTGACCCCACTTGTCCCAGCTAAGTGGTTAAGTGACTTTTGAATGCTTACTGTTTGTCTGCTAACCAAAATTATTTATTTTGCAGACTTCTTCAACAGTGGTCAAGACCAATTCACGCTTACTCCTGTCTGTTCTGCTCCTTTACAATTAATTACATAGTTCATTCTCAGATATATGGCTTGCTATATCAGTTATTTGTCTACCTTGACCACCCAGTGATGCCATCCTGACATAAGGCTTCTTGCTTACTGTTTGGCTGGTTGGAACTTCCCAGGGGGATATAAGGAGAGCCACTATCTGTATATACAGGGAATTGAATCAGTTCAGTGTTTGATCAGAGTGGCCATGCTCACATTGAGATATTGGTTGTAAGTCACCTTGTGTAAGAGCAAGGAATTATAGTACTCAAATTTATACTCTCCTGTGCTTTTTATACTGTCTCTAGAGATATTCCTATTCTCATTGTCATTTCCTTTGCTTCTCCCATGTCGTAAATGCATTATATCTCTGGGTCCCCAGTGTTCAGTACAATACCTAATGCATAGTAGGCACTCCAAGCTTTTTAAAAGGAAGTATTAACTTCTCCTTTACTTCTTTCTTTTCTAGTTTCTCCCCTTTTCACATAGACACACTGGTGCACTCACATACACAAACGCACTGACTTCTGAGCTATCTATTCTAATGGAGATATTTTCACCATTTTGAAGTAATTGGGAAGTCGCTGAAATTACAACCAGAGATTCTGGCATTTGAATTCTGGTTGAGATAATGATCTCTCCCTAAATGGTTGGTATATAACTTGTCCTGTCTCTTGCTTGTTAGAATTGCATTTTTTTGTGAATTTCACAATATTCTTAAAGCCACTGGCAGGAAATGCTGAGCAGACGCCAGGGAGGCTTGCTCCTTCCTTTTCACTATGTTTCCATAATCAAGGATGGCACATTCTGGAAGAGTGTCTGCAAACTTTAGAGGATAGAAAGGCCACAGTGAGTAATCTCTTAACATTCCAGTGGGCATCTTGGGATGAAGGGATTTATGGACCCATTTTCTTGGCTATCTGAAGTGCCACAGCTTCTGTAACAAGCGCCCACTGTGATGCCTCTGAACGTGCCTCAGAAGCATGCTTCATGTTGCACCTGTGCAGTGCAAACAATTTATAGAATGCTCTTGATTATAAGCTCTGGTTTACAATTGGCAAGTCAATGGGTGCTTAGCGAAATGTAAGATAAAGTATAACCTCTATCAAGAGGTGAAGAACAGCAACTTTACAGTCCAAAAGACTCATTTTGAATCCCAAATCTACTACATAAGTAATAGCTGCATGTGGTTGGATTCCATTTCTCTAAGCCTCAATTTCCTGATTAAAAAGACCAGGGACTATATACCAACTTCACTGAGTCGTTGGGTGAGAGCAAACGACATTGAATTTGCAAAGAGCTAAAGTCTGATACTGTAGCAAGCTTGCAGTAAACAATAGCTACTTAAAAAATACAAATACAAAAAAAAAAAAAGCCAAAACAGAAAAGTAGGTTATAGTCATTCTTCAGTATTCATGGAGGATTGGTTCTAGGAACCCTTGGGATACCAAAATCTGTAAATGCTTAGGTCTCATCTATAAAATGCTGTAGTATTTGAATGTAAACTACACATATTCTTCCATGTACTTTAAATCATCTTTAGATCACTTATAATATCTATAAAATGTAAATACTATGTGAATTGTATGCTATATTGTTTAAGGAATAATGACAAGAAAAAATTGTTTATATGTTTAGGATATGTGATTTAAAAATATTTTCAAGCTGTTATTGTTTGAATATGAGGATTTGGATAATTGTTCTGAATGTATAATTTAAACAACCAACACTTGTTTAGTGCCCACTGTATGCCAAGCACTACTCTAGACAGTGCAGACATTTTAAAGTTGAATTAATTTCAAGCTCTCTTCTCTAATCATTCACATATAGTGAATATGTTGGCAGAACATAGAGCCCATAAATCAGGAAATGGGGAGGAAAAACTAGGGAGAAAAATAGAGGGAGGCAGCAAATTTGTTTTAAATACAATACACCCAAATTAAGTGTTCATGTCAATAAATTTGAACACATATATTCACTCATGTAACTACCACCCTACAAGGTAGAGAGCATTTTTATCACCCCAAAGTTCTCTTCGTGCCTCCCTTTTTATTGTAAAATATACTTAACATAAATTTTATCATTTTAGCCAATTTGAAATGTACATTTCAGTAGCATTAAGTACATTCATATTGCTGTGTAGCCATCATCACCATCCATCTACAGAACTTATTTCACCTTTGCAAACTGAAATTCTATATCCATTAAGTAATAACCAACCATTCTTCCTTCCCTGTAGCTCCTGGAAACCACCATTCCATTTTCAGTGTCTATGATTTTGACTATACCTCAGACATGTGGTGCCATGTGAAATGTGTCCTTTTGCGACTGGCTTGTTTAACTTAGCATAATGTCGCCAAGGTCCATTCCTGTTGAAGCATGTGTCAAACTTCCTTCCTTAATTAAGACCAAATCATTGTCTGTACTTCATTTGTCCATCCTTTGATGAACACTTGTGCTGAATTCACTATTCTAAATAGTGCTGCCTTGATCATGAATGTAGAAATATTTTTGAGCCCTTGCTTTCAATGTTTTTTTTTTTGTATTATGCCTCAAAGTGGAATTTTTGGATCATATGATAATTTTCTGCTTATTTATTTGGGGAGCTACATATTGTTTTCTGTGGTAACTGCACTGCTTTTCATTCCCAATTAGCTGTGCCTAAGGGTTTCTGTTTCTGTACACCCTGGCTGACACTTTTTGTTTTCTATTTTTATTTATTAATTTTTATAATAGCAGGTGTAATGGGTTGAATTGGTATCTCATTGCAATTTCAACTTGCATTTCCCTGTTGATGAATGATGTTGATATACTTATTGACTTGTATAAAGTATTCTCTTTGGAGAGATGCCTACTCAAGTTGATTGTCCTCCTGCCACTTGTTTTTATAAAGATAAGTTCTTTGTTGTTGGGTTGAGGGTTTTGGGATTCTGGATAGTTAATTTTTTATCAGACATATATGACTTGAAAATATTTCCTCTGATTCTGTGGGATGCTTTTTCTCTATGTAGATAGTATGTTAAATGTGTAATAGTTTTCATTTTTTGCTTTAGTTCATGCATCCCCTGCCCCTTTGGGTGCCTATGTTTCTGATGTCATATCCAGGAAATCACTGTCCTCAAATTGGATGTCATGAAGCTTTGCCCTGCCCCCCTTTTTTAAGTTTTAGATTTTATGATTAAGTCCAATGTATTTAAGTTAAATTTATATGAAGTAGGAGTGGAACTTCTTCATTTTGCATGTGGATATCTAATTTTCCGAGCACAATTTTTTGAAAAGACTGTCTTCTCTTCATTGAATGGTCTTTCAACAAATGGTACATTTGTTGAAAATCATTATAACAAAGGATTATTTATATGCATTAGTCTATTAATCTGTCTTTATGCCAGGTCAAGGCTCTTTTGATTTCTATAGCTTTGTTTTAAGTTTTTAAATCAGGAAGTGTGAGACCTCCAATTTTGTTCTTCTTTTTCAAGATTTTTTTGTGATCTCTTGCCATTTCACATGAATTTTAGGATAGATTTTTTTTTTCTATTTCTGAAAAAATAGACATCATTGGACTTTTGATGGGAATTACATTGAATCTATAGATCACTTTGTGAATGCTGACATCTTTACTATATTTAGTCTCTCAAGCCACAAACATGGGATATCTTTCTATTTATTTTTGTCTTCTTCAACTTTTCAGCAGCATTTTTTTTGTTTTTTTTTTAAGCATGAAATTTTTTCACCTTCTTAAATAAGTTTACTCCTATTTTATTCATTTTGATACTATCAAAAATGGAATTGTCCTATTTTCTTTTTGGATTGTTCATTTTTAGTGTATACAAAGGCAACTTATTTTTGTGTACTGATTTTGTATCCTATAACTTTGCCAGTTAATTATTAGAACTAGTAAGTTGTATGTTTTTTGGTAGAGTCCAGAGTTTTCTAAACATAAAATCATGTCATCAGTAAACAGATAATTTCCCATTTTGACTTTCCAGTTCCAGTGCCTTTATCATCTTTGTGTAGCCTAATTGCTCCTGCTGAAACTTCTAAAACTATATTGATTAGAAGTGCTACAGGCATCTTGTCTTTTTTCTGATGTTGGAGGAAAAAGCTCTTGTGTTTTTCACCATTGAGTTATTAACTGTGAGATTTTCATATTTAAGAGATAGTTTCCTTCTATTTCTACTTTGTTGAAAATGTGTGTGAGTGTGTGTGTGGGGGTGTGTGTGTTGTATTTTTCCAATGCCTTTTCTTTTCTTTTCTGCATAAATTAAGATGATCATTTGCTTATTTTATTTTTTTCTTCAACCTGTTAATGAAGCACGTGGATTGATTTTCATAGGTTTATCATTCTTGCATTGCAGGAATAAATTTCACTTGGTCAAAGTGTATAATCCTTTTAAAAAGCTGTTAAAAGCAGTTTGCTGGAATTCTGTGGATAATTTCTGCATCGATATTCATAAGAGGTGATAATTTTTACTATTCTTTTTCAAGGTGTCTTTGCTTCATTATTAACAGGAAAACCTTGGCTCACAGATTTAGTTTGAAAGTATTCACCATTCTTCATATTTTTGGAAGAATCTGAAGTGGACTATTACTCTTCTGTAAATAATTTGTAGAATTCATTAATGAATTCATCTGGGCTTGGGATTTTCTTTTCTTTTTGGTTAGGAGGTTTTCCCCTTTATTTGTTTTATATATATATATATATATATATATATATATATATATATATATATATGACTTAGAGTATATTTTGACATAGTGTACATATGTGGATTTTAACTTATTCTAATTAGGATTCCATCCTTGTGGTTGAACATGATATAGAAATACACTGGTCGTGTATTTATATATGAACATAGGAAAGTTATGTCTGATTTATTCTACTTTCTTATTCCCATCCCTATCTCTTTTCTTCATTCCTCTTTGTCTAATACTTTGATTCGTGATTAGATCTCCTTTCAATCATAGATTTATTCAGATTTTCTATTTCTTTATGATTCATTCTTGGTAGGCTGAATTCTTTAGGACTATATCAATTTCACCTACATTATCCAATTTTTTGTATGCATTGTTCATAATACTTATTATCTTTCTTGTTTGAATAGAATTTGTTCTAACATTTCCATGTCTTCCCTTTAATTTTTGATTTCAGTTATTTGGATCATTCAATCTAGCCAACAGCTTATCAGTTTTGTTAATGTGTTCAAAGAACAAACTTGTGGTTTTGTTAATTTTCTTTACTTTTTATATTTTTATATTTCTCTATGATGTTTATCTTTACTCATATATAAATATATAGCAATATCTATATACACTTCCTGTTAAAGGTATGTTTATTTTATTCTTTTTCTAATTCCTTAAGGTTTCAAGTTAGGTTCATGATTTGAGAATCTTTTTTTCTTTTTATAGGTGTTTAGGCTATAAATTTCCATTTTATTATTGCCTTTACTGCATTTCATAACTGTTGGTAATTTTCAGTTTTCCCCAGAATCTTAAGTTTTTTACCTTGCCCCCCAATCCACTGGTTAAAAATGTACTGTTTAATTCACACAATATTTGTGTATTTTTCACTTTTCCTTCTGCTATGGATTTATTTATTTTTTTTTCCATTTCGATCAGGAAAAAAATACTTTGTATGGTTTCACTCTAAGGTTATAAAAACTTGTATTGTGGCTTAGTGTGTAATCTATTCTGAAGAATGTTCAATTTGTTTTTGAGAAAATGTATACTCTGCCTCTGGAAGGTGAAGTGTTCTGTTAGGTCCAGTTTACCTCTATAGTGATGTTCACATCCTTTATTTCCTCTTTGATCTTTGTGTTGTTCCGTCCATTACTGAAAGTGGATCATTAATGTTTTCTTCTGTTGTTATAGGAGCTGTTTTTCCCCTTAATTCTCCCAATGTTTACTTTATATGATTACATGTTCTGATGTTTGTTATATATATATATATTTACAATTATTGTATCTTCTTGGTAAATTTATCCTTTTATTATAATATAGTATACCTTATGTCTGGTAAGAGTTTCTTAAAGTTTATTTGTCATTTTGGCATAGCTACCTCTAATCTCTAGTTTAATTTGTATAGAAATACTTCAACATCCTTTCCCTTTGAACCTATGTATGAAGCAATTTCAAATGAGTCTCTAATAGACAGCATATTATTGGTTTCTATTGCTATTATTAAATCAATTCTGCTAATCTATGTCTTTTGATTGGGGTGTTTGTTTCATTTATGTTTAAAGAAATTAACAATGAAGAATAACTAACTATGGCAGTTTTTTTATTTGTTTTCAGCACAGCTTCCTACCTTCATTTTTTCCCTGTGTTTAGTTGATTTACCTTTGTAGTGACACATTTTGATTTTCTGTCATTTCCTCTTGTATGTACACTCTACTGATATTTTCCTAGTGTGGCATATTCTCCTCGCTTACACATTTTATTTTATTTATTTATTAATTTATTTTTATGGTACTAGAGATTGAACATAGGGCCTTGATCATGGAAAGCATATGCTCAAACTACTGAACTACATCTCTAGCTCTTGGTAATATTTTAGTTTGAGATAGGTTCTAAGTTGGTCAGTCTGGCTTCAAACTTGTTATCCTTCTTTCTCAGCCTTCTGAGTTGCTGGGATTATTGGCGTGTGCCACCATGCCTAGCTTAGAACAATTTATTTTAAAATAGTAATAAATTCAGTCACTTTCAAAAATGCTGGTCCTTAGCGTATCTATTGTGAATTGTGCTTCTATAAACATTGATGTGGCTGTGTCACTATATTATGCTGATTTTAAATTGTTTGGAAATATACAAGGGAGTGGAATAACTGTGTCAAATGGTGGTTCCATTTCTAGTTTTTTGAGGAATTTTCATATTGCTTTTCAAAGTGGTTGCACCAATTTGCTGTCCCACCAACAATGTATGAGTACCCTTTTCCCCACATTCTCACCAACATTTACTGTTATTTTTATTCTTGATAATTGCCCATTTTTGAGATTGGGTCTCCTTAAGTTGCTGAGACTGTCCTTGAACTTGTGATCCTCTTGTCTCAGCCTCCCAAGTCACTGGGATCACAGACATGCACCACAACATGCAGCAAATTGTTCATAAATATTATTAATGGCTATTAAAATTTTAATTCAAATATATTTCTAAAAATAATACTGATAGGCTTTTCCATATTTTGTGGAAATTTGTTTTAAATATAAGTGTATGACACTTATTTGAAAAAAAATACAGAGCAAATAAAAACAGTAAATGCTCAATAAACAAAGTTATATCCCAGGCACTGTTAACATTATCTCTTTTAATTCAGAAGAACAGGCAAGAAAGTGGCAGGAGAGATTGCCTGTTTGATATACACAATATGTTTGGCACTGTCCTCAACTATGAGCCAAATTAGGTACCCTTCAACAAATGAATGGATAACAAAAATGTGGTGTGTATATGTGTGTATATATATATATATATATATATATACACCCACACAATGCTATATTACTCAGCCATAAAAGAGAATAATTTATGACATTTGCAGGTAAATGGAAGGATCTAGAGACTGTTGTCTGTTGTGGTAAGTGAAATAAGCTGGTCCCAAAAAGTCAAATGTTGAATGTAGTCTTTAATATGCTGAAGCTAATCCAAAATAAGGAAAGAGGATAAAATAAAAGAATAGAAAAGAGATTAATTAATAGAGTAGACAAAGAGGAGTGTAGGGAAGGGAGGAGGAATGGGATAGGGAAAGACAGTGGGATGAATATGACATAACATTCCTATGTACAAATATTGCAGTAAATCTCACCATGTACATATATAAGACACTAATTAGAAAAAAAAAACCCAATAAACTATAAGTAAATAGCAAAAGGTTAGTAGAGAGAAGGGAACGGGAAAGGGAAGAAGGAAGGGAAAGGGGAAGTATTGGGGACAGATTAGATAAAATTATATTTCATGCTTTTATAATTTTGTCAAAATGAATTGTATTGTCATGTATAAGTTAAAAGAACCAAGAATGCTATTCCTTTGCAGCTTGGATCCCCTTTTGTGTTATTTATCCTATAAATATTATTTTATATATTATGTATCCACTAACATACACTTATAATTCTTTTTATATTTTTGTCTTTTAAATCCTATAAAAGAATGAAAATGTAGTTATGAACCAAAATAATATTTTTTTCCTATTTTTATATATCATCTTTACCAATAACTTTATTTTCATACAGTTTAGTTTATTTGCTAACTTCTTTTTATTTCAATTTGAAATACTCCTTTTAGAATTTCTCAGAGGCCAGTTCTGTTGGTAACAATTTTCTCACTTTTATTTACCTGAAAGTGCCTTTTTTTTAATTGAAATAACTTTGAATATAAAGTATGTTCACACCAATTCATGTCTTGATACATGTACTTTGGATAATGATGTCCATCACATTCCACCATCATTGCTAACCCCCTGCCCCCTCCCTTCCCCTCCCACCCCTCTGCAGTATCTAGAGTTTGTATATTCCTCCCATGCTCCCTCTCCCTACCCCACAATGAGTCAGTCACCTTATATCAGAGAAAAATGTCTTAATTTTCTCCTTCATTTTAAAAGGCCACTTTTAAATATAGAGCTTTACAATGATGTACAATGAATATAGAACTTTACAATGATGGTTTTGTTTGTGTTTTCTTTGTAGCAATTTAAATATTAAGTGCACTACCTCTGGTTAGCAAGATTTCTGTTGAAAAAATTCAATGAGGATCTTATTGAGGTTCCCTTGTACCTAAGGAGTTGATGTCTTGCTACTTTTAATATTTGTACATTGTCTTTGGCTCTTGACAGTTTGGTCTTACTGTATTTCAGAGTGGTTATCTTTGGGATCAAACTACTTTGAGTTAATTAATTTTTTTATATTTATATGTTCATTTCTCTTCTCAAATTTGAGAAGTTTTGTATATTATTTCTTCAAATAAGCTTTCTCCCCTCTTTGAAATTTCTTTTCTTTCTGGAACTTTCAAATGCATATCTGTCTGTTTGATGGTGTTTCACAAGTCCCTAAGGCTCAGCTTTATTTTCTTTCCTTTTCTTTACTCTTCATATCCAGTGTTAAGCAATGACTGTGACTCAAGTTAAAGATTGTTTTTCCAGCCTGTTTGAGTACTGTTGAACATCTTTAGTGATATTTTTTAAATCAGTTATTGTAGTTTTCAAATACAAAATTTCCTTTATTTTTTTAAAATTGTATTTGTTGGTATTCTAATTTTGTTCATATATTATTTTTCTTATTACCTTTAGTTATTTTTTGTGTGTTTTCCTTTAGCTTTTGGGGCATAAATAAAACAGTTACTTAAAAGTTCTTTCAAGTATGTTCAAAGCCTGTTTCTTCAGGAATGATTTCAGCAATTTACTTCGTTCTTTTGAAAGGGCCATGTTGTCCTGTTTCGCTGTGTACCTTGTGATGCTTTGTTGAAAACTGGGCATTTAAAAAAATAGCTATCTTTGCCTATCTTTGCAGAATACCTCCAGGATAGGAAGATCATCAATAATCAATATCCTATGAAGACTCCTTTCAGCCTTTTCTTGACTTACGTCTTTACTGGCCCAGTAAATGTGCTTTCTCCAGTTACTCTGTGTACATGACTAGTATTTTTATAAATTTATTTATTTATTTTAATTAGGTGTATATGACAGCAGAATGCATCTTGATTCATTGTACACAATTGCAGCACAACTTTTCATTTCTCTTATTGTACATGATGTAGCATCACACCATATGTGCAGTTGTATGAGTACCTAGGGAAATAATGTCTGTCACATTCCACCATCTTTCTTGCCCCGATACCCCCTTCACCATCCCTCCCCTTTGCTCAATGAAAGTTCCTACATTTTTCCCATACCCCTCTCCCCCATTATGGATCAGCATCCACTTATCAGAACATTTAGCCTTTGGGTTTTTGGGGATTGGCTTATTTCACTTAGCATGATATTCTCCACCTCCATCCATTTACCTGCAAATCCCATATAATTTTATTCTCTTTTAATGATGAGTAATATTCCATTGTATATATGTACCACAGTTTCTTTATCTATTCCTCTATTGAAGGGCATGTAGGTTGCTTCTATAGTTTAGCTATTGTGAATTGAGCTGCTGTAAACACTTATGTGGCTGCATTACTATAGTATGCTGATTTTAAGTCCTTTGTATATCGACTGAGGAGTGGGATAGCTGGGTCAAATGTTGATTTTATTCCAAGGTTTTAAAGGAATCTTCATACTGCTTTCTAGATTGGTTGCACCAATTTGCAGACGCACCAGCAATATATGAGTGTGCCTTTTTTCCCACATCCTCGCCAACACTTATTGTTGTTTGTCTTCTTGATAACTGCCATTCTGACTGGCATGAGATGAAATCTTATAGTAGTTTTGATTTGCATTTCTCTAATTGCTAGGGATGATGTGCATTTTTTCACATGTTTGTTGATTGACTGTATATCTTCTTTTGAGAAGTGTCTGTTCAGCTTCTTAGCTCATTCATTGATTGGGTTGTTTGTTTTTTTGGTGTTAAGTTGTGTGACTTTGTTGTAGAGATTAGTGCTCTATCTGATGTGCATGTGGCAAAAATTTGTTCCCAAGATGTAGGCTGTCTCTTCACCTCATTGATTGTTTCTTTTGCTGAGAAGAAGCTTTTTAGTTTGAATCCATCCCATTCATTGATTCTTGATTTTATTTCTTGTGCTATAGGAATCTTTTTAAGGAAGTCAGGGCCTAATCTGACATGATTAAGATTTGGGTCTACTTTTTCCTCTATTGGGTGCAGGGTCTCTGGTCTAATTCATAGGTCTTTGATTCACTTTGAGTTGAGTTTTGTGAGAGATAGGGGTTTAGTTTTATTTTGCTGCATATGGATTTCCAGTTCTCCCAGCACTGTTTGTTTAAGAGGCTATTTTTTTCTCCAGTGTATGTTTTCAGCTCCTTTGTCTAGTATGAGATAACTGTATTTATTTGGCTTTGTCTCTGTGTTTTCTATTCTGTACCATTGGTCTACATATCTATTTTGGTGTGCATATCATGCCATTTTTGTTACTACAGCTTTTAGTATAGATTAAGGTCTGGTATTGTGATGCTTCCTGTTTCACTCTACTTGCTAAGAATTGCCTTAGCTATTCTAGATCTCTTATTTTTCCAAATGAATTTCATGATTTCTTTTGTTATTTGTATAAGGAATGACATTGGGATTTTAATTGGAATCACATTTAATCCGTATAGTGCTTTGGGTGGTATGGCCATTTTAACAATATTAATTTTCCTTATCCAAGAGCATAGGAGATCTTTCCATCTTCTAAGGTCTTTTTAATTTCTTTCTTTAGTCTTCTATAGTTTTCATTATACAGATCTTTCACCTATTTTGTTAAGTTGATTCCTAATATTTTTTTTTTTGAGGCTATTGTGAATGGTGTAGTTTTTCTAATTTCTCTTTCAGAGGATTCAGCACTGATGTATACAAATGCATTTGATTTATGGGTATTGATTTTATATCTTGCTTCTTTGATAAATTCATCTATTAATTCTAGAAGTTTTCTGGTGGGTTTTTTTTAGATCCTCTAAGTATAGAATAATGTCATCAGCAAATAATGATATTTGAATTCTTCTTTTCCTATTTGCATACCTTTAATTTCTTTCGTCTAATTGCTCTGGCTACAGTTTCAAGGACTATGTTGAATAGAAGTAGTGAAAGAGGACACCCCTGTCTTGTTCCAGTTTTTAAAGGGAAAGCTTCCAATTTTTTTTTCTCCATTTAGAATGATGTTGCCTTGAGTTTAGCATAGATAGCTTTTACAATGTTGAGGTATGTTTGTAGTATCCCTAGTTTTTCTAGTGTTTTGAACATGAAAGGGTACTGTATCTTATCAAATGCTTTCTCTGCATCAGTTAATATGATCATGTGATTATTATCTTTAAGCCTATTGATGTGATGAATTATATTTAGTGATTTTGTTGTGTTGAACCAACCTTGCATTCCTGGAATGAACCCCACTTGATCATTGTGCACTCCTTTTCTATTTCATGGAATAATTTGAGGAGTATTGGCATTAATTCTTCTTTGTAGGTCTTGTGGAACTCTTGTAGAATTCTTGTGAATCTTTCTGGTCCCAGGCTTTTCTTGGCTGGTAGGCTTTTGATAGCATCTTCTATCCTTGCTTGAAATTGATCTGTTTAAATTGTGTATGTTCTCTTGACTCAGTTTGGGTTGATCATATGCCTTTAGAAATTTGTCAGTGTCTTTGAGGTTTTCTATTTTACTAGAAATTTTGCAAAATAGTTTCTAATTGTGTTCTGCATTTCAATAGTATTTCATTTCCTATGGTCAGATAGAATGCAGGGTCATATCTCTATTTTTTTTTTGTATTTGCTAAGACTTGCTTTGTAGCATAACATATGGTCTATTTTGGAGAAGGATCCATGTGCTGCTGAGAAGAAAGTGTATTGGCTCATTGCTGGATGGAATATTCTATATATGTCTGTTAAATCTAACTTATTAATTGTATTATTGAGTTTTATAGTTTCCTTGTTTAGTTTTTATTTAAAAAAATCTGTCCAGTGCTGAGAGAGGTATATTGAAGTCACCCAGTATTATTTTGTTGTGGTCTATTTGGTTCTTATAGTTGAGAAGGGTTTGTTTGATATACATGGATGCCCCATTATTTGAGGCATAGATATCTATAATTGTTATGTCTTGATGTATGAATTTGTTAAGCAGTATGAAATGTCTTTCTTTATCCATTTTCACTAGCTTTGGTTTGAAGTCCATTTTATCTGATATGAGGATGGAAACCCCTGCTTGGTACATGGTACATAGTACATGTGAGTGGTACTTTTTTATCCCATTTTTTTTCACCTTCAGTCTGTGGATGTCTTTTCCTTTGAGATGAGTCTTTTGAAAGCAATGAATTTTGGGGTGGTTTTTTAAATCCAGTCTGTCGGTCTATGTCTTTTATTTGATGTGTTTAGGCCTTTCACATTCAGGGTTATTATTGAAATATGATTTGTATTCCCAGGCTTTTTGGTTTACTATTGGTTTTTAAATTGAATTGGTTTCTCTTTTGATCAGTATTTCCTTTAGGGTAGTTCCTACTTTCACTGATTTTCATTGTTGTTTTTCATTTCCTCCTCCTGGTATATTTTGCTGAGAATGCTCTATAGTGCAAGCTTTCTTGTTGTAAATTCTTTTAATTTTGTTTACCATTAAAAGTTTTTTATTTTGTCATCAAATCTGAAGCTTAATTTTGCTGGCTATAAGATTCTTGGTTGGCATCCATTTTCTTTCAGAACTTGGTATACGTTGTTCCAGGATTTCCTGGCTTTGAAGGTCTGGGCTGAAAAATCTGCTGAAATATGAATTGGACTCCCCCTGTATGTGATATTATTCCTTTCTCTTGTGGCCTTTAAGATTCTACCCTTATTCTGTACAGTAGGCATTTTCATTATAATGTTCCTTGGTGTAGATCTGTTGTAATTTGGTACACTTGATGTCCTGTAAGCCTCTTGTATTTAATTTTCCAATTCATTATTCATGTTTGGGAAATTTTATGATATTATTTTATTGAAGAGATTGTGCATTCCTTTGTATTGAATCTCTGTGCCTGCCTCTATCCCAATAAATCTTAGATTTGGTCTTTTGATGCTGTCCCATAATTCTAGGATGTCCTGTTTATGGTTTCTTACTATCTTCACTGTGTGGTCAACTTTATTTTCAAGAGTGTATATTTTATCTTCATTATCTGATGTTCTGTCTTTCAAGTGATCTAGTCTGTTGGTGATGCTTTCTTTGAGTTTTTTATTTTGCTTATTGGTTCATTCATTTCAAGAATTTCTGATTATTTTTTCAGAATCTTTATCTCTTTCTTGACATAATCTTTTGCTATCTGTGTTTGCTTCCTTATCTCTTTGTTGGTGTAATAAATAGTTGCCTATATTTGTTTTCTTATGTCATTTTTTAATTTGCATATCATTTTAATTATGTACATTCTGAACTCCTTCTCTGACATTTCATCAACTGCGCTGTCCATGGATTTATTATTGTAGTATTTTGGTTTATTTGGGGCACTTTCCTCCCTTGTTTTTTCATGTTTTCTATGTGTCTCCCTTTCTTGTTGTATGGATCTGAGGTATTACAGTTTCTACCCTATAATCTAGTAGTATACCTGCAGATTATCTGTACCTCCTGTTTGTGTTGGGCTTCTAGTCCCCAGGTGGTGTCCCACAATAAATGCTACTGCAACTAAAAGTGGTGGTGGTAATAGTGGAGAGAACTCAAGATAGCAGTGGGGGTGTCCCAAGATGACTGCAACCACTTTCAGAGATGGAACTGAAAGGGTGGGTTGCCTGTTGGGAGATTCAGCTGCCTCCAGGGCCTATTTGTTGTTCCAAGGTGGAGGCTGCTGCATGGGGAGGGCTATGGTGATGACTGCAGTGTCCCAAGAGTCAGGTGGGGTAGGCCTGGGCTTCAGCATGGGTCTGACAGTTGGCGGGGCAGTCCTGGTCCTAAACTTAGCCTAGGCTTGGTGCGGGTTGTGGGGCAGTCCTAGCATGTGACTATTTTTAAATGCCGTAATTTCTCAAAGGGTCTCATCCCAATTTCTTCTTAGGGTTCTTAGATGCTTTAGCATTCCTCTGGCATAATCTCCTACTCCAGGCAACTGTATATTCATAGGTCTGTTGTAGCTCTCAAAGAGCTGTGCCTGCTGCCTATCATAGATTCCCCTTGCCTGAGATTCAGGCTGCTTTTGGTTTGAACCCTGAGTTAGACATCACATAGATGAAAACCTTAGATAGCCTGCAAAGAGGTCATAATTTTGCAAATGCTGTCCTCCCTGCTTTGTTTGATAGAAAGGATAGAGTCAGGCCACTTCTTTCCACAAACCTCACTGTTCTTTATCAGGGAGAAGTGGAGTAGCAATAAATGAAAAACTCCTTAAAATTTATTACTATTTAAAGTGATACCTTTTTAAAAATTTTTTTAAACATGTTCTTGTTTGCTGTAAATCTCAGAAATTAGGGCTTTCCTTTTCCATGTTGCTGACATTTCCCTCTATTATCTTGAGGTCAATCCTCTGGCCCTAGGTAAACACCAATCTCCTTTCTTTCTTTGTGACATCATAGACATAAGAACAATAGTTTTTTGTTTTTTTTTTTCTGTCCTGAAATTATATATAAATAAAATGATGGTATGTCATATTTGTTTTGGTATTTGAAGCATTTTCTGAAGCATACTGTATTTGATATTTATGCATGTTATTTCCTATAGTTCTTTGGTTTTGATTGCTCAGTAATATTCCATTGTATAGACATACCAAATTTATTTACCCATTTACCTATTGATGGACATTAGGATTATTTCTTCTTTTTGGCTGTTTTAAATAAAGTTACAGCGGTACTTAACTGTATGTATTTATAAAAAAAATCTATTTTAATTTTTCTTAGGAAATATCTAGGAGTAAAATCACTGGGTCAAATGATAAGTGTGGACAAAGTAATTTTTAGAAAAGCTTTCATAATATTTTTTGAAATTATTATACCAGTTTATACCTAAATAAATTTCTATAGATAATTTATGAGAGCTCCATCTGTTTCACAGCTTCCCTAGTCTGTTTTATTTTTTGTTTTTGTTTTGAGCTTTGTCATTTTTTTATAATTTTTATCATTTTAGTGAATGTGAAATAGTATATCATTATGTGTCTTTATGTATTTTTCACACTGACTATTCTTATAGATCATGGAGGACAGATGCGTTTATACACTTATACATTTAACAGATATTTATTAAATAGTATATGCTAGGGAGTGAAATAGTAATGAGGGTTACAATGCTAATCAAAACAGACCAAGCCTCCGACAGCACAAAGCTGCAATATGGGGCATAAAGTCAGATCATAAAAAAAGATATCTATACTAAAATACATTATCATCCGTACTTGGAAAAATAATTGAGTAAATTAGACAAAAGGGACAGGTATGTCTATTTTTCCTATGAAGATCAATAGAATAACCTGTTTGTTGATGACAGGTTGAGAAGGTGACATTTGAGAAGAAATCTGATCAAAATGCAAAAGTGAGTCATGAGCCATGCAGAAGTAGTCCAACAAAAGGCAATGGCGGGGGAGGGGGGCGACTGGGATTGTAGCTCAGTGGTAGAGTGCTTGCCTTGCATGTATGAGACACTGGGTTTGATTCTCAGCACCACATAAATAAATAAAATATTATGGTCAGAAGTCACCCCAAAATCATCATCACTGGAGTCAGGGTTTTCTAGGACACTAAAAAGACTAAGTGTGGACTAACTGGAAGCATTAAAAACTCCAGAGGCTGAGTATTGGGGGAATCTCTGCACTTTTGTGAATTTTATCCCAAGGAGACCCACCAAGTTCTCAGAATGAATATCGGACAATCAGCAAAAGGAAAGAAACCATTTGAAATATACATAAGGAATTCTGTTTTAAGTAAAGCCTGCCCTCAAGTATTTTGTCAAAACAAATTCTCTGGATGGGAAATATAGGAAATACATAATTCCTTCCTCCTCTAACTAAATGGCAAAACAAAAAGAAAAAGTATAATTTGAAGAGACAGAGCAAATATCAAAACAAAACTCAGATATGGCAGATTTATTGAAATGATCATGCTGGGGATCTATAAAAACTATGATATATATGCTAGGGTTACCAATGGGAAAAATGAATCATGTGCAAAGCTGGAGGAGTAATGTAAGCATACTGATGGGAATTCCAAGAATGAAAATGAGATCCCAGAAGTTAAAAAGTTTACAGAAATAAAGAATGTCTTTATGGACTTGTTTTCGGACTGGACATAGTCGATGAAAGAATAGAGTGCTTCAAGATACACCAATAGAAACTACCCAAAATGAGAAGTAAAGATATATGAAAAAAGAACAGAAAAGCCAGAAACTATGAGATCATTTCTAAAGGTAGAGCAAACATGTAATGCAAATTCAGAAAGGAAGAAAAAAGAAAGAAAAGAGAAAAAAAATGTTTACAACAACAGAGTCTGAGAATATTCCCAAGGTTAGTGTCAAACACCAAGCCACAGATTCAGGAAACTCAGAAAACACTGAGAAGAAACAATGAAAAAAAAGATCTATACCTAGGTATATTATATTAACAGAAAAATATTTAAATGCAGAGGGAAAAAAAAAAGCTTTTGAAAGAAACTCAAGGGGGAAAACACCTCACCTATAGAAGAGCAAGGAATAAGAATGACATTGGCCTTCTGTTTGGAAACCATGCAAGCAGGACAAGAGTTGGGTGAAACATTTAGTGTTGCAAGAAAAGAATCACCAACCTAGATAAAGACTTTCTCAGACAGACAGAAATTGAAGGGATTTGTGTTCAATAGATCTGCCTTCCATGAAATGTTAAAAGAAGTTCTTTGGAGAACAGGGTCATGGATCAGGAATCGCAGGCAGTTTTGATTAACTCAAACTAATTTTGACCATACTGCACCTGTTCCATCTCCTAGCATGTGCAAGTACAGCTGAGCCTATGCCTTCAATCAAGTTGTTCTTTGCCCCTGGCCCCCACCGACACACAGGGTTTTTTGTTGTTGTTCCTCTTCAATCAGGTGTTAGTTTGTTGAGGGCAGGAATAGAATATCAATGCTGTTGTCTCAAGCCCCTGCTATAATGCTGTGCTGAACTTGTTAGAGATATCTTAACAAAGCAGGAACGTTACATCTTTCTCTGTCTTCTTCTACCTCCTAATTGTGTAAATAGGCACAATTAGGCAATATTTACAAACATAACAAAAATGAAAATAGTAATGAACATCAATGATTTTTATGGTACTGATTTGCAATTTGTTTCTACTCTTCCTGAAAAGTTATTTCTCAATCTCTGTCTACAATATGACAGGTTTTGCTTAGTATTTGGGTCTCTCAAATAATTTCTCCTTCTCTGTTAATCTTTCCTGATAAAATATTTATCTCAATAGTTTCTAAGCTTCCCAAGACTAAGGACCAGGGAGACGCTTTACAAGACAGAGTCCTGTCCAAACTGTATATACACAGAATCAGTAATGCTGAGACACTCACTCATGAATCTGATTTTCATTCCACCAATGATAGTTATGTGTACTCTTCTTTGGAAATATTGTGTCTGACCTTTCTTAGTGTTCCTTATTCACTGGGGCCTGTGCAGGGAATGAACTGTCCCTCTTTTCATACTCCCAGCATTTCTAGCCTCCTGTGAGGTAACCTCTCAAGTTCTCCAACAGTATTTACACATCTCCCAGTCACAAGACTATGTTTCTAAGAGGCAGATAAAATATCTTATTAATCTCTATATGCCAGTCTTGAGTATAACATAATTTTTCCCTTACTGCTTTTGTTAAGATTTACAAAAATGCAAACTATTTAAGCAAGGAAGTAGATTGTGCTACCAAGACCATGGAACTTAAGAGAAGAATTTTGAATTTTGAAAGGAGAATAGACAGGGACTCGATCTTCTTAAGAATATAGACAGCTGCTGGCACGTCTTCTGCTTCTGTCAATGAGGTCACGTGCTCCTTTATCACCTTTTCCTACACACATGCTTCTCTGTCCTTGTGGTTTAATCTGCTCTCACAGGGCAAAATATGACCATTCTACGTCTTCTGAGTTCACAGGTTATCAGTTTCAGCAAGTCTTCTCATATTGGTATTTCTCTATCTCATTTTCAAATTCTCAGGAGATAAAACCTAACTTCCCAGCTTAGGTTGAATGTCCACTCCTGGTCCAGTCAGATCATGGCTAGGAGTAAATTATTACATATAAGACAGGATGATTTTATCACCAAGTAATAAAACACGACATTGATGATGATGTGCATAATAGTAATATTTATAGTTTTTCACTTAGTAAGGACGCTAGAGAGCCTCAAGCCAGCTGCAGCCACCTTAGGCATCACGTTTTCATTCAACAAATCAGTGATTAAGGCTTGTGGGTATCTCTATTCGAAATATTCTCTGGAAGGCCCCTCGCCGCAGATTGCCTTGTTGATTTCATTGGCCATGACGCCTTATAGGTCCTGGCCCTGGCTGGAAGAGTGGGCCTAGAAAGAGGGGATCTGAAATTTAAAGCCCATATAACAGTAGGTAGGCTATAGCGGCAAGGTACTTGTGGGAGATTGCTGTAGGTCTGAACAGGTAATATACACAGCTCCCAAGCTACATGTATCTCTTATGGTGAGGAAGAGCAGGTGGTCAAAATTCTCAGTCCCCTAGTAGGTGCTTTCCACAGGACTTGACAAAAGGGTAAAACAAAAATTCCTGTTGAATTTGCTCACTGTGGTGGTTTCATCCTGATTAAAAGGAAAACAGAGGCTCACTGGTTTCATTTCATCATCCAGGATACCTGAATCAGCCCACGTTTAAAAAAGAAAAAAAAAATTAAAAAGCTGAAGTAACAAGAAGATGAGAAACAGGAAGTTTTCAGGCTGTCAAAAGGATGCTTGAAACAGCCTTACTTAGAACAATCAGGAAAGAAAACAGCCGTGGTGTTAGGAGGTGGGACAAGAAAAGAGTGATGAGAAGCAAATAAGGTGAGGCACTAGGAACCACAGGGAAAATAACACACCCAGGAAGGAGCCTGGGGAGTGCAGTGGGCGAGGTGGGGACACTTCTAAATCAAGCCGAGGTAAAGCCAGAGGCTGGCTGGAGGACAGGAGGGAAAGGTGCTGGGAGGAGATAGCTGAGATTAATGAGCCCGGACTGTGCACGTTCCTGTGGGCGAGAGCCCAGACATGACAGCGTGAAGCCACGAAGACGCCCCTCGCTTTGCAGGTCAGTTATTTATTTATTTTGTAACGGAACCTAACAAATTCTAAAACCAGATAAATCCAATTACCCGTGTTTTGCCTTCAGGGAGTGCAAAAGATTAATGGTGGTGTTTTGGCAGTAGCATAAAAAGAAACAGGTGGTCATAACAAGGATGGCTATAAAGAGCCCCGAGAGCTGGCTGCAGCTTTCACCCTGGGCTCTGGCTACTGTCTGTACTCAGGGCTGTGTTTGGTCCCTCTGCTTTTGGAGGGTGCAGCTGAATCCACACAGACTCTCATCCTTTTCCACTGTACAGAGAGCAGAGGAAAAGCCCAGAGCCTTTTCTTAGGCCACACTTTTCTTCTCACTCTTTTTACACCACCTGAAAACATCAGCGCTTGGTCTTGTTTTTGACTTCACCAAGTGTGACCCCAGGAATGAGCCCACATGACTTTCCACAAGGCCTGGGGAATGGTTTGGTATGCTTTTCTTCAGTCTATAGATAAGAAGTCAGAGGGAAGGAGCAGACTCTAGAATCCCCTCCTCCTGATGCTGGCTTTGATCTTGAGTGCTTTTCTGTGGCCCACTTTTGAAAACATTTGCTTCGAAACACCAGTGCCTTTGGTGCAGCTTATTACAGACCATCTTGCAGCCTGGAACCTGGTTACCATTACTTTTTTGAGATAGTGAAACATGTGTGAGGTGGTTGGAGGTTGCAGTCTAAATGCAGTTGTCTCCTTTTATATTTTTTGGTTTTGTCCTGCTAAGTTTCATTGCATAAAACTCCAGTTGTCTTCCCAGCCTAACGTTTGGCTTATGAAATGTTTTTTTTTTTTTTTTTCTTCCAAGATGCCTTGCTTGATATTCACACATTCTGCTTTTTTAGTAAAAAAAAAAGTAATTATTTTTACTGAGATATCATTCACATATCATGAAATCCATCCTTTAAAAATGTACAATTCAGTGGGTTTTAGTATATTCATAAGGTTGTGCAACCATTGCCACTTTGTAATGCTGAGACCTTTTTTACCCCTTTCCCTGAAGAAACTCCATACCTGTTGGCAGGTATTCCCCAGGCCATCTTTTCACTTAGCCCCTAGCAAGTACCTCCTATGCTTAATGAATGTGTCTGTTCTGGACATTTCATTACATGGGCTCATACAATATACACTTCACTTTTAAATTCTCTTATTTATCCATTCTTTTATTCACTTGCTCTCTCCTTCATTCCATAACCATTTTTTAAGCTCCTGCCATGGTTCCAGTGTTTTGTTCAGCACTGTGAATAGAGATGAATAGGCATGGTCTCTAGCTTTAAAAAACCCATAATTTCAAGGTGGGGGGAAGATAGAAGCAAAACAGTTCAAATCATGGTAAGTGTTTGACTTCTCTAAAAAGGTCCCTGTGTATAGTCAGGCTCTTCCTAATACTGATGGTTCTGTCCAAGCAGTCTCTTCATGTCAAGTAGCAACCCTTACACTGGGGAGACTCGGGGAACTGCAGCCTGTTGCCCTGGTACTCAGCACTGCTTTCCATGGTTCCAGCCCAGCTCTAACTTTATCCCTGCACTCCTGAGAGCAGGTTCCATTCAGCACCCTAGCTAATTGCTTAGACAAGCATTGACCTGTACAGTATTGTCCACAGGTGCTAATAAAACAGATTACTGGGCCTCGACCTAGAGTTTTTGTTTTAGTAGGTCTGATAATTTATATTTCTAGTACTTTTCAAGGTGAGTCTGATGCTGCTTGTCCAAGGATCATACTTTGAGAATCACCCTGTTAGAATATATCCCTTCCCTTTTGCTCTCTTCTTTGGTAGCAAGCCTAGCAACTTGGAGTTTCATGTTGAGGCCTTTCTTTTCTCTCACTAGTCTCCTATCAAGAATTCAAGCCTGTGAATGAATTCAGGCTCAAGATTTGAGGCCCAAATCACCAGCTGTCTGCTTACACTCCCAAACATTGCCTATTTCTCAGTTTGGTGGTTTCCTCTGATCCCCACTAATCATGTATACTAAATTCCATCTATTGTACATCTCACCAAAATCTATAGTTAGCTCCTAGGCCAAATCTAGTCTTAACATTTCCACCTCTATAGTTAACTGAGTCATATACAACAATGCCCAAAGATTAGAAAAAAAAAAAGTGGCCATCCCAACATGCCATTGTTATACTTCCTGCTCCTAGCTTTACTATTTCATAAGGTGATTATAATGACAAAGATGGCAACTTTTTACAAACTCTGACATTTCATGTTGGCAAGACTGCACTGGGAAGGAACTGTGAAATAGAAACCTCTATAACCTTTATAATTTAAATGTTCTCATTGAATCCATTTGTATGATTGGTGGTGATAGGGAACCATCACTAAGAATGTCTAGGTTTTTACAAATTTAAGAAAGACCAAAATCTTTATCTAAACTTATTAGGGGGGGTGGAGACTGGATTATTGGAAATATTGTAAAATGCGGTCAACTGAATTAAAAAAAAAAATCTAAGATGCAGTGGCTTTGATATTCTTATTTTTGCTTTTAAAAATGAATGTTTCCCAGACAATAGAGTATACACACCGCATGACTCCAATTTTAGGAAGCCCAAGAAGAGGCAAAACAAATCAATGATGATAAACATCAATATAGTTATCACAGAAGGTGGTAGGAAGAGGCTTGGGGGTAGTTCTAAGTACTGGTGTGAGGAAAACTTGTGGCACTGTGGGAGTATTTTATATTTTGACCTGGGTGTGGTACCACAGTGTTTTTATATGTGAAAAAAATCATGGAGCTACTCTGATGATAAGTGTCCTTTACATTATCTTTACTTGATAAATGTTATTTCTCAGTAAATAGAACACCAAAAATATGCAAAATAGTTGAAATCTAAATGTTAAAAGTATCATTATAAGAAAGGGAAAGGCAGATTTTATTCACGTAATTAAATTAGTAAATTAAAGATTAGATTGTGCACTTACCTTATTGTGAGATAATTTTCAAGACCAGTGACATAGAATTAACCCTAATCATAAAATAGGGAAACATATTAAAACAATTTAAAAAATAATGTGACCACTCCATATAGAAATGGGGGAGAATGTGTAGAAGCATCTCTCAAAAATCATGAAACACCAGAAACTATTAGCTTATTTTATCCATAAAAAATCGGTAGAACTAAAGTTCCATTTATTTCATTTTAAGGTACAGGTATGAGAGTTTGGAGTGATCTGAGTAGGTCCTTGAATTACATTAACCACTAACACCACCACAGTAGAAAACCTGGCCCAAGAGGTGGAGATTGATGATCACAGCTATTGTTCTGCATCATATTAAGGATGTTAGAACAACACCCTGGTATGGACTCCAAGGAAGGTTTAAAGTGACTAATCTAGTCCTAGGTACCATGGTGACCTGAAAATCAACAGCCTCTAGACTTGGAATTTCTTTAGAGGACACTAGGTACCTTAGAACACCTTTGCATGATTTTTCTTGCCCTGTTTCTCAGGAAGAAGCCCCTGTCTTCTAGCTCTATCAGTTGCAGTCAATGTCCTCTTTGTCCAGTATCTTCAGAGCCAGAAAGCCTCGTTCAGCATAGATAAGAAGTAGAATGCCAGGCTAAGAGGGAAACAGGCCAACTACCCTTGAGTTAAGCAAACGCACATATATCTGATACCCAGCCTTCAACTTTAATCCATAGATATTAATTAACAGAGAGAATAATAACTGTCTTATTAAATCAGCTATGATAAAAACAGGCCATAGCTGCTATTGAATGCTAATTGTCAGTTGATGTCAGTTTCCGAGTGTGAGCAGACACGTGCAAGATATAATACAGCGTTTCCAATACATGTGGTGGTGTTAAATCCTCGTTATGGTGTCTTAATAATCAATTGGACTTGAGCGTACAATATTTGTCTAATTAACTCCACATTGACACTCAGGAGCCAGGCTTGCTGGCCAAAGATGATGGATTAGTGACGGTAGCTTGGGCTTGATTACTGGGAGCCTTGCATACTCTATGGCGTGGGGGGCTCATCTCCAGGGTCTGGCATCCACAAAACAACCTCAGGGGCTGGATGTGAATCTCCTATCACTGTTTGCAATAAAATAAGGATGAGAAAAATAATGTTGCCTTAGTTAAGGTTTAGTTTCCTAGTTATTAGAAGGGCCTAGTCTTTGGTCTGCCATGTACTGCCCACAACCATGGTATCCTGAGACCCCTTCATGATGGTGACACAGTTCAAGGGTGACCTCAACTCTGTTCTTTCTACATTCCCCACTCAGGTGTCTCTACAGAAACTTAGCCATGATATTCTCTACTTAACTCTCACATAGTTTACTTTTCCTTCAACTAATGTTATACCTCTTTCATTCCATCATATTCCTTTAGCTTCTGGAGGTCTAAATAAACTATGTACTTAATTTATGTACTTACTCTGTTTTTATATCTTCATGTACATCTTCTGTTGTCCTGCTTTCTTTTGGGGCTCATTATCTTGGATACTTAAGTTGTACGTTCAGGTTTAGGGACTGTGAATTTACTGACCTCTCTAGGTCTTGATAATTACATGGAAATTCAGTGGCACCCATATCTGATCAGAATGCTAGTGCATAGACAGAAGAAGGAGAGGAGACACAGGACTCCGGTTTTCCTGTTTCACTTTGGCATGGTTTGGCTGCACTGTGGAGACCCAAAGTCATGGAGAAAGGGGGCCCTTGGGGGCTATTAGCACAAACTCTTGGTAGGAAGTCATCTCTCTTGGAAGTGATGGCTTTGTAAAGGTGACTCTTTGTTACCTATCTATACTGTCCTATTTTAAGGGAGTACAGAAAGACTTGTAAGAATGAATATGTATCATGTGTTGCTATCAAATTGAAATTGATAAAATTACATGTTCTGCCACAATGAAAAATAAAGGATACTGGACTGGGGTGTAGCTTAGTGGTAGATTTTCTGCTTATCATACACAAAAATCTAAGCACCCCCTGAAAATCTCCATAAAACAAAATGGCAGGTAGATCAGAGACCTGCATATTAATATAAATATGTATTTGCTGATGGTATTGTAAAAATAAAGAATTTTACATACTCACACATGTAGACTTATAGGATCTTGGGGGTGAGGAAACATTTTGTACTCACAACAAAAATTCCAAATCCAAAAGGGGAAGATTGACATGTGGATAGAGGGACCTCATTAAATATGATAGATTGAAACAAAAAGAAAACATAAATATATGAAAGGCAACTTGTGTACTGGGGAAAACAATTAATAATAGTTATAGCTTTAATATATAGAATATATAAGAATAGCTACAATTCACCATGAACTCAGACAAATTATACAAAAGAAAGCAGACAAAGGACATGAATCAGCAATTCACTGAAATAAAAGAGTGCATAAATATGTGGAATGATGCTGAGCCTCAGTAGTGAGATACAAATTAAATCATGAAGAAAAAATTGCCCCATAAAAAGTAATTAAAAAATAACTTTTTGTGTTAGTGAGGACCCTAGGAATAGGTCATTTTTGAGGCATTAATGATACATATATAAAGGCATGAATCTTTTGGAGAAGATAATTATCATATCTTTAAAAGTTAAGGATTTAGGTGGCTCAGTGGTAGAGTACTTGCCTTACATGAATGAGGCACTGGGATCAATTCTCAGCAACACATATAAAGATGAATAAAATAAAGGTCTATCAACAATTAAACAAATATTTTTAAAAGTTAAGGATTTAAATGGTGATTGACTTTCAGTCCCAATCTCAGTTTAGGGAACTTAGAAAACAATACTGGTGTGGTGGAGCATGTCTGTAATTCCAGGGACTTGGGAGGCTGAAGCAGGAGGATTGCAAGTTTGAGATGAGCCTCAGCAATTTACTAAGGCATTAAGTAACTTAGCAAGACCCTGTCTCAAAATAAAAAAAACATAAATTAAAAGGGCTGGGTATGCGGCTCAGGGTTGTATACCCCTGGGTTAAATCCCTAGTACTTCCCCAGCCCTCCAAAAGGATCTATCCCATGGGAAATGGTGGCCTGAAAAAAACAGTGGAAGCCATCTAAATGGCTAAATATTCTATGCCATGCTTTGCAACTATTGCAGAGAATGAGATGTCATAGGATACACTGACATCTGGAAAGTGCACACCTCACTGGAAGGTGAAAACAAATTGTATATAGTACATGGGAATGTTTAAAACACAGATACATCTGTGCATACATTCACATATGTATAATGCTTGATGATGGGTTTGAAGATGGGGGTTTGGTAGCTCACATACAAACAAGGAACAGGACTGCTGAGAGGTGGTGAAGGAAAGGTGGGAAGTGGGTATTCTGTGTACATCCCTTTTATAGAAATGTGGAATATATTACATTGAGGAAATCTGAAAAATTTAGGAAAAACATAAAATAAAGGTAATAATATAAAGAGAAGAACAGAGGTGACACACTGGACCATGTGGCTTTAAAAAACCCAGAGAGCAATGGGATCCATAATTACAATATCAGCCTCATAAAGATAAATCATGTTCTCTCACACTGTGTCCATAGCCACCTTCCTGAGAGCCACAAAATACCTTGTGGTGTGTGGTATGTATAGTAGCCTATAGCACTACATTATTAGCCAGCTCCTTAGGGGACTGCCTTCACCTACCCAAGGGTTCCCCATCTCCTGGGCCAGCTTTGTTCATGACTCAGTGGCTGCTATGGGTTGGTTGGTAATCAGCCAAACTATCAGCATTTTAACATTCTGGTCTTTCCCAGTGCTCTAGAGCGGTAGAGCTCTAGAGAGGTAGTGCTCTTAGAGAAGTAATCCTTCATGTAATTTAGATCAGGTCAGAGCTGTCTTCTAGAACAGTAGCTTACTCTCTCTGTTCAAACTCTGGTTTCTCAGCCTGCTCTCAAATTCAAAGATTAAAAAGAAAGGGATAAAAGTTATTGTGGCTACAATAGCAACTTATTTGAATTTCTAGTCAATTTTTTTATATACAGAATCAAGATGTTGATTACATAAATGTTATGCTGGAACAGGAAACATGGTCACAAGGGATTAGCCATATTACACAGTAAGATAAATAACCACACTATTCTTTTTCCAGAAGAGTTACAAAAATTATCAGGCTATGTAAACAGATGTGTGAATGTAGCCACATCAAGGTGTCACCAAGTTCAGAATGGATGCTAAGACATTGACTTATAAATGGAAGGATGCCATGTGATGTGGAGGCGTAGGAGAGTCTCAGTGGTGGATCTGGAGCAGAAACCCACAAGGCAGTCAGTTCTCTGCCCGCAGAGTGGGAGAAACAGATACCTTTTTTGTGACTTCTCCTTTTGGAGGCAGAGGACAGGTGCCAGCACTTTGCCAAGGATCATCAGTCCCTCTCACCTCCTTACAGCAGAGACAATTGCAAACGTGTTGTGTGAGAGCAGTGAGATGGATTATATGGCCTGTGGCTCTTTGAGACAATCAAGTTGTCCTTCACACTCCAAGTGGATGTAATTAACTGCACTGATAGGATGTTATGCCAATAGCAACACAGAAAACACCGGAAAATGAGTCAAAAGGATGCCTAGTAAACTTTAAGCAGAGGCAGAGAAGGGAGGAGTCAGCTGGGTGTGCTAGGTAACTTACCTTCTCTCCTGGATCTTAGTGACTGGCTTTGGCCCTGTGACTCTCTAAAGCATGCATGGATTTTCACTAGCTCCAAATAAAAAAGAAAAGGGAAGAAGGTGTATGTCCTTTGGTTTCTTCTCTGAGTTGTGGATTATTTCAAGAGAAACCATGATCAGAAAAGGACTGCGTAGAAATCGGGAGATATTTATTCTAGTCCCAAGAGGGCATTGAATGAGCTGTGCAGCCATAGGCAGACCAGAGCACCAACCTCTGCTGTGAAAAGGATGGGGGTGGGATAACCTCAGTGTACCTGTCTGCATTAATGGTCTCTGACTTTACACAATGATAATTCACAGAGAAAGAAGGAAGGAATATGAAATTCATCAAATCACTTCCCATGACATCACATTAGCCATTTTGTTTCCTGATGAACCATAATGAGAAGTGATATTTGTAAGCAAAGTGTACCAATGTTTACTAACCGATCATAATTTTAAGTAATTAAATACTAGTTAACTGATTTCCTGAATAATAAATTTAACTTTCCAGTAATCGTCCTCCATTAATGGATGCTCTTATAAGTGTTTTTACTATAATAAGTCATTAAGATTTCCTGAATAATTTCTCTTCAAATCATTGATTTTAAGTTACTTTTGCTAATGCAAATACATAAAATCTCATAGTGTTGCTGTGTATCAATTTCAATCAATGTGATTATGACAGTCTAAAATGATTTGTTTGTGTTTCACTTTCAAATAATAAAATAAATCTATGCAGGAAAGAGTATTAAATATTATGTTTGTGTCATCCTAAATATTTGCAAGGTTATATATAAGAGTCCTCAAACTGTATCTTTGGGCAACTTTAACTGCATCGATACCTCTTTTGTAGGATTATTCTTAGTTAACATAATAAATATGGAAGTATCAAATAGGCCCTGACTTATATTTTGTGTAAGGTAAAAGTTGTCTGATAATTTGCTCATTTGTTTTCCATAGACTCTTTGGAAGATCTGGCATGAATTTTTTTATTCTTTGGGGAGACACTGAAAGGTTTTAAGTAAAATCACAATGTGTTAGCAGATCATTGTGGCAGCAGCATATGGCTGACAGAGCAATGTGGGCTGAGATCTATTGGTAAAGAGAGAATCCAGTCCTTCTGTTGTGACCAGCAACTGGTCTGACACTAGTACTGATGCTTACTATGCTAGTATTCATCATACAACTGCAAAGAACCCTTCTTTTCTCTATTTTTCTCTTTTCCACTCTCTCACTATAACTTGAAATTGTTTTCTTTACTTCAGACTTATGAATGATAAATATAGTAGAAGTTATTGAAATGAATTAAAAGGAAAAGAGAAATTAAAAATTGGAGGGGGAAATAAAGAGGAGAGGGAGGTTTTAGAGATAAATAAGAATTCCAGATAAGATTATGATGGGAAATATTGGCATCACTGGATTTAGGACTGACACAACCATAATATTTAAAGAGCTGTCAGATAAGGTACCCTCTCACCTTGGCAGTACCTGGAAATAATAATCCAACCAACCCATTGTCTTTGAAATGTTATTTTTCTAATCCATTTTAGTCTTTCTTTCATTTTTTAAAGGCATGTTGATTACAGATTTCCAAGTATTTATTTAACTTGTTTTATAAAGAGATTCATAAGAATATACATTTTATATTCATGATATTGATAATGATGTCATTGTTGAAGTTAATTGTTATGCCTCTCTGATCCCATAACCAAGACAAGAAGTGGGAAGGAGTTCATTGTGTCCTGGTGAGATATATAAATATCTCCACATATAAGTTTTATCTTCATCTAAAACTATCTTCGTCACCTACTGAGTTCACAGCTTACTATATTATATAAATATTTTTCTTATGATATTTTACCATCATAAAATTTCTAGCTTTATGAAATATAAGGTCAGAATTTTAATATTACATTTGAGAGCCCTGCAGTCTTAGCTATTTGTTTGTCTTTTCTTTCTTTTTATTGGATTTTTGGAAGACTTTATTTCTTCTAGTGTGCAAAAGATCCCGTGTTATCCCACAACTCTATGTGTTTCAAAGGTCCTCAGAGCTTAATTTCCAGGTTCCATCTCATTTATCTCAATTAGTTCCCAATTTTTAAGATGATTAAGCTCTACCTTCTCCATTTACTATGTCCAGAAGAGGAACCCAGGGATAACTCTCCAAATCCCTCAAAATTATACATTCTGAGTCTAATAAACTATTGGATCCTGGAAGAGAGGGAGAACAATTCCAACTCTTGGAATTTCCTGCTCAACAGGTCTATAATATGTTTTATATTTAATACACAGAGATGGAATTTAAAAAATTGCCATTTTTAGAAACTAAGTAGAGAAAGATGAGGACTTTGTGCAAATAGTCATTAAGACCTATTATACTATTTGGATGTCCTTGTGACTAAAGAGGCCGCAGAATATGGAGACCTAGTCAAGTGGGCCTACCATGTATGTGGTGCCAAAACCCACGGCACATTGTGTAACTAGAGAGTTACTTGACATCTCTGTTTTCAGATGGTGCCTACTAGTCTCTGTGTTTTTGTAGATCATGTCAAAGCACCTACCATTGGGAGAGTGACCAAAGCAATCAGGAAAACTCTCCTCAGTGATATCTTGATGAATATGTGCAAAACCTGGGACTTTTGCCAATTGCACTTTGTTTAGGAGCTAATAGAGTCCAATTTCCTTTTGCTGTGTCTTTCTCTGCATCATCCAATTATTATTTGTGTGGCTATTCTATTTCACAGAATGGATGACTCATCTACTGGTTATTTGGCAGTTCAAGAAACTGAGGTATTTGTTGCCCACTTGACTGATTTCCACCTGTGGAATTAGTCAAAATTCCCTTATAATTCTCCAAAATAGAAGCTGCACATTAACTGTGATGGTGGTAATTGATGGCAAGGGAGAAAGTGGACATGGTTTCCAAGCATGAAAGCAGGCTTTCATATAGAATGGTAGAGCAGTACTAGGGTAAAATATGATGAGTTTGCAGTAAGAAGATGTGAGTTCTTATTTTAGCTCTAATATCTAAAAGTATGATGTTGGAAAGTTGTTTAACATTCTTGCTTGTTCTGCATCTTTAAAAATTAGGGGTTTGGGCTGGGGCTGTGGCTCAGAGGCAGAGCACTCACCTGGCATGTGTGGGGCACTGGGTTCGATCCTCAGCACCACATAAAATAAACAAAACTTAAAAAAAAATTAGGGGTTTGCACTAAATCATCTCCATCATTTTTTCTACCTTTACATTCCAACAACTTAGTTTCCCAAATTTGGTCTGGGTATTTGTTCACTTACTGCTATTATCTCGTTATTGACATGAAGCTACAGTAGTTCTGAAGGTTTATATGAAGGTACTGGACAGCATGTACATATAATGGAAATAGGAATAAATTGTAAATATAAAGAATTATGTTCTCCATCAAGCTCCATGATAGTGAAAAAGGACCTTGTCTTCTGTGTGTGCATTTTTAAATTTTAATTTGTTATATATGACAGCAGAATGCATTACAATTCATATTACACATATAGAGTACAATTTTTATATCTCTGGTTGTACACAAAGTAAAGTCACATTATTCATGTCTTCATACATGTACTTAGGGTAATGATGTCCATCTCTTTCTACCATCTTTCCTACCCCCATTCCCCCTCCCTTCCCCTTCCTCCATTTGCCCTATCTAGAGTTCATCTGTGTGTGCATTTTTATATCTTAAAAATAATATGTACTCCCTACTTTGCAGAGAAAACCATGTGATGAAGAGATAATCTTTTACATGATAGGAGGTACTTCCCTGTGGATAAGCTTGAAGAGAAGGATGGAAGCATTTTTATAAAAAGAAGACAGTGACATCATCCCCACCACACAAGGGTGTGGTTCAGGGTTATGTACCATCCATACCCTCCCAATATGGAGATTTTGGAATTTCCAAGATATACTTTGTAATATCCCCGTATTCAACTCTGCCTCTGGCACTATGAGATTCTGAGACTCTCGTCCGTGTAATTAACTTCACATCTGAAAAGTCACTGCTCTGCAGAGCTGCAGGTCCCTGCCATTGCTTCAGGCTGCTCAGGGGCCAGGCTTGCCCACATGGGGTGATAATGGCCAGGGAATCCGTGCCAAGTCCCCCAGTGGTCCCTTGTACCACTGCCAATCCCAACGCCTGCAGACTGCATTCGGGAATATGGCTGAGATTTACCTTTGTCCTGTGGTTGCTTTAATTGCAGTGAAAAGAGCTTATTGAAAGCACTGTTCAGAGGAGGAGGGCCTTCAGTACCAGGATTTCACATGCAGGAATGATTTCTATTTTCAGTGCCGGCTCTCCCGATGGAAATCTCTTTCTCCCTTGCTCACTCCCTGTCTGCTGAATAAAAAATTCTCCACACAGTGATGGTTAAAAACATCAATTAACTCTAAAACAATTATTATTTTTTGAAATGCCATTTTATAAATGTAATAACACGACACAATAATCCAGGGTTATTTAACAGAGCATTTACCCTGAAAACAGTCATTACTCTTTAAATGCAGTAGACTCTAGAAGCCTCTTAACATTAAATGGCAAGTGAGGCAGAAGCAATATTGTCAGAAATGCCACATCCACTGCATACATTAACAAGAGGAGGCTGGCAATTGCCCTGCCCAGTGGCTGCCATTTTCTTGGCATTTTCTGGGCCCCAATGCTTTCCTGTTTGGAGTGACATTGTCTGACACTGATGTGACAGGCTGACACTTGAACGAAATGCCCTATGAAGCATGTCCTCTGGTGCCGTCACCCTCTCACTCTTCCACAGGGATTGAAATCTGACTCAGTGGTCAGTTGGCAGGTGCTTCTGGCAGATGGCTGCACTAGAAGTGTTGCTGGTCTTAGTTGCCACTGACTCTACTGTTGGTTGTAGGTGTGGTGTTGTCTTCCTTTACCCACATAATGCAGTGGTGTTTCTGGTCTCAGGCATTTCTTTTATAAGAAATTCCGAGGAAGTGATCTCCTCTGTTCTGCTGTATTTCAAGACCATTTCTACTTTTGGACCTATAGAACACATTTAAGTGTTTTGACCTGTGTCTGTTACATTCAATATTTTAGGTCTGGGCTTCCATCTATAATGATGGACATACCATTAAACTAGGTTTTTTGTTTGTTTATTTGTTTTTTTTTTTTTGATAAGTGTGTGACATATAGAAATGCATACCCATCAGCCACATGTGAATTTTTCACATGGAGAAACAGCTATCATTGAGGGATACAGCTGAAATTTTGTTTCACCTACTAGATCTACGCCATGTGTGAATGACATGTACTCTGTGTGGCCATTTTTGTCTCTAAAGCAGAGGCATTTGAAGAAGGACCATTGAGAAGGAACACCAGAACAATGTTCTAATGGGTTGATAGGACTTGGGGCATCTGTAATTCCGGTGGCAGAGAACTCCTCTGGTTCAGATTCCTTAAGGTAGCTGCCCCATTGGACAGTAGGTTTCTGTATGTTCTGGAGGCTAAACATTTTTAGCTGTGATTCCCCCAAACACAATTTCTAGAAAATCCAGGAGAATCTGGTCTGAGACTCTTTTGTGTTTACTTATTAATATGAATGAGCAAAGACCAATACAATTTTATTGTGTCTACAAATCAATTAGTTTAATTTTTTAAAAAGTTGTTCTTTAACACAAAGCAGCACCTTGTACCCATGTTTACAATAAACGAAATTCACAGTCTGGTAAGGATTGGTAGCACTGTTGTCAACCAAGGGTTGCAGTCTTAGTATCCTGAACTTAGGCCACTTAGCCTGAATAGCACAAGGAAGCTCACAGTGAAGAACCTACAAGGCCACCAGGAAAACCCAGGGAGAGGACTTAGAAGCATAAACTTGTGGAGCAAGAAAGAAACTTAGATCCATATACTAGATTTATTTTTAAATTTATGTTTATACAGGTATTCAGAGAGATTGTATAGCTTGCCACAAGTTAAACAGCTACCTGGTGGAAGGGACAATCCCAATGTGGGACTCCTGGCTTCCATTTTTATGTGAGTGTGTTTGTGTGTGTGTGTGTGTGTGTGTGTGTGAGAGAGAGAGAGAGAGAGAGAGAGAGAGAGAGAGAGGGAAAGAGAGACAGAGGGGGGTACTACTTATATTTCTTGTGGCAAAGAGCTTGATGTCATTGATTTTGTTTTTTTGTAACATATTTGTCAGTCTTCTGGTTACTTAGCAGGCTATACCTGATTGACAAGAAACCATTCTCTTTCTAAAACTCCTCGTGCTTGTACTTCCATGGTTTTCTTGTTTTGTCTCCTAGAGATACATACCACTACTGGTGACAGTAACCATTGGCTTCATTTTGAAAATAGTTGTTTCTGAACTGAATCCCTGACTACAAATGATTTCCACAGACAAAGCTACAAAGTAACCTCTTGGAACACAATATTTTTGGAACTTATTTAATTCATTTTTCTACCCCCATTGGCTTATTCAACATATCCCAGCTGTCTACCATGGGTCTGCCGATGTGCTAGGAGTAGAACAACTAGGAGGATTCTACAAGGCCTCCACATTCCCGGATGTCACAGTTTGATGGGAGTAATAACCTCATATACTACATCCTAAGCTATAGCATGCAGGAACTGTAAAGAGCAATGTCCAAAGAGTAATTGGAGCATGGATGAGAAGGTGGTTTCTTTTGCCCAACCCAGAGATTGGTCAAGGGAAGAGGTCATTTTTGAAAGTTGTATTGATGAAGTCACATTTACAAGAAGTTGAATTTCTTGAAGCATACAAAGAACAAAGGGGAAGGAAGTACATTCTAGGAAAAGCCTACAGACACAAAAGGAAAAGCATATAGACACAAAAACATACAGAAACCCAAAGAATGGGAAATAGCTTTTACTGGTTAAAGTGGTAGAAGATTGGACTAAAAAATATATGCAGGGGTCATACTGCAAAAGGAACTGTACACCTCTGTTGGGAGCCAGTAAGAGGAACAGAGAGCAGTATTTGAAATAAAAATGGATAGCAATTCATAAGATATACTGGAAAGATGAGAGTTAGAAGCAGGAAAACTGGTTTGCAGAGATTGTGGCATTATTCTAGGAAGATAGGAAATTATTTTCAGTTCCAGGAAGCAGACATATTTGGACATATAAAGAATTGTTGATGGGCTGGGGTTGTGGCTCAGCGGTAGAGAGCTCGCCTAACATGTGCAAGGCCCTGGGTTCGATCCTCAGTACCACATACATTAAATAAAAGAAAAGTATTGTGTCCAACTACAACTAAAAAAATAAATATTAATAAAAAGAATTGTTGATGTTGTTTTTGCCTAAATAAATGTAAATGTCTTTTGCTATCCTACACTCTACATTTTGTTTCAATCCCCTCTACTCTCTATTGCATTGCGCCAAACCAGCCTTACTCTGGCCCCTGCAGGCATTTGAGCTCCCATCAGTGTGTTATTACTTGGGATACAGCAGAAAGCAATCTTTGCCAACCAAAAGGCATATTTCTAAAAGAGGCAGCATGCTCCTTTCTGGAAATATCTACTTCCATTTTTGCTTCCTCTGGAGTTTTCCCAGCTCTGTAACAAGGGCATTGCCTTCCTTTTCTGTCCTGTAGACTCACTGACCTTTCCAATGGCATTAAAAGAATAGTATTTGCTCCTCAAGGGGGTGCAATAACTTGCTGCTTTTTGTGAGCAATTCTGAATGGCAAATGAGTCTAATGGAAACATATTCCTTTCCCCTGGTAATGTGCTGCCCACCAAACAAAGAATCAACATTACCCCAAAGACTTGACTTCACCAGCACGAAGACCCCCCAGGAAGCCATATACCGAGTCTGGCTTTTGTAGAAAGCACTTCAGGGCCTGTACTTGGGGTAAAAAGGGCCCCTTAGGGCTGATTGTTCAGAGAGCCCTGAAGATAAAACAAAATAGCTTTATTTAAAGATTTATTTAAGATGTTTTAAAAATTGAGTAGAACATACATTTTTAATACTGATTGATATTATTGTAAAGCATTCTAATGAGAATCTGCCCCACGGGCTCTTGCTTGCTACACAGGCAGAATATTCCTTTGCATTCTTACCATGAGTCATATTTGAACCACGGATTAATGTATTGATGAAAGGTGCCCCCATTCTGGTTGGGGCAGAAGAAAAGAGAGTGTAGAAAGAGCAGAAAGAAGAGAACTGTGGTATAGAAAAAAATCACGTTTCATGCCTCATTTCAAAACCTCCTACCTAAATAAAGGCTGCATGCTCACATTCTAAAACCTTACTTGTAATTTTGAAAATGTGTGCATTTGAGAAATTGTTGAAGGCTCTGAATGCTAAGACATATACCATTAATTAAGTTGTGATTCTCATTTATTGAGCATTGTCTATGTACCACGTAGTGACCTCTGCCTTTATGTTTATTAGTCCTTTTGATTCTCAGACAATCCTGCTATTAAAAAAATGAGACTTGGAAACATTTGATAACTTATCCAAGTTTATATTGTAAGAAAGTGTTGGACCTAGAATTTATGAAAAGGAAGTTTGACTCAAGAGCCCATGTTTTTTTGTTTGCTTGTTTTATTTTTACATAACTAACTATATTATCCTATCTTTACTGAAGTGTAAGTGATATCAATCTCTTAGTTTTTTATCATGAAGGTAGGTATGTCCGATTGGTCATCATATCTCTGAGATTTAATTACATAGCATAGGGTTATTCTTTGGGCTCTGGAGTCTGAATATCTTTCTAATTCTAGTTTCTGCCTCTTGATCCTTAAAAGACACTGAACAAGTCACACCGTGTCTCTGAGCCTCAATAATTCTAAAACTGGTACGGTATTAGCACCTCCAGTGGTGTTTAAACTAAGGGAGTGAGCTCACACAGTGCCAGAGCATCACAACCCAGTAAATGTCTTCCAAAGAAGTAGCAGAATTTCCGAAGATAAAGGCGTCTCAGCTTCAGTAGGCAGGGATGCTGCATTTCTGAGTATGTGTTGAGCTTTCTTGGGTGTCTAAAATATTTTGTCTTGTTGAGCATTTGAATAAGTTCAGTCTAAGATTTAGGTCTAGAAAAAAAAAAAAAAAAAAAAAACATAGCCAAACAAATTTGCTATTTTTGAAGGGGGTTCCATCAGACAAGTTTTTCACAGATAGCTCTAACTACCACCGCTCAGATTTCCCAGGGGATCAGAATGCTAATAAGGTCAGGATCCCAGGATCCTGACCAGAAATCTTGTGAGTGTCTCCCACCCATAAGTGCAGGCCTTCTGCAGTCTTCTGCAGCCTTTTGCAGTGTTCCCTGCTTTGGAATTTATAGAACCATTAGTCTGGAATCCAAACAAAGCACCTAGTCTTAATGGCTTAGTCAGTAGGTGGTTCACCAACAATTTCAAAAACCAGTAAGTTCCCAGAGGAGTAGCAGTTGTTGTTTGGAAATAATTCCCCAAATTGCATTTATTTCACAGCAGTCTGAGGTCACAAATTCAAGAGCAATGAGAACTCTATTCAATTAGACAACTTGATCAAAATAGATCTGTCAAGATGACATTCCATCTAAAGAATCAATTGGAATGAAGGAATAATTTAGCTGCTGCTGTTGTTATTTAGATTTTTTATTATTATTTTACAATTTGTTGCAGTAGGGAAGCTGGGTGTGGATGAGAGCCAGGCAATTCATGGCATCTGCCACTGCATTAGATAGAAATGCATCCTCCTCTGGTTGGTGTTTGTGTTGTATTAATGGCCAAATGAATGAACACTCTGTCCTAAATGGGCAAATAGATAACTGTTGAACTCAAAAAGTGTGTCCAAGTTCCTTTCTCGCTGAGTGAGGGTCTGTCTTCTCTCTCTCCTCCCCCCCTCCCTGGTGCTGTAGGCTTAATCTGTTTGACAGCCCCAATGCAAAACTTCCAGGATCCACCAGGAAACGCCAGCCCCTGAGGCAGTCACCCAGGATTATATATTGACATTAAAGTGTTAGAAGATAATACGTTTTTTGGAAGCCATATAGCCACGTTCCAATTTCAAATAGAGAGACCATCTATCAAAGACAAATGTTTGAACTGCAGTTTAACACCACTTTTATCAACTATTACCAGTGAAAACACACACACACACACACACACACACACACACACACACATTTTTCCCTGCTCTGTTAGAGGGAAGAGATTGAATATTGAATAGCAGTGAGTGGGGAGGTTGGAAAGGAACATTTCCAAGGACGTTCCCTGTCTCACTGCTGTAATGTTGCATCATTTGTCTTGGCTGGGAGAGCAGTGATGCACTGACCTCAAAGTCCCAGTTGATATCTTCCCTCTTCTCTTATTTTTTTTCCCTAAATTGAGTAATCATAACTCATTTTGAAAGAATATCCATTTGTACTGAGTCTTGGTGCCTCTTACCAGAAATTCCTCAAATTCTTACAGCTAGATGATGTATCAGAGCTCATGTGATAAGTTAGAACTCTGGCTCAGAGAGGAGAGAGTACGGGCATGTACAGGGGCACTCTGCTGGAGGTGGCAGGTCACACCCATGACCAAGTATGCTTCCTATCCTGTTGTTCTTTCTACCATTGGCTCTTACCTATTAGAAGCCATGTGTCATATGACAGTAATGTCAGGCTTCTGGAGGAATTCAATAAATTCAATGAATAAAAGGGACATAATAACTACTTGGTGTAGTTACAGATCTCAGCCTGGTATCATTTTTATGGCATAAATATTATCTAAAGATCTCCTGTTCTCTGGCCACCTATGGACAGTCTTTGAGCACACTAGTCTTATTTTTGTACCTGGATAAAACATCTGTTATCTCTTTCTAAATTTTTCCTTCCTCCCAACTGTCCCAGGTCGCAGCCTTTGCTGGTTCTCTGGTTTCTTTCCCTTGGTTCCCAGTAAATTTGAGCAGCTAAGTAGCTGAGTCACAGAAATAACACCAGTGCACACCCACCAAGTGCCAGACACTTCACACTGAGTGTCTTACTCACAAAAGCCCTCAGGAAGAAGCTCTTCATTTTTACTTCCTCCAAACTAATAGAGCTATTAACTAACTCATTCTCAAGCCTGACTTCTTGAGCCTGATCCCTGCTAGGATAACAACTTCTTTTGTGACTTTTGAGCAAGTGCCCTTAGCTCATTCAGTCTCCATTTGCAGTGAAGAATGTTGACTCTCAGAACTCTAAGGGAAGGTCAGGAAAGCTCCAAGTAGCTGTAATCCATAGATACTGGGATCCTGAGCTTTGGTTTACTGAATGCTTCCTCTGAGCTGGTATCCCTGTTGATGGTTCTCCATCAGAAATTAACATTTAAAAGCATTTCATTTGCATAAGCCATACATAAATTTACCCCAGACTGGAGAGAAAGGGGATTACATAATGCTCAAGATACAAACTCAGCAGGAGAGGTTAGTT
Organism: Marmota flaviventris; assembly: GCF_047511675.1. Classification (NCBI taxonomy): domain Eukaryota; kingdom Metazoa; phylum Chordata; class Mammalia; order Rodentia; family Sciuridae; genus Marmota; species Marmota flaviventris. Next base: position 117,225,993 of record NC_092506.1, on the reverse strand, counting down.
ATCCTGTTGGTGGTTCTTTTTCTAAAAGGATTCAATAGAGGCTTCCTTTAAATACCAAGATTCTCTTGTGAATTCAAAGTATGATTCAGTTTACACATATTTTTCAGGAACACATCTGTCATTTGTAAATCAAGATGCATTTGAATAATCTACTTGCCATTCTTGGAAACTGTCATTTCTTATTCTTTTATGTCTCTGTATCTTTTATCTTTCATTGCTTCTGATGACTCTTCTGTTGTCACAGAGAAACACACAAGGTAAAAAACTGAGGATGCACAGTGCTCACCATTGACAAGGACTTTCCTAGGGAAAATGGAGCATCCAGAGTGACTTTCATAGTAGTGGGAAGTCTGCATCCTAAATGTGTTGCCCTTATTCTCCCAAATATTAATTCTACTTTATCACCTAGATCCATGCTATACTGTGTGAATATTCTGCAGGGATAAAGAAATCTAACCTTTATTGAAAATCTGTTACATGACTAGCTTGTTGATTATATTATTTAATGTAATCTTTAAAACAGATCTGTGTTAATCACTTTCTCCTTGTATACTTTAAGAAACTGAGGCTCAGAATATCTAAATGTTTCCCAATCATTTATTTAGTTCAAGAAGACTCTGAGTTGTTCATTTGTAGTTTGTCCTGGTGAGCTTTAATTATCTGACCAATGTTTAGCTTCCTCTGAATGTCAAGCACTTTGTTACCTACTGTGACTAAAATATGGACCAAAAACTAGAGATAGACTTTAAATAATTGCATGTACTAATGAGACTACAAGGACACTATGGGGTTGAATGGAGAACTACCTGCAGTTACATATAATAGGGAAGAAGGATTTCAAGGAACAACTTGGACTTGTTAGAAGCTCTCCAAATGCAGAGCTGAATGACTTAATTTGGATAGGGATGGCTTCACATTGGAAGTAACAGACTGTGCAAAGGCCCTGAGGTCAGAAGGAGAAAAGCAAGCCAGTGTATCTAGATGTTAGAGATCACATAGACAATATTTGGTCTATTATGGCACATTTGGGAGCTTCATTTTATTAAACCAAAAGAAACAAGTGGGAGTGGTGTTTAGGGAGAATAATGAAATGAATGTTTTTCTGCATAAAGAACATTTTGGCTGTAGAGTAGACAAACTAATATGAAGGAGGTTGTGTACACCTGGGGACCCTTGGGGATGCAATGCAATAATTGTTCAAATGAGATAAGGTGGCTTAGACTGGAATAATGGTGGGGGGGGGGGGCGGCAGAGAAAAACACACCTATTTGAAAGCCCCATTTTATTTTTGAAAATAAAATTTAAAAACTAGGTGACACATTGGATATTAAAGAAGAAAAGAGAGATGTTAGGGAGAACACCCAGTTTTTCACAGGCCTAACTGAATGGTTAGTGAGACATTCTTTGAAATAGAAAGTACAGAACTAAGACCCAACTGAGGGAGTACATCCTGAGCACATCATGAATTTGCTTTGGATATGGCTTCTTTGAATTCTCGGAGTTAAAAATTGTTAAAAGAAATGCAAAACAGACAAATTATGAGCTCAGAGGAAACTTGTGGACTCTTATGTAATGTGAGACACCAGTGTCCTGGGCAGGGATTGGATCTGTGGAAGAGAAATAAAAAATTAATACAGAAGAGAGAGAGAGCTGGGGAGACCTTTGGAAATCTTTGGTAGTTAGTAGCTAGAACTTGAATAAAAAGAAGTAAGGATCAGTGAGAAAATTAATAGGAAGCAAGACTCTTTTAAATATGATAAGCCCAAGAACAATTTTTAGGAGGAGAGAACTGTTCAAACACTCAAATGCTTGCTGGTCACTCAAGCACAATGACTAATCAAAGGCCGGTTGGGTCTAATAGCAAGATAACTGATGGCATCAGTGAGGCATATTTCAGTTAAGAATAAGACAGAACTGAAACTCAAGTAGGCTAACAACCAGTTAGAAGCTAAAAGGGTGGAGATAGTAAGCAATGACAATTCTTACAACACATGGGGCTCTTTAGAGGAGGAAAGAAGCAGAAGTTTAAATATTGGAGTAGGAGTGGGAGAGTAAACTGTGGCATGGTGTAAGTGTGTTTGTGTGTGAGTAACATGAAGAGGTCTTCATCATTTGGAAGTTGACTGGTTAATGTAGCCCAACAAAGAAACAAGTGTTCAGCATTTGGATAAGTGAAAATGTCACAACCACTAGCCCCACTTGGAGTATATGAAACCAGAGAGGCGCATCACACCATCTTTGGAAACCATGGTTTACAACAGGATTCTCTTTGAGTTTTGACTGAGACCCCATAACAGTGGGTATTAACTACTTCTGAGTTTCAAAGCACGGTGCTAGAACACTGGCAATGACTTGCAAAAGTGGTTGACTAAATTTGGGTTAAAAATCTTGCTAAATATTCACTTCTCACCTCCAAAAGAGATTGACACAAAGGGAGTTGGACTTTACAGAGATGCATTATGGCTTCTTGCACAGAGATCACCTGATGGTCTGTGAGATGCACTCCCATGTGATGTGTCTTCCTTACCCAATACCAGATGAAGAAGGTATATGGAGGCCATGTACAGAGCTTGATAACCCCATCCCCGGGAGCAAAACTAGAACATAGTGGGCTTGCCAATGGCCAAGTGGCAGCAGAAAATAGGGCAGCCTTGGGGAGAAAAGGTACTCCCCTCAGCCACAGTCAGAGATCTGTGTTTCCTGAGGATGAGATGTGAGTCACACTATAACGATTAGGCAAAGGGCTTTGTACATCTTATCCAAGGGGATAACCAAATGATTCAGTACCCTAAGAATTAAGGATGCAAATGCATCCATTGTAATTAGCCAGAAGGGTTGGTGACTCAAGAAGAACTAATAAGTGAGGGTGAAAGATTGATGCAAGAGAGGTGAAGTGGGTGTGGGAAGTGAGGAATTATAAGTGACTGGGTACCACCATTATAGAAGTTGGGGTAAAGAGAGATACAATATACCAGCTCTAGGAAAGGCTTTTGTTTTGTTTTCAGGAATGCCAGCATCTGAGTGAAACTAAACAAAGCCAAGCTTTCTTGCTTCTAGCTTACGCCTACTTCTTTAGTACACTCCATTCAAACAAATAAACAGCAGTCTTGCAAAGATCAATAATGAATACTATTGGAAGACAGTTGAACATTTACTTCTGAAAATCAGAAAGGATCTCTGTGTTTTTAATACATATAAAAGTATCTTAAGATTGTTTTTCCTTGTATTTCTTTTAATATTTGATATGCCCATCATCTTTCCCACTCCACACAGCTCTCTTTTCCTTTTCTATCACCTTGAACTTTCTTTCTAATCTGGGTTGGAATAAATTCTTGACTTTCCAGCCTTCTCTACATACTTTTAGGATTGATTCTGTTCTTCCAGGTGGGACATTCTGTCTTTTGCACTGATGATTCGGCTGGTTTTGACCTCTTCATCTCTCCAATGTCTTTTTAAATCAGTACTACTCAGTGCAGTGATTGATAGACCTTTTTAGATGATGATGCTGGGGACAAAAGACAGGATGGAGGAGATGGTCCTAAACATTCATGTTTTAGCTTGCTTTGACATAGAATTTTCCAATGCCACTGGAAAAGAGCAAGAGGAAGAGGAGCTGGTAAGTTGAATTAATTGAGCACATTCTATAGAGGAAGGAAAGGCAGAACCAGAGCACAAGTGGAAGTAAGAACCTCAGACAGGAGGGGTCACTGTAGTTCATTGCAGCTTGAGGGGTACAATGGAGGATGGAGGGCAGGAAGAGGGCATTGCAGTTTATTGCAGCAGGGATCATGCTATAGGGGTGGAGGGACAAAGAGGATGTCCTTGCAGGTGAGCATTGAAGTGAAAAGGCTGGATGCTAAGAGAATTCTTGTACGCAGTTAACTCACTGAGATAATAAACATGATGAAGATAGTGTTTAAACCAGAGTAGATGAGGCAGAATTTTGCCCCCAATATTTCTTTATTTGTTCATTCAGTTGTTTACTCATTTATTAATTGAACAAACTTTCATTGTAATCTACACTTCCCAAAAATTCGCCAATAATCATTCCAACCACCTTACCTGATTTCTCTAAATATTCTGAATTATGTATACTGATTTCTCATAAAGCAGATAACATTGAATGCTGCTTATAAATTGCATGCTCCCACCAAGTGGGACACAAACATGGTAAGAGTATGCCAGCATACCATAGGGAAAAGTGGAGATGTGAAGGATATTAATGCTGTTGAGATCACTGAATTCCAACTCTATCTTTTATTTCCTATCCTAGGGTCACTTTTCTGTCTTATTTTTAATTTATCTTGCTCTTTTGTATGCATCTTTGCAACCACCTTTAAATTCTGTAGAGTAAAACATTGTACGTATAAATAAGTAAATAGTACACTCTAGAAACTCTATATTTTTCTCCTCTGCTTCTTCATTCCTCTGATTTCCAAATACTGATGTGGAGGTCTGTATAACTCTTGCTGAATTAAACTTAAAGAACCAATAAAAGATTGTTTTTTTTTTTTTTTTGTAACTTGACTCCTGGAAGCTGAGCATGAGATTTGGAGGGTAAAGAAAGACATTGTCAGCAGAGATGGTTCTAGCTGTATAAATCTTCTTTAAAGTGGAAGATAAGATATTTTAACGAACACTCAGATGCCTCCAGAAATACTTCTGATCACTGAATTATTTGAAAATTAACATTGGGGGCATTTTTTTAAAATCTAGGTTATTAAAAGAAGAGAAAGGTAGAAGGTAAAAGAGAATTTTAAAAGCTCCTCAAAGATAAAAAAGTTCTTTGTTGATGACCACCCAGAATCCTTTGCCTAAAATATTAATTTATTTCAGATTTTGCTACTAAATTTAAGTCTCTTTCTGCCTCTTAAAATGGTAGGTACAACAGCATCTTATGTCTATTTTGCAAAGAGCAAATAAAATCTTTGACTTGACTTACAATTTCTATTCATTTATTTCCGTAGGAAACAAACACTCATTGATATCCCCTGTACATGAGCTATGTGTTAGACTGGTACTGGCAATGTTTATTCAGATAAACCTCACTCCCAGTCTCATTGAAGAGTGACATCCTAATGAGTTCTCCTTCAAGACTGCCCCCCAAAACCCCAGCTCTAGTGGAATAGAAAGAAACCAAGGATTTGGAGGAGAAAAATGTTGATGACAAAATGTGTTAATGTCAATAATAAAGTGGCCACTGGCCATAGGAAGGAGATATCTCTGGTAAGAAATATCTAGAAGGAAAATCTAATAGTTCTGCTCTATTTTTTTAATATTTATTTTTTAGTTTTAAGTGGACACATTATTTTTAATTTACATTTATGTGGTGCTGAGGATCAAACTCAGTGCCTCAAGCATACTAAGTGAGCACTCTACCACTGAGCCACAACCCCAGCCCAAGGTCTGCTGATCTTTAGATGCTTGTCACTTTAAACTCTGAGTGGCTAGTTTTTCTAACAAGATGGGAGATGCTTGCAAGATTCCAAGATCCTCAGCTGCAAGGTGAACATGTTGAGGAGTGGGGAGTCAAGGGTATCATTCAGGATTAAAAAGTCTCTGCTAGGTGAAGAGCTTCCATTCCATGAGGTCAGAAGCACCTTCTTGTTAAGCAGCTGACGTTTATGCTCGATGAACAATTGTACAGTATTCATCCTTCTAGTACTTGCCCATGCTCAGTAGGAGGATGTAAGGGGGTCTTACTTAGATCACAGGAACAATGAGAGCTAACATTACTGCAATTTCCTCCTTTGCTCAGAGTTTATATGAGTTGTCCTGAGATTTCCTTCATTTGTTTCTCTTTGAGGATCTTTTTGAAATAGTACCCAAATTTGCCATCCTGAGGCAAACAGCACGATGTTTTGTATGTATCTACTGAAAGCCACATCTCATTCTTATAATGTCATCTTTCTTTTGTGCCTGGGCAAAGTCATGTGAAGCCATCTTCATGTGCCAAATACCCTATAAACTGTGGCATTGCTCTCAGATAAAGAAGGAAAATGTATGATTTCTAGAAGAGTTTAGGGTTGATTTGTCCTTTTCATCTATTCTGACATGATTTAATGTTCCAGAACTTGTAAAGGGAACATATTTTTTCTTTTTTTTTTCTTGTAAAATTTGTGAATAATTTATCAAGTGACTGAAAGAGCTGCAGCTTTAAATTATTAAAATGCATTTTGGTTTTGAAAGAAGACATTAGAGATATTTGCCTTGGCCCATTCTTGTGCCTTTGCACAGCAACAAGAGATTCCTACAAGTTTGGGGCATGGTAAGGTGATTTTTTTATGATTTATGGGGTGACTCAAGAAGGAGTCAGGAAAAAAAAAAACACCAAATAAACAAATGAACAATATGGACAACTTTCATTTATTTAAGACAGACTTCTCCTGAAGCAAAATAACCTTTTGATGCATCTCCAGAGAAACGACATTTCCCCTCCCTTCTTCTGCTTTGCAAGGATAGCAGATGGGTGGGGGATAAAGTGAAATAAATAGATAGTAAGTCAGATGAGTTCTCCTTTTTTCTCACTGTCCATCCATCACATAGCATGTGGAAGACATGGCTGTGCTTCCTTCTATTTGTCACACATGAAGGAGGACACACAGCCTCTGATCTCTGGAGAATATTATCCATTCCAGTCAGTCTGATCTAGATAATAAATATGCATTGAGCCTGGAAAATAAAGAGAAGCCTGGAATGTTTCCCCTCTATCCTCAGGTCCCCTGGTCTGGCTCATCTGCCTGCATGCTGTGGGTGAGACTCTCTACACAGTCCTGACAGCAAGAATCAGACATCTAGTCACCTGTGTACTCTTAGGCACATTAGCTCCTAAACCCTAATTTTCTTTGTTCCTTCTTTCTTCCTTTATCCACCTTTTCTCTTTGCCAGCAATTTCTCTTCAACAGTGCTAGTCAAAGGTTAAAGGTTCTTCTCTATATCTCCCAATTCTTACCATAAAAGGAAAGAGATATTCTATCCCAGTTTGAAAGCAAGGAGACCTAGACTACTATGAGGCTGCCTGCTGGCTTGGTTTTGAGTTGATAAATATAAACCCATGCAAGCAATTATCTCTGGGATTGGAAATACACTTTACATGACACAAGTTAGGCAAAGTAAGTAACAAAGCTAAACGTAGTATAAAATATGGCAGAGAAGCTCATGTGTGAACAGGGCCTCTTTAAAATAGCAATCCCTTATGTTTGCAACACACTTTTTTATTTAGGAAGCATTTCTTATCACACCAACCCCACCTACTTCTTCCATTCCTCAATTCCTTGCTCTAAAAAGGAAAGGAAAAGTGATTACTCTTTAAGATGAAATTTTTAGAACCTCCATTTTCTCTCTTGGATTCTCCCAGAATGAGTTCATTATCCTCATTGAAAAGTTTAGAAATGTGACTAGTCTTTCCATCTTACACTGCTGACAATGGGCAGGGTTGGAATCATCCATAGATTGTGTCATATGTATTGTTGTGTTAGTCAGTTTTTCATCACTGTGACCAGAATATCTGACAAGAACAACTTAGAACAGGAAAAGTTCACTTTGGACTACAATTTTAGAGGTGAAGTTCATGGTCAGCCAAATCCATTGCTCTTGGGCTGAGGTAAGGCCAAACATCATGGCAGAACAGTGTGCTTGGGGAAAGCTGTTCAGGTTATGGCATCCAGGAGAGAGAGTGGGTGGGGAGGGGTGAGGGAGAGAGAAGCCCAGGCAATATAATCCTCAGTGGCATACCCTCAGTGATCTACTTCCTCTAGCCAAGCCCATCTGCCTACAGTTACCACCCATTCCAATTATTAATCATCCAAAGGATTAATCCACTAATGAGGTTATAACTCTCATAATCTAATACTTATACTTTTGAACATTATTGCATTAACACATGAATTTTTCAGAGGACGTTAGAAATCCACCCTTGGTCACCAAAAACTGTGCCTGTCTCACAATGCAAAATATATTCAGTCCATCTCCAGGGGTCCCAACAGTCTTAACAGTTTCAATATTGCCCAAAGGTTCAAGAATAAAGTCTCCTGAGGCACAAGGCAAATTTTGGGTGTGAGACCCTGTAAAGATCAAAAGCAAATATATATCCAGTGTACAATGGCACAGAGTATCACTGTCATTTCAAGAGGGAGGGATAGGGGCATATAAAGAAGGGATGGAGAAACTGTGATATATAGACACAGTAGAATATTAGCAATAAACGAGAATAAAATTATGGCATCTGCAGGTAAATGGGTGGAGTTAGAGAATATCATGTTAAGCAAAGTAAGCCAATCCCCCCAAAAAAACCCAAAGGCTGAATGTTTTCTCTAATAAGTGGATGCTAATCCCTAATGTTGGGGGGTGCATGGGATGAGTGGAGGAACTTTAGATAGGGCAAATGGGAAGCAGGGAGGGGGCCTAGGGGTAGGAAAGGTGGTGAAATGAAAGGGACAACATTACACTAGGTACCTGTATGATTTCACAAATGGTGTGACCCTACTTTGGGTGCAACCAAAGAAGTAAAAAAAAAAAAATGTGTTCCATTTGTGTATAATGAATCAGAGAACATTCTGCTGTAATGAACAAATAATTTAATTAAAATAAAAAATTAAAAAAAAAAGAAGGATGGGACAAAAACAAGATCAAAACCCAGCTGGGCAAACAAATTCTTTAGCTTCATATCCAGTATTTGGGGTACATGGACACATGATGTGATCTTCCAAGGACTTATACAGCCTCACCACTATGTCCTTGCCAGTGTTCAGCCTCTGTTTTAGGCTATCTCTGTCTGTAGCCAGCAATGTTCCTTGGCAGATTTTTCCATGTTTTGGCATCTATTAATCCTTGGGATTTTTATTGAGTTTTGGCTTCACCTTCACAGCTTCATATATCACCCTCTCAGGGAATGCCTATAAGGATTCTGACCCAGTTACACTTTGCCTGGCTTCCAAAGCCTTCCTTTAAATCTTGGTGGAAGCCTCCATGCCACCCTAACTCCAGCATTCTGTATTCCTGCCTTTTCATTGCTGTGACTAAAATATCTGACCAGAACAATTTCAGAGGAGATAAAGTTTATTTGGGGGCTCATGCTTTCAGAGGTTTAGTCCATAGAAGGCTGTCTCTGTTCCTCAGGATTCAAGGTGAGGCAGAACATCATGACAGAAAGGATATGGTGGAGGGGCACTGTTCACATGATGATCAGTAAGTAGAGAGAGATCTCCACTTGCCAGATATAAATATACATCCCCAAACAGCATCTCCAATTCCCACCGCCTCCAGCCACACCTTACCACTTCAGTTACCACCCAGTTAATTCCTATCAAGGGATTAATTTACTGATTGGATTAAGGCTCTCACAACTCAATCTTCTCCTCTGAACCTTCCTGCACTGTCTCACATGTGAGCTTCTGGGGGACACTTCACATCCAAACAATGACACCTGCAAAAGCAGCACCACAAGAACAATGCTGAGGTCTGCTTCCAGGGCAAGTAGTAGTCACATCCCCATATTCACGGCTGTGGAACCCTCTGAGGGCTGAGCATGCTGAAATGAATCCTGAGGCTAGAACTTCCTAAGCACCTCTGTGCAAGAAGGGCACCACGTGGTATCTTCTCAAAGGATTTTTCACTTTTACACCCTTGGTCCTGCCATATATGTGTTCTTAATGATTCCCAAGGTTTCCTCAAGCCATCTATCCTAGTGTCTGTGCAAATTACTTAGTTTCCCTTTAGTGTCAGTAATTTCTTTAGCAACCATGCTTTCCTTGCCCCCAATCTTCTCTGCTTCTTTTCTGGTCAAACAGAAGAGTTTTTTCAAATCACAGTGAATCTGGCTAAAAGCTGTCTGTAATTTCTGTGCTTCTGCCTGAATTCTATGCTTCTTTGAAACTTCCTCTGCCAGATATTAGTCATTTACTTTTAAATTCAGCCTCATAGAAAAATCTCAAGGCATGGACAAGCCATTCCCCAGAATGTAACATGAATGGCCTCTGGTCCAATTCCCAATAGAATCCGATTTACCCTCTGAAATCTCATAAGCACAGTATTTACTGTGATCGTTCCTATCAGCATTCTGGTCTTCCAAGTTCCCACCAGAATCACCCATTAAGCTCTGCTTACAAAATTCTAAGATTTCTGTATCCAGCATATCAAAAACCTTCCCAAACTCCTCCTACAAATCAGTTTCAAAGGCTTTTAAACCATATGTCTAGTAATGGTAATAACCCCATTTCTTGGTACCAATTTTTGTGTTAGCTTTTCAAATACCATACAAGAAAAAACAAAAAGGAGAAAAAGTTTAAAATATTTTAGACTCATGGTTTCAGAATTCAGTCCATTATCAGTGAATTGCATTGTTCTGGGCTCAAGGTAGACAACCCATCATAGTAGAAGGGTGTGATGAAGTAGCATTGCTCCATTCTTGGCAGCCAGAAAGCAGAGAGTGAGGTAGAGGACCCAGGGACAAAATATAATCCTCAAGGACATGCCCTCAGTGATGTACTTCCTCCAGCCGTGCCCCACCTACCTACAGTTACTGCCCATTAATCCATTCATATTACTAAGGTGCCAAATTAATTAATCCATTGATTAGGTTGCAACTATCATAATCTGATCATTTTACCTCTGAACATTCCTGCATTGATGCATGAACTTTTCAGGGAATATTAAAAACCCAAACCATATATTTGTCATTCTTTATATTCAAAGAGACATGTCTTTGGAGCAAATACAAAATGATCAGAAAACTGGAACTGCTTTTAACCTTTCTACTCTCTACCCTTTCTTCATAGATCAAGGAATTTGAAGCTGAAATACATAGATAGGATCTTTTAATTATAGAATTTTATAATTGAGAAGGGCCTTGGACCTAATTTAGATCAATAACATTCTTTTACTGATAAATGTGGTCTCTGAGATACATACTGACAAGTATCCATGTCTACTTACCTGGGGGGAATAATGACCTTTCTAATATGCTGTACTTCTTATTCTCCAAGTAGGGTATGACAACATTCTGGGATGCAAACATGAGGAGTAAGAAAACCATCTTGTCTGTAGTTGCACTTGTGATGGCTGGAAGGGTTTTGCTAAGGACAGAAGCAGAGACACATGTTTTGAAGGCACTTTTGGGAGATTACATTTCCCAAGATGTTGTATCTACACATTTCATCTTATTTGCTCCTCTTTGAGCTGACCTTGCCACTATACCCCCAGCATTTTCCTTTTCTTTTTAACTTTTGGAACTCGAGATTGAACCCAGGGGCACTAAACCACAGAGCCACATCCCCAGCTCTATTTTCTACTTTAGTTAGAGACAGGGTCTCATTGAGTTTCTTAGATCCTCACTAGGTTGCTGAGGTTGGCTTTGAACTCATGATCTTCCTGCATTAGCTTCCCAAGCTGCTGGGATCACACACATGTGCCACTGTACCCAGCATAGCATTTTATCTTTTGTGAACCTGGTCTAACATTATGACTTGCTGATAACCAGTAGTATATGGTAGAACTGACACTGCATGACTCTGAGGTTAGGCAAGAAAAGGTGGTGCAGCTTCAGCCCATCTAACTTTGGGCATTCACCTGGAGGAGCCACCAACCTAAAAAAAAAACAGTCTGGTTACCCAGAGGCTCCAGATGGAACCAGACCTTCCTGTCTTCCCTGCCAAATTCTGACATGTCAATGAAAACACCATATTCCTAGGACCAGTTGCTTTTCTAGTCTCTAGTCATTTGAGTCTCCCCAGCCAAGGCCCCAGACATTATGGAGCAGAGGTAAGTCATCCCTACCCTGTTCAAATTACTGACTGTTTATGCCTACTATCCAGAGTTAACAGTTTTATATAATTCATTTATACTTCCAGAAATCTTTTTAAAAATGTATGTGCCTATGATATTGTAGTTGCTATTTAGGTTCATAAGTTTGAAGAGACTTGTTACGTAGCAACAAAAAAATTGGACAATGTTGGTTGTAATAAAAATGTTAATATAGTGTTCATACATAATGAAATAATTTTGAAAAGGCATATCAATATAGGGCTGGTTATGTAAATTATGGAAATCCTTAAAATAGACTGGTCTGTAGCCCTTATAGGAATATGATCTATCTGTATACCTATTATGGAAAGACTTATATAAGACATTTTCAAGATGGGAAAAGCTGGTTCATAGCACTGCATGTTCTATAATTGTGTTTGTGTAAATAAGGAAAAGAAAATTGTGTGTTCATGGACATGTGAAATTTCTGGAAGGAGGGGCTGGGGACGTAGCTCAGGGTTAGAGTACTGGCCTAGTATGCACAAGGCCCTGGGGCCAATCCCCAGCACCACAAACAAAATAAAACAAAACAAAGAATAAATTTATAAAATGACAAATAAAGAAAAATGACTAAATTGTCAACTCTGGAGTGTGGGAATGAAGAACAAGGATACAGAAAATGTTAGGTATCAGCACAAATGTGTTGCTCATGCAACCCTCTCTTCTACCGCTTAATTTTCCTCCACAAGTGTGAATTGTTTTGAAGTTAATGCTTCCAAAATTTTTAAGGCAATGAAATCTCTATATTCTACCTCCAAAGAGGAAAAAAAAATTCTTTGTTATATACCAGCTGAAATTATATATTTTAACTGTGGCCCCAAAATAATTAAAACCAATTTTTAATATTTGAGAAAACATTCATACTCCTCCATACCAATTTAATTTTCTCTATAGCTCAGTCCCACATGTCATGCACAAAGTAATATAAAATGTGATGTTATGTGAAACAGATGATATTATTAGGGAATTATATTTTCTTTCTGTACCTCTTGACCCCCAACTAAAGCAGTATAAACAGCATGTTTAACTACGGGCAGAAATTAAGTCAGTCACCCAAAGAGAATGGTAATTAGCAAGATGTGGTTTTAGGTTATTGAATGCACTAGTGCTTTTCTAGTACATACCCATATTGTGTTTTACAGCCCAGTGAAATGCAGACCTTACCAGTTTCCCACATTTTAGACATCTCTTGCAAGTGGCATCCACCACGATGCTGTGCAGATAATGTCACAGTCCATTTAGGAAGAGAGCTTATGCCATGGCTCTCATGGAGATACATGACATTCGGTGGTGGGGTGCATTTGTGGCTCATTGGTAAGTTAATTTATATGGTGGAAGGGGGAGCTGGATGAAAAGGGGTAGCTTATGTTCCTGGTGGATGCTGTCTACTGCACATGATGAATGTCACAGCTAAAACTTTAGAGCTCAGATGCAACTCTGACTCCTGTGTACTTCTGTCACTGCTTAGCCAGGAAGGGTTTTATGTGACTAATTTTTTATACCTTTGCAAACAGTCTTTTATTAGAATCCAGTTTGAAAACTGATGTGCAATGAATCTGAGCAATCCTCAGTTCTGTTAAATAGCATCTTTGTGCATATCCACCTATATGCTTTAGTAGAAATAATTTAGTAATAGCCCTACATTTTTCCCATCATTACTATATATGCAAAAAGCACATAGAACTTTAGTTCTAGCCAACATTGGAATCTTGTATTTTATTTTCCAAAAACTAGTCAAATTAAAAGAAAGAAAAAAAAAAAAACACAAGTAATCCTTCTCACCTAGAAATTTGACTCCTTATATTATTTTATTTGGCAAGATCTCTCCAAGGCAGTCAACACAGCCTCTAAGACTATGAACAGCCATAGACAACTGCCTCATTTTTTTTTTGACTGCTTGAAGACATTCAGCATCATTGACAACCCACCTGTTCTTCATCTGCCCTCCTGACATGGGAGACATCTCATCTTCACTTTTCGGGAAGACTTTGCCCTATACCATTAGTGAGCTCTTTCCCTTTCCCTGACCTGAAAGGTAGGTACATCCAAAGGACAGTCATTAGCCTTCTAATAAATATTTCCTCTCATATGGTGATTTCATTCACTTCCTAGTGTATGAATTTCTCCCAAATGGAAAACCCCCGCTTTAATCTCTTTTTATAACTTTGGTTCTATGATTATATAATTTTTAAGATGCCTTTCAGGTCTATAAATCTGTGATCCTATTAAGTATAACTGCTCACTAGATATTTCCTGTTGGATATTCCACTATCATCTCAAACTCACCATATCTTAAGTCCAAACACATTAAGTTTCTCATCAGAACATGTTAGGCATATTGAAGTGTGGCTGCAGAATTTAGAGTGCGGTAGCTTGAGGATCCAGTTTTGGCTTTCCAAGTTACTAGCCCTGTGCACCTGGGCAACTTGCAAACTCTCTCTGATTGGAAATTTCATCATCTGCAAGAAAGTTTATTTTCTTGAAGACTTTTGTAAGCACTAATTGAACTAGAATACATAAAATTATAGTAATTACTAAAAATATAATCAGCACATAATAAATGCCAGTTTCCACTGCTCTTACCTTCCCCCATCATCCTAAATCTCCCGTTCTTGTGATTTTTCTACTTACCCTGACTCATTCTAAGACCATCTTTAAAATGCCATTTGTACAGTCCTTTACTTTTATTCCCAGTGGAATCGTCCTGGCTTGGAAATTCGTCCTTTCACACCTGTAACATTACAATAGCTCCACTGCAGCCTTCTGGTCTGCAGTGCTCATTCATCCTGTACTTTCTGTCTGGAAACTTCCTAATTCACCTGTCTGTGTTTTCCATGAAGAATGATTAAACATGTATACCCACCGTGGTGTCTGATCTCAAATAATATTTAATATGATTCTTTCCTCTGCTCCATTTAATAAAATGAGCTTGGCCTCTATCATGTATAAATTATTTTCTTAGGTAACTCACTCTCTATTTTGCCTCTGCCTTTGCATGGATTCAGTTGAACCAGTCTGTTCATTTCTTGCATAAGGCATGTGCAGTTCCCTGGCATGCCTTTGTTGTGAAGGTTCTTCCTTCTGAGGCCCCTTTGCCCTGAAACCTGACCATTCTGGCATTTACAAGTAAGTCTTATCTTCACTGTGAACTCCTTCCCAACATCACTGCTAGCATGAGTTTTTCTTGATTTCCATAAGCATATTATATATTTTCAGATCCCTTCACTGGACTTCAATTACCTGGATGAAAATACATTGGTATGAATATTCCCACTGCATGAGACCTATTTACTCCATTCTTCTGGCCAGTGATTTGTTTTTACTCTTCCAGTTTGAGCCCAATGAAGCATTGGGAAACCTCTTGAAAACCTCTCATAGTCCATCATCCCTATTTTTCCATCATTCTCAAGCAAATGAAAGTACTTGGTGTCATGTGTATTTGTTGTGTTTTTTTCTCATCTCTCTAATTATGCCTATTGTATTGTATTCCTCAGTCAGTTTCCATGTGGATTTTTAGCAAGCTGGGTGTATATTTCTTGTGCATCTTCATATTCTCAATCCCCACAGGCTTCTTAACACACACAAAGTGCCTCATAAAGGTTAGTCAAATGTTTGTATTCTTGATAATTGCCATTCTGACTGGAGTGAGATTAAATCTCAGTGTAATTTTAATTTGAATTTCTCTAATTGCTAGAAATGTTGAAAATGTTTATATATATTTGTTGGCCATTTGTATTTCTTGTTCTTAGAAGTGAGAATACAAGTATCAATGAATATTGGCAAGCATGTGGGGGAAAAGGTACACCCATACAAAACTGGTGGGACTGAAAATTGGTGCAACCACTCTGGAAAGCGGTATGGAGTTTCCTCCAAAAACTAGGAATGGAACCACATTTGACAGAGCTATCCCACTTCTTGGTATATAGCCAAAGGACTTAAAATCGCAAACTACAGTGATGCAGTCATATCAATGTTTATACCAGCTCAATTCATAATAGCTAAATGATGGAATCAACCTTTAACAGTTGAACTGATAAAGAAAATGTGGCATGTATACACAATGGAGTATTACTTACTCATAAAGAAGAATGCCTTTATGACATTTGCAAGTAAATGGATGGATCTAGAGTCTATCATGCAAAGTCAAATAAGCCAGTTCCCCAAATGACAGATTTGATGTTTCACTGATATGTGGAAGCTAAACCACAATAAGAAGGGAGAGGGGAAGAATAGATATTCAGTAGATTGGAAAAAGGGGAATGAAGGGAAGGGAAGGAGGGTAAGAAAAGGAAAGAGAGTGGAATGAATCAGAAACAATTCTCCTATGTACTTATATGAATACATCATAGTGAATCCCACCATCATGTTCATCTATAAGAATAGGGTCCTAATTAGAAAAAAGATGTATTCCATGCTTGTATAATTATATCAAAATAAATTCTACTGTCATGTGTAACTAAAAATAACCAATAAAATAGATAGACAAATATTAGTCAAATGAGGAAAAGGGGTGAGATAGCAAGAACATGATAATGAATGTCTGGTTTCCAGAATGATACAGAAATATCAAGTATATCTCCAGTGGGATATGACGATCACCTGGAATAATATCAATGAGACAGAAATGAAGGACTGGGATATAAGATAACCTTCCCATATCCATTGTCTGCCTTCCTTCAAGGTTCCTATTGCTGTTCAGAACTGCTTGTGATTTGTAAACCTATCCTTTTCTTTCCTAATATAATAAGGAGTAGAATAATATGACCAGCTGAATGTGCATATTGCTAAATGTTGATGTACTAGATTTAGTTTTATGCTACATTTTGTATTGGTTAATGTACTTATTTATCAAAATATTTACAGAATTCATTTTATATTTACTGTTTCAGTTGGCATTTTAAATCTACTTATTTGATATGAACATCCACAATCTTATTTCTAGATCTCATTGGTTATTCATTTTTCTTTCCTCTCTCTCCCTCCAGTTAGGTTTTTTTTTTTTTTTTAATATGTCCCCAACCTACACACCAAGTGAGTTTGGTCCCATAAGGAGAAGAAAGTTGGGTTAAGTCTCCTTAGCCTCTAACCACAGGCCTAGAATGCAATGGCAGTGAAATGTACTAATTTATCTTATTTTACATAATTAGAGTTAGGGGCTATTGAACACAGAATGCAAATGTATGCTAAATATGCAAATCAGCCACATTTCCCAGATTTGGAGAAGGGGGAAATGTGGTAGCCTTATGTTAGATGGTTCTCTCTTATCTGTGAACACAACTTTTCAGCACTACAAATGCAAGCAACTGCGCAGTCACAGTTGGGGCTGCTAATTTGAAAATTCAGTTTAGGCTGATTTGAAAAGACAACAACAGTTTTGCAATCACTGGTGTATCCTTTATGATAGAGCTGGTCGTACCATTTCTTGTTTTCTAAAGATAGCCTTTTTTTTTTCCTTTGTAAACTTTGGATCTTTCCCAGCTCTTTTGTACAAAGTCTGCACCTAAACCACAGAGTAGGCATTTGTTGGGAGTGCCCCTTGCCTGATCATGGTAAGATGTGCCTCTGCCCAGATCTCTACCCAGGTGAGGGAGCATGGTCAGCACAGGCCACAGCTGACCTACATATACTTCAGTTCTATACTTCAGTTGCAGTAGAGCTGCCCTCCTTTGTGGCTTCATCCCCACGCCTTCCCGGGAAGCTCAGAGGTTTCTAACTCAGGCCACCTTGACTCATGGTAAGACAACCATGACAGGCATCATTGCCCCAGATCTTCTGTCAGACCTGGCAACTGGAGGAGTCTTGCAATGCTCCCTGACTTTCTTTTCTACCAGAGGGTCCTGCTTCCTTTCTTTTCTTATCCCTACCAAACATCTTGAAGCCCAGGTTCCAATTCCATTTAGAAGATTGTTTTCAGAACTAGAAGTATCAACCTCTCAAGTGTAAGTGGGTCAGGCAGTTACTTTCTAATGCTTCATCCTAACTGAAGTGTAAATGGTGGCGTTTACAGTCATGATCCCAGAGGGATGAGGACAGCTTGCCTGTGCCCTTCTCAAATTGTGTCATGTGAACTAGTGTCACAGTTGTAAGGTTGGGCTTATAACAACAAAACATTCAGCCTCTGTGTTCCACTCTGCTATTATTTTGGCCCAAAGTGGCAAAAGGCTGGGAATGGATGGTGAGGAGAGAGAGAGTAGTGTCCTCAGGTTAAAGCAATATCAGACTCCATTTCAAAGGTAGGGGAGGAAGTATTGAGACACTGGATGGAGATCAGTTTCAAATGACTATCTCGACTCACTTAAGGAAATTACGTACAATTACTTGAAATTGGTATGCAGCATTATTATAAGGAGTAGAATAATATGACCATTCTGCTGGTAATTTGGTTAGTAATTTGGTAGTAATCGCTAGTAATTACTGTAAATGCTAACCAGTTCATTTCCCAAATCACATTTTCTTTTGGATGTTCACTTTGTTTCATACATTTTAATTGACTTTTTTTGTAAAATGTGCTAACAATGGTTTGCATTCCATAGCCTTACCTAGTGCTGAGGGGGAGAAGAGGCAACACAGTGTTCTGAATTCTGTTTTGAATATCTACATAGTTGCTGCTTAATTCAAATTAATCACTGCATCTCAATTATTGTCATAGTCAACTAAGCCTTTTTTCTAAACGTTGAATATATTTGTGATATTTTAATAGTGTAAAGTAGGATACCAAGTTAATAAAAAGATAAGGCCCACTGGGTTTGCAATCTAGGAGTGATAAATAGGCACAGATGCACTTAGATTTTAAGGGTTTTAATAATAGCTATAGATGATCAAAAGAGAGCCTGTGTAGTTTATGTGATCAACATATGTAAGAACACAGGTCTTAATTATTTAATTTCATGTTCTTACTGACTTTACAAATTGATGGGGAAAAAAACGGAGGAGCTAAGAGAGAAGTTAAGAAACAATAAATGGACGAGAGGGCATAATGCAATGAATAGAGAAAGGATTTGGAAGTAAAGAGTATAAGGGAAGGTAGAAGATTTTGAGGGTTCATGATAGAGCAGAGCTGGATTACAGTTCTACAGGTTGGTGGAAAATGTGTAATTGTATATAGCTGAAGCCTCACTTTGTGAATTGGAATCCTGTGAAGTAAAATACCTCAAATGACCAAGTTACCATAAAGAAGATATGGTGGTGCAATATATGTATTTCTATATATTTGTTTTCCCAAAATGGCCCATGAGTAAAATAGGCTTTCAGAAATGTCCCACTATTATTACAAATACAATTCAAAAAGCAAGCTATTCATTACCCCTGAACTGGACTAGTCTTAGGGTTAATTCATTGTGCTCTTCCTGAGGATCATTTTTACCTAGGGCAGACTTAGTTTCTCAGTACAAGAGTTTTAATAGCTGTTCAGTGTAACTTCACACTGAAGTTTGTTATTCTCACCCATCATATTTTTATCACAAATGTGTCGCTCTGGAAGGAGAAGCTCACTTTCCCAGTATCGTTCCCACTTTAATTCTTGCAAAATGTAATTTGGATCATGGGATGCTACTAATAACTTGTGAAGTCTGACTTCTATTTTAAATCTTCCTTTTTAATAACACCTCATCTTGTTTTTGAAATGCACAGAAGCTCTGAAAATTCTGCCTCTCTTTAATTTGTTGATTTCTGAAAAGCTATGAGGTGGAGAAGGTTAGTGTGGCTTTTAGATTGTTCATTCATCCAGTCTCTACCTCATTTGTCTTTCAAATGATTCAGGACTTTATAGCGTTGGTTGCATACTTTCCATATTTTCACTATCAGTATTTTGCATATCATTTGATGCACATAAAAACAGGTACACACATACATATAAGACATATGCTATTTTTTATGACTTTCTTATCCAGGTGCCGAGTACAATGACTTTCATATAGTAAATTCTCTATAAATATCTGAGATTAGGAATTAAATACAATCAGTGATTTCTACTACATTTTGTTTTAGACTTTTGACTCTAAAGAGAATAATTTATTTGTACTAATTTCTTAAAAAAAAAACCTTTCTACTATTGAGTCATGTGAAGCAGGGCATGTTGAAAAATGTTATTCAGCTACCTTTTGCCACCTGTATTCAGTAATAATTTTGGACAAGTGCATGGGCCACTCAATTTACCTCTGAGCCGTTGATGAGCTCACTTTTTAACCAGAGTATGCAAAATTGTATATGGAGCACTCAATGCAAAAATCCTTGAATTTTAATCATGATCTAAGCTGTACTTGTCATAATATCAGCATAGGATGCTTGTGCATTCTAGACCTGAAAATTATGGTCAGCATTTCTTATGTAGTTGCATAAGTTAAATTTTTCCAGAGAAAGAACCAATAGAAGATCTTTCTCCTTTCTTTCTCTTTTTCTCTCTAAATATACTTAAAGAAACATTTCTAGTTATAGTTCCATCAATATATTTTTAATCTATATTTGTCTATATCAAGAAATCTATTGGTTTTGTTTTTCTATATAAGTATGTATATATACACATACATATATACATATATGCACACACACACACACACACACACACACACACTTATCCCTAAGTTCTGCATTCAATAAGATGGGAGATTCAGGGAGAGAGCTGTTGGTATGGGTCCTATTCAAGCCTGAGTCTGAAGGCAGGAGAACACCAGTGTTTTAGACAATAGGCAGGTAGGCAGAGAAGCAAATTTTCCCTTCCTCAGCCTTTTTCTTCAACCTGGGCTTCAGAGATTGGATGAGTCACACCCATACTAGCGAGGGCAATTTGTTTACTCAGTCTATCAAGTCAGTCCTTAATTTCATTCAACAGTGTCCTTACAGAATGATGTCTAACCAAATGTCTGGGCACACCATGACGCAAGTTGCAAAGTTTAACCATTACAATAGCCACCATCCAAAAAACAACTTCCAGTCAATTAAAAGCATTTACTGAAATGGTGTATGAGTTAATGTTGCTATCCATATTGTCAGAAACATCAATAAAATGAGATGCAATTAGAAATAAACATTTCTGGATGTTGTTCCTATGATCATAAGTCTACACTTAGTAAGAATTTTCATTGCTCTAGTAATGTCTCCATCAGACAAGAGTATTTGTGAAGATCCTCACAGATTTTCCCTGAGTATAGTGAAGACCATGAACCACATCCACATTCCAGCCAGCTCCATGCAGGACTGCCATCTTCAGCTGTGAGAGATTCTGCAATCTGAGTTCCAAGCTTTTAATCTCTTGCATTGTACCTATTAAAACTCTGAGAACAAGTTCGAAAAGTAAGCAGCTCAATCATTGCTCTCCTTTTCTACAAGTAAAGAATAAAGCGTTGAGAGGTCAGATGAACACCTGGGTTACCAGGATTAATTGTAGCAAAGCTGGGGAGCCCAGTGCTACGTGTTGGACTGTCAAGTTCATTACTTGGTTCTGTGATTTAATTCTTTATACTCTTTTACGGCTTTGGTTTCCTTTTACCCTTTTCCCAAGGTTTTTAGAAGGCTCTGACCTAAGAGTTTAATTTCGTTTTTTGGGTTTTTGTTTGTTTGTTTGTTTTTTGTTTTTTGGTCTTTTTTTGCCGGCCAGCTTAGTTCTCATCAATGACTGCCATCAAAAATGCTGACCGTGAATTTCAGAACCGATCAGTTCAAACCTTCCCTGCAGGTTGAAAAGTCAGATCTCACATTTTGCACATCCACCTCTGAAGAATGTGGCTGCTGCTTCTCACTTTGTGGGACATACATCACTTTTAAAAGGCTACCGCTGCCTCTTGGCATGCTGAGAACTGATTGGTGGATACACCAGGTTTCACTTGCTCGTGATCATCAGAGAATTCTGAGGCAAAAGCTTTTGCTTTTCTCCCTTGAGGACGACCATTGACAGTCCTGTTTCCTTATTTAAAATCACTCCCTAGAGAAAATTAAAGCATCATTTGTTTTGCTTCCTCTAACAATCTGTGGTGACTTCCAGCCCCTACCTACCTTGAAAAGCAAAAACCACATCCCTTTCCCCTTACCAAGTCAGTTGTGGTACATCGGCCCTTCCTTCCTGAAGCTGTTGTGTTCTGATTCCTTGAAGGCACTCCATATTTACCCTTTCTTTTAATCTTCAATCTCCACACTTCATTCTGGAGAGGGAGAGATAAAGCCGGGGTACCAGCTCATTCCTGGGCTTTCTAAACACCCTACTGTCGGCACATTTATATTAAATATTGATTTCTGTTTAATAGAATAAGCCAGGAAAAAATCACACTTTTTGTTGGCGTTCAAAGGATAAACCATAAAAGCCATTAAGAAGAACTATAAGCGTGAGGATGATTAATGGGACTTGAGGTGCTGTCCACCGACTATTTCCAGATAATGTCTTTGAGAGATTCCACTGCTTCTGGCTCCTGTTCAGAGCTATTTATTTGCAAGGTGAAATTCTGAGTAATGATGTTTTCTGTGTAGCCCTGACTGACAGTGTTAAAGAGCCAGAACTGGAAGGCCCTGAACTAGGATCTTAAAGGGGTTGTTCTGTGGAGTTGCTAGGATACTTTAGTGATTGCTTTAAAAGACAATATGTGTGCCCTGGAAATGCTCCACCCTCTGTGAGGCATGAGCCTCCTCTCCAGGAGGACCTGCTGGGCTTAAGATTTATAGGAAAGAAGTGATTATCAAGAAGTATTGATTCCCAACTTCCGCAAAACCAGTGTGATTTTTTTTTTCTTGCTTACATTGGACTTAGTTTGGACTTGGGCAGTAGTGAGAACCTGAAAACAATGTCCTGTCAGGACCTGAAAGAACTGTGGCTTGCATTTTTATGTTTTAAATTTGAAAGGATCTTATGCAAAGTACTTGAAACTCTCTATTGTTTCTCAAATTGTATTTGTTAAAATAAGCCCCATCTGTGCTTCTGAGTGCAAATTTCAACAATTATTTATTGACACCCAGGCTGCAATACCATGGTACATATGTAACTGTGACCTTTGGTGCCTGATAGTAAAAAAAACAGAGGAACCCAAACTGTTGTTATGGTAAAGCATGACACTGCCCAAAGGATGCCACAGAAGAGAAGTTTAATAAATACTAATAAAAAAAATAAACTGATGGGTAGACAGATAGATGGATGAGTAAACAAATGGGAGCTATTTTTTGAGCACCTATAATATTGTATAATCAGTGATTTATCTAACAAATTGCAAATTTGATATTCTTATTTACATTGTGTAGAAGAATGAATTCAGACTCAGAAGTGACTCGATTAAGGCAATGAAGACAGGGTTTACATGCAAGACTATTTCAATTTTAAGTCTAGCAAAGAAAAAGATGGGTTCAAAAGTATGTATCTCCTTAATACAGCAAGAATAACTTGTATTTTCTATTTTTTATAAAGCAAATAGTAATTTATTTGTGCAAAAATGGAAAGTTTCATGGATTTCAAAGTACATATTCCCTTTTCTTTAGGTATGTTAAAATACACTACTTGGCATGCTTTAAAGTTTATATTGATTATATTCCAGAAAATCTTAAAACTCCATTAGGAATCTGAGACTACTCCTTAAACATTTACTTGGGCTGGTATGTGTCTTAAATCATACCTGTGAGTTGGTGAAGTGGGAAATGGGCTCTGTGGTGATTAATAAAGGCCTTTTTAGTTGGGTTGAGCTGTATCTACATTTCTCAACCTTTGTTTACACTTTGACGCACTCCAAGTGAACATCCTTAATTTCTAGTACACTCCTGTGCTCCAGAGCTCTGTTAGTGTCAGGCTGCTCCCCTGAAAACAGATTGTCAGAGCAGTTTTTTTCATTAACCCACCTTAAGGCTTTATTCTTAGGTCTCTTTCAGTCCCATGTTGCCTTACCAAGGCCCATCTCTTGGTGGTTTTACCTGTCTGTTCTGATCAGTGATAACAACTTTGTTTTCTCCTGAGACTCAGAAGCAAGAACATGGACAGACTATTTCCTAAGGAAAAAAACTCAGACATTCCTTCTGAGAATATTCCCAAAGAATTTGAGGTCAAAGTACAACAAAAATTGTTCCTTTAGGAAAATTGAGGAGGTGGGGGGAGAGAGAGAAGGAAAGACTGTTCCTTAATTACTCCTTTGGATAATTTCAGTGACTATTTTCTGCCAACTCTGTACAGGTTTCTTCAAAGTAATCAGCAATGCCATTTTGACAGCCAGGATCCACATAGATTTTCTATCATCCCAGCGAGGCTCTGATCGTTTATCACTGAAAATAATAATGATAATAATAATAATAGTGAAAATACCCACACCAGTTATGATTGACAAAATGTCATGAGGAGAAAAGAAGGATATAATTGATTTCAGTCATTAAATATAGATAGAGATGGTGGAGGGGGACCTGTACCCTGCAAGGACACATCCCTCTTTTAATGGAGAATAACAGGAAACTTAACCAGGGCAGGTGTGAAAGCAGACACTTGATTCGGTATGACAGGGTAATTAGTTATTTCTTCAGTTACTCATTTTTAAAATGCCCCAGGGCCAAGGAAGAGAGATAAATTTGTTATATCGAGCAACTTTTTATATTTTTAAGCAAATATACTATACAACGCTATTGATATTTTGATTGTATTTCAATCCTCTCATACGTTTTTCTCTTACTTATATTTTTATTTGCTTTAGTTACTTTTCATCTCTTTTCATATTTCTTTAGAATTTTTTTCAATAGCTTTTTAAAAAAAATAATACTATCTTTCCTTTTTTCTCCTCCCTGAATTTTTTCACCCCATTCTTCAGATTAATTTTTTATCTTTCTTCATTTAACTTTTTTTGGGGGGAGTTACTAGGGGTTGAACCCAGGAGTGCTCTACCACTGAGCTACATCTCCACCCCTTTTACTTTTTAATTTTAAGGTGGAGGCTTGCTAAATTTTCCAGGAAGACTTTGAACTTGGCCTCAGCCTTCCATGTCACAGAGATTACAGATGTGCACCACCGTGGTAGTTTTCTACAGTTTGTGTTGGCTTTCTTTGTACTGTTTTTCTCCCCCTTATTCCTCTTCTGTGTTCTTCCCCCTTCCCTTTTGCTTGTATCTTGTACAAAATATGTCCCTTCCTTTTTGCTGTGCCATACCTCTCTACCACCCTATTGGGCAACAAGGAATGCTTTGTCCCCTGAATGAATGATGACAATCCCAGATGAATGTGCAATCCAGTCTATTTTCTTTGAGGACCAAGGTGCAATAAGGAGCCCGAAGCACTTGGGCACTGGGGGTCTGGTAGGTCAACTAGACATGCAGGGGCCCTTGGACCTAGAAAGAAACTAAAATGGTTTACTTGAGAGAAAGCATATCACCTAGCTTGTTTCTAGACTCATTTGTCGCAAACATTATTTAAATGTTTAATTTTTAATTTGAATGTATAGAAATATTGATGAAAGAGAGAGAACAATAAGCAGAATTACGAAGTCGTTCAAATGGAATTTTCATGAAGCTTAAATTCAGCCCAGCTAGCAAAATTATCACAGGAATCCTTTCGTGGACTTTTGGTCACCAGTCTTGGAAGAAAAACAGCTTCTTTCTTGACAGAATAAGAGCCTCAACCTGAAGGAAATCCTCAACTTTCATAAGACAACAAATGGGATGTGATATTATGGACACTTCCCCATTGCAGGGCTTGGGTTTTAGGACAGCCAACAGAGCTTGCAAGGAAACACATGATGTGGGGTGGGTGTAAATTGCCTCTGCAGTGCTGGCCACGGGAATTTCCCAAGTAATGGTGCTTTTTTTGTTTTTTTGAACAGAGACACTTTCATCCTAAGATGTAACTAATGGTACTGAGTGATGCCAGAAAACAAAATGGCAGGACAAAAAGAGAAATGGAGTATTCAGGATGGTAGCAAAATCAGGAATGCAAAGCCCTATTCACCGGTTCCTTTATTTACTCCATCATCATATTACAGAAACAAATTCGACACCTAAGAAAAGCAGCTAAGATAATTTTCTAAAGTCAGAAACATCAGCAATCTCTTATCTTTTGCATCTGGCTAACAGCAGACTTAAAGTTCTTCCTATGAATTGAGAATGAATGCAGTGCCTGGCTTCAGGGCTTGTTAAGGATCCAGTGGTTTAAAATGTAAGCCTGTGCCTTTTATGAGCTATGCAAACTGGCACCTTGTTGAGTGACGTCCTGTTGTAACCTTACAGCTTACCAGGTGGGGAGGGTCTCATCAAATGATTATGTACACAGAAGCCTTTAGACTTGTGATTAGTTTACGAACATGCCTGATCTGAAGCAGCTCAATGCATCTGGTCTCTTGGAAAACAGTCACGTTTCCGGAGGTGAATTTAATGACACAGGCAGAATACTTAGGAAAAAAGAACTCCTGTCTTAATATTCTTTTAGAGTACAGGTTATATTCTTTTGAATATATTTAAAAGGTGAAAAGTATGTTTCCTTTGGTTCATCCTCTTAAATAATTTTTCAGTACAAACAGTGTGGCAATGTTCTAGGAGCAAACAAACTGATAAAAGCTCTTCCCTTGAAGAAAACAGATAAATAATTTAAAATGACATAGTATGTTAGAAAGTAATTAGTGCCACTGAGGAAAAACAAAGTGTGAAGTGGGTAAAGAAGACCTTTCAGTGTGGATGGGACTGAATTTGGAAATAAGGAAAATTCAGCCAGAAACAGGTTTGGCAAAGGTTGCTGATACCGTGAAGCGAATTTTATTTAACAATAGATATAAAAGCAAAATAAGGGTACAAATATATTGATGAGATACTGATGAAATACAGGGAATGGTTACTTTTCTGGAGTGTTCTGCAGAGGCAAGGCAACTCCAAGAAGAGCCTCAGAGTGCATTAACCCAGGAAATGGGTGTACGACCTGAGCCAGGCCCTGTGCAGGAAATGAACAGAGAAGGTACCCCGTGTTCCTGGTACTATTCCCACAGAGGGAGACAGACACTAAACAATGGATGTAACAAATAAGTAAATAATATAGCTTTTAAAATGAAATTATTTTTAATTGACAAATGCAAATTGTACATATTTATCTTGTACAATATGTTGTTTTGAAATATGTGTGCTTTGTTCAATGGCTAAATTAAGCTAATTTACATATGTATTACCTCAGTTATCATTTATGTGTATGTGTGTGTGTGTAAAGAGCACTTAAAATCTATTTTCTGTAATTGTCAAGAACGTGGGACACTGTTATTAATCATAGTCATCATTTGGCACAGAGATCCCTCCAGTTTATTGTAACTGAAATTTTGTATCAGTTGATCAACGACTCTCCAACCATCCCCATCCCCCTAGCTCTTGCTAACCACCATTCAACTCTCTGCTTCTTCAACTAGTTTAGATTCCACATGTAAGTCAGATTATGTGCTTCTTATCTTTCTCTGCCTGTTATTTTACTTAGAACAATGTGCCTAAGCTTACCCATTTTGTCCCAAATGAGAGGATTTTCTCCTTTTTTTCTGGTTGGCTAGTATTCCATTGTGTATGAGTACCACATTTTCTTTATCCATAGATTCCCTCGTGGACACTTAGACTGGTTCTGAATGTTGCAAATTATGAACAGTAGGAGGTAGAAATTTATTCAACATGCTGAGTTTATTTCCTTTGAATACCCAGTTGTGGTATTACTGGATCATCTGGGAGTTCTATATTTAATTTTTGAGGAATAATGTTTTCCATAATGGTTATACTATTTTACATTTCTGCAAACAGTGTGTGAGGGATCCCTTTTCTCCAAACATCAGCCAACACTTTAATATTCTTTTTCTTTTTTTTTAAATAATCGCCATTGTGACACATGAGTAAATAATATGGTAGTTATTGGCTTAATTTACTGTTGATAAGTGGATTGGCAGTGTGGAGGCCACAATCTTACATTTGCTGGAAAGAGTTTATACAGGAATAGAATCAAACTGACTCTCTGGAACTATTAGGCCTCTGTCCCTTAGCAATGTAATTAAATTTCCCCAATGTCACCTCTCTTACCTTTAAAATGGAATTCAAATCTCTTGGATATGGTCGCTGAAATAATGTCATGTAAAAAGATCTAACTAGTGTCACAGCTTATAAGAGACTATACATGTAACTACTAATCCTAATCATTGTTGAATGCAGTAATAATTATGATTTCTACATGGACTTGAAAATATAATGTTTGTTTTTTTCTCAAACATATATCATTATTTTGTGTCATTCTTTGAAAATGTATATAAGAAGGATGGTACATACATCTGTGCTCAGCTGCCAGTGCAGCCTAGTATGTTTCTGAACATGAAGTACCAAATTACCAGGCCTCCTTTGTGCAAAGTATATTTGGAATACATCAAGAGGTGCAGACAATTTGCTAAAACCTCTCTATCCTTTAAGAATTTAGTTGAGAAAACATTTCACATAATATCATTAACAATGTGAGGTAGTAGATCGAATCAAATGAGGGGTAGAGATGTGGCTATGAAATTTCTTGTATTTCTCATTATGGAGATGGTATTACTAAGCCCATATTATCAAGTTATGTTTAAGTTATGACCCATTTTAGGTGGCGCAGTGATACACGTCTGTAATCCCAGTGGATTGGGAGGCTGAGGTAAGAGAATCAATTGTGAGTTAAAAGCCAGTCTCAGAAATGGTGAGAAGCTAAGAAATCAGTGAGACCCTGTCTCTAAATAAAATACAAAATAGAGATGGAGATGTGGCTCAGTGGTCGTGTGCCCCTGAGTTCAATCCCTAGTACCCCCTCAAAAAGAAAGATCCATGTTTTGGTTTTGATATGAGGTAGCCCACAATCTCAAGTGTGAGCCAATGCAAGAAAGCTTGAAGGGGAAATAATTGCATTATGAGAGCCTTAACCTAATCAGTGCATTAATCCACTGACAAGGATTTGCTGGGTGGTAATTGTAGGCTGGTGGGCTGTGGCTGGAGGGGTGACTTTTAGGTTTGTATTTTCTCCACGGTGAATAGAGTCTCTCTCTGCTTCCTGGGTGCCATGTTCCCAGCTGCTTTCCTCCACCACACTCTTCTGCCATGATGTTGTGTCTCACCTCAGGCCCTAAGGAATGGAGTCAGCCATTTATGGGCTAAGACCTTTAAAACCATGAGCCCTGAAGTAAACTTTTTCTTCTCTAAAATTGTTCTTGTCAGATCTCTTGGTCACAGCAGCGAAAAGGGTAAATAAAACAATATATTATTCCACCACCATTTTTTCTCTTCTTTCTTTCTTTTTTTTTTTTTTTTTTTTTGTGTGTGTGTGTTTGTGTGTGGTGCTAGGTATTGAACCCAGATCCGTGTGAATGCTGAGCAAGTGAACTACCACTGAGCTACATTTCCAAACCCCACCACTTTCTATTTATCAATTCAGGGTCATTCCTCATAGGTTGTAGATTTTTTTTTTCAGATGCAACTCTATATTTACCTATTTACTCTCATAATGTTCAAAGATGATTGTGTGCTGCTTTCACTTACAGTACTATACAACCCAAATGGTTCCCTCCAGGCCCTCTTCCTCTTCCCTGGGCATTTTGGTGTCAGGGAATGTGGAAGCATCAACTCTTCACTCTTGGGTCTGTCACCTAAACGGACATTCAATATTTATTCACTTCTTTAACAGCTTTAGGTCAGGCCCTGGATGTACCTTCTTGCTATAACACATGTGCTCTTGAGAAAGGAAGACATTTTGATATACCGTCTCAGTTTTTCCTGCCAACCACATAGCATAGGAATGGTAGAGATGGGTGCCCTGTGATACATTTTTGTTTCTTCTCTCAGCTCCTATTCTGAGCTCCAGCTCTCTCTTTTTATGAACTACCCCTTTCTCCATGTGATTAGGGAGTGATCACTTCCCCATCCTTTGTAGAATTCACCTGTGGTCTCTGATTTATTTGTCCTTCTTCAAAAGGGTTAATGCTTACTATAGGATCCACAGCAGCATATTCGTCCACCTGCTCTGCAGGTGAATTTGAGATCAAGTAAACACATACACACACATGTCCACTAACCCTCAAAAATAAAAAAAAAAAATCACAACAACAAGACAGCCAAATCCACATCAAGCAATACAAGTCTATTATTTTCATAGTATCATATGGTCTGATTGTCCTTGTCAAGATGTATCCAAGGACCATCCATACCCTCTCTTTTATCATCTCCAGGTTCCCAAGCCATGGTCCTAATTCTAAGAGAATCAGTGACCTTTTAGAATGTCTTCCGAAACAGAAATTTGACGTAAAAGTTTTCTTTCTCACAACCAAGAAAAAAATCTTAGACTCTGCTTTACACTTCACTAGAACTATTCTCTCATTCCCATGAGACCCAATTAAGGAAGAAAACAAATTTCATTTCAATTATTTAAATAATGTTTACATTGACACCATATAGAAAAGTTGAGTAGATACTCAAAATCCACTAAGGCTTGTCAGGATTTAGGGTACAAATCATCTGGTGATTCATATGGTTTTATTTTACTGAAGTTAATGCAGTCTGTGATGCCAACTACATATAACATGTCTTTATTTATTATATTTTAAAACTCATGTGTTTTGTCAGCTATTTCTTTGCTGTAGCTAAAAGATGTGACAAGTCAGCATAGAGGAGAGAAAGCTTATTTTGGCTCATGGTTTCAGAGGTTCAGTCCATGGCTGGCTGACTTCATAGCTCTTGGCCCAAGGTGAGGCAGAACATCATGGAAGAATGTCATAGTAGAGAGAAGATGCTTAGGACATGGTAACCATGAAGCAAAGAGAGAGTACCACTCATCAGGGAGAAAATATAAACCTCAAAGGCAGGACCCCAGGGACCTATTTCCTCCAGCCTCATCCTACTTACCTACAGTTGCCACCCAGTTTATCCATAGCAGTGGATCAATGCACTAATTAGGTCACACCTATCATAATTTAATCATTTCACCTCTGAATTTTGTTTTCATTGGTTCACATGTTAGCTTTTAGGGGACACTTCATATCTAAACCATAATATCATGGAAACAGTGGAAAATATTAGAAGCCAAGCATGATCTCATGGGCTAAAAATGTACTTCCTTCCACTGTTTCTGTCCTCATTGCCCAAATGTGAGAAATTGAGAAAGACAGCTGTTGATGCCTTGGTTTCTCCATGTGTGAAACTGATAAAATAATGCCTCCTCCCGATTTTTAACAATAGTGGAGAAACTTAATAATTTAATGCTAGCAAGGCACTTTGCACTCTCAGAGTATCTTTCACTAAAGAACATCAAGGCATTATCACATCTATTATTAATAAAGAAGAGTGGCCTGAACATGGAGCCCCAAGAGAAGAACTCCTTTGTCACTTCTCTATATGCACACTGGTACTATTTTCTATGACCCTCTCCACTATGCTGTGCAACTACATGCTTATTAACCTAGATAATAACACCATTTTGAACTTTTCCAGTACCTTTCATTTGGGGAACTCCAAATGCCTTGACAGCACTATTAAATCAAGCATCCTTCCATGGAGTTAAAGTGTCATGAGGACCACTGTGCTTAACAGAGAAGTGGGTTGAGGATCAGAGAATTAGGGGCAAGAGTTAGTTCTAATTTCCTGAGCCAGAACACTAACTAGGTTTCCATCCCTGCCCCAGAAATGAGTAACCCCTCAGATTCGTGGGTCTCTCCATCCTCTCTTCCTGGATGCCCAGTCTAAAATGCTAGAAAATTGCAGTGGATTCATGGCATGTTCTATTTTCAGCTACTTCCATAAAGAAATCAATTAAATGTGTCTGACAGTCTGCTTTTCCTGAAGCTCTGCTGGCAGAGGGTTTAACTTTATATCATCTTTCACAGTCCCAAAACAAAACAACCATTTTATTTCATCCTCAATGAAAGTAACTTCTATTTATCTTGGTGAGGTTCCCATTCTAGCTAATCTACAGTCACCAGTCAGATCGCCTTTGTTCTCAGCACTTTCTGCTACTGCATCTTGGTGCCTGAGACTCTGAGTCTGTGACAGAGGAAGCAGCGTCTTGTCATTTTAATGAATTGAGTTCTCTTCCAGTGCCACACTTCCCAACATCAGTCCATTTCCATAACCATCAAGATGTCAGATGTAAAATAAAACTAGCTGCAACATAGCGCTGTGCACAAAGCAATTCAGATTATTACTGAATTATGTGGTTGGAAAAACTTGGAGACTTTGCTTCTCTGTAACTTTTTGAGATTACCCTCTAATTGAACCAAAATTTTCAAAAATTATAACAGAGTTTTTAAAGTACAAGGAGTTTAAACCTCAGCAAGGGGAAGTAAAGGAGATGTGGCAGGAGATATGTTAAGGAAATGTCTGGGACTGGGCTATTTTCTTTCAATACTGTCCTCTTGGCTGCTTCTCACACCTTTAGAAGTTTATCACTGAATACAAATGAGCAGAGGCATAATGTGGAAAGAAGGACAAGGGATTTGAAATCAAAATATACAGAATCAGGTTCAGAGCTTTGCGACCTCAAGAAAGGTGTTAAGTGTCTCGGAATCTAGTTTTACATACTCATCTCTGAATTGAGAGTAATGAAATCAAGTGTGCCTCCATGTACCTCACAGTGTGGAAACGATAGCTTGTATGATAGCATTTGAAAGTCCTTTGTGTAATCTAAAGTGTTGTGCAAGCATTCATCATTATTACCATTGTTAGTTGAAACTAAACCTCACTACAAAGGAAAATCCACAGCAAACAAAAAGTAATGTATCCAAAACAACATAGAAAATAAGGATTTCAAAATTCACAATTGTCCCTTGTCTATTAAGTTGCCTCATCCCTTCTTTGAATTACAACTCCAGTTGAAAAAGTCAAAAATTGGCAAAAAAAAGTAGTAAGACTTGCAGATGACCAATCAGGAATCTTTTCTTGACACAATGCTTCAGAAGAGCCATCTGCCTTGCTGCTTAGGTGTTAGAGTAAAGGTGTATTTGTAGCTTAATATGATCAGAAGTAGCATATGATGATTTAGGGATGGACTTCATCACATCCCCTTTGGTTTTGTGGAATTCCTAGTTTCACAAAGAATATACATGGACAAACGATTTAACCTTTTTCTGCCTCAGTTTTCTCATGAATAAAACAACTTATACTCTTTTGTAACTTGACCACATAATGTAAGAATCAAAAGCGACTCTACGTGCAAGGCTGTAGAAATGGTCGCTGTAATTTAAGATCTCATTAACATGAATTCCTGCTTTTTTTGTTCTATCATTTTTAGGCTATTTTTCTTACTGAGGGGCAGAGAAAATGAGGGCTAGTGCTGAAATTAAGAGTCCAAGGAGTTGGAATTTGTAAGAGTAACAGGATAAAGTGAAATATGAAAAAAAAAAAAATGTCAGCTGACCAACAGGAATAAACAGATTCCTGGCAAGAGCCATTATTAGATCGTGGAATTGCCTCTCTCAGGAAGTGGTAGAAACATTTACTGCTCAACTGGATAAAATACTCTCGGGGGCCAGATGACCTGCCATTTCCTTCTACATTATCTATGAGTTTTTCCTAATAATAATAAAACCACTGAAATTGGCTCCTGAGCTATAATCACTCATGTATAGGTTTGAGCTGCATCGTAATTACAACTGGCCATGTTCTCGGATGATTATTCTCTGTTTGGCCTTGGTCTTTGGGACTCCCCAATCTGCTTATTGCTTGATCTGAATCTATAGAGGACCACATTAGCATCTACACTGGTGTTACAAGCATTTCATAACATTGCTGGTTTTTCAACAATAAGCTGAGTTCTATCAGCTTCAGAGACACCATGAAAATATTCTGCTGTTTAAATGCTAATGGAAGGAACTAGAAGAGACGGTGGCTGCCCAGGAGCTGTATTTCCTCTGCTGGGTTGAGCATATGATTCAGTCTCCTATTTGTTCAAACGTAGTAAACATTTTTCATGGATTTTTTTATAGTGTTTGCAAAAATGCCTCCTAAGCAGAAATGGAAAAATACACTTTCCTCTTTGTACCGTTTTCAAAAATATTCCTTTTGAATTGAAAAATGCTTATGGGAGAATGATGAACAAGCCATATTTGATAGTTACAACTGTGCTATTTACTTGTTACTAAATTCAGTGCATAAGGAGAAATACATATATATATCCACATGTACATATGTGTGTATATATTGTCTCATGCTACATGACATTTCAGTAAATGATGGACCACATATATGAGGGTGATCACAAAACCTATAAAGGAGCAGAAAAATTCCTATTGCTAAGTGCCATCATAGTGGTCCTAAGGTCAACACAACTTGTTACTCATATGTTTATAGCAATGCTATAAGTAGACAAATCTACTGTGCTTCCAGCCACATAAAAGCATAGCACATATAGTACATAATACTTGATAAGGATTGACTGTGTTACAGATATATGTATGTACTATCCTATGCTTTTCAATATTATTATAGAGTGTAGTTGTATTTATGGGAAAACGTTTACTGTAAAACAGTGTGCTGTGTTATGCTGGCAGCAGCCTCATACATCTCTTGTTTACTGTATCTCTTGATTTCATCAAGACGCCACATTGAGTGATTGACTACACTGTCTAGGTTTGGCACACTCTGGTGTTCACACAATGATGAAACCGCCTAACGATGCATTCATCAGGATGTATTGCAGTCATTAAGCAACACATGACTATGAATGTATATATAGATGTGGGTGTATACATATGTGTGTGTGTGTGTATATCTTTTTCTTTCTTTCTTTTTTTTTTTTTTTTTTTGGATGTTGAGCTCTGTCAGATGGTAAAAATCCCCACAAAAGGTGTGTTTTCAATAAATCCATCATGTTTAGAATTCTATCCTTTACTTACCTACCTGTCCCCCTGAAAAAGCAAACAAAAAACCTCTCATTTTCAGAATCACAAAGAATAATGTTTTTAAAAAAGATTCTTAAAAAAGAATCACAATGCCAGTTTCAGGAAATCAGAACCTGAAATGCTGACTCATAACAGAAGGACTCAGGACTGACCAAGCTTGGGTTCACATGACAGTTCTCCACTTCTTTAAGCCAGCATTCTTCTTCCCTCCCCTTTACGCCACTGCTCTAAGGGCTTCCCTTATTATGTTGCTCTGTTTAGCTATCCTAGGGAAGATTCCCAAAGAGCCCAATATAGAAAAACAACATTTTGAATGACCAAAGAAATCATTTTCAAATGAGATCTTTTCTTTGAGATTTTTTCTTCTTCTTTTTTTTTTTTTTTTTTTTTTTTTTTTTTGTACTCTGAAGTACATTTTCCTATCCTGTCTCATGTTTGTAGTTTTATTCAAATTTATTGAATTCCTACTTGCATTTTCAATTAGACTCTACTATTTATAGATGTCTGATGGCAAAGGATTTTTCATACTTGATCTTTACCTACTGTCTTGCAGTTAAAATGTTTCTATTTGATAATTCAAAGCACTACTCAGGCTTTGTGGAAAGGAAATATATATATATATATATATATATATATATATATATATATTTGATTTTATTTTGTAGATCAGGAAACTGAGGCTCAGAGATGTTAAGCAATTTAACTAAAGTTACACAGTGAGTTGGTGACAGATTTGAGCCTTAAACAATCATTCGTCTCTAAATCCAGTGCTGTTTCCATGACACCACAATTGCTGCAAGACAGTTTCTGATTCTTTGATGTACTTTACAATATTTCTGCCTGAGCTCTAAACTCACCTGTGTCTGTCTGGCAGAAAACTTACTGCCTCTTGATGTCCTGCCATTTTGGCTGCTGTGACTTACAAAGATCCGCAGTTCAAAATATGTGAAGCTTTCAGTCAGTCAACCAATTCAAAAATGTTATTGAATACCTAGGAGGCACCAGGTTCTTGCTTCTCTTTGTCAGTAAATACAATCCAGGTATTAGAAATGCCTCTGACTGTCAGGAGGCTTAAACCTGGGAGATATAAATCAGAGTTCTGAACACTGAAAACAACAGCCACAAAATGGGGGTGTAGAGGTGACCAAGGAAAGGGGAAGTAGAAGAAAGGACACAGGGAGCATCTGGTTAGTAGGGGAAGAAATGGACTCATGGCATGTGAACTGGTGGAAGAACAGAGAGGCTAACTGTGAAGAACTAGACATAATGGTGGTATGAGAAGCATGATGGAAATTTGATAGGAGCATGAGAGGAATATGATTAGGATACGAGATGGACACAGTGGTGACATGATAGTGACACCAGGAGCAAAATGATGGGATCATGGAGGACATGAGGGAATGAAGGGGCATGAAGGGGACATGAGGGGGCACTGATGGAGAAAAGCCGTGGAATGGATGAGTTAGAGTTCACTTCTCTGTTTTGTGGGCAAGTATAGAATAAAGCCAGAAGCAAAGGATTTGTTCAACTGAAGGATGTAATCAAAAGATGGATGGAGCCTAAAATATGAAAACAGTTCAGGCTGATTCATTAATCACCTGTGGTCATTGTTGTTGCTTAGCATGGAGGAGCTTGCCTTAATTCCGTTAGTTATGTTGTGCATTTTGACACAGGCCTTCCAGCCTGTGGAGGTATTGAAAGCTTCTTCTACTGGAGTCATTTTGATGGAGCCACATGGGTATCTAGGTTCCTAGGAGCCCTCCTAGGACTGCAGCACACCTGCCTTGGATGGAGTCTGATCCCTTTCTTCTTGTTGATTTCATCATTTCATTAACTCTTCAGTTGCCAGTTTCTTCTGTCATCATGTTGCTCCTGTGGGCACAACCATGCCCTGCTGGCAGCTGGCCAAGAACTCAGGTTACCAACCCCATTCTGTGAATGCAGAGCAAAAATAGGGGCGATGGGAAAGACAGACCTTGTGTGGCATTTTACCACCTTGGTCCCAGAATTTGTGGCTTGTCCCAGAGTCTAATCCAATTTTTCATCAAAGATTCATTCAACCCAACTCTTCTCTCTTGACTTTAAAGCCCTGTACCAGGAAAGGCGTGGATATATACCATGCCATATTCTGTATCCTCACCACCCATTCCTACTTTGAACTCAATGTGTTTATTTGTTCAGTTTCCTCTAAGGTTTGTTAATTCATGTCACCATAAAAGGGCAGAGTGAGCTGAATGGGTTCAGGATTCTCTGCAGCAAATACATCAGAGGCAAATAATGCTCCATGCAGTGTAACTGCATGTAGTCAGAATCTGGCCATGGTGACTATTCTGTGGAGTGATATTGATCCTGCCTCCAACCTCAGCCCAACAACAGCAGCGCACACATTTTACTCTGGGAGTCATCCTGAAAGTAGTAAAAGCAATACTAGAGAAAATATTTTCTGAACCTCAAAGAAATATCTTAGTGTAACCATCCAAGATAAGATTTTGCATAAAGGTTTAGCTTTATAAGTTATAATCTTCTTTTATGAAAGAATAGCCAAGAAACTTTAGGTCACACTTGTGTCTAAGGATTTGAAATATTTTAATCCAAAAAGAAAAGCTTTAGGGAAGAGTTTAGCTGCCAGGAGCTTTTTTCTATAACTCTTAAGGATGTGGCAAGTGAAGGCTAGTATGGTCTAGGAGATGGGGCCCATTAAAATCTTATTAACTTGCTTTGAAGTAAAGGTATCTCCATGTCCAAAATATTCTCTCTAACCCACTGTCTTGGTTAGCTGTCGCTATTCTACCTAAGATACTTGGATACACAGTGAGAAAAAACAAAACAAAACTGAACTTTCCTTCTTCATTCCTGAAAGTGTCCTGAATATAGCAATTTGACTTATAAGAAGCCATTACATCTCTCTCCTGTGTATGTGTTTTCCCAATAAATGAAAGATTTAGATGTGATAATCTTCAAGATCCTCTTCAGCCTTGCCCTGTGTGAATATTAAGAACTTTTCTGTATTACTTTTCTTGGTAGGAATTTCAAATACTTTGGGATATTTTAAAACAAAGCCACACTAGAAACAGATGATGAGTCCAGATTACCCAAACCTTTGTGGTTCCCATCTGGGGTGTAAATATAAACAAACAGCTTGCATGCATAAGTGATAAAAAATCTCTGGGTATTTTGGAAAAATACTAATTGCTAAAAGTAATAATATAAAGGAAAAGACATCTCTAAAATGCATGGTTCTAGAATCACAATGCTCCCTTGCCAGCTATTTAAACACTAGATTGTTCTGGATTCTCTCCTGCCTTTTGCCTTTATTGTGCAAAGCTGCATTCCTACTTACAAAGTTGGCAAACATATGAATGGTAAATGATGGATAATCCATATTGAGTGTATACAGAAAAATAAAATTTAACTTAAATGATGTAAAGAAGGGAAAAACACAAAAGGCTGAACAAGTGGCAGCATCCAATAGGATCCTGAAATCCCTCCTTCAGTTACCCATGATTGACTGTGTTTGGAAAATATTCAACAGAAAATTCTGAAAAATAAACAATTCATGAGTTTTAAATTGCATGGTGTTCTGAGTAGTGTGGTGTAATCTTGCAAAGTTCTACTTTACCCTGTCCAAGAAGGCAAATCATCCCTTTGTCCAGCATACCCATGCTGTATGTGGTGCCACCTGCTAATTGCTGAGTAGGTGCCTTGATTATCAGATCCACTGTTACAGTATCACAGTGCTTATGTGCAAGTAACCCTTATCATACTTAATAATGGCCTCACAGAGCAATGGCAGTTTTGCTGGCAATTTGGATATGCTAAATAGGAACCCAAGAGTGCATCCTTAAAATGCAAAGGTGAAAGTTCTTGACATACTCAGGAAAGAAAAAAAAAATGTATGTAGAGATTTCTAAGATCAATGGTGAGAGGGATCTTCTGTGAAATGGTGAAATAAATTTGTGCTTATTTTTCTGTAGCACCTCAAACTGAAAAAGTTAGGGCTACAGTGTATGGTCAGTGCTTAGTCAGCTGTTCACTTCATTTCATCTCATTATGTATGCATTGTATCATCTCACATCCTCCCACAAAAGTGGGCGACTATAGTGCAATAAGATTTGGAGAGAGAGAACACATTCACGTAACAGATGTACCACTTCAGAATATTATACATTTTTAGATATACAAAATTCACATAAAATATCATAGCCTATTTTTATAATTGCTCTATGTTATAATTATTTTATTTCATCAAGAATTATTGTTGTTAATCTTTTCCTGTACCTAACTTATAAATTAAAGTTTGTCATAGGCATGTATGAGGAAAACATAATATATATAGGGTTTGATACTATCTGCAGTTTCAAGCATCCATTGGGGGTCTTGGAATATATCCTTCAAAGATAAGGGGGACCATAGATAAGAGAGGGTTATAAAGCAATTTAGTGAGTTTAAAGAGAGTAAAATTAAAAGAACTTGTAATTAGTGGATCTCCTAGTTTGTGCCAGACACAGTGATACATATACATACAAGTGTTAAGCATATGTGTGTGAAAATGCCCGTATTTGTATTTATATGTATATGCATATGCTTATTAATACATTGTCATTTTGAATACTCAATACCAACTTAACACATAAGCATTATTTCCCTTCTTTACAGCCAAGGAACTTGAGATTCAGAAGTAACTCATTTGATGTCTCTTAGCTAGTAAATGAGGAAACCCAGATTGAAAGCCAGGGCTTTGCCCTAAAAATCATTGTCTTTCCATTATACCCCATTTTCTCAAGTAAGAGCTTGGAGATCCTGAGGGCCCAATTTCATAAACTATTAAAATCAACTTAAATAAATCATGCAAGTTATTTAATAATTTGAGATTTAATTTCTTTATTTGTAAAAAGACATGAAAATATTTACCTCAAAGGACTATTGTCAGGATTAAATCAGATACAGTAAATGAAAATATTCACAAAATTTCTGGCAGGTTGTTGGCTTGTACAGTACAGCATAATCATTACATTTTCTCCAACTCCCTTTGGATTTGAGACTTTTTTTTTCATGTTAGAGGGAAAAATATTCTTCCTCCTACTTGAAAGAAGTAAGCAAATACTTATTGAACACCTTTAATTGCATAATGACATTTTGTGTCAAATTTTAGAGTTGATGGAGGGAATGATTATGAAACTTTTTGCGCAGGACTGTGAGGCTCACCTTTAAGGACATAACATGAATCCCAGTTGTGTAAATGTCCCCAACAGTTCAGTCTGCTTTTTTTGTTACAATTAACTCGGTAAAGCTAAAAATATCCCTAAGCTTTGTCTTTCCTACTGTCTTGATCCCTCCAGTTTGAGTCAGCTTTCCTCCAGGGGATTTGAAAGGGAAAGTTTTCTTCTTGTCATATTCACCTTGAAGCTGGACACAGCAGATTGCGATGGC
Source organism: Marmota flaviventris (assembly GCF_047511675.1). Lineage (NCBI taxonomy): Eukaryota > Metazoa > Chordata > Mammalia > Rodentia > Sciuridae > Marmota > Marmota flaviventris. The sequence goes on along the minus strand of NC_092506.1, from coordinate 117,185,975 downwards.
TTTCTCCATGCATCATGTCTCAATACAGGCCTTCAGGGGACAGGCCTGTTACCTTATCCAGTCTACAAGGGCAGGTAATTTAATAAGGTTACCATATTTTCCCTCTATACAATGACTTAAGAACACCCTTTGAAAACAGTCACATCAAATATTGTTCTGTTTAAAAATCAGTTATTGAATAAAGCAAGTGGGGCACAAACCAGTGGACACTTACTATAACTTAGGTTTTGAGATGAAAACTGGCTCCTCCCCAGGTCTCTGTTCAGAGTCATGCTCAGGCATGTGAGGAATCCCGTGGCTGCAAGTTAGTAAATTCCCTGAAAGAGGATAACATTGATAGATGATCCCAGTAAGGAATCCTTGACTTCCATGCACTCAGTTTTAAAAATAATATTTACTTGCATAATTATATCTTGACTCCTCTAAACTGCTTCCATATGCTAAATCAGCCCTTCCTACTACAGTTGATTAATTAACCTTTGGGGGGAATCTCATGAAGTGTTGTCTGTGGGCCAACAGTCTCGTTTCAGCTGTGTGCGGATCTTTGTACAGCAGTATTTGTGCATTTAATTATGTCAATGCTTGATTTCATTCACTTGCCCTCCTTTTTAATGAATGGAAAGCAGAAAATGAAAGGGTTAGTATTAATGTTAGAAGCTGACATCTCATATTTACAGATAACCTAGCTCATAGTATAGCTGAGGAAATGGTAGAAATAAATAGGCATGTTAGAAGCAGCGAACCTTTATGAAATTAAAAGCAAGGTGAGATACTGGAAACATTAGTGTTGAAAATTGTCTCTGAAATGTGAAGAGTAGTTAAGAGTACGATGGTGTTTGTATTCTTTGTCCTCCTGATCACCTCCTACAAAAAGTTAGCCTGTTGCTGACCTTTGACATTAGAGTCTCATGAAATTTCCAGAATGCTTTGTCTGACCAAGTATGCAGCTGCTGTAACCATCACATTCAGGCTCATCAAGACTCTGGTCTACCTCTTCTGTGAAGGAAGATGATACTCTTGAACACTCTTAGGGAGAGAATATTTCTCTCATTTCCAAAGTCCACATGAGTCTCCTCATTACTAAAAAAAAATATGCTGCAGAGTATCATATCTAATCTCTACAGCTGTATATAGTCTGGGAACCAGTTGACTTAGAAATTGATTCTCTGCGCTGTCAGGCAACAAAATAAGTTGAAGGTTTTCTTCCAATATAGTTATTGGCATTTAAGACATGGTGGCCTAAATCTTTCCTGTGAGGAGCCTCACCTTTGAAAACCTGTTACAGTCCTCAGTACTTCTTTTAGGGTCATGAAACTCAGCAAAGCAGACAAGGTTTACTTGTTGTTTTGAGGCTACAATTGAGTTTTATCCACCCAATTCTTCCTTCAGTCTGCCATTTCCCAAATATATATATGCTTTCATTGTCAAGAATATCATATCACTATTATTTTAAATCATAAAAATTCCAGCTGCATTATTTCATGCTTTTTTTCCCTTTGTGGTTCTAAGCAAATTCTAAAATGAAATGAAGAAAGTAAATATTCATATTTCATGGAGAAATCCAGCCCATTAGAGAAAAAGAGAAAAGAGATAGCTTCAATGTTTAATTTAATCAAAGTATTCTTCGCTCAGAAAATGAAGAGGCTATAGAAAGCTCTTCTGATTTCTGCCTATATATATATTAACAATGTTACTTAAAATCTTTTGCATTTCTATGCTGCATTACCCTATGGTCAAGATTCATTCATGTTAGTTTATGAAACACTGACAAGGGCCCATTGAATTAGATATTAGAATGTGCTTTTAGATGTATTAACAGAAACTTATATTGATGGAGTTTTGCATTTAAAAACACTTGCCTATGTGTTTCTTCAGTTAACATGAGAGAAATTCATAACCTTCATATTGTGTATTAAAAAATCAGGCTCAGACTAATGACTGTCAGTCTGGACTTGGATATGCATATTCTTCCCACCAAAAGCCCTATTAGATTTTTTTTTTTTTTTTTTTTGCAGGGGGCTGGAAGGAGTTTTTCAAATTCTAGGTGAAAGCTCATACCCTTTCAGATGGGTCATTCCCATTGCCCTTAGGTAGTGCCCAGCAATGTTTATTTGGCTGGCTGGTTGTGAGGAAACAACCAGGTGATTTCAGGCTTCAAACTTTCAGTCCTACACTTCCCAGAATTTCCCTCACCCCACTTGGGGGAATGCAGAGGGACTGAATGTTGAATTGATCACCAGTGGCCAGTGATTTAATCAATCCTGCCTATTCAATGATGCTTCCATAAAACCCCTAAAGCACTGGGATTGGAGAGCTTCAGTTTTGATGCACAAGCACATATCACCATGCTAACCAGGGTGGTATTCTTCACCTGCATGGGGATAGAAACTCTTGCAATTTGGACTTTTGAATTTGAATTTTATTTGAATTAATTTGAATTTGAATTAATTTGAATTTTATTCTCTGTGTCTCTTCATCTGACTGTTCATTTGTATTCTTTAAAAACATTGTTTGTGATAAACTGACAATAGTAAAGTGTTTCTTGAAGTCTGGCCAGTCATCCTAGCAAATTATCAGACCCAAGGAGGGGTTCTTGGGATCTCTGTCTTTGTAGCTGGTCAGTGGGACCAGAATGTAGAGTACTTGGGATTGGATCTGAAGTGGGAGCAGCCTTGTGGGATTGAGCGCTTACCTGTGGAATCTGATGCTGAATTTAGGTGAATAATATCAGAATTGAGTTAAGTTGTAGGTAACTCAACTGTTATCCACTAGAGAATATCTTGGTATGTGGGGAAAATTTAGTCAACTCTTGTAAGGGTCCGGTGAAGCATCGGAGGAAGAGACCACCAAGAGACTGACTCATGCAATTGCAGAAGGGGATTTATTTATTGGGGATCCATTCCAGCGCGCTGGGGCTCCGTGCTCACTCAAAAAGGGAGAGCAGCCCAGAGCTCAGAGCTGGGGTTGAACAATGCTTAAGTACACTTTTTTTGGGGGAGGACGGGGACTTTACATACATCACAATCTCATTCAACAAATCACCATACACCGTGGGAAAGTCAAACAACAATTCTTAGAATTGATTAGTACATACATTGGCGGGAACAGGGCAGGCTGGAGTGATAGGTCATTCCTAAGGAGGGGGTTACATTCAAACTGATTGGTTTAGGCCCTGAAATGCCTACATGACAAGCTGCACAGAGCCCTAGGCTATTAATCAACTAAATGGCCAGTAGGGCATTGTCTTAACTGCCTCAGGAATTTCAGGTTCTGGGTGTAACTCAGGCTTTGCAGTTTAGAAGCAGCTTAGAAACTTTACCCTTTCACTCTTAAGAAGGAAACTGAGGCACACATTGATTAAGAAACAAAGAGCTTATTTGAGATGATCAGAGTTGCAGTTCAGAAAAATACAGATTCAAGCAGACTTGATTGTGTGCTTCAGGGTCTAACAGATTTCCACCATTTGAAAGGACAAAACTTCAAATAGGGAGGGGAACCAAATCAGTTGTTTGCCAAGAATTTAGATTTGTGCAGGCAAGGTGGAAAGATGTCTTGCAAAACTGGAGTAATTTAAAGAATGTGCATAAAGCAGTTCACAGGGAGGGGCCAAGGATAAGAACAAAGAAATTCCTGGGAAAGGAAAAGTGCAAGGGGAAAGATGACCTTGAGAGTTAGCTACAGGATTGGAATGTTCCACACTAATGAAAACCATTGCTCTCAGCACAAAAACTAAGGACAGCAAGTTTTGTCCTGCTGGACTCTTAATACATGCTGGGAAAGGTATGTACGTCTGCACAGGGTCAAAAGTTCTCTGAGGTACATGTAACGGAGACTTATAGACCCTCTGTGTCTTCTCTGCCTAATATTTTAGGGATGCCTCAGTCTGCAGTGTCTTTTGATTTTAATTTCTTTCACAAGTCCCTGCATGTTTTGGTCACCAGAAGCATTAAATATGATAGTAAAAACAAACAAACAAACAAAAAACACTTTTGTTAGGTGTTCCATATCTCATAAAGGCAGTAAAAAGAACTGGAGTAGCAATCCGTAATAAAGCATGGATATTACTACAGAGAAATAGTAACAAAACAGCATGGTACTGGTACCAAAACAGGCGGGTGGACCAATGGTACAGAATAGAGGACACAGAAACCAATCCACAAAACTACAACTATCTTATATTTGATAAAGGGGCTAAAAGCATGCAATGGAGGAAGGATAGCATCTTCAACAAATGGTGCTGGGAAAACTGGAAATCCATATGCAACAAAATGAAACTGAATCCCTTTCTCTCTCCATGCACAAAAGTTAACTCAAAATGGATCAAGGAGCTTGATATCAAATCAGAGACACGGCGTCTGATAGAAGAAAAAGTTGGCTACGATCTACATACTGTGGGGTTGGGCTCCAAATTCCTCAATAGGACACCCATAGCACAAGAGTTAATAACCAGAATCAACAAATGGGACTTACTCAAACTAAAAAGTTTTTTTCTCAGCAAAAGAAACAATAAGAGAGGTAAATAGGGAGCCTACATCCTTGGAACTAATCTTTACTCCTCACACTTCAGATAGAGCCCTAATATCCAGAGTATACAAAGAACTCAAAAAATTAGACAATAAGAGAACAAATAACCCAATCAACAAATGGGCCAAGGACCTGAACAGACACTTCTCAGAGGAGGACATACAATCAATCAACAAGTACGTGAAAAAATGCTTACCATCTCTAGCAGTCAGAGAAATGCAAATCAAAACCACCCTAAGATACCATCTCACTCCAGTAAGATTGGCAGCCATTATGAAGTCAAACAACAACAAGTGCTGGCGAGGATGTGGGGAAAAGGGTACACTTGTACATTGCTGGTGGGACTGCAAATTGGTGCAGCCAATTTGGAAAGCAGTATGGAGATTTCTTGGAAAGCTGGGAATGGAACCACCATTTGACCCAGCTATTCCCCTTCTAGGTCTATTCCCTAAAGACCTAAAAAGAGCATGCTACAGGGACACTGCTACATCGATGCTCATAGCAGCACAATTCACAATAGCAAGACTGTGGAACCAACCTAGATGCCCTTCAATAGACGAATAGATAAAAAAAAAATGTGGCATTTATACACAATGGAGTATTACTCTGCATTAAAAAATGACAAAATCATAGAATTTGCAGGGAAATGGATGGCATTAGAGCACATTATGCTAAGTGAAGCTAGCCAATCCCTAAAAATCAAATGCCAAATGTCTTCTTTGATATAAGGAGAGTAACTAAGAACAGAGTAGGGACGAAGAGCATGAGAAGAAGATTAACATTAAACAGGGATGAGAGGTGGGAGCGAAAGGGAGAGAGAAGGGAAATTGCATGGAAATGGAAGGAGACCCTCAGGGTTATACAAAAGTACATACAAGAGGAAGTGAGGGGAAAGGGGAAAATAATACAAGGGGGAGAAATGAATGACAGTAGAGGGGGTAGAGAGAGAAGAGGGGAGGGGAGGGGAGGGGAGGGGAGGGGGGATAGTAGAGGATAGGAAAGGCAGCAGAACACAACAGACACTAGTATGGCAATATGTAAATCAATGGATGTGTAACTGATGTGATTCTGCAATCTGTATGGGGGTAAAAATGGGAGTTCATAACCCACTTGAATCAAAGTGTGAAATATGATATATCAAGAACTATGTAATGTTTTGAACAACCAACAATAAAAATTTAAAAAAAAAACACTTTTGTTAGGTGTTCCATATCTCATAAAGGCAGTAAAAAGAACTGGAGTAGCAATCCGTAATAAAGCATGGATAAGTCTGGGAAATACTGTAATAAATGAAAGGAGTCAATCACAGAAGTGCATATACTTTGCAATTCTATTTATATAGATTGTCCAAAGAAGGCAAATCTATAATGACAGAAAGTAGATTAGTGGCTTCTTAAGACTGGTAGTGGGAATGAGAGTCCTTGTAAAGGACATGGGCTTACTTTGTGGGGGAATAGTAGTGTTCTAAATAAAATTATGGTGATAGTTGTGCAATCATCACTATGTCCACTAAAAACACTGAACTTTTAAAAAGGGTGAATTTTATGCTAAGTATTACTTCCATATTCATCAACTGGTCCACTTAGACTTTGAAGGGATATTTTATCAGGTTCAGTTTTGTAAAATCACACAGTAGTCATTTGGAAAATATTGATTCAGAGGGCTATGCAGACCTTTCAAATATTGGCACATTTGATTATGAAACACAAAAATAAAGTGTACTAACAACACTACCACTCTCATTTGAAAAGTCTTTAAATATTGGGAAGTTGTCCATTCATGATAAAGAATTTAAAGTTTTAAAATTATTTTTTTCCTCATGAAGCTCAAATGTTATCACTGCCAACAAATAATATCAATTGTTTTCCTGGAAAGGATACTTTATTCATTTGAGATACTGTCTGTGAGATATCAATTCTGAATATCTGTGGTTTGTCTGAATTCATTCAAGGAAAAATAGTGTTTTATTTAAAAAACACAGATATTTCTGCTCCTAGTTCAAATGATCACACATATGCTATTGTCTTACTGACATTTTTTTTTTTCTGTAAAGGCAGGGAGTAAATTTTTTTAGGTTTTGTGGACTACATAGGATTTCAGTCATAGTCTTTTTTTTTTCTTTTTTATAGTCCTTTAAAGACATTTTTTTAAAGGGGCAGGAGATGTAGCTTGGGGTTGAGTACATGCCTAGCATGTATGGGGCCCTGGGCTCCATTCCCAGTACTGTAAAAATAAAACAATAAAAACACAAGCAACAATGACAACAAGACCACCTTAATTCAAGAGCCAAACAAAAGCAGCTGGCATGGCAGATGTGGCCCCAGGCCATAGCTTCCAACCCTAACTTCTGGACAACTGTCATATTCTTGTATGTAGAGGCACTGCATGTATGCCTCCTATTTTACAACAGAAATGTTTAAAAATGTGTAGCTAAGGGCCAATATATACTAAAATTATTTTCACTGCTTCATTAAGGATATTGTTAAATGAGATGGCCTTTTATCCCCTCCATCTTTGTTAATAGGGATGGTGATGTACAGTGATATATAGTGATATACAGGGATGGTGATATACAGTGATTACCAGTTTAGTTGAAGGCCACTGCTTTGATTCATGCTCAGGTGCTAGAAATTTTACACACTATTGCTTTAGAACATTGGTTGCAAATTTTAACACAATTAAAGAGATAAATAATGTCTTAGAATTATTCTAAGAATTGGTTTGGCTTCATAAGCCCTCCAAAAAATTCTCAGGGAGTCCTGGTAATCTCAGCTCATAATTTGAAAACTGTTAGTATAGAGACTGACATAGACAGATTAACAAGAGAAAACCATACATATTTAATTTTGTAATTTCTACATAGACATGGGAATCCTCATTAAATAAAAACAATAGTGTGTTTATACAGTAATTGAGCAAGAAAGGCAATTTTGGAAGAGTAACTAAATATGTACGTGAAGATAAAGACATGTTTTCTCCTCCTCCTCCTCCTCCTCCTCCTCCTCCTCCTCCTCCTTATTTTTCCTTTTCTCCTTATTCTTCCCCTTTCCCTTCTCCTTCCCCTTCTCCTTCTTTCATTTCTTAAACAGAGGCTGTTTGCACAGATTTTACTTGGTGTCAACCCCTCCTCCCTGTGATAAGAGAAACTCTTTTCCTTTTGTTCTGGGAGGCCATCTTTTACTTGGGACTATCCTGTTCTGCTTTCAGGAAGGCAGGGAAAAGTCAGAGTGTCCTTCTTTAATTCCTGATTTTCAAGTGCTTTTAGTTCAAAACAGCCTATGCACTAAAGTGGCACAGCCTGGAGTCATATGTCCTAAACTCTCTTACTGGTCTGAATACCTTTATCCCACCCTTTCACATCAAGTTTCCTGGGGTGAAAGATTAATAATCTGGTTGACTTGACTTCAGAAATGATTTAGTTGAATATGACTGGGCTCAAGGCATTAACTCTTTGGAATCTCAGTGTTCTCATCCATAAAATGGGGAGGATATTAGAGCACACTCAAATGATTTGAAAACTCAAAGAGATTTTAAGTAGATGTTTAGCAGAGTGCTCAGAATAGTAACTATTTTGTTACCAATTATGTTCTAATTTTCTATTTAATTATGAATTAATTTCCTGTTTCTATAAAATATGTGCAAGAAAGGAATATCATACTAAAAAATGGACTCTTATATTAGTAGACTTTACATATTTTGAAGAGCAAGGCAGGGGGGAAGTCTTTGAGAAGAGCATTCAGGAGGCCCTTGTCTCACACTGGACATAATGACAGAGCCCCTTAGAATGACAGTACCATGTTCTCCTAGAGCCTGAGCTCATTATCTTCTTTAAAATCTAGACATGTGCATAGGATTACAAAAAAATTGTATTAAAATGAAGTTATTAAAATATTTTTAAATGTGATATGATTCTGATTAATGCATTAAATTAAATCTAGCAGTGAGTTTGTAAACTAACATAAATTTGAAGAAGTGTTGAATGAAAGGATATTTCGAGATATTGGCAACAAGTATAATATGAAAATAACTGTGATTTATCTGGGTGAAAAGTCATAGGACCACTGATACTACTGTGATTGGTTCCCTATTGTCACAAATGAGGGCTATGTTACATTTCAACTAGAGGTTAGCAAAAATAAAATTGTAATTTTCTTCTCCATTGAAATGGACAGACTTCCCTGAATCTTTTCTTCAAAGATTCCTGGGGAGGCCTGTGATTTCCTTGTTAGTAATCTCTATTCTGTGTTATCTCCTTTATTATTTTTTTGGGGTGCTCTATTTAGAAAACATGTTAAAGGCAGAAAAGACATTAGGGACTTATCAATACTCTGATAAATTTGGGAGAAGAGGCAACCACCAGGTCTGTTGTTTTTATCTGGGTTATGGTTAGTGAATGCATGGTCTATTTGCTGAATAATTGCTAGTTTCCCATCTGAATTTAAGCTCAGTTGACAGAGGTTTAGGAGGTGGTAAAGGTACAATAAGCTTAATTACAAATTACCAACTTACAAATCCAAACCTTTTCTGTCTTTTCACACAATAACCTCCATGGGTAGTTTCCACTCCAATCATGGATTGCATTATACAAACTATACACATGAGTGATTTTAAATCTGAACCGAAATGTAAACATACACACACACACACACACACACACACACACCGCACACACACTCACACACACTTCACAATGCACAATCATAAGATAAACAAATGATTTAACTTCCAACACCCTGTCTGGCCCTAATTGATTCTCCTTACCCAACTGTGCACTTTAACATGTTCCAAGCTGGAGAAATCTACCAGCACTAATTTGATGCTGCAACTGTTTATGAGCCTTTTAATGGGCAAAGGGGGATTGATCTAATTTCTCAAGATGGCTGGGGAGCATATTAAGTGGCACCTGATTGGTACAGTGGGATGAGGTAGGGACAGTCATCCATCACCACCAGTGGTAGGAGGGCTTATTTTCTTTGCATGAGATGTGAATCCTGATGGGGAGGAGAGGTTTCCTATAGGGACTTTAGACTTTGCTTAGTAATGTGGATGTCTCTTTGGAGGATTATTTCACTTAGAAGGAGATATAAATACAAGATTTTAGATAAAACCCATACAACCAGTTTGAACTTCCTACTTAGGACAGAAGTAGCCTTACCCTCAGGTTAGAAATATAAGCAGTTAGGGAGATGTCTAAAATACACAGGTTCAAATTGTTAGGGTTGGGGAGTGTTGATATTGCCTTTGATAGAATGAAAACAGCAAACAATTTCAGAGATCTATGAGACACTTTCCCCAAGATTCAGAACCAAATATGCCTATATTGTGGTCAAGAAAAACTTGTTTTCTCCTGTTTATACTCCCTCAGTCAGCCAACCTGCTGTGACCACTCTGCTTCCTGCTGGTCCTGGAACTTATCCCCTCTTTACTGCTCAAGAACTATACATTTGCTGGGTGCTTGCTGGTCTTCAGGATATTTGCATAGCTTCTCCTTAACTTCATCCAGCTTTCTGCATCCTGGTAGCTTTCTCAAATAGGAATCTCCTCAGGATACATGATGGCATCTTCACCTATTCTGGTTGGATCTATCCCTCTGACCCCACTTCACTCATATCACATATCAGCGTTTGACATATTACTTAATTTCATGTTTATTTTGTTGTGATCAGATATCCTTCTTTAGAATATTAACTTTCTAGCCAGGTGTAGTGGTGCAGGTCTGTAATTCCAGCCACTCTGAAGGCTAAGGCAGGAAGATCACAAGGTCATGACAGCCTCAGCAATTTAGTGAGGCCCTAAGCAATTTAGGAAACACTGTCTCAAAATAGAAAAAATAAGAGGACTGGAAAATTAACTTAATGGTTAAGTTCCTCTGGCTTCAAAACTTGTACAAACAAAACAAAACAAAAAGAAATAAAGAAAAAGAAGAAAAAAGAAAGATGGTGCTTAATAGGATGAATAAGTAAGTGAATTGAATAGACAATATTTGTCCTCATATAACAATGCTGGATCATATGGAGTCTTCTTACCTTTAAACACTAAATTCTCCTAATAACCAACACTGCAACTGAACAACTTCTTCATCCTCTCCTTAACATCGGTTTCATGCCTATGAAATAGAGAAATTAGTATGTCTTGAAATTAAAAATAAAAGACTATGCCAATAAAAGAGCATTGCAAACTGTTACTCTGCAAGCTACTCTTTAGTATCCTTCTAAGCAAAGCCCAAATTCTAAACCTACTCTTTGTCGTCGTCCCATCACATTCCCATTGAACAAAACCAGTTCTCTGATGCTTTGAGCATGTATGAGAGCAAGTCAAGGGCAGGGCAAGTGGAGCTGCTGTCTATCTTCACCAATTTTGCCAAACCACAGTCCTGCCTCTGCTTTCTGTTTTAGACGTTATAGAGATTTTTGGTAGTCATGATCTAATTTAGTTTTTACAATTACTCTGTAAAAAAGGAAGGCCAACTGTCAGAGTAACATTGTAAAAGACAGAGAAGTGAAGTGATCTACCCAAATCACCCAACTTATCAGAGGAGATTAGGACAAGAGTTTGGATATAAGTATCTCCTAATATTTCACTGACTACTGTTCACATGAATCAGGAAAGATCTTGGCTTGTTAGTGTTTCATACTCACAAAACACAAGCCCTATCCTAACCTGGCCCAGTCACTTTGCTTCTCTGTTCTCAACCAAAAATTATAGGGAAAATAGGAGCATGCTTTCAATTCTCACATATTTCCTTGGAGATGCTGTGGCTGGAGCCCAAGCGCACACAGGGATCTCCAGGCTATTCCACACCCATACCCCAAACAGAGACCTCAGACTAGGAGCTTGCCTGTGATGTCTTAAGGGAAGAATTTGCTGTTTTCCAAGGTGAGTAGGAAGTCATGCATGTGTGAATATATAATATGCCGCAAGGGAAAACATCATCCATCACCTTTCTAGAATTGTATAAACCATGTTCACAAAAAGGAGGACATTCCTTAAAGGTGACATCATACCTGTAAAATAGCAGTGCAATTTGCTATAGAAATAAATACAGTTTTCATGGAATCCCCAGCATTAGTGCTTTCTCTTGAGAAACATGGTCTCAGGGATATTTATAAACTTTTTTTCAATTTCCTCCTTATAAAATTTAGTTAATCACAGATTCCCAAGCTCTTAGTAGTTAGTGCTGCATGCTTTTACCATTTTACTTTTCAATACAATAGGCACTTTATCAACCCACTGCTGATGCCTCTACTCTGATGAACCTATCTTGGGATTGGGTGGATTCCTCATTCTGTCTGAGCAATGGCCCTGACTACTCATAGCTCTCCTTTGACTGATTGAGGAGCTGGAAGTTGAAGCATCTGGTGCTTATGTACAAAACAAACATAAATAAGAAATCATGTACAGATGTGGCTGTAACAAATCCCTAGCAACAAGAAAAGAAGTAGCACCTACAAATGAAAGGAGAAAAATCAATACTAAAAGGGGAAGAAAAAAAGAAACAGAATTCTCCAAAGACTATACTTCACAACTTTAATTTCAGGCTCAAATACCTTACCAAAAGACAGCATTTTTAGTGATATCTGGGATTCCTGAAACAGATTGAAAAACCCATTGTTAGGATCCAATTATGACCTCCTGTCTTTTCTCTTGTCTTCTCCCTGAAGGAGTCAAGAGAGGTATTTATCCATAAAGATTGATGTATAAGGAAGAAAAGATGAGTATTAGAAACCACTAACACTAATATTTATTATAATCAAAAGGAGATAGGGCCCTTGAATTCTATTACATTCAGTTTCAGAAATGTGATCTTTCTTGATGTTTTTAATTCTAATAACTATGTTCAAATTAGTATGACCCTGGAGTCCTACTCCAAGGACATCTTGATAGGAATGTATACCTCTCATTCTAATATAGTGGATATACCTTTGCCCAACAAAGGAAGCATTCCAATAAAAAATGTATAAAATGATGGAATTAGAGTTTATGATTCTGAAGGATTTTTTTTTTAGTTTTTTTTTTTTCTATTCTGTACTTGACCATGACACACACTACCACTACCTTATCCTCTATACTGACCTCAGATTCTGAGACACGGTGTTGAATAACCTAGCTCTCTACATGGTCATATTATCTATAACACTTTAAGAAGGACATGCTTTGTGCTTTTCCTGTCAATGGGGAACTCCATTGACATATATCCTACCTTTACTGTCAAGTAATTTGGCAAGAAGGAGAATGAGATCAACTTGGGGGAAAAAAACTTAAAATTAGAAAAGTCATACTGTGTGGATTGCAAGTGATAGGATTACAATCCATGAATGGAAGCTAAGTGATTTGCTTAAATAAGAACTCAGACATACAGAGCTGTCCCAAGCAGAAGTGGTATACAAAAGAAGTTCCCTGTCACTACAGTTTGACAAAAAGAGAGTACAACCCAGATGCCCTTCAATAGATGAATGGATAAAAAAAAATGTGGCATTTATACACCGTGGAGTATTATGCAGCACTAAAAAATGACAAAATCATAGAATTTGCAGGGAAATGGATGGCACTAGAGCAGATTATGCTTAGTGAAGCTAGCCAATCCCTAAAAAACAAATACCAAATGTCTTCTTTGATAAAATGAGAGCAACTAAGAACAGAGCAGGGAGGAAGAGCAGGAAGAAAAGATTAACATTAAACAGATACATGAGGTGGGATGGAAAGGGAGAGAAAAGGGAAATTGCATGGTAATGGAGGGAGACCCTCATTGTTATACAAAATTACATATAAGAGGTTGTGAGGGGAATGGGAAAATAAACAAGGAGAGAAATGAATTACAGTGGATGGGGTAGAGAGAGAAGATGGGAGGGGAGGGAGGGGGGATAGTAGAGGATAGGAAAGGTAGAAGAATACAACAGTTACTAATAGGGCATTATGTATAAATGTGGATGTGTAACCGATGTGATTCTGCAATCTGTATTTGGGGTAAAATTGGGAGTTCATAACCAACTTGAATCTAATGTATGAAATATGATATGTCAAGAGCTTTATAATGTTTTGAACAACCAATAAAAAAAAAAATTAAAAAAAAAAGAGAGAGTACAATAGCTGTGCTGGGAATTTTGTCTTTCCAACCCCAGCATTTTACATTGTGCCTAAACATAATAAGTTCTCAACAGTCATGTATTGCCCAATGACTACAAAACCATTTAACAGGTTAAGAGAAAATGTTAAGCAATAGATAAATGCTAAAGCTATTATCATTCTATGATTTTTTTCCAATGTGAATAGTGTGTGGTAGAATTTAAAAATTATATTTTTTCTTTTTTTTGACTACTGTAGAATTTTTTAAAACTTATCTTTCCTTTTAATATTTATTAACCAGAAAATATTTATGAGGGAGAAGTAAAAATATTTCCCACAAGCCAGACAAAATATATTTTTCCCAATCACTTTTGAGTTTATTTCCCAATTCCTGGCTTAGTTGAATAATGAATCTTGGGAACGATTTTAATGTTCATGTGCTGCAATGGGAATGGCTTAGGACGGCAGCCCTACATGTGGGGGTTCAGCCTTTGAAGAGGGTTCTCTTTTGTGTGGTCACACTTCAGTACACTGAGACAATAAAAACTCTTGGTTGTAAAAATTGTTTTCTGAGATATTTCCAGGGAGTGCACTGTAATACAGGAAAGAAGAACCTGGTCAACAGCAGCTGTAAAGGAAACTCTGAATGAATTTTCTTCCAAGTGTTAGGATACTTAATGTGAATGTGTTCTGGTCTTCTCCTTAATTAAGTTTTAATTTCTGTGGCACTAATAAACTTTTAATTTCTATGGGATATTTCTCTTAGCATGCTAAAGCATTATAGAGAAAAGGTCAATGTCAAGTGTGTATATTGGACCCAGGTAGCTTGGCTGGGTCCAGTTGCTCCATGTTGTATCACAGCCAGTAAACAGAATGAGTTTTCATTGCATAGAAAACTAAACAGGAAATGGGCTAGATAAATGGACACAAAATCATACTAGGTCAAGTGGAAAAATAATAGTAAAGAAAAGTAGGGGAAGGCAGGGAGGGAAAGAGAAAGAAGGAAGGGAAGGGGGAAGAGGAGGAAGGAGAGGAAAGGAAAAAGGGGTTTCTTTGTGGAGGGAAGGGAGAAAAGAAGGAAGAATTAGAGAAAGTGATTTTTCAGTGTGTGTACTAGTGACAGGATGACAGAAAGGGAAATTTTTCTGGAATTGAATATAAGAAGCTTTAGAAATGATTTGCAGGGTGTCAACAGAGGGAGAATTCAAGGCCCTACTAGGATGTTTGAGTACATGGTTCTTTACTGCATATTCTTTCCTTAGGTGTAACTCTTTTAAGTTTTAAAAAGGAGTTGTTTTTTTTTAATCAGTGATGAATAACTGAGGTAGCCTGAACATAAGGAAAATAGCAATGCAAAGCTTACTCAATGTGCAGAAATTTCAGTGCTGTAGTTATTAGGAGAAAAAAAATCACAAATAAATTTGAGTCTTTGATGACTCAAAGATCATGAGAATCATGATAAATAGTGAGTTTAGAGCCAGATTGCAATTTCCTATTTTGTGGTTCTCTAGCAATAATCTTGTAGACTTTCTGTACATGGCATGATTCTATACCACTAAGAGGAAGAACTGAACAGATGTGTATTTGTGGAAATGAGCATATGCTTGTTGTCTACACAGGTGTAAGCCTTTGATTCCTTCCCAAAACTATAGTGGGTTTTTAAAAATTTATTCCTTTTATTTGCATACCTTCATTCTATTTCTTAATGTGGATAGAAATTAACCAACTATATAGGTTCTTAAGTGAGTAATACAGTATTCAGTGACTAAGGAGGAATGATCTCTTGGACTGGGGAAGATTTGTGAAAACATGACCCACAGACTAAATCTGGTCCATGGTAGCATATTTTTGTAAACAATTATGCAGGGATACAGAATGGCTCATTTAATTTTTTTTCTATTGTTCCTTTCCAACTTCAACTGGTAGAGCAGAACAGTTACAACAGAAAAAATGCCCTGCAAAATTTAAAGTATTTACTAGCAGGCCCTTTACAGAAAATATTTCAGTTTGATCTTGCCTCTAGGTCATGATTTCTCATCTGGATCCATTACAAAAATCTCCAAATTGGTCTTGTCTTCTGTCTTTCTGATCTACAGTGTATTTTGCTTTGAAATCTTTCTAATTCTGATTATGTCACCTTCCTCTTATTCTCTGTGGAATAAAACCTAGTACTCTGCATGGTGTCCAAGACAATTCAGCCTCTCCAAGTCCATTTTTTACTACTTCTTCCCACTAATTTTACACTCTTCCACATGGAACATGTTTTCTTTTCCTAACCCTGTAATTTTACAAATACTGATTCACTTGTTTGAGATAAGATTTCTTCTTCTCTTTTTCTATCACCCCTTGTTTTAAACTATGTTCATGTACAAACTTCACCTGGAAATCTTTCTAACGTCTCCCACAGTTTCCCCTATGTTCCCACTGCATGCCAGTGCATATCTCCAAGATAGACTTTGTCACTTAGGAATCCAGTTAAAATTTGTTAGCTTACTTGTTTTTCTTTCTGCCAATAGATGGTAAGCTCTCTAAGCCTTGACCCCTCCACTATTTGCCTACCAGAGTTTCTGCCACTGACTAAAGGAAAAAAAAAAAAAAAAAAAATATATATATATATATATATATATATATATATATATATATATATATATATATATATATAATGAATCAGTTAATGACTGCTCCTCCCAATATTCCAGGTGTGTCCCTGAGATCCCCTACTGGTCACCAGTTAAATCATACATTTAGCTGTGTGGTCTTCAGCTTGGTCTTCAGCTGTCTGAACCACACTTCTTTAATCCTTCCCTGAACACCTTTGTTGTAAACTATCACACCGATTCAGCAAAGCCTATATAGATGTGACCAGGTACAATGTGGTCAACAGCAGGCCCTCTGTCCTTTATAGTATTATAGACTTTTATAACACATATAAATATTCTGCTTGAATCTTAATAACTGTGGTCAGCATTTGGTAGACTAAAGTATTTTTTGGAAGCTGTTTTTTATTCTTCAACAGATATCAATTGATATATTTGATTTTTTGTTTGTTTGTTTTGCTTGTGTTTCTATTTTCCATGTATGTGCTAGGCTATTCTCCAAATGTCATGGATATAGGTGTTGTAGCTACATACACATACACACATGCTTCTAAAATACTGGCAGCTATGTTTTAAACAAAGGCTCTTCTTCTTAGGCGTATGTCTAGTACCTTGTTCTAGCTCTGTTGCTTCAGAATCTCAAAGATAGAACTTATTTGGAAAAACATTTTTCAGGTAAAGAAAGGACAACCCCTGACTAAGAACCACACTTTAAAATGGGAAGAAGTATAAAATAATGGAAATAGTTCTTGCCAAATTATTTCTACAAAGAAATGCAATGTCTTCAATTAACTGATTAACAATCTTTTAAAAACCAGTTATGACCCAAAAGTGACTAGTCTTAAAAATCTATATACCCAGGGACCAGTCTTAGTCTGTACATCATTAGACTTTTCTCATTCTCAGTGTCTTAAATTATCCTAATGTTTTAGGATGAGTATATCTCATGTGTCAAAGAAGAGGTTTGAAGGATGAGCAAGGAAACTGGCTTTTGTTTGCTTTCACATAGCAGCAATCAACACAGGCAGCTCCTATGACCCAAATGGTGTTGGGGTTTCTCACCATCAGCAAGTCAGTTCTGCAGAGGACACTAGCTGGGTGTCCTCCAAAGCCATTCAATGCTGACCCTATTTACCTGAAAATATCATCAGAGCACCCAACTTGAAGGCTCAATCCCCAGGACTCCATCTTCCAATGTCATTTGTAAGCCCCAGGTGGTTTTACTTGTGCTTTGGATCAACCTCCTTTTAATCAGGGTTCCCACAACTACCTCACAGGTTCTACTTATTTGTCAGAGTCACTCAAAGGACTCAGTGAAACACATTTACCAGTTTATCATAAAGGAGATTACGAAGAGTGCAGATGAAGAGATGCAGAGAGCAAGACAGTGGGAAGGGACAGATCTGTCATACCCTCCCTATGTACACTACCTTCCGGGGACCCCATGTGTTCAGCTATCCTGACGCTCTCCTGACCCTGTCCTTTTGGGTTTTTCATGGATCCTTTATTGCATAGGCAACTGTGTGAGATGTGATTAGACAAAAAGGGAATGATCTAATGCTCAGTCTGGGTGGAAAGACCTGGAGAAGCCCATCCAGAATCTTTAACATTCCTTCCTCCTGGGTATGGGTGTGGACTCCTTCTCAAATGCAAGTTTTATTACCTACTAGCAGATAAGGTAGGTCAAAAATTTTCTTTATGACAAGCTCCAAGATAGAAAGGCAGGGATGATTAGAGTTTCTTTGACCCACTTTGGGGAAGGAAATTCTAGTTCCTATGGCCCACCTTGAGGAAGCAGTATGAGCCAGAAACCCTTGATGTAGAACAATATGACATAGGAAGACTGTGTAAGACGGGACACAGCTGTACATCTACGTTTTCATAGGCATTGTTGGCAGTGTATTCACACAGATCCTTCACCTGTGACCAGGATTGGCACAAACTTTTGAATCCATATGTTGAGAGGAATCTTTTTCTACTTGTACAGGAAGGATTTGAAAACAGTGCCAAGGGGTTAAAAAAACAAACAAACAAAAAACAACTTTGACAAGCAAATATTACATCACTGAACTGTCCAATACTTGGTTCCGAGTCTTTCTTAAATTCTGGTATCAGCAGGGTTTTTCCCTCAGAGCTAGAGGGCTTCTGCCTTCTTAAACCCCATGGTTAATAGCAGCAGCAGAGGCAAATTGCTTTCCTTCTTTGGTCCTCAAACCAAATTTGTTTAGCCCGAAAGCTACTGCAAATATTGCTGGAAAGAGGGAAAACTGTGGCTAGGGTGACTGAGTAATGCACTGACAGCTTCCCAGGATCCTGTTAATACAGATATCATTTCATCAATGTGATCCTCAGTGACCTCTTAGAAGGATTAATAATGGAGAATGATTTACTGGAGGGAAATGTTGGACAGTGCAGGAGGAGACTCAGCTACAGGCTCCCTGTGGGAGCTCTAATTGATTATATGGGAAGGCCAGATGGAGAATGAGGGAAGAAAACAGGGAGTGGGGTACAAGAAAACACATATCTGAGGAGGGAATAAAGTCAAGTTCATGAACAGGAAAATGGTAGTTGCTTGTTGCTTTAGTACTTGTAGTTTTCACTTCCTTTTCATGGCTCTTGAAGGCTGTCTTCTTAAACATTTTCCATACGATGAAATTTGAAAAGTACATTCTTTCAATAGAACACAGATTGTTTAACCTGGGTCTAGGTAAGATGATATCTTGTCTTGGTTGGAACTGTTTTATATAAAAACAAACTAATATAACTTCTTAATATAGATATTGCTCCTCCTCTTTTTAAAGCATATTGCATTTTTGAGGAGCACTCTTTTCCTCCTACACTCAATCTTTTCTCTCAGCCTGGGGAAATTTTTGCAGGTTTTCAATCAACAGCTATGCAGAAATCATTTTTTAATTTTTAATTATATTTTAAAGATAGCTTTATTGAGATATAATTCATGTATCATATAATTTGTCACCTTAAGATATAAAACCCAATAGATTTTTGTGCATTCATAGACTTCACAGCTGAAACACCCTGGGCAGGCAGGCCGTCATACAGGCCACAGCTATAGAATTATCTAGTCAGCCCCATTGTCACCAGACACTTAAAAATTCATGATTTTGATTTACACTCTTTTTCCCTGAAAGACTTCTCTTTCCATTACTTTTGTTGGTGAAAGTAATAATTAGTGATGCTATGTGGGGAGAGCGATAGGGTCCTTAGGTGCTAAGTATGTAAATTCTACACATATGCATTATATTTCAAAGGGGGGAAAAGTATGTGTTATTTTGACTTGAGAAAGAAACTCTCCCCTCTAACACAGCATGAAGTCGTGGATAATTGCACACAGCATTTGTTAATGAGTAATTTAACCACTGAAGCTTATGGAGCCCTTACTTGTGACAGGTATTTTATAAGTACTTTTCATCCTTCATTTTCAAACAGCCTGAGGTATAGGTGTTATTTGCCCTTCTTCAACAGTAAAGACACTTAAGTTCTGAGACCATACCTCACTCAGATCACCAGGTCCATGAGAAGTAGTGCCCTGTGAAATCTCGCCTGCAAGTCCACTGGCCTCTACTGCTTGCTCCTGCTACATTCCCTGCTGTTTTAAGCTCTTTTAGCACCCTTGTCAACATTCTTCCAACCATATTCCACAGTCCCTGCCAGTGTTCTCTGCACTTCCTACTGTCCTCCACAAAAGAGAATTAATTCTCAAAGTTAATCAGAAAAAAAGATAAAATCATAAAAATGGTAACATTTCACAATTTACTGAGTATTTAAAGACAGTTCAGTACTTTTGATTTGAGAAACCTGTGATAATAACCTCATCCCACTCTTTCTTACGCAGAGAAACTAGGTTTGGGGACCTTAAAATACTTTCCCAGGATGCTCCCAAAATCATTAGCAGAGACTAGGTTTAAATCTGTCCCTTTTTTACTCTCTTTAGAGACTTTTCACTCACTGACAAAACTTAAAATTCAACTTCCTGTGAAATCAACATGAATGAGGATGAACACAAGGGCTCCAGGGGAGCTGGAAAACCTGGGCACTGTCTTTAACCTCAACAAGGGTTCAGCTGCTTCCTGGCCTCAACCCCCTCTTGCCATATGGGAATGCAGGCACAGGGCTGTTGATTTTTCTAATATTTCAAGGGAATCCAGAAATCTGCATAGTTAAGTAAAATGCCCTGATCTTTAAATGTCATTTACTACTTGACATATCTGAAAAGCACCCTGGGGAGGCTAGGACACCACACTCGCAAGCTGCATCCTGCCTCAAGGCCACTGGCTCACATTATACACCAGACCCTGCGACTTCCCTGCTTCCTGTCCCTTCTCCTGAGTTGTCTGATTATAGCTCTGACCCCTATTCTCATTTCTTTCTTTCACCATCTTCATTCCGTTGTTTTTGCCTGCCATTTTCACAGTAAATATTCTCACTGTAGTTCTCCCAGGAGCTTCCTCCTCCTTGCCTGTGTTCCTTCCTCCAATGAGCCAAGATGTTCTGTGATATAATCGTGAATGGCTATTTACAAAGCAGAAAGAAGTAATAGGAGAGAAGAGGCTCTGTCCACAAAGCAAAAAAAAAAAAAAAAAAAAAAAAAACCCTCCACTCAGGCAGTCGATGTAGGAAAACAGAATTGGAAATGATTTTATTTCAATTAGATTTTAATTAGCTTCTGTCTTGGAACCATTGGATCAGTTGCCGAATAATTGAAAAAGCAACTCTATTTGCATCTGTTGCTCCTAAGAATAGCAATTTTGTAGCATCTGATCCATATTTTATTCAGAGGATGAGAAGGAGGAGGGATGCTGGGTGGGGAAAAGATTTCAGATTAAATAATCAGTGTCAACATGAGCAGAGTGGTAGGTCAGTATGGGAGACTGCAGGAGTAGTGCTCTGTAGTCTTGCCCTAATTTCATATGAATTAATACGGAATGGGTGGCAAGAAGCATTTAATTAGCAGCCTGCACAAACTTACAATAAATCTCTAACAATCCTAATTTAAGCATGTTGGAAAATTAGGAAAAGCAGCCATCGAAGCCAACCAAGTGCGTGGTGTCTAAGAGGACCAAGCCAGGTGTCATCAAGCAATAGCCAAGAGTTTGCCCTTGGGTTTTGGTGTTCAGCATTGAAGGTCCCATGGTTCCTTATTCACTGTTCTGGTCAGTGGCCCTCCTTTGATGATCTTTTCCTGTGATCTCTGCTGAGCTAAAATGTCAGGCAGATGGTGAGTGGAGCAGACCAATATTCCACCTGATTTTTCAAGACCATTTCAAGATTTTGATCAAAATTTTGCAAGATCTCTCTCACCCCCACCTCTCTCTTCTGACAAGACAAACAGGATTTCCAAGGCTGTGAAGTTGATGAAAACGCTTTCCCTAGGGGAACATACAAGCAGATTTTTCCTTGATTTTTCTCTTAAGGGAAATGTGATGTTTGGGAGGCTAAGTAGCTCATGCCCCTTGTTTTCTCTGGAGACCAGTTTTCTTGTTCATGAGAAAGTATATTGCAGAAAAACATTGTTCTCTATTGGTGTGTGGTTGGTAATGACTCTGAGCATATTTTTAGGCTCTCCTTCCTTCTACAAATTAATAACCATATCCTTGGCCATTTCTTTGTTTCTTCTTAGAGGATGCTGAAGGCCTTGTGGTTAGTTGCCCTGCATATTCTCTTCACAGGTTGACTACTCTTCTCAGGAACTTGCAATGTTTTTTTGTTTGTTTGTTTGTTTGTTGTTGTTTTTTAACTTTTGTTTTTGATGGTGCTGCAGATCCAACCCAAAGCCTTACATGTGCAGGTCAATCACTCTGCCAATGAACTAAAGTCGCAGCCACTTAATGATTCTCTTACTTTGTTTACTTTCTGGACATCTCAAAATGGAAATGCTTTAATATAATACTGGCATGTTACAAAAATAAATCTTAAAAGTCTGGTTTCTGAACATAAGTGTAATGTAGCTGATTGTGATTGTGTTATCATATGCCTATCGGAAATAAAACTAGGCAAGTAATACTCTCCAGGGTCTTATATAATGGAGTTATTAGTCCATTATCAGAACTGGTAGCTTTTCCTCTGTTTTCATCAACATTCAACAGATGTCCCTTTTATAAAATTGTATGTTATCTCCAAGCAGGATCTGTCATTTATCTAGGACAAATATCAGCATGACATTGGAGATACTTTCCTTAACTAATCCATGTAACTTAGTAGTTTCCACTAACCTTTGTCCCTCTTTCTCTGTCCCATTCGTATTCACTCACACTGCCCTCATGCCTTAATACAGTCACATTCAGAGAATTATTGTGTGTGTGGCAGGGGGTGCACAATTCAGCACATAACTGGCACAAAGAGGAGGATCTCTCAGTGTGGGATCAACAGAATCTCTCCAACTCTAGGACTGTCATGTTGTTCCTGGAGGCTGGAAGCTCAAGGACTACTGATATAATAAGGGAGTGGATAGTGGCTTCATTTAGAGCTTGAAGCCCTTGGATCTTCAAAAGTCAGGTGGAGAAGGTGGAACCTTCTCAGAAGAACTGAGTGGTAGAAGGAGCAGAAGAGTGTGTCTTGGCATGAATGTACCCATCCATGGCTTTGAGACTGCTCAGCCTGGCTCTTTGCCCACAGTGTCTCCTCTGCCTACTTATACTTTCATCTGGTCTTTTTTGTGGATGGTGTTTGTTCTTAAGTCTTAGCTCAGGGACTGTCTCTCATGTGGACTTTTTCCTGTTTCCTCTCCCTAAAGATCCTGGCCCTTATATGACTGTATTGTCTCTTGCACATGCTTACATTAATATCTAGGAACTGACCTTTTTTTCTTTATTTCAATGGTTTGTATATTTTCCTTGGTAGTGTACTGGTTGTATTGTTCTTGGGGGCAGATACTATGATTTCCCCCCTTTACACAGGATTTAGGATAGATACCAATTGTGACTTCTTGGTAATTAGATGAATATCTAATTTTGCACATAAGGTTTAGTTTGGCACATTTAACAATGGATAAACATATAAAGGAAGGATATTGAAGAACATGGAAAACTTCTTCCCTTCCTAGGATTTCATGATTCTTATTTAAAAACTTCTATTTCTCCATGTCACAAATATCTATTCACAGGTATTAACTTTATTTTCTGGTGGCTCCTTTTGCATTTTATGGAAGCTTGCTGGTCTAAAGTTGTCTCCTCATCCAATAAATTTTAAAATCACCTCTAATTTACTTCTACCTTCTATATCCCCTTGCCTCTGCCTCTCTCCACCCAATGTACACATAGCACCATGCCCCCTTTTTTACCCAGGTCTACACTTCCTTGCTCATTGATTTTACTGCTTGGGCTTAAATAAATTTCAAGTCTTATTCCACATACTCTGCACATCTCTGCTTCCAGCTCTCAGTGGTTGAATTTATCTGTCCTTTGATGTCTGTATTAATATAGAACAAATATTAGCAGATAATGTATTGGTAGCCAAGAGATGAAAAGAGGGCTCATGCTAGTGTAATATTCATAAAACTCTTGATTTGAGCTGTCACAATCCAATGAGGCTAAATTTATCCTCAAACAGATGAAATAACACCAGCAATCCCCCTCAAAGTTATAATATTTTAATTACTTCCATTAAAATCTCATATGCACACATCATATACATCTTGAACTTCAGAGTGTTGAAACAGATATGTCATTTCTCAGAGAATCCTAAGGGGACAGAAGTCACATGATGATACCAGAGCTGGCTCATACTGTACAAATAATTCTCAGCAGAACACTCAATTTAACCTAGTAGATAATACCAAGAAGGCAGGGTATTAGTTTTTCTAACACTGATGAGATTCTATACAGTGTTTTCCTTTGTGTATTTTTCACTATTTGGGAAAGGCCAACATAATATTTATCTGTGGATTAGACACCATGGATACAGGCATTAAGCCTTTTAGATATGTCTGCTTAAGTTCCCTGTCAAGAAATGTAAGCAGTGTGGGCTGGGAATGTAGCTCAGTAGTAGAGAGCTTGCCTAGTTATGTGTTCTCATTGCTCTACTTTGCTTTTTGAAGCATGCCCCTTTTCACCCAGCCTGGCCCAGGAGCCAGCATGCAGACTCATCTATGGGTAAATGTTGGACAGTGGATTTCTGCCACTTCTCCTTACACAAAGAGGATAGAGAATACGGATAAAAAATTTGACACCTATATGTAGATGGTGTGTATGAAGGCCTGTCGTATTCTTGATAGGAAAAGAAAAAAAAAAACAAATAAAGGACAATGTTCTTGATTATTGTGTTAGATAAGATATTTTGGTCTACATAGATGCTCCTATCAAAGAGAGTGGGGAGAGAAATGGAGGAGGAATAGGGGTACAAAGGCTCACTTCAATTTGGATGCACAGTGAAATGTTTCCTGCATCAGGGGCTCCTTCAGGACCCAGAAATTGACAAATGAGTGCAGTATGGGCATCTCATGGAGGGTTTATAGTCTGTCAGGGGCAGAGATGAATAACATTCACCTGTATTGCAAACAAATGCAAATAAAAGTGCTGCTTGGAATCCAGAAAAAGGAAACTCAGAATAGGAACAGGCCACTAGAACCCAGATACAGACCAAGGAGAAAGAGACTCTGGTTCTAGACATCACTAATCTGGTCACTGGGCATTATTAATTGCTTAATATATACACATTATTAATTGCTTACTATATACTATATATTCTAATTTCTTATTTAGTTGTAACTTTCTTAAAAAGGAATGTTACAAAAGAAAATGAGCTACATTTTATAACTTCAATGTCTTTTCCAGGCCATTTCTAACTCTTTTTGTATTAATCCCTAACTAGCAGTCTGCTAATCTGCAATTTATTTTCCAAGTGGAATTTCCTAGGAGAAGGACATGTCCCATGTGCATGAACGTTCATCTCTCAGACCAGGGAGATTCCTCACTGGTAATGAATACACAGTTATGTTGGTTTATAAATCTGTCTTCTGTCAGTTAGGTGGGCATGAATCAATCTTTCATAGCCTGATCACCTTTGTTGAACTGATGAAATTGATTTTATGACCCAAACACAGTGGAGGCCCTGCTTGCAAGGTGGTGGCCTCATTCTTGCCTAAACCCCAGGGACTCTGCCTGAAATGGCTAATTGACCTCTCCTCCTAATTACAAACTTCACTGCAACACAGCTCCAACCCCAAATTTATCTGTTTAATATTAATGTCATTGCACTCAGAAAATATCAAGCTAACAAGGTGTTATGGGTTGAAATGTTCCCTCAAAGGTCTGCTGAGGTAAAGTCCTAATCTATTTTACCTGCGAGTATGACCTTTTGTGAAAATAGCCTTGTGATCAAATTAAGATGATGTCACTAGGGTGTGTCTTGATCCAATATGATGTGTGTCCCTATAAGAAGAGGAAAATATGTATTTTATATTAATAGCTGTACTTCAGATTTCTCATGTGTATTTTCCCATCTTTTGCTTTTAACCTATTGGTGTATTGAAATCTAAAGTGTGACAACTGTATAGAACATATAGTCATCGCTTGCTTGCTTTATACCTTTTAAATACAATATCTAGTTCATTTTATATTTAAGTAATTATTGATATTGTTGAAAAGAAAAGTACACCTGCATGAAGGTCAGTGGAAAATTGAGTAAATGATAGGTTTGATGATCGAATATTTTGGAAAATAAGTTGAATAGTCCTGCTGTCAGGCTCAAGTGAAGATTGTTGGAAAGCTTTTGTTCCAATTGTTCGTTCTCTCACTTATCGTAAGGTACACAGTAACAGATTTATTTTATTGTTTGTTAACACTTTTTATTTCGCAAATAAAAATTCTGTCATCAGTAAAGAAGAAGAAGAACAAGAAGAAGAAGAGGGAAATATGGACACATATAGAAAGATGAGAATACCATGTGAAGACACAGACACAGAAGGAAGACAGCTATGTGAAGATGAAGGCAGAGATCATAGCTCTCTTGACACTTACTGAAGAATGCCTGGGGCTACCAGCAGCTAGAAGAGGCAGGGAAGAATCTTCCCCTGGGGGCTCACCAGGAAGAAGGTAGTGCCCGACAGCACCCTGATTCAGACTTCCAGTTTCCAGTACTGTGAGACTATACATCTCTCCTGTGTTAAGCCACTCAGTTTACAGTAGTTTGTTATGGTAAAGCCAGGAAATGCATACAGAAAGTGGTGGTCAGCTTCAAACTGGACTTGGAGGTCATGTAACTTGTTTGCATATGTATGTCTGCTCAGAAAAGAAAAAGGTAATGTTGAATTCCAAAGACCCTGCAGGCATTTTTTCTCTATCTCCTCTCACTTTCAGTATGTTCTTTTGTTCTTTTACCCATTTATGAAGAAGGCTTATTGCTTATTAAGTGGATTATCATCAAACGTCAGACAAACTCTCTGAAAAAGAGCTGTGATCCAGGACGTGATGACCTAGAAATTTAAAGTAATAATTCATTAAATCTCATAAACTTTATTCAAAACAATTCTCTATAAGCAAGGCACTAGTAGGTCAAGTGTTATCATCTCTTGTTTATTGTTCTAAACTGTTTATTGTGCCTGGATGAGTGGGCAGTTTTGCCTTTGCATACTTTATTTCTTTTTTCTGATCAGACCCTTTTCCCCAAACTGTAGTCACGTCTTAAATCCTTGTATAGGGTTGCCTATACATATTTAATAAGTCCTGCCAACCCCAAATTGCTAGAGGGGGGAGGAGGTTAGCAATGATAGTGGAATGTGATGGGCATCATTATCCAAAGTACATGTATGAAGACATGAATTGTTGTGAACATACTTTATACACAGAGATAAGAAAAACTGTGCTCTATATGTGTAATAAAAATTGTAATGTATTCTGTTGTCATGTATTTAAAAAATAAAATCAATTTAAAAAAAGAAAAGGAATAGGTATGAATCATTGTTTTACAGGAATTTGTTTGTGTATTTTGATTTAAAAAAAGAAAAACATCAGCTCTTTTGAAAATCTGATTAAAACTATTATGATGTTGTGCGTATGTGGGTGTGCATTTGTGTAAGTGGCACATCATTTCAGAAGCTTGTCCACAGTCCATATGAACTGAATAATAGTATGTAAGTGAAGATTGTCTATGTTTTGTTTGGAATAATGAAGACAAATAGAAATCCTGTATCAAAGTTCAATATAAGTAGTCTCTTCCAATTATGCTTTAAAGTTTAGATTCTAGCCTTTAAGGATGTTGGTTTGATTTTCTTTTCCTTTACTTTGGACTGTTGATTTTGTGAGTTTAGATGAATATATATGATCATTTTTCCCCCTTATTACAAGGAAAAAATAAAGGGGGATGAGGAGAATGAGAATAAACATGCAGTTCGATGATGAATCTCTTTTTGATGTAGCTGAGGATTGTAGAATAACAGCATGAGCTGGGGATTCTTTAGTCACTGGAAGACTTGCAGTGGCAGACTGTGGTTCAGCAGGACTAGTAGATACTCAGTCAGTGTTTGTACCAGCAATGTCATGCTGCCAAGGTCCCACAGGAGAAGTAAGCTTTGTAGGAAATACTGAAGGCATGCCTGGTTCTCCTTGAAGAAAAGTAAGAGGTTAGTAGAAGTCAAGGGGTGGCAGAAGTGATATGAAAAGGGCATACAGGAGGTGCATTTGGAAGGACAGAGGTGCTATGGAAGGACCATATTTTGTAGGACAGTACAAAAGAAAAAGGAAAATAAAAAAATACCCTGCTCAAATGACAATAAAGATCTCCATTGCTACAAGGTCTATACAGGGTTTTCTGTGCTTATACAAGTTTGATGAGCTTATTTTGAAGTGTTGAAAATTTGAAGGGAGGAAAGGAAAGGAGCAGTTTGTGTGGAGGATGTTGAATGGGTGAGGGGGAGTCAGGAGAAACGGTCAAGAGAAAATGACCACCGTGGTCATTTCCAGCCCCATTATGAGTCATGATGGATGGGTTTGGAGAGGCAGGAGGAAGAGTAATTATTTAAAGATGGCAATTAAGAAAATATGTCTAAGTAGAGGGAAAATGGCAGCGCCAATTCTGGCTGTTGATGTGTCTGATGAAGCAAGACTGATTCACCTACAAACTGACACAGCTGCATTAATGTGGCTGAAAATAGCAGTTCTCATCGCCTGTGATGGAGCTGTGGTAGAGAGTGGTGCATCACCTGTGGGCTTATGAATGTAGATTATTCCCCTTTGACTGAAAATCATTTCTACCTGGCTTCTTCCAAGGGTGTTGAATCATTGCCTCCTATTGTCTGCTAAATGAGCATTTAAACACCAATTTGTTGTTTGGAGTTTGGACCTCTGTTCATTGGGTGATAGTGAGGTATATTAACCTTATGCTTTTGAAATTTCCTCTTGTATTTTGTGTGGATTTTTTTTTTTAATGCCAAGTGTAATTGCCGTGATTTGCCCAATTGCTTTCATGTACATGCAGTGAGACAGGTTTATGATACTGGGATATACGAGTCAGTGAGCAAAATTAAGCCTTCATTATCTGAGTCTGTGACTGTAGCTCAGTTATAAGAAAAAAAAATGCAGGTGGGAGAAATTTGATTTTGAACTTAAAGAGACCTTACCTCACATAGACATATTCTAAATATATCCTATTGCATCAAACCTATTGAATTTAGTTATGCTTCCTCTGCATTTTCTTTCACCAATATTGCTGAGTATCAAGATTGTTCTGTGAAGAGATGCAGTCTCTTGTAGTTTTAAATTAAAACATATTTCTATTTTTCATTTTGAAGAAAGCACCCACATATGTTTCTTGTCCTTAAAAAGGTAAGACACATGTACAATTCAGAAGACAAGGTAGAGAGACAGAATTCATTACAGAAAAGATCCTCTCCACACACACACAAAGAACCCTCTAATTCTCATGGGTTATGCTCTGCAAACAAATCCTTGGAAATCTCTCTGGGTTCCATCCATAAGCCAGCATCTCCTGGTGTTGTCTATAATTGGGTGGTATGATTTTGGCTTCTGATATTCTTGGAGGAAAGAGCAAATATGAAGGGTCTGATGATAAGTGAGAAATGCAGAAGAAATAGTGCTGAGCCAACTCTAAGAAAGAATCTTTCCATGCAAGGAAGTTGCAAGCTGAGAGCTGGTTAATCAAATTAAGGCACCTATTTGGTATTTGGAATGCTCTGCCACTACCAACCTTACAAGACAAGGCAGGGGTTATTCCATGCAACTAGAAGACAGAGTCTAAACAGTTGTAAATATATGTTGAGATGAAATTGTAAATTTCATATTTACTCTAGGGAGAAATCTAACTTAAAGAGACCTTGCATCACATAGACATATTCTAAATATATCCCATTGCATCAAACCTATTGAATTCAGTTATGTTTCCTCTGCATTTTCTTTCACCAATATTGCTGAGAAGAGACCACAATTCAAGTTTGATCCCCATAGTAACTGAGTGAAACATCAGATGGGGAGTGACCTTATGGCCAGTTGATTAAAAAATAATGAATGATGAATCAAGAAGAGAAGTAGTACATGAAACAATATGAATATAGCATATGCATATGAAAATAACCCAAATTGGAGGAAAATAAACAAGATCTAAAAAAGATTCTATCCAGCATTTGTGAACCTGAGGTTAGGTACACCTTGACATCTCCACATTACCATTGTACTATTACAAATGTTAATGTGGGGTATTTTCTTTTTCTGCCTATACTGCCTCTGAAATCTGAATGAATGATATATGGTTAATATAAAATAGAGTTAATAATAAAAGTATATTGTTAATACATAGTTCATAACAGCAGATGTAGATAGATAGGGACCCAGATGAGAGGATTCAGACCATTTATGAGAAAGATAGTTTGTGATCTCTAATCCTAAAGCAGGGTGATTTTTACCAAACTAAAATGAGAGGAAAACTAAAGAGCCCTCCACTGAATTCTGTGTTTAGAAAAGGCAAGGAGAAATGAAGAGTATTGTCAGAGGTGAGCTGAGAGGCTGTTTGTGTAGGCCAACATTGGATAGAAGGGATAGAAGCAGGATCTTTTGCCATAGATCTCTGATATATGCTTTTCTTTAGAAGATGAGTCAATCAGGTAGGCCAAGGTCCCTTCTCCAATACTGTCTGCACAGAATGGCTATTTACTATGTAAGTTTCCAGGTTTGGGTTTTTTACTGGTTCTACCCTACACTTTCATCATTCATTTACTGGCTCACTCAATGGTATTAACTCTGGTTTATTCATAATAATGTCTACCATTCACTGTGTCCACCCTGATCATTGCCCTGTACATGGATTATTTCTAATACTTATGAGGTAAATAACCTCACTTAAGTTATTCTTGCTTTGCTTCCAGGTCCTCACTTGTCAAATAAGGATTATGATGGTCTCCATCTCAAGGGTTGCAACATGGTCTAAATGAATTAATTCATATGAGGCACTTAGCACATGATAAGCACCTCATATATCCTAGCAGCTGTCATTGTTAAATTCATCTTCCATTTGAATTATGACCATGTTAAGATAAGTTAACCCTTTCTTCAAAAATGCAAGATGACTAGCCCTCATTTTTCAAAGTCAAGAATAAATATTATCTGGACTCAAGCATTTTAGTGGAAGCAGCTGAGTTGTGAAGTTGGGATAATCAGATTTTGAATGTTAATTCTCCCAATTTGCTATATCACTGGGAAAGTTATTTAAACTCTGTGCTTTTTTAAAAATAATTGGATTATTTGTGGATATTTTATCACTGTTGTTCTTTTTCCTTTGTGCTTCTGAGATATTTGGTGCTTATCAGATTCATCGTTTGCAATTTTTTCTTCCATTCTGTAGGCTGACTCTTCATTCTGCTGATTGCTTTCTTAGCTGTGCAGAAACTCTTACACTGATATAATGCTGTGTGTTTATTTCTGCTTTGTTGCCTGTACTTTTTGGATCTCATCCAAAAATCCTTTGCTCAGACTAATATTATTGGACATTTCTCATATGTTTTCTTCTAGTAGTTTAATCATTTTGAATCTTACATTTAAATCATTAATCCACTTCAAGTGTATTTCTGTATATAGTAAAGAAGGGTTTAGCTTTATTCTTCTGCATTTGGATCTTCAGTTTTCCTAGTGTTGTTTATTGAACACTTTCCTTTCTCCATTGTGTTTTCTTGACATCTTTTTCAAAAATCAATTGATTTTAAGTGTGTGGATTTATTTTTGTGTTGTCTATTCTGTTCTATCCATTTATGTGTCAGGATTTATGACAGTATCATGCTATTTTTGTTACCACAGCTTTGTAGTATATCTTAAGGTGAGGTTGTGTGATGCCTGCAGTGTTTTGTTGTTGTTGTTCATTTTTTGTTTTTTATTTTAGTTTTGTTTTTTCTTCCTTAAGATGGCTTTGGCTATTTGGGGTCATGTGTGTGTGTGTCGTGTGTGTGTTTGTGTGTGTGTGTGTGTGTATGTGTGTTTTCATAGAGAGAATTTAGAATTGATTTTTTTTTTCTATTTCTGTGAAGAATCCCATTGATGTTTTCATTGGGTTGCTTTGAATCTGCAGATCACTGGATAATATGGATCTTTTAACTATAATAATTCTTCTAATTCATAAATATGTAACATCTTTCAATTTAGTTGTATCTTCTTCAATTTTCTGCTTGATTATTTTTCAGAATCTCTCGTTTGTGATCTTTCACCTCCTGTTTTTTTCTGTCTGATTTCATTCCTTATATTGCCTGTCACCTTACAGATCAGTTTAACTATGACTATTCTAAACCCCTTCTCTGAGATTTCTTTCATAGTGGTGTCAATGGATTCTGTTACTGAAGTATTTTGGTTTGTTTTGGCCAATTTATTCCCTTGCTTTTTCTTTTTTTTAATATTTATTTTTTAGTTTTCGGTGGACACAACATCTTTATTTTATTTGTATGTGGTACTGAGGATTGAACCCAGCGCCCCGCGCATGCCAGGCGAGCGCGTTACCGCTTGGAGCATTGGTGGTTCAGTGGTAGAATTCTCGCCTCCCACCCTTGCTTTTTCATTCTGTTTTGTGTCTAACCATCTAACAGTAAGGTTCTGAGGCAGTAGAGTGTCTACACTGTGGACGTATAATGTTGCTGAAGGTTTGTAGTACCTCACCATGTAGAGGGAGAGAAATAATAACACCAATAAAAATAATATACAGCAATAAACCAAATAGTTCCTGCTATGACATCTATCATGTCAATTATCACGATAAATAGAAATGATGTGATCAGTTATTGCCTCCAGTAAAAACAGTAAGTTTGCAAAAGGGTTTATAATTTTGAATGGTAAACTGGGAGAGAACAGAAGACATGTGGGATGTGATGATTATGAAATAGAAGGAGAGAAAATAGAAATAAAACATTAAAGGAGGAGTGAAAGAGAGAACAATATAGTTTGGCTGTTAGCGAAGAAAGGAGAGAAAGAGAATCAAGGGAAACAGATAAAGTGAGGGAAAAAATGTGTAACATACAAATCAAAGACAAAAAAACAATACAAAACAAAACTAAAATAAACTGATCAAACATCCTAGTCCTTAAAATACATAAACAAACAAACAAACAAAAAAAAAGAACTGCTTTCAAAAAATGTTAGAAATGAGAATAAAAGAAACAAATATTTATAAGTGTCCATGAACCATTCAGGTCACCATTAAACAGAGGGAAAAAGAAAAAAGAAAAAAAAAATCTTAATGAAAAGTTAAAGAATTTTTTCCATTGCAGTGCAGAAATTCTTGGCTTCCCCTCTTGCTGGGAGCCATTAGCCAAGTAGGTATGACAATTTCCTTGCCAGCGTACCCCATGTTGCTGACATGTTGCAGCGACATTGAATGT
This sequence comes from Marmota flaviventris, assembly GCF_047511675.1. NCBI lineage: Eukaryota > Metazoa > Chordata > Mammalia > Rodentia > Sciuridae > Marmota > Marmota flaviventris. The sequence continues at coordinate 117,152,972 of NC_092506.1, read as the reverse complement.
AGGTGACCTTGCTCAAGGACCAAGGCAGATTAGGGTGTTCCCGGTTTTAAGATAATCCTGTTTAGGGCGTTCCCAGTTTAGGTTCCAGGTTTAAGGTTTAAGATTATTCCTGCTGGGAATAGGGCGTATCCTGCTGCCTGAGTTCCCCTTGAGTTCTCACGGGATTCAGACAGTATATTTTGGAGATAGAAGCCCAGAGAACGTGGATTTGGGCAGAGAACGTGGATTTCCCCAGAACGTGATTGTAGACGGCTGGTGTGAGTTCGGGAATAAAGAGTTGCTGTTTGAATCTACAAGCTGTGTGGTGGCTCGTGATTGTGTGCCCAGCCAGACTGCGGCATTTGTGCCCAGCCAGACTGCGGCACCCTCTCAGCAGTGTTAGGTGGGTTGGACTAGAGTGTGATATTTGCTTCACCCTTAGGGTGAGGTCACTGGAGTGTAAGAGGAAATACTGTAGGCGGAGCTCCTGGAGGCCAGGTTTAGGTTTAGGTAGGCTCCCTGTTTTGTGTTGAATGACAATTAGTCTGAAGATTTTAAATAGGCAGACCTCCAGGGCCCAGCAGTTGCCAGTCATGCTGGGAGACTGCACCCCAGGAATCTCCCCTGGGTTCCACTTGTGCAGCAGAAGAGCCAATCCTTAATCCCCTCCATCACTCGTGAACTCTGGGTTTCCTGGTCTCAGTTTCAGTTTCCAAACCCAATCACTCCTGTCCCTGTGCTTTCAAATTTGCAGCTGGACTCCTCTCTCCCAGCTGGTCCTCCATGCCAATGGACTCAATGGGGAGGAGAGAGCCAGGTGGGTTAACAGAACTGGGATTCCCCTCTGTAAACAACCTCTCCGTGTTTGATTTTCTCCTGGTCACTCAGGAGGAAATGTCATGCAGTGTGGGTTTGTCAGGCCTGTATTTTGGGCCCTGTATGGGTTTGCCAAGAATTGGCTCCCCCAGCTGCCAGACTCTGTGCAACAGATGCAAAATGCCTGCCCCCTCTGTGCTCCGCGGGCAGCCAGAAGAAATGCAGCTTCTTTCCCGAACTAGGATATTATGCAGCATGCCTTTTAGGTTAGTATGCCAATGTCTTTGATCTCTGATTTCTCTGTACCCAGACATGCCTCAGGCCTCCTAAAAATGCGGGTTCCTTTAATTTCCTTATCTCTTCACTTTTTTTGTGGGGGAACCTCTCCGGGTGGTGCCACTGATGGTGGCAGTGGCACTGGTGCTGGGGATTTCTTCCTTATTTTATTATATCCAACCTCCTGAGTCTCTGATCTGCTTTGACTGTCCAGTATTAATTCCAAGTAAACCTCCTCCCCCTTGCTCTTTTTGCATGCACCTTGCTGAGAAGCTACCTAACTGCTTTCTTAGTTGCATGCCACAGAGCAGCCAAGAAAGTGACTTCCTCTGTTCCACCATCTTGAAACGCCTTCCACATGAAGTTTTCAAGTGTTCTCTGGGCCTCAGTCCACCAGGCAGTTGGAAAAGAAGGGCTCTTCTTCAGTTTTCTTTCATATATCTTTTGTAGTGTTCAGTATGCACCTCCTTGGTTAACTTTATTCCTAAATATTTTGTGTATTTTTGTTTTTATTGTAAATGTTGTTGTTTTTTTTTTAATTTCTTCTTCACATTGTTCACTATTAATATAGAGAAATACTACTGATTTTTGTAGGTTGATATTCAGTCCTGCGTCTTTACCAAATGTATTAGTTTTAACAGATTTTTACTGAAATCTTCAGGGAGTTCTATACACAATTACGTATCACCTAATTATAAGGATACATTCTGAGAAATATATCAGGAAAGTTTGCTTCTGTGCACCCATCACTGGCTACACTTATGCTTGGGTATTGCCCACTTCACACCTAGGAGATTTGGTATAGCACTTTGCTCATGGGTTACAAACATGTACAACATGTCACAATGCTGAGTACTATAACCAACTATAACACAATGATAAGTATTTGTGTATATGAACACATCTAAACATAGGAAAAATACAGTAAAGATAACAATATAGACGATACGGAACCACACTTCTATAGAGCACTTACCATGAATGAAGCTTATAGGACTGGAAGTTGCTCTCGGTGTCAGTAATTTGCATGGGGAACAAATGTGAAGACCTAGGACATCGTTGTATTTGATTGTAGACTTTATAGAAACTGTACTCCAGGCTACAGTAAATTATAGTGAAACAATTTTTCTTCTGTAATAAATTAAACTTAGATTGCTGTATTTTTTTCTATTTTAGAAACAAATTTTTTAAACTTTTTGACACTTGGCCTAAGACACAAACATTGTACAGATGTACAAAATTGTTTTCTTCCCTTATATCCTTATTTTACAAACTTTTTTTATTTTAAATTTATTTATTTTATTTTATATTTCTATTTAAAAATTTTTCTGTTTTAAAAACTAAGACACTAGCATACCTAGACCTGCACATAATCAAGATCATCAATATGACTGTCTTCCACTTCTACATCTTGTCCCACCAGACAGTTGTCAGGGGCAACAACACTCACTGAGCTGCCATCTTCTATGAGAGCAGTGCATTCTTCTGGAATCATCCTGAAGGACCAGTCCAAGGCTGTTTTATAGCTAACACTAACAAACACATATGTGTAGTGTGTTTGTACATATGTACAAGTATATTTTATATATCTAAAAAGTTTGTATGTATATGTGAATATACTCTAAAATAATGATAAAAATATTTTTCTTAGATATTATCATTATTTTAAAAACTTGTGTAAAGCAGTAGCATGATTACCTATCATTGCTATCAAGTTTTCTATACTGCACATAGTTGTTTGTGCTGTACTTTTATATGACTGGCAGTAGTAGGTTTGCTTATACCTGCTTCACCTTAAGCATATGAGTCAAGTGTTTGTCTACAACATTATGACAGCTACCATATCACTAGATGATAAGAAGTTTTCAACTCCATTATAATTCCGTAGAATCACCATTGTGTATGCAGGCATTGTTGATCAAAATGTCACTGTGTGGCACATGACTATGAAGATCATGTCTTCTATAAACAGAGACAATAGGTATGTGTGGTTTGTCATTGTATTAATTGGAAGCTCCCTAGTGAAGTATAACATAGAGCTTGTTTCATGCTTATTTGACATCTTTATATCCTCTTTAGTTAGATGTCTGATCTTTTGTCCAGTTTTTCAAAAGGGTCATTTGTTTCTTATTATGTGCTTTTTCTTCTTTTAAAAAAATTGTTCTTTTTAGTTATACATGACAGAAGAATCCATTCGACATAATAACAGCATAGGATATATCTTGTTGTAATTCAGTCCCCAGTACCTTTCCTTCTCCTTCTCTACCCCTACCCCATTTCCCTTCCCACTATTGATCTTTCTGCCATTTACTCAGTTATTTTTTTAAGTTAATTTCTTGTGGATGTACACGATGGTGAGATTCACTGTGGTATATTCACATATGTATGTAGGAAAATTGTGTCAGATTCATTTTACTATCTTCCTTTTCCTATTCCCTTTCCCTTATACTCTATATTTGGTAAAGCAATTCTTTATCAGATTCATATCTTTTGCAAATGTTTTTTCCCAGCCTGTGACTTTTATTCTCATTTTCTCAATGATTCATGGAACTTTAAAAAAGGTAATCTCTGTCCTCAAAAAGAAACAAAAATGGGACATGAAAACTTTAGATTTCAAATTATGATATAAAGTGTTAGGAAGGATCTGGTGATCAGATTCTGAAAGGATAGATATTTAGAAACTTTGTGGTCTATGCTTCTGTCTCCCCATCCCCTTTTGTTTGTACCTACATTTCTTCCTTGGAATATATGGCTCCATGAGAAGTGATTTCTAGTAAAGGCTATTTTTTTGACATGAACAGTATTGAGATACACTCTCTTTGTGTGTGTTCATACAAGTGCATCTTTTCCTTGACTCTTCCTCTTATTAGAGCAAGAGTAATAAGAAATACCATCTTTACTATGGCTCCAAACCCCTTATCTATTAGGAAGACTCAAAAAAAATCATGATAGAATAAAAACTGTGGAGGGAACAATGCACCGTAGGTAATTAAGAGAATTATGTTCTGATCAGACAAATGGACAACACAGCAGCTGAGACCATTTGGGATGTACCCTGACAGTGCTATCTGAAGTAGGCTTTTCTGTTCTGTGGAATAATTTTGGGACAAACAGGAAGGGGAAACAGTGGAGCAAGTGGCTATTGGAGGTGCCTGTAAAGGCAACAGGGATGCCTTTGACATTCTTCTACCCCTGCTTTGCATTTTCTCTTTGCTGTTGCCATTCACTGGGGTTACTCTCACTGCCTGTGTTCAAAGGAAGCTGTCACCCTTCCGCTCAGCCTGGCAGGCTGAAAGTTCAGAAGATAAGAAGCCTTCCCTGGCATGAAATGCACCGTGAAATGTGTTTGAAAATAAAGTTGTTAATGACAATTGTCATCAAAAACTTGCTTTCTCAAATGCATTTTTCATAGTTTCCAGGCCAACAGGAGCTTGTCTTGAATTGAAATTTCTGACGGTTGGCTAACTGTGTGACAGACAAGCAAGAATACTTAATGTGTACGGGCACACATGAAAGCACACCTGTGCATATAATTACCTATATATAGACAGTGTCTGCCCACAATTCTCAGAGATAGACAGTACCTACACTCTATGCAACTACTACATACAAACAAAGAGTAGCCTCATCTTTGGGCCCTGGATACTTGTGGAAACTTTCCTTCTGAGAGAGTCTACAAAACCAACTTTAGTGCTTAGGGAGGTAGTGTGTTCAAACATAGACAAAGAGAAAAAACAAAACAAAACAAACACACACAGAAAACATCAGAAAAAGATGGAGCTGTTGACTGGAAGGTGACCCCATAGGTCCATTGGCAAGTTTATCAGTTGTTCCCTTATGACACCTAGCTCAAAGGTATATACCCTTCTCTGACTGCACTTGTCTTTTTACTTTGTTAAACTAACAGAAATTTGACCAATTAGTAATGCATTCAGGTTAATAAGCTTCTTCTGGGAAGACTAAAGCGTTAAGAGTCATTCATATGTTGTTGTTAAATTTGTTTAATTAAAGTTGTTTTTTTCTGACCCCCTTGCAAGGGCAAGCCAAGATCATCTACACTGAAGGAAGATGAAATGCGATGCAATGTACTGAGAGCCTGTTATGTGCCAGCTTCAGTAGCATTATAAACTTTCTATCATCAACCTTTACAATGGGATTTCAGATAGGTATTTTTACTCTTAAGAGAATGGAAGCATACAAGGGTTTAAGAACTTGTTCAGTATCACCATGTCCAATAGAGGGAGTGGAATTTAAGTCCAGTTCTCTCCCGACTAACTGGGCACTTTGATGAAGGGAGGAAGCGATAGAGGATGTGGTTTGAAGGTTTTCGATCTGATCTCTGGAAATCCTTTGAACCCTGCATATCTGAAGACCTATATATTGTCAGGGTGTTAGTCTCTAAATAGTTTTTCCTTCATTTAATGACTAAGATATGTTTTAAATTAGACTATACTCCAGATACTTCTCAAGTTGATGTACATTCGTAGATGGTTGAAAATTGGCAGATGACATGAGATTCATAATCTAGTAAGGGAAGAGATAATAACCAAGGATATAGAATAGTTCCCCACTCATCCTCCAGTGGATGTCTGAGACATTAAAAAGTAACAAGTATGTATACATAGTGTGTGTATATATATATATACACACTATGTATTTTTTCCTATATATACATACCTGTGATAAACTTTTAAATTAGGCACAGTAAAATATTAACAAAAATGATTAATAAAAGTAAAATAGTTTAAACAATATACTACAATAAAAGTTATGTAAAATGGTATGGTCTCTGTATCTCTGTTTCTCTCAAAATATCATATTATTGTATAATATTACCTTTACATTTAAAGGAAACACTTTATGACTTCTCTATGACATATCTGAAACAGCAGCTTCACTACTCTTATATTTGAGGCCATTATTAATTTAAATAAGGTTTAACTGAACAAAGCACTGTGGTATCATAACAGTGGCTTTGATAATGAATGTTGCTGCCAAATGACTGGCAGGAGGATAGCATATATACTGGACAAAAGAATGATTCATGCTTCAGGTGGGATGGAGCAAGATGGTGCAATTTCAGCATGTTGCTCAAAGTGGCACACAATTTAAAAGTTGTGAATTTTTTACAGTATATCTGGAATCTTTCATTTAATGTTTTCAGATCACGATTAACCACAGGTAGCTGAAACTTGGGAAAGTAAATTGACAGATGGGGGGCTACTTTAAATGATTGAAAGTGAATATCAGATAATGGTAGTGAGAAATGAGAAAGAAAAACAATGTGACAGAGACTGATGGTGCAGGGTAGAGTGCACCTTTGGATGATGTATCAGAGCAGCTCTTGTAGGTTTGACATGTCAAACAGAGGGGGCATTTTCCTGTGCAACAATATATAGGAAGAGCCTTCTAGACACAGGAAGTAGAGTGCTTAAGTGTTAGGCAGGTGGGCTAACCTAAAGGCAAGTGTGATATGAGCACACTGTGTAAGGAGAAGAGGCATGAGACCGAGTGAGAGAAGGAGAAATGGAAATCACAGGAAGATATATATATATATATATATATATATATATATATATATATATATATATATTTTTTTTTTTTTTTTTTCCTAATTGATGTTTAAGGCACTATAATTTTTTTTTCAAGGAAATGCTTTCTGTTTTTCAGAGTAGAAAAGCCCCTTCTGGTTGGAGTTGTATGTAGAGTGGGACCATTCCATTGCAATGTTCAAGTGGGACCTGGGATTGACTCAGCCCAGGAAGAATAACAGAGGGGATGGAGGGAACTGAGAAACTTGTGGATATACATAGGTGCTGCAATGGACCGACAACTGATGGATTGCATGTGGATGAAATTAAAAGGAAAGAGAGAAACAAAGGGCTATGATCACGTTAGTCTGAATGGTAGTTGAATTCAGTGAGAAAACCCATAAAGGATGACTTCTATTTTTGGTGAGAGTTGGGTGATTGTTCACCAAATAAGATGTTAGGTGAAATGAGCTGAAATGGAGAGATCTAGTCTACATCCAGGGCTGAGATTTAAACTGGGGAGACAACAGCTTACAGTATGTTTGCTAATGGTACTGAGTTAGATCAATGAAGAAGGATGTAGGTAGAGGAAAGCGACTAAATCCTCAAACATTTCAGCAATTAGACAAATATCAGACAGCAGAAGGGGAGCCATCAGTGTGGAAAGTGGAGAAAGACCAAGAAGTAGAGTAGACGGCAAACTAAAAAGTGTTGCATCACAAGAAACACAAGTACGCTTTCCAGCATGATGGGCATGGCCCTCTGAGGAGGATACTGCTTTCAGGGCACAGAGCACACACATTCCACATGAGAGAGGTAGTTGATGACCTCAGGGAATCATTTTAGTGGAGAGGTAGAGATGAAAGGCTGACAGGGTATGTTCAGGGGAAATTGAATTGAGAGTAAGTGGAGACAGAGTGTATAAAATTCTGTTGTGTTTTGTTCTGAAACAGAGAAAAGAAATTAAGGTGGTAACTGGAAAAAGCTGTAAGAAGAAATCCTTTTGATTGTTTGTGTTGTTTTTTTTCTTTATAAGGTGAGGTACCCTAGATAATCTGTGAATGCTGATGGGGATGGGCTCACATAGAGACATACTTTAATGCTTCTAATGATGCAGGAGAGAGGAGCAGTGTCCACACTGCACTTGGCAGGCAGGCAAGGGCTTGGAATCTAGAGTTCCAGGGGAGGTGCTGGCAACTGACGGTGACTGAGATATACCACCTCTTTTAGTGGGAGGAAGGGATACAGGGCAGGTGATAGTGAAAGCTTTCTAAATATATCACTGGGAAGAACAGGGTGCACCCAGGGTGAATGTTTCTGTCTTCTTAAGAGTTAATGAATTGGGGTTTCACTGAAAAGGAGGGAAGAGTGGGGCATGAGGATGTGTGAAGGTTTGAGAGTCCAAAGGGAAAAAACAAATGATATAGAAACAGGGTGAACAAACAGACAAACATATTAGCAAAGTCTCGTATGATGATTGGACCTAGGTGGCTGCCCATTAGAATCCTAAAAGCAAGGTAAAGCATTTGCTTGAAATAATTGGCATTCAGTATGAACTATGAAGAAATACATTCAGAGATTAAAAACTGACTTACTACAGACATATATCGTACTATAATAATCATGCATATTCATTAAGTGCACTCTGCATGCATTATTTCATTTAATCCTTACAACTTCATGAGTTAGATAGTGTTATAGTCTTCATTTACAAATGAAGTAATTGCGACTAAGAGAGGGGAAGGAAGCTAACAGAAGGCCCCACAGCTAGCAAATTGGTCAGAAAGGGAAGGTACTTGTGTGCTTAATGACAGAGAATGTGACTCACACCTACATGCCAAGCCACCTCAGAATACAACTGAGCTGTGGGTTTGACATATACTTATGGTACTTTAGTTAAAACTTTCAGCTGTAAACAACAGGTAACATTAGGGAAGGGGAAAGACTTATTTGGGGATTTTGTCTGTTTCCGTTTCCCATCCTTGGACTCGGAGTTACCCAGGGCAGGGTGCCATCCTGGGGAGCAGATCTATTTGTGTATATCAGCACATGTACACATGCACATGTGCACACACACTCACATACACACTCACTTGCTCTCTTACCTGTCACAGATGAAAAGCCTTTTTCTTATTATTTCTCCTTGCCTCAGAGACTCCCAATCCTTCAGGGAAATGTCACAGATCTGCCTAGTCTCTGAGTGCAGTGTTTTGCATCCACTGCTGGGAGTTTTCCACGTATTTACAAATGATAGGGAGAAATTTGGATGTACTTTTTTCCATGGGCGGACTTGGGAGCACAGATGACTCTAGCGGAGAGGCAGGGGGCAGAGGTGGCAGGGGAGAGTGATTCATGTGATCACAGAGGGTCTTTGAACAGGCTCGCTGGATCTCCCTGGGATAGGTGGCTCTTATACTTTCTGTGTAGTGCTTGCTCTCTCATGGATTCCCAGAGAGTTATGCAAAACATATCACAGGGGTCTCTAATCACCACCTAGAGCTAGGCTTCCTGGTTGAGGATGGAAAGTAAGCAAATAAGTGACAAGTCTCCATTGTTTACTCTGTGTTTTAATAATTGTCTGATTATGTTCCATTTTTATTTGGTTTCACTGGCAATCAGATAGAGAACTGTAATACCCACTCACACCTTGTAATTACCATTAATTTCTTCCCTTTGCTCTGCACAGTCAGGACAAGGTTGGCAGAGAAGCCATGAGAGATTGAATCAGATGGTGTACAATGCATATGCATGAGGCAAGACTAGCCAAGGCTCTGAGGAGATGTTTCGTGGGGAGGGCTGGAAAGGAAGAAGGCTGAAAGATGGAAAGAGGGGGAGAATACCTTGAATTGGAGACAAAGGCAAATGGAAAGTGTTGGAGTCAGCACAACAGCTTTGCTAGCTTAATTACCATAATGATGTAAAATAGTCCAATCAGCAATCTGGGGCTAATCTTTCATGTATTACAGGTCTCTCCTTCGTAGAGCTTCACAGCTTAAATGCATTTTTAATGAAGATATTTGAGGCAAGCAGATAATTTCCTAGTCTTTCCAGGAGGGAATCAGAGCACATTAAATGGGCTGTTCTTCCCTGTAGCTGTCCAAAGTTCTTGCTTTGTCTGGCACATGGGAGCCAATCAGCATTAAGAATGGGTGGCTCCCCTCTCCCACCCCTCCTTCTAGAGGCAGCTGGGGAATGTGCATCTGGGGAGAGCTGTGGCTGGTTCCCAAGGAGCCTCTGTTCCATCTTGCTTTGTGCCTGAGGGACGTCTGGAGCTCCTCACTAGGGATGTGAAAGAACTCCAGGGATATCCCCTGGGCTCAAGCTGTCTTGGCTAACAGAAGCTCAGTTTCATCTTGCCTCTGTCATACTAATGGTGAAGATACCACTGGAAGTGCTTCAGAAGCACTTACCTGTAACCCTGACACATTTGTATGCCGGAAAGGGCAAAAGAACAGTCCAGTCTATAGCTGCCACCCCACCTCTCCAGCCAGGAATGACTTTCCTTATGATCTCAAGCACTCAGAGATGGATTGTTGATAATATATTTAAGTGAAGTACAATTTGATTGATTGAACAATTATAGACTTGTGTTATTCAATGTTTAATGTTTTATAATCCAAACACTGGGGTGAACATACACTTTTTTGGGGGGTACCAAGATTGAACCAGGGGCACTTAACCACTGAGCCACATCCCAAGCCCTTTATTTTTTTATTATTATTATTTTTTATTTTGAGACAGGGTCTCGCTATGTTGCTTAGGGCCTCGCTAAGTTGCTGAGGCTGGTTTTGAACTTGTAATCCTCCTGCCTTAGCATCCAGAGCAGCTGGGATTACAGACATGTGCCATTTTGCTTGGCAAGTATCTTAACAGGACCCCTTCAAAAGGACAAGGTTGAGGAGAGTAGTTAAATGTAAAGGAAACACAAACCAAATAAGGTGAAAATAGGTACAAAATGCCCTATTAGTTTATAATGTTGGTAAAGCTTTAATTGTTCTACTGCTAGTGTTTCCTCCTATCACCAAAGACATAACTGAGACTTAACTGCTTGGATGTGTGCCATGAATTCAGTCATTTCTGGAAGTCCTGACTTTGCCTCCATCTGCCACCACCACACTGTCAAATTCCCAGGTGTCCAATGGCACATATCAGTGAATTAGTATGAGATAAAGGAACTTGTCGCATTTGACAACATTTTTCTCAAAAGGTAGATTGCACATGCATTTACATGACATAGTATATAGTATATATTAAGTCTGTGGCTTCCTTGAAGTCAGAGCTCTATTGATATCCCAGGTATATGTTAGATACCTGCTAGTGCTCTGCACATGCACTAGGGAACCTAATTAGATTTCCCTCAAATGCCTATCTGTGAAATAAAAAAAAAAAATGCTTCTTTTTTTTTCCTAAGCTGGGTTTGGCAGAATGATGACAAGGGGCATACCAAGTTCTTGTGATAATAGGATATAAGGACTTGCATATGAAAGCAAGATCCTCATTACCTAGAGATGAAGGCCCTGCCTATTATTGACCTTTGCAAGCTAAAGATAGTCAGGAAGAAAATTCTTACCTTCATTTTTTAAAAAATATTATGCTTTGTTTCATTCACCTGTTTATTCATTTGTTCAAATTTTCCTGTGTTCACCATGAAGGTAAGACCCTCTCAACTCTCTCAGCTGAGGATTCAGACAGGGGAAACCTTGGAAGGAGAAGAGGAATATTAGCATTCAACATGACTGCCAGGCTATGCAGATTGTGGGGTAGCATACATCACTGCAGGAAGGTTCAGCATATCCTTCCTTCTGACCATGATGAACGGCATAAGAGCCTCCAAGTTACAAATATATTTGTTTATTGAGTTTTATGTTTTATTCTTTGGAAATCAAAATATACTTAAAATATTTTACTGATGATATCTGTCATTATATATCTTGAGGAAAGTGTAGATAATTATAAGAAGAAATGTAAAACTCACTTATCTTACAACTCAGAAATAAGTACTGATATCATATGTTCAGACATACATATGTTGTGTCTTAACAAAAATTTCTTGTAAAGGCAACATTAAGAATAACTCTTTAAATTCTTTCTTCTCCATTCTTCAATTTGATTAAGGTTTATTATCCTATCTTCCAGACTGGTTAGTCTGTGTCCAATCACCATTAAATCTGCCTATTGAGTTATGATCTTTGATATTATATATTTTAATTCTGGAATTTCCATGCAATTCAAAATTGTAAACATTTAACTCCTTTAAAACTCTTCATTTTTCCATCTGTTACATCTATTCTTCCTCAATTTAAAAAAAAATCATATTTAATCAAAGTCTTTGTCTGCTGTCTCTAAGTGTCAGCTGTGGGTCTGCTTATTTTCTTCTCAGTCAGCTATTAGTAATCTTGTAGTGTATACAACATGTTGCGTACAAAGAAGTCATAAGGTTGTAGATATTTTCCTCCAGAAAGCATTTGTTCCTTCTTTTATGCACAAAATATCTAGCATAAAAATACTAAATGTGTGAAAAGTCAAAAAAATATAATCGATAATCGATAAAACAAAAGACAATAGAGGTAGACCCACATGCAATCCCTATAGTGGGTTTAGCAGGTAATGATTAACATGCTTTTTAGGATTCTCCAGAAAAACAGAAAAGAGGAGGAAGAGGAAGAGGAGAAGAGAGAGATTTATTGAAAAAATTGTCTCATATGATCATGGAGACTGACACAGTCCATAGGCTGGAGACCCAGGAAGGAGGCAATGTTGTGGTTCAAGTCCAAAGGCCATCTGATGGCAGATTCTCTTCTTATTCTGGATAGTTCAGTCATGGCTCTGTTCAACACTTTGGTTAGGTAAAGCCCACCCACAGTATGGAAGGCAGTCTGCCTTAATCAGAGCCCATCAATTTAAATATTAATTACATTCCAGAACACCCTTAAATAAACATCTGAAATAATTTTTTGACCAAACATCTGGATTCTGTGGCCCTGCCAAATTGACACATTAAACATGTTTAAGAGATAAAAGAAGAGATTAGCAAAACGGATCAAAGAATGGAGAATTTTAATAAGAAAATAAAATCTAAAAAATGAAACAAAGATCTTCTCTTTTTTCAGGCTCAGTATTTATGCAGTTGTTTCCTTTGTTAATGGCTGGAATTTGGAGCCTCTTGTCCTAACTTCCTACATGGTCTAATGTGATTAGTGAAATAGCTATCTCAGTTTTGTGGGATTTAATCCAGGTTTATTCATTCCTAACACAAATTGCATCTCTCCACCTGCTCTCCAATCAGAATAAGTCCCACCCTTGCACATCACCATAATATGGTCATTATTTTAAAATATCTTGGTAACACATAAATTATTTCATTGACCAATATTTTAAAGTTTATTCTTGTATTACAAATATTCTTCACGTTGATGTATAGAAAATATTCTTCACGTTGATGTATAGAATTCTGCAGACATAAGTACTTCCCCTGATAATTGCTAGGTACCTCCTCCTTTACAATTTTTTTAATTATGTTATATTTATTATCTCCTTAAAATATGGATTTTTCTAATTTCACGTTTGCCCTTTTCCCAGTCCTCTTGCTAAAGCCGAGTCGTCTCCCGACAAATTTGATATTCTATTTCAGGGAATTACAAGATGTTCTCAGTCCCTGTTACAAGATCACCTCTGATAACCTAGGCATATTTCCAGAACAGCAAACCTGATTTTCCTTGAGGATCATCTTCCCAGCCAGCTGTCTGCTTCATAGATCCGTTTTTTATTTTCCACAGGCAAAAAAAAAAAAAAAGAAGAAGAAGCAATGAAAATACCACCTGTGGCCCTGAGTCCTTCAATTTCCTATCTAGGACTATAGAGTCAATATAGATACAAAGTCAATTTCTTTGGAATTTTATATTAATACAGTTATATACACTGGCTTCCATTAGTTTAGTAGATTTGAGTCTTAAGAAATATTTTATTTTCAACATGTATCATCTTCAATAATTCAGCAATATCCCAGCCCCTCTCCTCCAGTCATGCGAAACTCCCATTGTATGATGACATGATATATTTTAAGATTGAATATGAAAGTCTCAACCATTGCATCAAGCCACAGATCAATCACAGCCACCACACAGAGCAAATTACCATTTGGCAACATCCATCATCTTTACAAGAGCTACCTGCATCTCATGCCACCTCAGCCAGCTTCCTTGTGCTGGCCTGTTCCTTTCTATGGTGAGTTTTCAGGTAAACTAAAGGGACTTATCCTTTTTATTAGGAGAGGACAGGAATGCAGAATTATATACATGAAGGTAAATGGTTGCTTTCTGATTCTGGAGTTTCCTGATGCCAGCTCCCTACTCACCTCTGACCTTATGATATTGATAAAGAACAGAAGCTCTCCTTGTTTGTTTTTCAACTCACTGTATCTCCCTCCCTTTTGTACCAATGGTTTTGAAAAAGGAGAATATAGCTCTGGAGAGGGGAGATTTTTATCTGCAGTCTTAAGATGAAGAAAAAGCAGGTTGCACATAGGTGTTATATTTGGGTTGTGGAAATGTTATCAGGCAATCCCACAACAGAACAACAACTTACTCAGGCCTCTTGAACTTGCTTTGTGATTCTCAGTTTTACCTGATGAGTAGTCTCCTTGCTTCCTAAACATCTGGCTATCCCTTCTTGAAGGGGTAAACAAGAAGTCTTACCTATAGTTAGGGTAAGTGCATTTTGTCTGTTTTTAAGTCCAGATGGTCTATAAATGAGAAATAAATTAAACATAATCACCAAACAGTTGTGAAGGTAAAAGTGCCTGAAAAACCAAGAAAAGCATTTGAGATATTGTAGTGAATGATAGGTAAATTATGGCTAAGAGGCAAATCAGCCCTCTTCTTGTTTTTATATGACCAATGAGATAGAAATGTTATTTAAATTTTAAGTTGTTGAAAACAATCTAAGAGAATACTTCATAACATGTAAAATCATATGAAGTTCCAATTTAGTATCTGTCAGTGAAGTTTTATTGATCAAAGCCACACTCATCCATTTACATATTGTCCATGGATGCTTTTAAATGTAAAAATGGAGTTATTTGCAACAGAGACTATATGGCCAGCAAAGCCTATAGGATTTGCTTTTTAGCTCTTTGAAGAAGGAGTTTTCCAATTTTTTTCTAAAGTAGAAACGGACCCAGGAGTGACCATTTGTCTATGGTCATGTTTAATCACGACACCATGCAAACTGGAATCAATACCATCCTACATGGTTTCTTATGCATATTAAAAACCCTCTGAGACCACAGGCTAACACCTCTCTCATTTTCCAGTAGAACCATCTTGAAACTTTTCATTTCCTCAAGATTCCAAACATCTCTTAATACCCTTTATATTTGCATCCACTAAATTCATGTTCTGTTTCACATAGAGGAAAATTACACACAAACCACCCCAGGCTGTCTTTTCTTCCCCTTGTCTTATCTGTATCTAATGCCCAAATTGTCTCGCTTCAGAACATCTCAGCTTAGCATTTAAGTCTCATTTTTCAACCTGCATCTATTTCTTTATCTTCCAGGATTTTATTCTAACAAAGACCCCCTTTAACCTTGATGTGTGTATATGTATACATATGTATATGTGTGTGTATGTATATATGTGTACATGTATATATGTATATATATATATGTGTGTGTGTGTGTGTGTGTGTCTATATATGTATATATACATAAAAGGGGTCTTCAATAGAATATATATATTTACAAACACACACACACATATATATTTATGACAACATGTAAACAAATTTTTTTAAAGAGTAAAACATCAGTGAATAAGAACTTTGAAAAGTACCTTTACACCATGTTCTCTTTTAGCCACAGTTCTTTCTCTTTTTCTCCTCATGCCTAACTAACCTCCTTGGAAGGATAGTCTATATTCACTCTTCTTAACGGTTCCCTTCATTTCTCAATCCATAGAAATCTTAGAGATGCATCATGTTTTGGGAGTGGGGATGAGGAGAATCTAATGTAGGAGGTCAGATTCTGTCTTAAAGACACCTAAAATATCATTGCTAAGTGCTTTGAACTTGATCTTAACAGTGAAGTGCAGTCACTGGAAACATTTCAATCTTTATCCCCTGAGTCCCCTTTCTTCTGATGTATTACATGTTTGTGCAGCCCCTTCACATCCTCACATACATCACAAGAAGTCCCTGCCATGTGAACTATATATAGTAGAGGATCCTGCAAACAGTCATAGAGCCTGTGATTTAAGATGATGAACCTGATGTTCTTATAAAGACTAGTGAGTCATCAAAAGGAAAAAAAAAAACACAACTTGATAGATGTTTTAGAAAGACTAATCATGAAAGAATGAGGAATGGATTTAATTTGGTGAGCCTGGAAACAAAGAGACGAGTTAGGAAACTGGTAAAATCGTCCAGGTAGGGCAAAGGCTTCAACTTTATAGCAAAGGATTTTTTGGGGGTCACTAAAATCAGGTAGAAATGGAACTGAGGTCTTTGGGGAAAGATGCTTTTTAAGTTCATAATAAAGACTTCACATTGATTAAGTGTAACCTTTTCACTTCTAACAGAGTCATTCCATTTAGTTCAGAACATTTATGAATAACTGTATACTATTGGAGATCGTATTTTTGCCTCATGTGGTGCTGCAGTCACAAGAACCTTCTATTCTGTCTGAGTCAGAAATCTGAAATTCTAATCTTCCCATAATTCCCTGTAGCAAATTCTCATTACAACAAACACCATTAGGGTAAGTGTCAACTTGATTGAGCCATGGGATAACCATATTTAACTTTATCTCTGGGAATGTGTGTGCAGGTGTTTTAGGATGAGATTTGCATTTGAACTAGCGGATTAGGAAAGTAGACAACCCTCCTAAGTGTTGGTAGGCACCGTCCAATCCATTGAGGATCTGAATAGAACAAAATGTCAATAATACAGAATTTAATACCTTCCTTTTTTTCTGCATCACTGCTTTCCCTGGGGCATCTTATCTCATCTTCTCTTAGTTTCTGATTGGGATTTATACCATTGATTCCCCTGATTCTCGGGTCTTTGGACTAAGACTGAATTATACCAGAGTTTCTTGAGTGTTCAGCTTGCAAATGGCAGATTAGAAAATTTCCCAGTATCCAAAATTACATAAACTAATTTTTAAAATCAGTATATCTCTCTATTTGTGTCTATGTCTCTTTTCATCTGTATATGTATCTACAAGTATATCTATGTCTATATCTAATCTCTTAGTGTTTCTGTTGCACTAGAGAACCCTGATTAATTCAGGAAGCAATGAGTTTAACTAATTACACTCCAGTTTCTAGTACATAGAACTTGGTACATAGTAGGCATTTCATAGTGTTTGTTTGTTGGTTGGTATTTGTTTGTTTTGCAATGCTGGGATTTGAACCCAGGGCCTTGCATATGCTAGGCAATTGCTATGGTGGGATAGTTTGGTGAAGGAAGCCGTCATCTCATGTCCAGAAGCAAAAGAGAAAAAGAAGAATAAATCAGGGATGTCACTAGGGGTGTCAGAAGACCTCACACTAGGGCCCACTTCTAAAGGATTCCACCATTCCAAATAGCATCATCTCCCAATAGCACCACAGGGACCAAACCTTCATTATCTGGACCTTTTAGGAAAAGGAATGCTGGCTATCTGAATTACACTGTATTTACAATGAGGTTGAGGGCAAATAGTAATTATCCAAGGGAAGGTTTATTGGAGAGAGCAATACAACAGGGAAGTAGCAGAGATGTGAGAGAAGGCAGGGAGTTTGGCAATTTGCAGGAGTTCTATGTCGCTGAAGGGAAGAGTATAGACGGCAAATATGAGTGGTGGAGCTGGGCATAGAGCTCAGCATATATCTACACCAAGGATTTAGATTTGAATCAGGAGGTAGAAATGGTGACCCTTTAAAGATTTTTTTTCTCTAAATATGGAAGAGTCAGATTAGAAAGGAACCTAACCTAAGTGCATAGAAGAGAATTCCTACTTGGTGGTACTGCTGTACTAAAATGTGAGATGCCCACTGTTGGATATGTACTCACCATGATACAATAAACCATTTTCTGTAGGTGGATGCTATCTATCATTGACTAGTACTTGTGTAGTACCAGTACTTGAAGAAGCTTCAGTGGACTCAGCCAGTAAATTAATTGACCATCTTCATACATTTTTGGTAGGAAAATATGTTCAGAGTTCTAATTACCAAGAAAAAAAAGGGACTTTGTAAATGCTACCTAATTATAATTTAGAAATTGCTTCCAGGTATAAATTTTTATTTAAGAACTATGCACATGTGCATGACCTTTGGATTTTGAAACGTCTGAATCAAGATTTTCTTAAAATACCATCAAAATGTGCATTGCCTAAAAATGAACATGTTCCAAACTCACAGAAATTAAATTCAAAAGCAAAGAAACCATATATATATATATATATATATATATATATATATATATATAGAGAGAGAGAGAGAGAGAGAGAGAGAGAGAGAGAGAGAACCAGTTGTATTTTAAATTAACTTGAAAGTTTCTAACTTACACAGAACTACTTAGTATTTTCAGGGCAGGATCATTTATTAAATTGTATATGGGCGAAATTATCATTATAGGACTTCCATGTAGATCAAATCCATTTTGCTTTCAACAAATATTTTGAAGCACATACAATGTGGAAATCACTGTATTAAATGCTAGAGAAATATGGAAAAGTACTAGTAAAAACAGACTCCTGCCCTCAGGGAGAATTCAAGTTAGTGAGGGAGATATACACAAAAAGATAACTAATGACACAATCTTTCTAATAAGGGAGAGTAGGATATGAATTAGTGATAAGATAATCAAGATCATTGTAGTTCTAAGGAGCAAGCAATTAAATATAGCTGGAAGTAGAATATTAGCTGCATTCTAAATCTTGGAGCCACTTTTAATAGGCAAATAAAAGAAAAGAGAAGACCATCTGGTTTTCTACTTTATCATGCTATTGAAACTATACTCTAAAACATTTTCAATAACCTTCTAATTGCTATCTCTAATAGTCTTTCCTCAGCTTTCAGTTCTTATCCTCTTTGTACTATTTGACTTTAAAACTTGCTCCCTCTCTGGTTTCTAATGTTAATTTTTTAAGTATCAAGATGATTTCTTTGGTTGTATTTTCTTCCTTCTGCAGTGTGGGTGGAAACATTGAGTGCAACACATTGTATTCTGCCTTATTCCTGCCTTTGATTGCCTTATCTTGTTCAAGTTCAACTTCCTCCACAGGTAGTGCAACTGAGAAAACTCATGTGTAATGTGAAATGGGCAGTGTGAGGATCTTTGTTCTTGGCATGGAGGAAGTAGCCTCAGCTGCTCAGGGAATGGCCTGAGTATGAACATGCTGCTTCACCATCTAATTTACTCCTTATGATTTCACAGCTAGCAATGAGAGAAGTTAGACTAAAACTGCAGAGGACCCTCCTAGTATAGGTATTTAATGCTGCAAGCCAGTGCCTCTAAGTTGGAGCAATTAACTATGTAGAAGAGATGCCAACACTGCTGTATATATAATGTGAGCACAGCAGCTAACAGTTCTGTGATTTTGTTCTTTCAGTCCCATGACCAAGTTGATGCTTCTATCCATCTGCCTGTTGATGGAGCATTTTTCTCTTAACACTGATGGCATTTTGTTGCTATACTTTAAAAACAGGGTATATTGTGCTGCTGTCTCTGCATTTGAACCCTTAGTGGGCACTGACCTTTCCAGTCTCTGAGTGATTAAAGCTCTTATTAATTTCTTGTGGGACTGCCAACACTGTAAGGCAACAGAGTGGTGGGTTTTTTTTTAACACATGGGGCTCTAATTAGCCAGCAAAGGATCTGTCTCATCCTTACTCTGATATCTAACGAAATTATAAATATAAGAAGAAAACACACAAAACCGTCACTGAAAGGAGTAGGTGTTGACGTGTCCAGGGCAGATCTTTAAGCCCAAACAGCGACCCTGCTTTCCTCCTGCACACTCTCCTGGGGCCTAATCAGACTCTTGTAGGAAGCTGCATCTGGATGAGACAGCACTGCAGGGGAGGAGAGCTGCGAGGGTCCTGATCAGCCCTGGAAATAATTATTGATTGGGTTATATTGTTAAGTCTCTTCTGGACCTGCCATTCTATGAATAGCAACTCTAAGGAAAGGCAGACAGAATTGAAGTCCCTTGATGTCAAAAAGAGAAGAAAGAGGGATTTAATAAGCATCTTTATTTCTAGGCAGGATTTTAATAGGAAGAATAATGACCACATTTCCAACCTAGAGAAGAAGTGAGTTCTGATTGCAGCTGGGGGCAGTTCAGTTGGTTTAAGTAGTATTTGGGGGGCTCTTATAAGATACTAAACCCTATTCGCAGAGCTGGTAGGGGTTAGTACACCACTCCTGGAGCACCTACAACTGTGCCAGATGTTACATATAAAGCCCTCTGGTTGTGACAATCAGTCAGTTTAAGTTCTAAAAGCACCTGGAAGATTGTCAAACACTAGAATGAATGCCCAAGAAGGGAATTAATTATTTCCATTCTTTTCCCACCCCTAGAATATTTATGTAAACAGGAAACAAATCCAGCAAATGCAAGCCAAGATGAGATGAAGAACGGGCTTTATAAAGACTATTGGGGTATATAACAGTGTCCCTCTTCCCTCCTTCAGCCCTCAGGCTGAAACCATTTTGAGAACCCAAAAGCAGACATTTTGAAGGTAGAGCCACCAACTCCATTTTCCACATCACTCTTTGGTATTTTCTTCTTATCCAAGCCTAGACATGCTGGTGCTGAGAATTCTTCATACCCAGACCCCTTCCTTTTTTTCCACCTCTGTATCCACCTAGTCAAATTCTGAACTTCAAACAGAATGATTCCCAGGGAAGAATGCTACTTGAGGTCTGACCTGCCCTTTTATCTTTGATTTGATTTCACTTCACTCGAGTCTGGCAACCTATACAAATAATTGGGCACCAACATCCTACTTCTGAAGGTGGAGGGACATAATCCTGGATAGTGACATCCCCACGTCGAAGAACACAGAGACTTAATGTTTGGCTTCCAAGCCAGCCCGATTTGGAGTCAGTATGTGTCAAATGGGGAAGAACCTGCACCACTCAGAGGCTGGGTTCATAGAATTTAGCTATAAATCATAAATAAATGCTCTGAGATGGCACTTTTTAATTAAACTTTTTTATTTGTTAATATGTTTTTTTTAAATAAATGGGCTATCAGTGTATTATACTTACTGGATACTCTAGTCATTTATTAACCCTAAGGAACATTTAGAAATATAATATTAAAAATGTTAAGATTTATACTCTACAGTGCTAAACATGACATATAAACTCTGTATGTCCACATGACCTTAAATGAAACAATCCTGATGAAGCACTTAGCACAGTGCCTGGTATGTAGTGAGTATGCCACGGGGCTGCTATGTCCCACTGAGGTTCCTAACTCAACCTTTCACATCGGAGGAGAGTTGGAGTGGTCAGAGTCTAATGTATGGGTTATTGAGGCCCCTGAAACTTGGGCTGGTTGCTTCCTTCTGTCTTCCTACCTCATTTGGGTATTTTACTGACTATTCCAACCACAATCACAGTGGACAAGGAAAATGAATGTTTAATCAGTCATTTGTGCTGCTTCTTGGCCTCAGTGAATGGTGTAGTCAAGAAGATCATTAGCATTATTGATTAAAATTATTTTAGCATTAATTTTTGCTGTTTCTTCTCTTTTTCCTTTCAAATCCAAAGTGTGAGTAGCACTTCAACTCTGTAGACAGTTTTTTTTTTTTATTTTGAGAGTAGCGTTCTTTGAGAGGCAACTCTCTCCTCCCACAAGAAGCAAAATTTTTTTCTTTGAGTTTTAAAATAACAAAGTATTGGCATATGAATTATATTCATATCTTTAAGCTTTAGGCAGTTCACAAGTGTAGCAGTTTGGCCAGAGGTCCAAGATAGCCTTTCAATGCACACTCAAAATCATATTAATAGGGTAACCAATGATATGTCACCGCTTTTTAGGATGATTCCTGTCAGCTCTCAAATCCTATGTACTTTGCCAAGAGAAATTCATTGTAATCCAAAATTTCTGTAAATCTGTTTCAATATTCAGCAGCAGGTAGGTTTCAGGAGAAAATAAAACAAGGAAAGAAAAAATCATGCCTGCTCAATAGTCCTGTTTCATTTTCTCCAACCAGTGCAGTAGAAACTTCATGATTTGGGTATCTTCCAAAAGTGAAAGATATGATCCCAAAAATGTTCATTAAAGTTCTTGGGGAAAAACAAACAAGCAAACAAACAAACAAACAACTTGTTGTTCTTCAGGATCCAGTCTCTGGCCTTTACCACCTGAGCAATGGTCTTACCCCTATGCTCCATCAACTCTACTGTAAAAAGATGCATGGTTCTATTCCCCGACCAGCTGTGCTTCTGTAGCTCTGTGCCTTTGCACATTCTTTTCCCATTGCCGGGAATTCTTTTCCTCTTTGTCTACTGAACACTTGCTTACATTGCACTTCAAGACAGAACCGGCTGGGATTTCTCACTCATGTTCTCACTAGTCATGCTGTTAAAGTGCCTTGATGTACTATAGCAGGGGCATTTATCACATATTCTTGTTGACATTTGAGGAGACATATGCCCTCCTGTAAATTATGAACTTTCTTAGGTAGAGAACTGTATGTGGTTCCCACCTCTTATTGGAAATTGAATCCAATTTAACTGTTGATATTCAAATTTTTATTTCATTAATTGATTTATTTTTGTGGTTGTTGTGGTTTGGATGTGAGGTGTCCCCCAAAAGCTCATGTGTGAGACAATGCATGAAGGTTCAGAGGGGAAATGATTGGGTTGTGAGAGCCTTAACACAATCAGTAAATCAATCACCTGATAGGATTAATTGAGTGGTAACTGAAGGCAGTTGGGGTGTGGCTGGAGGAGGTGGGGAATTGGGGGCATGGCTTTGGGCTATGTATTTGTATCTGGCAAGTGGAGTCTCTCTCTCTCTCTCTGCTTCCTGGTCATGTGAGCTGCTTCCCTCTTCCATATTCTTCCGCCATTATGTTCAGCCTCACCTGGAGCCCAGAGGAATGGAGCTATCTGCCTATGGATTAGAGCTCTGAAACTGTAAGTCCCCAAATAAACTTTCCCTCCTCTACAATTGTTCTGGTAAGGTATTTTAGTTAAGCAGCAAAAAAGGTGACTAAAACAGTGGTGCTTTGGAATGCACCCAGAGCCTCACACCTGCCAGGCAAATGCTGTGCCACTGGAAATGTCCCCAGACCTGATTCTTTTTTTTTAACTTACTACTATATGAGACAAAAGCTTCATATAGTTGAATCTAATCATTGCTGGCATAAAGAACTATTAAAAATATCTGGGCTGAATGAATGAGTGAATGAGCCACTCTACTCCTGCATACAGTATGTGATTTTGTTTCATTGTAATATTTTTTGTCAGGATTAGGAATCAGAGTTCTGTTTTTCTTAGAAATGGAGAGAGTTCTCTATCAATTTTCTGAAACAGTTGGTGTAAGACTAGTGTTAATTCCTCCTTAAATAAATGTAAGATTTACCATAAACTGATTAACTCTATCCCCTTAATTTATATGGGAGTTTGAGGTTTTTATGTAAAATGTATTTTTTCAAGGAATTTAAAAATTTAATTCAAGTTGTCAAATATAGGGGGAAAGTTGTGAATGCTTTTTCTGTCCATACTTTTGATATCTATGGACTCTTTAGTGACAGTGCCAATTTCATTTCTGATGTTGGTAATTTGGCCTTTTGTTTTCAGCATGATTAGTCTTTGTTGGAATTTTTGTCAACTTGACTAATCTTTTCAATGAAACAAAATTTAACCAGTTTTCTCTATTGTTTCTTTCTTAGTTCATTAATATTTTCTGGTATACTTATTACTTCTTTGTGTCTATATACTTAGGTTTAGAATTGTTCTTTTTGTCTAGCAGCTTAAGTTGGAAATACAGATTTTTTTTAACTGTATGTCTTCATTTCTAATAGAGATATTCCAAGTTATAAAGTTCCCTGTGAGCATTGCTCTCGGTGCATCTCTCAAATTTTGAGATGTTATATTCCATTATTATTCAGCTGTAAATATTTTGTAATTTCCCTGTGATTTCTTCTTTGACCTGAGGGTTATTTAGAACTACGTGGTTTTGGCTTGTGTATTGTGTGTGTGTGCATGTATGTGTGTTTTACTATTTATGTTCAAAGTTATAATTAGGCTTATGTTTTGGCCACAGATATGTTATATTCTTTGGTGAACACCCATGTACATTTTATAAGAATGTATATTAAGTCAAGTTGGTTGATAATGTTTTTATATCTTCCATTTCCTTCCTCTTTTCCCCCCATGGTTTTTCTGATAATTACTGTGTAAATAGAATTGAAGTATACAATTTTTATTGTGGTTTGTCTCTTTCTCCCTTCAACTTAGTCTTTGCTTTATGGATTCTGATACTCTGATACTCCGTTATTTTGTGAATACATATGTAAGATTAGTATACTTATCAGGAAAACTCCTTTGTAATGTGTAATATTTCTCATTTCTCTAGCAATGCACTTTACCTGATGTCATTTTATCTGATATTAATATAGCTATATCAGCTTTTCTGTGCATGCTGTTTGCATGATGTATCTTCTTTTACATACAACTTGTATATTTCTACATACTTCAAATGTGTCTTAGGTAGTAGTTAGGTTTTGTTTTCCAATCTAGCATAACAATTTTTGCCATTTAATTGTAATTTTAAATCCTTTTACATTTTATGTATTATTATCTTGTTTAATTTAAATCTACCATATTGCCAGTTGTTTTTTTAAGTGTACTTTTTGTTTTGTTCTTTTCAATTTTTCTTTGACCAGACTCCTTTTTAAGTTAGTCCGATAGTTTTAATTTAATTTATCAATTTATTTCTTGTATTAGTTTCTTATCTGTAACTATACTATTATTACTACTAGTTGTTCTCTATGTCGAATGGTATATTTCTTTAAGTTTTTACACTTTATTTTTGGCATTTACTAATTCTCACTTCTTATTTTCCATGTAACTTACCTTCCCCTATTTTCTGTGTGATTATTTTCTCTTGAACTACTCTTATTCTGTTATTGTTTGCTTTAAAGAGTCATCTTTATAAAGTAAGCTGCAAGAAGTAAACATAGTCATTTATGTTTACTTATTTATTTATCATTTCTGCCTTTAGACCTCCATTTCCATCTGGTATCACTTTTCTTGGAATTGAAAATGTTTTCTAAGATTTCTTATAGTGCAGGTTTCCTGTCAACAATTTTTCTAAGGTTTCATTTGTGGGAAAGTCTTTATTTCACTCTTGTTTGTGAAATTTGTGCTGGCTGCAAAATCTTTGGGTTGATTTTTCTTCTTTCTTTCTAGCAATTTAGAGAGACTGTTCCATTGTTTTCCACCATCTATTGTTCTGATGTGAAGTCAGGGTATTGTTGGTGTTATTAAGTCTATTCAATGTGTTCTTCTAATTTGGTTTTCTGCAGTTAGATTATTATGTGCCTATGTGTGGATGGATCTCTCTATATTTATCCTTCTTGATGCTCGCTGAACTTCTAAGATCAATAGATTGGTAATTTAGAAAATAGTAATTGGAAGTACTTTGCCATTGTATCTTCATATATGTGCCTAATATAATTCCCTTCTTTTTCATGGACCCCAGTTGCCTCTAAATTAGCTCATTTGGTAGTTATAATTTAACTTATATATTTTCTTTCTGTTTTAAAATTGGATTATTTCTATTTATCTGTCTTCATATTCACTGACTTTTTAAATGCCATTTTGAATATGCTAATGAGTTCAACCAGTGAGTTTTAATTTCAGTGGTATACTTGTCAGTTCTAAATTCCCATGTGGTTCTTTTGTAGGTTCCTTTTGTATGTTGAGGTTACCTCTGTACATTTATATTCTCTTATAATTTTGTGAACATACTTTTATGTAATTATTTGAATATATGTAAAGTAATTGACTTAAATATGTGTCTGCCAAGTCCAACATTAGTTACTTTAGGTTCAGTTTCTATTGGTAGCTTTTCTTCTTAAACACAGGTCAGGTCACCTTTTTTTTTTTTTTTTTTTTTTGGTGAGTATCAATTTCTGATGGAACATTGGTATTATGAAAAACATACTGCAGAGTCTATAGATTCTTTACCTTACTCTGAAGATTATTGATTTTTGTGTTAGCAGGCAGTTCAATTACCAGCTGATGATGCTAATTTAATTTGCCAAGACTCAGTCTCCAATCTTTATGTTCACTTTGGATTTTGTCTGGTTTTCATTTGAGACTTTGCCTGAGAGGACTTAGCATGGGGTTTGCTCTGTATGTGGTCCTTACTCTTAGGGGACCCCTGTTTGCTGCCACAGCTAGAGCTCAGTGTGTTTAGAAGCAGATCTAATCATTCGAGCAGAGCCAAAACTCCAAAGTCTCCAAGCACTGTTTTTCCCCCAGCAGTGTCCACAGTAGCTATGTTCTACTCTTAATTCCACAGCAGCTGCCATCTGGTAAACTGCTGGTGTCTCTCCCTGTGGGGACTCCATCATCCCAGACTTGTAGGGAACTCCCAGAGAGACTTGGGATGCTTCCTTTGGGCACTGGTTCCTCCTCTCCGGTCTGCCACCCTATGAATCCCAACACTTTCAGCTGCTTTGAACTATGATGTCTACCACTTCAGCTCTGCAGGAACATAATGCTTCTGCTCTGACTGATGATGAATTCTGCAATGTGGTTATAGAGTTGTTCTTCAGGACAACTTGGATTGTTGTGGGGCTCACCTTGTCTCAGCCATTCAGACTTGTACTCTCTGATTTTCATTGCCTGAAAGCAGTTGTATCCCATATTTCATAGTTATTTTTGGCTGTAGAGGCTAGTTCAATACATTTAGTTACTCTGTATGACTAGAAGTGAAAAGTATTCATAAAATTTGTATCAGATGTCCTTATTAGTGATGATATCTGTGTCTTTGATAAGCACACTGGATAATTATAGCACATGGTCAGTGTGACTTCCTATATACCAGACATTGTTTTATTTTATTTTTTGGTAGCAGGGATTGATTTCAGAGGCACTCAACCACTGAGCCACATCCCCAGCCCTATTTTTGTATTTTATTTAGAGACAGGGTCTCACTGAGTTGTTTAGTGCCTCAACACTGCTGAGACTGGCTTTGAACTTGTGATCGTTCTCTCAGCCTCCAGAGCTGCTGAGATTACAAGCGTGCACCTCCACTCCCAGCCCAGGCATTGTTTTTAATGCCTTACTTATTAAACTCATTTAATTCTCAAAATACCTCTCTAAGTTAGATACTGTCACTGTTCCTATTTTTAAATAGAGAAATTGACGCCCAGAGAGATTAAATGAACTGCCCAAGTTGGTATATTTGCAAAGTATTAAGTCACTCACCAGTTTTATTTCTAATTCCTTAACAACTGTATTTTGCTTTCTGTGGGTAGAAGATGAATGGTGACTAAACAGGGGAAAATGATCATAAGAGGGAGTGCATGCAAACTCTGGAGTAAAGAGATGCATATCATAAGTCCAACCATAGCATATTTGAGCATTAAGTCTTTGGCTCTCTGCTACTATGTACCATCCCTGCCACCAGGTTGTCCTATATTCATCATTAAATACTACGGAGCCACAGCGGGGAAATACATGGAATAATACTAAGATTTATTTCTATTCTTTTACTCATCCTCACTCACCCTTTTTTCCTTTTCTTAGTTTAGATGTGAGCTTGTAAAATGTTCCAAGAGAAGAAACTCATTTAAGATGTAAACCTTTGGGTGGAATAATATATACTAGATTGGCTGTTTGATCTATCTGTGACAAGTGCTAAAACACATGTGCATTGATTTTCTTTGAGGAGCGTATTTCTAAGGGTAATTTAATAGTAGTATTGAACATAGCTTTTACTGGTGGGGAGGAGGAAGGAGAACAGATGAAAAGAGAGAGCTGCTAATGGTGTTTTCCTAATGCAATTGCTTAGGTCAGTGGAAAGCTGTCACAGCTTAATGCACTTGCTTTTTGAGGATGTTCTCATGTACAGAATTAAGCCATTCCAAAACATGAAAACAACAGCCACTTGTTAGAGTGGGAGCATGTTAAAGACCTTCTATCAAGCAGTTATGATCATTTGAAGAAAGTAGTTATGATTCTTATTTTTCCAACTTTAATTCTAAGTCAACTCTAAGTGGTAGGAAGAAAAAGCATTTAACTTTCAATAGCAGGTGGGAAATAGCACAATAAATTGCTTCAAAGACCCTTTTGTTCCTTTTGCTGTCCACCTATGGAAATGAGACTTTATTTCCAGAGGAAATTGAAGGAGTTTTGCTCTACTGTGTTTCTGGAAGCAGGAGAAAATTTACTCTCTGAAATGCCTTTGACTTGATGTACTGCCATAGTATTCAGGATGGAATACACACCCATCATTGATACCACAGCTTTTGATGTTTAGGATGACCCAGTGAAATTTCTGTGTTATACACTGAATTTGCATTTATTTTGTTAGACTCAGAAACTCTAATAGGGAGATAACTAAGATGTTGTAACTGGATTACAAAGGAGTTCTGAGAAACCATTTCTAGGAAATTCTTAGGGGTTGATTAGTGATCGCATTCATTGAACAGTGCTTATAGTTCAGAAGGATAGTGAGCACAGATTTACTGAGTAAGCAAGGGGTGGTTCATGATGGGGCAATGAAGCTGGAAAGCCAAACAGGGATGGAACAGCTAAGTCTACATATATCAAGGACTTCAGGCTTAACTGAAGTACTTAACTTAAGTACAGTAGGAAGCCACAAAGAAGCTTTTGATAAGGAGACCAGCGATGAGGTCTGATTCACTTAAAGATGACTCTGGGTTCTGGGTATAGAACAGTTCATGGGTAAAAGGTAAAGGATGGGAAAGTGTTAGAGTACAGAGATCACAGTGAGGGTATGGGTTAGTAAAATCAAGGAGAAGACTTGTTCCTGATACAAATCTGAGTCAGAAGCTACAAGATTTTCTACTGATTATGAGAAAAAGAGAGTAACCAAGAATGATTTTGTCTTGAACTTGGTAATTAATGGTGCTGTTTACTGAGATGGTGAAGCCTGAGTTGAGGTGATTGGGGCCATAGTGAGAAGTGATAGATTTGGAGGAAAAGAAATCAAGTAATATTTGGTAAATATTAGTTTTAAAATGACTTGCAGACATCTCAGGGACATGTCCAAAGGTAAACATTCAATTTGGTTCAAAAAATAGTCTCTTTGAGGACAGGGATGTCATCTGTCCTGCATAAAAACACAAAGAATGTTGTGTGTCACATAATAACATTTAATAAATACTATGAATTCTCAAGTCTGAAGCTCAGAGAATAGGCTGAAACATAGACTCAGAGAATAGCTTTGAGTGACATCAGCATGTAGCATCTTCTTTAAACACAGGAATAGAAAAGCTGGAAAAAAGAGAAAGTACCTGTCTCCTTGCTTTTCCTCTGTAAGAGATTTCAAATTATATCTGAGAGCTTTTTATAATTGCTAATATTTAATGAAGTTTGTTTCTTTGGATTAGAAGTTTTTTTTTAAGAATTCTGAGTGTTCCCCTTACATTTGACTATATAGGGAATTAGTTACTGCTCATTCTGCACATAGTGTAAGAGAGATCTGCTGAACTCTTAATGTTCTCACCAACTTTGAGTCTTGAGATCTTCCTCAGTTTTGGTTTAAAAGTAATGAAATGAAAGTCTATGTCAAAAACTTTTCTAAAACAGAACTACTGGTTGATTCTTTAAAAACAAACTTTTATCTAGAAATATCAAGAGGAAAAAGAGAGGAGTTTCAAATTACTACAATCAGAAATCAAAGAGGATACATTACTAATGACCTTAACAGACAGAAGGAATTATAGCAGAATACAAAGAACAGCTGAAAATCCATAAAATCTATAACTTAGATTAAATGGGAAAGTTGCCAGAAAGATTCATACTTCTAAAATTGACTCAAGATGAAACTAAACAACTGAGTAGACCAGAAAAAGTAAATTAATTTATAATTAGAAAACAAACAAAAACTATTCAGAGAAAAGTCTAGGTCCAAATGGCTTCACGGATTAATTCTATAAAATAATTAAAAAAGAAATAAACACCAATTCTTTACAAACTTAAAAAGAAAATGAAGATCAGGAAGTATTTTTTTCAACTCACTTTATGATATCATTATACTGTGATACTAAAACCAAAGGCTTCATATTAAAGAAAACTACAAAAAATTCTTGTGAGTATAAATTTAAAAATCTTCAAAACAATACAAGCAAACTAAGCACAGTGATATATAAAAAGGATTATCATGTATATCACAACTAAATAGGACTTATCACAAGAATGCAAATTTTACCATCTTAAAATCAATTAATGTAATCTACTTATTAATAGAATGGTGGAGAAAAACCACATAATTATTTCATTGACACTAAAGAAAGGTTTGACAAAATTCTACACTTCTTTATGATAGAAACCCTGAAGAAATCATAATAGAACATATATAAAAATCCACAGCTCACTTAATGCAGAATGGTGAACAATTGAAGGCTCAAACCAGACCAGAGACAGCAGGGAGATTCTGAGCTATATGGATAGGAGCTGAAGTTTCAAGTCAGTATTTCCTAGGCTATAACTGTCACCTAGAACATATTTTGCAACGTATATCCAAGTACCTAGATGAGAGGAGATTTTTGCATCATGTAATTTCCAATGCTCTGTCCACATATGACTTATGTTTTTAAGGATGTGATTTTTCAGACACTGTGACTCAGAGTCTCCTTCTCTGGGTTGATAGTAGAGCCCCCTCTTCAACCTCCATTGCACTGACAGATGTCTGAGAGCGGTGACTTCATGAAAGGGTCTTAGTTTTGTTTCCTATTTTATATGGATGACCATGTCTGTGTTTTCATGGATGCCAAAACCTCATCTTCCAGCCCCAGAGACTCCATATCCAGGTTAGATGCCCTCCTGGCTGCCCCCAGTGTCCTTGAAATGTAATGCTGAGTTCCCTAGTACTAGGTGATTCTTTATCTTTCTCCTTTGTAATCAAATGGGTATTTAATTATTTTGGCCTTATTATATTTTTACTGGATATTTTTATGTGTTTGCAGAAAGATAAAATAACTCTATTACCTGAGTTTACCATGTTGCTGAACCATAGGTATCTCATCATTTGTTATTCTTTAGTTTATTGAATTTTAACAAACAGCAGAGTAGCTACTCTGCTAGTCATACTGTTGGCTACTAATAAAATAGTTCTTCAAGGTTTAGAAAATGAAAAGAGGAAAGCAATATATACCTTCCACATCTAGAGCAAGATGTTTTGCTTAGGTTTTAAAAGTATAATACTGTAATTCCCACCAAGCAGGTAAAGAAACTAAGGTCAATAAGAATTAAGCCTGGCTTTATAGTCAATTCTTCCCATTATGTCTTTTTTTATCACTTTAAAGCAAAATTGAGCTAACTCCTAATTGTATGAAATATTATCTTTCTGACTAAACTTAACAGGCAATGTCTGTTGAAATGCACATTTTTTTTTTTCAAACTCAGAGCCCCGTCGTCATACTTAAATGGTAAAGATAGACTTTGCTTTACCTATTTGTATCCAGCATGGTACAACTTCCTGTGTGCTTTCAAATAATGATTTCTTCATTCTTTTATTTGGCTATTAATCCAATCATTATTAAGCTCTTCTTGGGTTCTAGCAGTTGGTTAGATAGAGATTAGTATAGTGTTTTCCTGGCCTAGGAAAGAGGGATGCACACCTTGGACCCCACACTCTGGAATCCTTGTGTTATATCTCTTGGAAGTAGGGCAATATAGAACCATGGGAAATGATCACCTGAAGCCTATGGCATATTTTTTTATAAAATACTCTGTGTCTGAGATCACCAAATTACATTTTAGAACCATTCCCAACTCTATTCCATGGACTCAGCCTCTTCCCTAAGATCGTGCTACTAAGACTTGCTGTGTGATCTCCAGGCACAAGAAATGGCTATTTGCAGGGATAGTGGGCAGAGCAGTCTCACACCAGGCCCTTCATGAACAAGATGAATCCAGGGGACAGGACAGATTAGAGGAGAGCCAGAAATCAGGATAGTTCACCTTGTATGACTGCATTCCTATGAAGAACCCTAGGGAATCCAAGGACTCTAAATTTGAACCTGGGTTTGTAAATCATGAGGAAGGAATTTATTTATTAAGGTAAAAACATCAAAAATGATACTTTAGTAAGTGATTTCACATCTTGATTTTTAACTTATACATCTTTAGATCTGTCTGGAAGCTGGGCCTCTATTTGAGCTCTTGCTCTGGGCCCTGAAGATGTTAATAATATGTAGTATTGAGTTCTCATAGCAGAAACAGATTCTTGAGAACATTAGAATAAAATGTGAGAAGAGCCAGGGTGAAACATGCTCAGTGTATTATGGGAGCATAGGAATGAGACAGTAATTCAGCTGCAGTGTCCATGTTGAGAAGATGTTTTCCTGGTAACATGAGGGAACTGGGACTAGCAATATACAAGAGGGGACAACAACAATGTGTGCTTGGAAGCTGCACAGTGGACATAGGGAACTCCAAATGGAGTCATTCTTTATATAATTCTTGTTAAGGCAATAAAACAAAACAAAACAATAGCAACAATAAAAACATTATATTAACTGGAGACAGAAGGTATGGTCCGAGTGGGAATTGGTTCTGCCTGAGGGCCTTACGTGGCTTAGTTCAGTAGCTGTCTTCACTTGAGAGCACAGGGAGCCACCACGGAGCATAAAGCAGCTCCAGATGCAACCAAGCCCCTGTGCCACATAGAAGGTATAGAGGTTGTAAAAGGCAGAGTTTGAAGGGCAATATCTGAGGCCTGTAGATTGAAATAACAAATTACTGTCTTGTGCCACATACCAGTCAATAAAGAACTATGAATATGATGGTGATTCCATAACATTAAAATATAGTGGAAAATTCCTGTCACCTACTGATGTAAGGTTGTAGTGCAATACATTATATAATGTGTTTATGGGGTTACCAGTGTAGCCTACTATACTGCTAGTCATATTGTAGTATAGTACACACAATTATGTACAGCACACGATAATTGATAATTAACAACTCTTTTACTGGTTATTTACTACACTTTTAATTATTATTTTGGATGATATTCTTACATATATAAATAAAAAAGTTTGCCATAGAATAGTGCACTGTACTATACTGGCAACAACCTCATGTGTCTCTAGTTTCCTCTATCTCTTTGTTGCATCAGGAAGACAAATTGATTGACATATGCCATCTAGGTTTGTGTAAAGTACATCCTGTGATGTTGTCACAATGACAAAATCACCTAAAGATGCAGTTCTCAGAATATATCCCCTTTGTTAACCTACATGAAACTCTATTAGCATGAATTCAACAGAAGATAAGGAATATCTAGCCAAGTATAGGGATGTGACTGGAGAGATGGGAGGACAGAGAAATACTTAGAACCCTGGATCATGAGTGTGTGCTTTCACTGGTGGGCTGACAATTGATCAAGACCTTCAAAATGATTGATTTTTCAGACTATGTCTAAGTTATAAAAATATAAAGAATATGTTGTATGCCCCAAAGAGCATTTAACACTCCCAAGTAATTTGAATTGATTGGATTCCCTTGACTGGTGCTAATCCTGTTCCTTTCACAAATGATGTCGAATAGTCAAGATACACCAGGCATTTGCTTTGGCATAAGGTTCCTACCTTGGAGTGCTACCAAAAGACCTGACAAGAACAATTTTAGAGGAAGATAAGTTTATCTGGGGGCTCGCAGTTTCAGAGGCCTCAGTCCATAGACAGCTGGCTCCATTTCTCAGGGCTGGAGGTAAAACATCATGGCAGAAGTGCCTGGCGGAGAAAACCAGGAAGGGCCATGGCACCCAGAAGGCAGAGAGAGAGTTCCCTTTTCCGGGGAAAATATAAACCCCAAGGGCACGTCCCTATCTACCCACCTCCCAGCCACACCCTACCTGCCTGCAGTCACCACTCAGTTAATCCTTATCAGGGGCTTCATGCACTGATTAAGTTAAGATTTTATAATCCAATCTTCGGATCTCTAAACCTTCTTGCATTGTCTTACGTTTGAGCTTTTGGAAGATACCTTAAGTAAGGTCCTTGCTTAGTATCTGGATGGCCATCTTAAGAAAACTTTCACTTTCAGCCCAAGGGCCTTTCTGAGAAAGGCTCACCACTCCCTCATACCAACCCAACCCTTTATGCCCACATTAGGACCCACCTAGCTCTAATCCTTGAGCCTCCTCCATTAAAGTCTCCAACCCCAAGTCTGTGTTGCCTCTCTCTCTCCTATAAAGGGATGGCCTTTATTGTCAGCCTGACAAAAATAAAAAAAAAAAAAACCTCTCCTTGTATCTCTGCCTGGTCTCTGTCTTTCATTTCTCCCTTGCCTGTCTCCCCATTCCTTGCTTTCCTTTCACCTAATATCTAAACCATAACTATAAGGAATTCATGTAAATATATATATATGCATATGCAAAATTACGAATAACAAATTGATAGTAAAGACTTTCTGATTTTTTTTTTTTAACCAGGGTTAAAACCCAGGGTCCTTCAACCACTGAGCCAAGTCCCCAGCCCATTTTTATTTTTATTTTTTTTATTTTGGAACAGGGTCTCACTAAGTTGCTGATGCTGGCTTTGAAATTGTGATCCTTCTGCCTCAGCCTCCTGAGTCATTGGGATTACAGGTATGAGCCACTGTGCTGGCAAGACTGTGATTTCTTTGGATGGATTTTGGCCCTGAGGAAAAAACAACATATCCATTCCCCTCTGATTTAGAATGACTTTGTGGCTGCTTCCACCTATTAGGGATGTTAAATAAAAATTTCAGGGGGCTATTGCTTTGGAGTAGATTCTTGTACTAAGTCTCAACAGACCATCCCAAAAGTCAAAATGGAGTCACTCATGCTAATGTCCCTTGCAAACTGAAACAGAATTATTATCTAACCTATCAAGAAATCAGGAGAATGAGAGAGGCAAATTGACAAATTGACGAAATTGACTATACAACATGAAAATTAATCCCTCTGCTTTAATCCTTTCAGCCTTTAGTTCTTTAATCCTTAAAAAACTAAGTTGAGGTAATCTGATGTTTACCAATCAGTATTTTTCTGTTGTTCTGTCTCCCTGTCCCCATCTAAAAGCAAAGTAATTTTGAAACAACCAACCTGCTTTTTGTTCTTTGTTCTTGATTCTTGTAGCTCTTCTCTGTCTATAGAGCCAAACTCTTCTGCCCAGTCTATCAGAATACTCAATCCATTTAATGAAATGAAGAGGTATGCAATCCTAGGATAAAAAATAAAGGCAACTGAGAACTTCAAATCTAATTCTTGTCACTGTCCTATGACAGAGTTCTCAAGTGTAGGGCATTGAGTCAGGGCAGAAAATCCCTATCAGTCCCCTCATGCCAACACTCAGAGTGGTCCATGGGCTGATCCTCTGGGTATGTTGGGGGGTGATGG
This sequence comes from Marmota flaviventris, assembly GCF_047511675.1. NCBI lineage: Eukaryota > Metazoa > Chordata > Mammalia > Rodentia > Sciuridae > Marmota > Marmota flaviventris. Next base: position 117,117,791 of record NC_092506.1, on the reverse strand, counting down.
AGCTGGAAGCACCCCCAAGCCCCAGTCTATAATCCCAGTGAAAAGTGGCTCTGAGTCCACTGCCTGCCCTTATCTTCCTGATCTGAATTCACAGAGCCTGCTTCATGTAAATGGCACTTTATCCGGCTGGAAATGTGAATCCTGTCAGGAGCACTGGCTCCGTCATGCTTATCAGAAATACATTATCAGGGGGGGATTAGACAGAAGCGGCTGCTCCTATGCTGCCCAAGCCCAGCGAATAATGAATAATGAAAATTCCATGGACTGGAGACAAACACAATTGACAGGCACGGGTTGCTGGAGCCAGCCTTTCACTCAGCTGAATGTGACACACTGGAGCTCTGGAAGGCAGGCTTTCCACTTCATTCACCTGGGACTGGATCCTGCTACTGGGGGGTGGCATATGTGCAGCTGCTAATCCCTCCGTCTGAACCTTCTGCACCCTTCCACCCTGACTTGCTCTTCTTCCAGACCTCTCATGACCTGCAAAGACATGATGTTATTAAAAACCTAGGGAAACATCCCAGCAAAAGGAATAAAAGCTTGTACTAATGCCCACAATCTTTGTCAGGAAAATAGGCAGCTGGTGGGGGAGGGGCAGTCAGCCACCAAAGCTAGGAAGGAGTTTCCTAAAAGCACTAATGACATCAATCTTCAAATCCATCACTTCTCCTTCAAAATTAAGTTGGCTTCAAAAGAGACTGTTAAAGTTCTCAGTATAATGAAGTGTTTACAACAAATAGGTCAAAGTATGTTTTAATTCTCTGTACTCAATACACTCCTGCACACACCTCCCTCTCTCTCTCTCTCTCTCTCTCTCTCCTTTGTTTCTGGATGTGAGGATCAAGCAGGTGAAATAGCTAACTCTATCACAGATGACAGGGAGCAATAATTGTCTCTCTATACAAGACAATGCCCTGGGATTTTATGTTGTAAAGGTGGATTAGGCAATAGCCACAAGGTCTCATTTTAAAGAAAACAAAAGAGAAAAGAAATAAAGGGGCTTCTCACTATCTGGCTTTTATAACCAAATAAAACAGTTCCAAGGGAGAGGGTGTTCTCTTATGTAGAGACATTGAGATATCTGGGCTTATAATCAAACAATCTCCCATTTATTTATGGTTCATTTGCTTATGTGTTCCTTTTTTTTTTTCCCCACAAAAATGGGTGCCAATCATGTGATAACACTAATCACAATCATCAAACACTGAACACACCTATTGCCTGCCCTCCAGGGCATCAGACTTCAGCAGGAGAGAAGATCACTTAATACAAACTCAGTGTGGGTGGTAGATGATATGACCTGGAGGAATAGGGACAGTCTCAGATGAGTTGTCCAAAGAATGTATGGCAGCAGTCTTCTGCAGTTGCAACGGTGTGATTTTGGACAAGTCTATTGCACTCTATATCAACTATGCTGCAGATGGCTCAGGACCTATGGGAACCAGGATCTCAGCTTCTGATGGGGACTCTACCACTCCTCACAATCAATCCAATAACATGATAGTTTTTGAAAACTATGTTATGCCAGGTAAGCATAAGGAGGTAATAATAATCTTACTGTTGTCACTACTGCTTCTATTTATATACAAATTACTATTCTGAAACAATAACTATAGTTATTGTTATAGGGTTTTTTTCCATTATGTCCTTATAGCAAAGACAAAGTCTCTTTCTTACCCAGTTTTCAGGGTGGTTTCTGTGATGAATAATATTTTTTTCACTCTCCAGCATAACCAAAGGGATTGGAAGGGATATGCTCCAGCCAGCTATACATGTTGGTCCTCATGCATCTCATGGCTACCTGGCAGGTAGGTGCATGTATGCACATTTCTGATTGGAGAGGCAAAAACAGAGCTTTCCTAGCATCTGTTGCAACAGTGGGCCTTTTCCTGAGAGTTGCTGCCAAACCATTTCAAGTAAAGCAATCAGTGACAGTCATCCTACTGGAAGACCAACCTGTGCAATGACCACTTCACTGCTTAGTTACTGAGTTCTAAAGTAACAAGTAAAAGCACAGCCAAAGTAAACACATTTGTTATTCTGTGAAGTTCCATTGGTATTTTTTTCCTATTCCCCATCTTTATGAAGAAGTTGGAACACTCTGGTCTTAATTCCTGGCAAGTCCCGAGTAATAGGCAACTTTGAGTTACTACAATGAAATACCTGAGACAACTAATTTCAAAAGAGAAGTTTATTTAGCTCACAGTTTTGGAGGTTCTAAGGCATGATGCTTGCATTAACTCAATTCTGGGCGGGCTGCAGATGGTCATGGGGGGAGCACATGCAGGAGCATGCAAGAGATTCTATCACTAATTGGACCAGAGAGAAAACTGGAGAGGACAGATTTTGACTTTTCTAATAACCCTCTCTGAAGATCTATTTCCAGTGGTCATGCCATTAATGGCCCAAGCACTTCCCCTAGATTCCATGGCACTTCCCAAGACTACTACCAGAGGAACAAGCTTTTATTCATAATAGACCCATAATGGCCACTCAGACTACACCCAAACCATAACATCTGAGACACCTTGCTTAATTTTTCAGAAGTAACAACCTGTGGGGGAGGTCACTGTGGCCCAATGCAACTTCACTAAGGCAGTGTATAGATGGGAGATTTGGGAATTCCTTTTCCTCACTGGACAGTACTGTGCCTTTAGCTAAATAATGGCTCAGTCAGATCAGAGACACATGCTGGCACTGGTTTTTAAGGGTGTCTGTTGCAGGAAGCCTTGCATTGAATAGTACAGAAAGTAAATTAAGGTTTATTTCTCTGTATATTGCTTTTACCTCATTCCCTCATGGCTATTTGGTGCTCTTTCCACTTTCCCTCCCCATGGGAAGGATTATATTTTGCTTAGGTATTCAAGTACAACCTCCAGGATCAAACCCACATTGCTCCATGGGATGATTCTTTTGGTCCATTTTTCCAGAAATAGTTCATGTAATCTCTTTTCCTAGGCCTTAAGCGGAGGTCAGGGTCAAATTCCATTTTCTTCATCTTTTATCTAATCCAACATGATTGATTCCTTGTAAACTTCACTTCTTCTCATTTTCAGTTCTTTTTTCTAAGTATCCATCACCTTTCCTTTCACCCGATTTGCAGCCTATTTTTTAAAAATATTTTTTTCTTTATTATTGTTTTCTGTAAGGATATTCATATTTTTATTCATATTGTACTCTCGGTATGAGGTTGCCTAGACAGTGGTGAACAAGAGAAACTGGGTCCCTGCCCTCCTGGAGCCAGATCGGAAATAAACAATAGAATAAATACATATGTAAATGTAGAGTGCTATCAAATATAGCATATAATAAACATGACAAGACAACAGCTTAATTTAGATTTGTAGGGTCAGAGAAAGCCTCTTCATCCAAGGGATGAGATTCAGGCTGCTGAAATAGCATCTTCAAAGTTCCCAAAGGAGAAGAGTACCTGACATCTTTCCATAAAGGAATAAAGCTAGCATAGCTGGCTGGTGGCCTGTGAAGGAGCGAGTCAGAAGGTGAAGCTAGGTGAATTTCAGTGGCAAGGCCAGGTTGTAGAAAGCACCTAAACTCCCGGTAAAGACAACAGATTTTATCCTAAAAAGAATAGGAAGCCATTATGGGTATAATCTAAGCAGTGACATTTCAGGGACATGTGAGATGGTATAGAATACATAACAGGGATGGCCCCTGTCAGGTTGCCTGGTTTGCATTGCAGCTTTGTGTGTACAAGTTGCATAACTGTGGGCAAGTTAATCAAACTCTCTGTGCTTCAGTTCTTCTCAAAAAAAGTGAGATGATAGAGCATCTATAATGTTGTTCCATAAGTTAATAGGAAAAAATGGTTTGAGTCAAGTGCCTGTTTATAGAAAGTGCTCTGTTATTTATCATGATGATGATAATGACAATGATGATGGTGATGATATTGGCCATTCAAAGAGATTTCAGTATCTTCTGTCTAGGGGTGAACTTGAAAGAACAGGTCTATCAGGTAAAGAGGAGAAGTGAGTAGCTACTGAATTGGAGAGCTGTTTGTTTGTTTGTACTAGTCCTGGATACAGCTAGTGTTATCCTAGATCTGGGTGACAGTGAAAGGACAGGAGAGAAGTGAATAGATTATAAATACATTTGGGAGGCAGAATCAATAGACTTGATGATGGATTGAATGTGAGGTTGAGGGTGAGAGAGATGTCAAGGAAGATTTCCATTTTTTTTCTGGCACGATTAACTGAAAAAATAGAGTTAAACTAGGAAGGAGGAAGGTAGGGTTTTAGGGAAAAAGAGCAAGAGTTCAGGATTGAAGAGCTTTTTGGACATACCGATCAGGACTACAAAAAACATTTTTTTATCCAAAGAAATATATTTTTAGCAATGGGTTTTGATTGGGCAGGCTTGGGCATAATCAAAAGAGAAGAGGGCCCAACACTAAGTTCTAAAATACTTGAATATTAAGGAATTGAAGACACTGCTGTGTAAAAGAGAGATATCTTTTTTATTATTATCTGTACATGATATGCTCAAGTTCAGGACCCCCAAAAGACCACCAGAGACTAAGATTGATGTAAGCAGCAAAGAGGTGTTTATTGCAAGCTAGCTGGGTCCTCCATGCACACAGCAACTGGTGATGCTGAGAGGCCCCAAGCCCAGGGTTTGCAGCAGTTTTATACCCTCTTTGGGGAAGGCAGGGACTTTACATACATCATAGCATCTTTTAGCAAATCATCACACACCATGGGAAAATCAAACAACAACTCTTAACATTGATTAGCACATTCACTGGCGGGAACAAGTTGGGTAGGGGTGATTGGTTAGTACAAGAGGGGGATTCGTTTGAACTGATTGGTTTAAGCCACAAGTGGAATACCTGCTGAACTACCTGGTTTCCCAACATGTTATCAACCACCATAAACTACTGGGAGGGTCATCTGGCATCCCAGGTATTTTCCCTGTCTCATGCTGATTGGTGGTTGCTAGGGGGTTGCTATGGGTTCTCACCTAGCCTGAGTCAGGGACACCTGGCGCCACAGATATCTCCTTTTATTTGCAGACAAACAACTCAGCAGGGTGGGTATATGCCTAGGAGTGCTCTGTGGGGTTTTCCAAGGACAAGAGCCACACTCCCTTCCTTGGACAGGCTTTGCCCTGAGGTAGAGGCTGGTTTCTCAAAAATTGAGTCACATCAGTTTCTCATACATAGGCATATAAAAATGTTATTGAGAGTATATACAACACATTATACTCATTCAGTAAGTTTCAATAAGTACACCAAGTTTATAAACCAGTTTACAATATTCAAGAATTCTTTGTTAACATAAAGCTGACACATTTCTCACAATGGCTGTATTGGATAGCCAGGCAAGGACTATTGTTCCCATTTCACAGATGAGAAAATGGAACAAAGATGTATGATTTGTCCTCAAATAGTAAAAACTGAATTATTTGTATATTCACAAAGTGCTTTTTGCTAACAACTGAAGACTTAATTAGTAAAACGAACGATTCTTTGATGTGTCCATTCATTAACTGGATGCATATTTTTGCTTATGATAAAGAAATATAGGTCCAAAGAAATAGCACACAGTATGACTTGAACTGAATGTTAGAATTTTTGTCACTATGCATATTAAATTTGGGGTACAATCTATTTATAGCAAAGTGGAAGCCAGAGTACATATCCTCAGTTAACAGAAAAATTTGGAGTTTTATTTCAGCCTAAATCACTGATTCTCAAAGTCTGGTCCTCAGAGAGGCAGCATCAGAATTACTTAAACATTTGTCAGAAATACTAATTCCTGGGCCTTACCTTCAACTTACTGATTCTGAAATTCTGGCCTGTGGCCCAGTCTGAGTTTGCATGTCCCCAGGTGAGTGTGTAACTCCCTGAGGCTATGGTCTAGACTAGTCTGGACTTGAACTTTTCTGTTCTTTATGCTGCTTGCTTCCTCTCCCATCACACACTTAATCCCAACTCCTATATACACTCAGAAGAGCATAGAACTTAAAAAAGACTTTAAGGTTTCTCTGTGTATCTCTAAGTGGTGGGAAATTAATTTTGAAGAATGATAATTAATCATTCTTTATGTAAGATGTGAACTATATTCAGTTCAGCAGACATTGCTTCAGTGCCTACTATGCTTGCCTCTGATGACTAGATAAAAAAAAAACCCTACATGGCACAACCTAAGTCCACAAATTATAGGAACCTAAACTTATATCATAATAATTTTATTTTCCCTAATGAGTCTTTTTCATAGTGATCTCTAAGTCCTTCTAAAATATTAATATTCCTGTGGAGCACAAAAGGTAAATGTTATTATCTTTACCTGCCAGGTGGGTAAGAAAAGGTAAAGGGAACCACACTGGGAAATGCCAGATGTCAGAATCAAAGCTATTCATTTTCCTTAGAAGTGACAGTGAAATTGCTTACTTTATTTGAGTTATCCAAAAGATATCTCTGATGTTAATATCATTCCCCCTTCCTTTTCATTTTAGTTATTACCTTAGATTTGTACCATTGTGTGCAATTTTAAATTAATTATTATACTCTAATGCCTAATTTTGGCTAGCACTTTAATTACGAAGTCATTTTAGTTTTTCGATGAGTTACAGCTGAAGTAATGAACAGTATTTACTTTCATTAATGACAATTTTCATTACTCTTCCCTTCCACGACAACCACGTAGTGAAAGCTTTCAAAGCCAGGAAAAAAAAAAAAACCAATAAAAGGAAAACTCTACAAGCCCTGCTGGTCTGTAAGGAGAGCAGTTGGAGCTAAATTAGGATAAATTGTGAGATGAAGGGGGATGGGGTGTGGGTAGAGAGAACTTCTGATGCTGTTTCCAGTGTTTACATCCTCTCTTATTGTCCAGTTAAGCAGAGAATGCATAATCCATATTCAGCTCTATAAAACAGTGGAAATTCAAGCCTGGGTTCTGTGTTTGGACAAATTCATAAATTCCTTATATGATTTTTTTTTTTTTAATGTCAGTTGATCAGTGGTGCATGCTTGTAATCCCAGCAAATTAAAAGGCTGAGTCAGGAGGATTAGAAATTTGAGGCTAGTGACATGACCCTGTCTCAAAATAAAAAAATAAAAAGTGCTGGAGATGTAGTTCAGCAATAGGTTCAATCCCCAGAACAACAACAACAAAAATTTTATCATTTCACTGCACCATTTATATGATCATCTGTCTGTTTAGACAATTTAGATCTGAGTTCCTCATCTCTAGGTTGAGATCTCTCAATCAAGGGAGGGTTTTTTTTTTTTTTTTTTTTTCTCCACAAGATCAGAATTATCTACAGAGATTTCTTTTAAGATATACCTGCCTGCCTCATATTTTTCAGAAGAAGTCTAAACCTTAGAGGTCTGGGGTAAGGTTTAGTCATGTGCATGCTACAAAGGCTCCATGTAATTCTGCTATAGACAGACAGAAGAATACTAGAGTATTGGCAAAAATTTACTTTTTGATCACTTAAAAATATTTTGTATTCTATAGATGACTGTGGTTGCTGTTTTACACATAATAGAAAACATTACATTGTATCTGTTTTCTGCTGTTTTTTTTTTTTTTCCTAAATTTTCTCCATTAAATGAAGAAAACAAATATTTGCTATTATTTTATGGAAAACTTTTTGCAAAACTTCTCTTTCACCAGGCATCTTGTCTTATATTACAAGCATCATTAAATTGGGTATATGGACACAAACCACAGATACAGAAGCAGTGAGCTGTTTGGAATGTTGTAATGGTCACTTATAGGAGCTGGTGAGACTGAGCCTAGGTTTGGCCACTCCATCCCGCCTGTGTTAAATAGAGTTAACACAGACCTGTCTCATAGGACTGTTCTGAGAAGTAAATTAGTTATTCAAAGCAAAGAGCTGTGATGCATATTGAATGGGTTGATCTTTGTCTTGGTATTCACCATTGTCATTCTTATTTGTGAAAATGCCCTGTGGACTCAACTTCAGGTTCTTTTGGTGCAATGTAAGAAGAAATTGCCTAGGTAAATAAATTGCACAAACATGATGCTAAGAATAGTTCATAGCCTACTTAAAATAAAACAAACAAAAATATTTATCACTGTAGAAATAAAAACAGGTCAAATCAAATGAGAATAAGCCACCCCTGTTTATTTAGATCTTTCTGGAGCAATAGGGTCAGCCACCATCACTTGCGTTTTGGCAGGCAGAAGATTGAGGAAACTTTGTGGTATAAGAAGTGAAGGCTTCTGTTGGGCCCCAAGAGGAGGTTGTTTCCATAGAGGGAAGCTGTAGACAGGCCTCATTAGAAGAGGGTCATCATATGTGATTGGTTAAGGGTATATATTTGGCTCTCTGCTAGTTAGTCCCTAAATTAGAACTGGGAATAAAGTTTAGGAGAGCTGTTCATCATGAATTAAGTCCTGACCTCTTGACCATGTTGGGCTGATGGTCTCCATGATTATTGTTTAAAATTTGGGATTGTCGATAGCAATAGTGATCATACTTAATCCAAGTCTGATTTATAGCACTTGGATTTCCTGGCTGATTACTATAGATAATGGGATGTTTTCATAGGAATGTTGTTGCAATTGTGGGTAAGTTTTATTTTTGCATATGGTCTATCTGTTGGCCTGTTCCATATTGTTTCCTATTATATTAGTAATTAGTATCTGTTTTAGTCAACTTTTTCGCTGCTGTCACTAAAGGACCCAAATAGCACAATTATAGAGGAGTAAGAGTTTTTTGGGGGGCTCACAGTTTCAGAAGTCATAGTCCATAGAAGGCTGGCTCCATTCCTCAGGGCTAGACGTGAGGCAGAACATCATGGTGGAAGTGTGGTAGAAGGAAGTGGATCACATGATGAACAGGAAGCAGAGAGAGACTCCACTCTGTAGATACAAAATATATACCCCAATGCCATGCCCCCAAATCCCACCTCTTCCACCCACACCCTACCACTTCCATCACCAGTCAGTTAATCTCAATCAGGATTGGGTTAAGACTCTCACAACCCAGTCATTTTTACTCTGAATTGTCTTGCATTGTCTCACACGTGAGCTTTTGGGGGGCACCTCACATCCAAACCATAACAGTATCAAATGAATTTGGCTAATTATGTCTCTGTGATCCTTAAATCAGAGTGACTAAAACCTGGACTTAGAAATTGCTTTAAGTTATAAATATTTTAACAAAATTTATAATATTGCATTGATTTTTTAAAAACATATTCCCATAGTAGTTGTTAAATGAATAAGTATTTCGAATCAAATTGATTTCAGACCTTATTTTAATGCATACTGTTTCTTTCTCCACTGGATTTGGAGTTAGGTTTTACTTAGTCTCATTTAGACTTTTTAATAAATTTAGCTAATAATTCTATGTTTTTAAAGTGGGGGGAGAGGTGATAAATTAGATGATACAAGAGAACACACTATTAGGTAATGTTTTACTAATGTCTTTGGGGAGTACTAGACTTTTATTTTTCTCCGTATATTTTTTTGCTTAGAATGTATCAAATGCCTCTGTATATGTATTAGGATTCTATGGTCTCAGAATCAACTAACAATAGATCAAAAATATTTCAAAAACTGTGTTTACTGAACATATACAGATTTTCTTGCCTTTATTTCTTAATGCAATATAACAATTATATACATAGTATTTTCGTTTTATTGGTCATTGTAAGTAATCTAGAGATGATTTAAAGTATGTGGGGGATGTGCATAGGTTATATGCAAATCCTACACCATTTTATATAAGGGATTTGAGAATCCATGAATTGTTTGAGAGGTTCTCGAAACCACTCTTCCATGGATACAGAGTTACTGAGCGATGACTGTATTTAAATATTTGCTAAGGATAATTTTGTGATTGAACTGTGTTCATGGAGACTTCAGGTAAAAACAAAATTTCAAAATCTGTTAGTTGATAGAGAGTAAGTTGCTTAGGAGTAAAATTTGGCAAGAAACAAGCCACCTAGGAAAACCCAGAGTTAATTGTTTCAGGGTAATGATACACTGTGGAATTGTTATGAGGTGGCATTTAAATCTGGCCTCTTGTGTTGTATTTATTGCCTTTGGGGCATTAGACTTTTATGCATATAACTTGACTCCACTAAGGTAAAGCTTTGATATGCTGAACTAGTAGAGAGGTATGTTACTTGGAAAATTTATGACTCCTGACATCATGAAGACAAATAAGACCAGGTTTAGTAATTGGCTTTCATACTGTAACCAGTAAGCTTTGAATGCTCCAGCTGGAGCATTTTGCTCTTGCTTGTCTCACATAAGAAAGTAGGGACTTTAAAACTTTTAGAAATGAAAGATGTTGATGTGTTTATTCCAAAATGTTTGAATTAAATGAATAAATTGGGATCCAAAGAGGTCAGTTGACCTTTTCAAGTTCACACAGTGAAATAAAAGAAAATTCAAAATCAGAAATTAGATTTCTACTCTACCCTGAGAAGCTCTTATGTCTCTTTTAAAGTAATAAATATACAACCCGTGTATACACATATATAGATACAAAGTAAATGCACCCAAATTTATATAGTAAATGTGTATACTTATATACATATAGTAAACAATAACATTATTCCTTTGAGTCTTTGCATCAATCTACCTATTTTAAAGAGATGAGATAGTATTTTTACCCAAAATTAAGGGAAGAAATATTCAAGAGAAAACATTTATTCTTCTCAGAAGTTAAGGAAGAACTTGACAAGACATTTGTAATTTATAGCTCTCAAATTTTACCAGTAATCAAAAAGAAAGACAAAATAAAATAAACAAAGAGAGTAGAAAAGCCAGAACCATGATCTCATGTATAAGTGAGGTCATATCTTAGTATAATTAAATGCCTTTCCAGAATTAGCATTCTGTGGCGTAGGCTACTCTCATTGCTGAGCATTCACTTTATTAAGAAACCTCTAGTCTGCAGCAAAGAAGAAAATTGAACCTATGAGGACCACAGAAAAGTTGGCCCTTATTTGCATAATCCATCTCTATTGGTAAGTATGCAGATGCCATGCTAGGGGCTGATAGACTGGCCTGGGTGCCTGCATGCCCAGCTGTCTCCATGGAAACCCAGTCGGCATCTGTGAGTAGTGAGTGATGGCTCCATAAGGAGACACACCTGCAGCTCTTAAGTCTCAGCACATTTATTTCCTCCCCCTCACTTCATTCACTTCTTTTTATTAAATGAGTCGATTTGTCACCACTGTCTCTTCCAGACAGCATCCCAAGGTTCTGATGAGGGAAAAAATGAAACTTCCAATTCAAAAATTTGCAGAGACTTAGAATAGTATAGAGATGCTGCAGATGAAACTAAAGACATGACAGCCCTCTCTGGATTGAATGACTTAATTATTCTGGGTGCTCCTTCTCTGAAAAAAAAAATTCCACATATGGGTGTATAATATATTACAAAAGAGTAAAAATAGCTTATTTCAAGATGCACATGGAGAAATTATATATATATAATTTATTAAAGTATATATCTATAATTTAAGTTCTTAGAAGACACCATCTAATAGAAGACACCATTTAATTGTGAATCTCTGATCACGGGGGTTATTAAATTTCTGCTGAGGTCTGACATAAAAGTTTATTTAATCTCAGTATTATTTTTACATGGTTTCAAAAAGGTGTTTGAATTCCTTCTCTGTCATGTAGACTTCCTATATTATGTTTGGAAAACTGATCATCACTGTTCTGGCCCACACTCATCTGGTTTAGTCAGGGTTCTCTAGAGTAAAAGAACCAATAGGATAATAAGTGACAAATATATATGTATGCATTTGTGAACACATACACATATGATTATAATAATTGTCTCATATGATTATGGAGGCTTAGAAGTCTCAGTGTCTACAGTGGGAAATTTGGAGACCTAGGAAAATTGATGTTGTATTTTCAGTCTGAAGTCTTGCAGGTGGAGAAATAGAAAGACCTGATTTTGTAATTGGAAGTCACAGTGAGAAAAGACCAATGCCTGGCTCATAGAATTAGGTATAAGTTCCTTCTTCCTTGTTTTTTGTTTGTTTGTTTTATTGAGATTTTCAGTTGAAGGCAATCTGCTTTACATAGTCAACTGATTCAAATATTAACTCAAAATAAATAAAGCACTCTTACAGACACACCTGAAATAATGCTTGACCAAATATCTGGACACTCTACAGCCCAGTCAGGTTGACACATGAAATTAACCACCACAGTTTCTTCCTCTGCTTTTCATGTGTACTATTTTGATGTTAACTTCTAAAAATAGTCCTTACTAATAGTTCCTGATGAACTCCCTTAAGCCTTTCTGGAGAGGGACTGAACATAAAGAAATAAGTGGGGAAATGTAAATAATAGATAAATAAAGTTGACATGCTGCACAATATTTTTTACAATTGTGTTGTATAGGTAACTTTTCCCCATGAGTCTTTGTTTATAAATCCCTTTAGTCAAAAATTTAAAATTCATAAACTAGATATACTCTTCATTGTCCTTCTATGACTAAGTTATTTGCAATTAATTAGTTATTGTTTTTCTAAAAGTATATACATGAAATAGCCTAGACTCCCTCACATTTGCCAAAGTGTGGGAAACACCAAAATATTGCCAAACACACACTTGCTTACGTGGACTTGTGGACTAGCAACCTTCCACATACATGTGATCCTCAACTGCTTATCAGTTTTCATAAAATATCTCTACCTCTTATATTCTGGTAACTCTCAGATCTGTCATGATTCCATTTGCATCTGTAGACTAATGAATTTACGGAAGCTAAATAGTGATTTTTAATCTAAATTTTTCCTATTATTGACTGCCAAAAATCTCATAGCATCAAGCAATGGTTATAGCCATTTCCCCAGATATCAAACTTGGAAAGGGTATGAATAGGGTATTTAGCCAAAAAGAAAGAAAGAAAAAAAAATCTGAAAGAGAGACAAACAACTCACTGTTAATATACTAAGGAAAAAAGCCCTTGAATGTTCCATCAAAAAGCTTCTGTGCTTGGTCCTCCTACTGTTGACACCTGCTGATCCTTCTTACAACCCCTCACATTCATTAGAGCCAGCAAATCCCTCAGTGTCTTATGCCCAATGTGGGCCAGAGATCTATACCATTAATTAATGTTGCACACTGCAGCAAGCAATTGGACTCATGTCCACAGTACAGAAGGTCAGGACAGGCGCATGCTCTTTTATTGTAGTGAGCTCGGCAGTGATTGTTTAAGGCCTAATAATGTGTTTTGATGAGTATTATGATGACAAGTTTGAATTTAAGAAACCTTTGGACTCTTCTCCTGGAATGCACGTGCGCACACCCACACTCACACACACCCACAGACACACATACACACATTCTCTGTCTCTCTCTCTTTCTCTCACACCCTCACATACTCTGAGTCCACATGATCTACACCAGATTTATAGTAGCAGTTACTGAATAATAAAGTACAAACATTAATAAATAAATAAATAAATAAATGAAGAAAGGAAAGTCAGCCTGCATGAAAACAAACTGGAAAGGTTAAGAGCAAAAGGGGAATCATAGAACAGCTTTGGTCTGTTTGGAATGAATTAATCAGACCATTAAACAAATCTTTTAATCTAAAGCAACCCTTTCATTTCGGTACCCTGTAAAACAAAGTGATGGAGAGCTGATGGCAGGATCTGCCATTGGTTCCTATTTGTAATACACAGATTGGAGTTCTGGCCTCATTAGCATTCTGTGTCAGTCAGGGACCACACATTCAGGCTGAATGCTCCAGTAGAAAAGCCTGGGTGGCCTCCAGGTCTCTCCCAGCTTGCTACAAACCTGCAAGCAGTCTCTTTCCTCTCTTTTCCTTCCTTCCTTCCTATCTATCTATCTATCTATCTATCATCACCCATAACTTGGAGAATATGATAAAAACTCTGAAGCATTTCCTAATTCCTTCTCCCCCCTCAAATAAGCCTATAAAACTAACCATTTAAATATGAACACGACTTAGGGAATGCAGGGACCCCCAGAAGCTAATAAATGGAACTTGAGTAAAAGTGAGGGAAAGTCAATACCATCCTCAAATATGTAAGAATATTATAGGAAGAGTGTCCTCAGATTCTTTCAATGGGACTTTTATCATGGCTCATTTGAACTTAAAGAAATACACAACTTAAATGCAATTCAATATTATTAATCATATATTAGAATTAAATGAAAGGAAGCTTTAATCAAAATTATTTTATTTATATTTTTATCCAAAAGTATGTTTGTACTGGAAGCATTAAATTTAGAGTGTTGATGCCTGTATCAAATTTTACCTCTGTTGTGAGTAAGGACTGTGGGCAACTCATTTAATTTCCTGGGCCTTGATTTTCCTCATGTGTGAAATGATTTGGTAAAATTGTATGATCTTGAATTGTCCATTTCTGTTTTCATTTACACATTCTTATTTGCTCATGGTGTCTTTGAGAAAGAATTGCAGTGGTAGTAAAATGCACAAATAAATAAAAGGTACAACAAAAATATGATTATCAGAACAAGACTGCAAAATTCCATAGGAAAAAAGGATGTAAAATGCTTCAGAATTTTTCTTGCTTTACTAGTAATTTTTCTATCTAATAGTTGCTGTTATTCATATTTATCTTAATGCTGAACTTTATGTTCCTTGAAGTACATGATCAAGAAATATTCTTGGTTGAATAAATGCATATGTAGAGTGGCAAGACAAAAAAGGGCCAAAAGCTTCAGCCAGTGTGGTAGCCTAGGGCCAGCACAGTGATGCTGGAAGCCCAATTCTGCAGAGTTCTTAGAAACTGTAAGTTTTTAGGGCTGTTTGATTAATGCAAACAAAGAACATTTGGCAAGCCAAATGGGAAAAGACACTTTATGTAAAGCTATAATGACACAACATGCATTCTCTCCCTGGTTTATCTAATCACATCTGCATTTCAGTGCTGCTGCTGCCCTGTGGATCTTCTAAATTATTGTTGGTCAGCCTTCCAGGAGAACATAAACCTCTCTTCTTTCAGGAAACAAAGGGGATGGTTGGCTTAGGTCTCCCCTGGAATTTACTGTTCATGCCGATCCAGAGATGAGGAATGCCAGATGGAGAGACCAGAGTTTTCCTTCCCTTGAGTACAGAGAAAAGTAGAGAAAAAAGGTTTATCTCATTACATGGGAATAAAAGAAGGACGCTAGTTTCAAAGTGGTCTGCTTTTAAACATCCATCTGAAAGTACAAGTGTGAGACCAGATTCAAATAAGAAAGCTCCCTTGTCAATTAGCTCACCACCCCCTCTACTCCCTCTTCTTCCTGTCCGCACCTCCTCTCCCACTCCTTCCTCCCCTTTTTGGAATCTAGCAAGATTAAATGGCCGATTTATCTCCTTGGCACTGAATTTTAAAGAAAACAGCTAACTGCGTGATCATATTATTAATATTTATACCCTGTCACAGGATGTTGACAGATTAATTATGCAACATAGTATAAAAATCAGTAGACAGCATGGGCTGGGCGAATGAACAGTGGCAAAGTTCACGTATTAATATTACACCCAGGCATTGAGCACGTGTTGCTGGATGATGATGTCCTCCTGGGAGTCCCAAATCCTCTCAGGTGAAAGACCCACTGGTTTTATTCCATTCTATTTTCAATTCAGGCATCATCTTTCTGGACATCAAGAAATTATGTTTATGAAGATTACTTTGTGCAGTACTCTTACTGGATCTTTCTGAGAGTCTACCCCCTGAGTCAAACAATCCTGACACAGACTGAGGGAAGTGTAGGCACCTGAGTAGAATTGATGGAAGGTTCTAGAATGGACAATTTCTGACTGAGCTCTCAACAGATGGGGCTTTTTTCTTAGGATGTAAATA
This sequence comes from Marmota flaviventris, assembly GCF_047511675.1. Classification (NCBI taxonomy): domain Eukaryota; kingdom Metazoa; phylum Chordata; class Mammalia; order Rodentia; family Sciuridae; genus Marmota; species Marmota flaviventris. The sequence goes on along the minus strand of NC_092506.1, from coordinate 117,101,971 downwards.
ATAATTGTTTTCTGGTGAGGGTCTTTGTACATAATATTCTATGAGTGCTTGGAGAGTATAACAGAATAAATAAAGGAGATCCAGTCCTTCAGAAGCTTATTATTTAGTTGGGGAAACAAAGTCTGTGTTAGACTGTGGTAAGCGGGGTAATGTGAGAAGTGTTCCAACTTGGCAGCTGATTATTGTGCAATCTGTTAGATTGCTTTTCTGCACCTTACATTCTTTTGATGATAATGGGGCTAATGAGAGGATCCCTCTGTATGTTGGTGAAATTCTCCAGAACTCAAAGAGCACAGCTGTTGCTGCTCTCACAGACCTGGGACATACCTATGGCTCCATAACTGTTTTGTATTTACCAAATTAGGTAAGGTTTATTTTTTACATTTTTTGTTGTCCTTTTTTTTTTTTTTTTCTTTTGGTACTGGTTATTGAACACAAGAATACTTTGTCACTGAGCTATATCCAAGTTCTTTTTCTTTCCCTTGAGACAGGGTCTCACTAAATTGCCAAGGCCAATCTTGAACTTGTGAGCATTCTGACTTGGCTTCCCCAGTTGCTCAGAGTGGCACTGCATGTGGCACCCAAATCACGTAAACTTTCTAAGCCATAGAATCTTTGTGAAATGAATGGATACACTTACCACCAGGGTTTGTTATATAGGTGTCTATACATGAATGCTTAAGGCATGCTTCCTGTAGCTGTGCCATAAAATATTAAATAACATACAGAAATATTTCTAAAAGAGGATGCAACCCAATCACATCTCCCCTCCTGTCTTTTATATTATTATTTGGTATTTTGCAGTGTGCTGTGGCTAAATGTGGTAGGCAATATTTCTACCCTGTGGTACAGTGTCCCAGATCTTATGTCTCCATGGAGTCACAAGTGCCATTCTTTGAAAGAGGCCAAGGAACCCATTTGTACTCTGTGAGACTCTACAGGGTATGTAGGTCCAGCATCTGTGGCACTGTAATGATTGTCAACTGAGAAGCAGCTGCATTAATTGGGACAGAAATCTCAATGGCAATATGTTGCCACCCACACATAGAGAAGACTCTGCAGTGGTACTTGCCTGCTGGTCTGTTCCGGGAGTGGTAATCCTATCTCACACTGCCAGGGAGACTTGGGTGATGGATGTTACATATGTACAGTTTGTCCTTGTTTCTCTCAATCAGTTCTTAGTTGTGCATTTGGTAGTTATGGGAGGAAAATGGATACATAATTCTGCAGAGAAATTCACTTGAACCAATCAGTTATCAGGTCACATAACAAAAAGCTGTTGCAATCACAACACATCACATCAATTCTGAGAGCAATATACCTTATAATCACGCAATGCAAATAATCAAACCCAATAAGCAAGCAAACCTTCAATGTCATCAAGCAAAACTCCAACTACAAGTAGCTCTGATAGCCTTCAATCAGCTCTTTAACTCTTGTGCCCCAGCTACAGTAGTCATTGATGTGCTTTCTAGGCCTAGCTAGGAAATTTAGCATCCAGAAAGATGCTGCCTAGGTACTTAGTAAGTCATCTGATTCAATTAATATTTAGTAATATGCTCAGATCATCCATGAATTAGAACAATTGAATGCAGAAAAACAACCACTTTCTTCTTTCCAACAGCAATCTTTCCTGGATGCTCACTTATGCCCAGAATACATACTTGTAAGGCTGGATTGGGGGAAAAATATTCCAAAGTAAATTGGGTTAAGTGATATTCAAGGAATTAATAAAAATACTGTGCAGTCAATCAATGTGATCTTATTTGTATTATTTGATAAAAGTATGTATTAATCACACCAGACATGGTGGCACATGCCTGTAATCCCAGAAGTTTGGGAGGCTGAGGCAGGAGGATCATAAGTTCAAAGCCAGCCGCAGTAACTTATCAAGGCCCTAAGCAACTCAGTGAGACCCTGTCTCTAAACAAAATACAAAAAAGGGCTGGGAATGTGGCTCAGTTTGTTGAGCGTCCCTGGCTTAAACCCCCAGGACAAAAACAAAAAAAAAAAAAAAAATCACCTATTATATGCTCAGCCCTGATGATGTTCATAGTCCAAGAGCAACAGAAAACAATGATCCTTGTTTAGAGGGACACACAGACTTCTGTAGAAATAGGACAGAGAAGAACATGGTGAGGCCATGAAGATGATCTCAGAAAAAAAGAGCCAATTCATTCTGTAGCCTGGAAGTCAAACTTTGTCAGCTGAAGTTTTGGGTAACGTGCTTGCACAATAAATTTGCATTTGTAATCTCCCTACTCTTTGAGGTTATAGGTGGTGAATCTTAACTCCAGTCTACACACAGAGCTTGAAGAATGTAAAGGCTTGGTGTGGATGTTAATGGTAAGGGGAAAAACCCAAGAAAGAGCTACACTTTTGAATGTTTACCTTGATGTTTCATCTATCTATCTATTTATTTATTTATTCTGGTTCCAGGTATTGAACTCAGGAGTGCTTAACCACTGAGCAACATCCCCAGTCCTTTTTATGTTTTGTTTTGATACTGGGTCTTACTAAGCCTCACTTACTTGCTGAGGCTGGCTTTGAAATTGCTACCCTCCTGCCTCAGACTCCTGAGCTGCTGGGATTACAGGCATGAGGCACTAAGCCTGCCTTCCCACCTCATCATTTATATGTAACATTGCCCATTCTTATTGGTCATTGCCTATACAGTGAATAGGCCATACTGAGGTTAGTGTATGGTTACCTGGTGAGGTAACAGTGCTCTTAAGCAGATAGAATGCCATAAGCAACTCAGTGAGACCCTGTCTCTAAACATTAGTAAAAAAATTAATAGACTTAATTAGTGGAAATTATTTCAGTGTGTGGATCAGAGCAGTAGAGAGGAAGCGAGTAGATGCATATTTTTAACCTAATCAGTATTGCATTTGTATGTGTGAGGTAACCTTCTAACAGGTGCTTCATTTGGAATGGGCCCTGGTGAAGCTTAACATGCAGAGTAGTCTGTTTAAAATGAGCCCCACTATAGGTAAAATGTGACAGCATGACCCAAGTTCCATTCAGGCAAGCTGTGTTGTAAGGACAAAATTTTGGAACAGAAATCTTTGAAAGCCAAATTCTTGCTATTCTACTATGACTACAGACTAGTGGATGCTAAGTTCTGAGCCTTTTTTTCTTTCTCTTTATAAACTCAATTAAAATGTGCATGGGCAATAATCTCCCCTTTCAGCACACCCATGGTGATTGATGGAGTTATTTCTAAGTGTGTTGAGGCTCAGCGGATCACTTAACCCTTTGCAGCACATATGCACAGAAGAGAACGGAAGAGAGGCAATAAAAATTTAAAAGCCAGAGCAGTTGATAACATCTAGAAGAAACGCAGAAGAGAATTGAGCTTCATGCCATCCAAGAAGGAGAGCGGATAGAAGATGTCAGTCCCCTATGAACTGTGTGCTGTGCCCATTTTCAAAAGTGAAGAAGCTTCTAGTATGGGGGTGGAGAATGGTTTCAACTCAAACCTCACTGCATGTTTACCAATGTGAAGGTTAATTATGAGGCAAGAAAATACCACCATGAAGCTGAAGCTTTTCTATTGCTGCTTTTTGTCAGCATCTCCAGGAACCAGCAAATACAGAAGAGGCCCTTTGATAGCCACGTTGGCAGCCCACGTCGCTCACCACGATCCGGCAGGTTAATGTACCGCTGCCAACCCTCCAGAGTGAGGCAATCAGAAGCTCGGCTTGATAGAAATAAAATGAAATGTGTGGGGAGGAGGGGGGAGTCTGCAGTTGGTATTTCAGCTCCTGGCAAAACCCTCCTCAAATCAAACCCTCCCTGGAAGGCGGGTATTAGCAGAGTGGCTGAGGGGCACCTGCAATGCCGAGATTAATCCCCTTTTTGTTTTCTTTTGGGTCTATCTAGGCACTGCTGAGTGGAAGAATTTATGTTGGCCTCCTTCCTAGAAGGGAGCTGCAGGCTGAGAAAAGAGGATGTGTCATCATATGTCACCTCTCAGGGTGCCTCTGTTGCTGTCTGTCTGTCGCTCTGGCCCTCCCTGGGTCTCAGCCCCTCCCTGCCAGTCAGTTCTACCTTCCTTGTGCTGTTATGTGATTTGTTCTGTGCCCTGAATTCTTATCTTCTATCAGACAGAGCAAGAGAACAACAGCTCTGATACCACAGCTCCAAACAGTGCTTCTCCAATGTGTGTCAGGTCTTCAAGACAAGATGAGAATTAAGTGACTAAAGGGGAACTAAGCTGGGTTTTGATCACACTCTAACTTTGAGTCCAGAGTCTCTTTCTTCCCAGGTTATGCTATCTTTTGCAAGTTAGCTAATTCTGATCCCTCAGGGATCATTTTTAAATGTGGAGCAACTACTATTTCTCACAGTGGCCTTAGATGTTTTTATTTAAACGTGGAATCATTCTCTGAAAAATATCATTGATAATCTTATTATATAAACCAGAGAGAAGTGGATGTGTTCTAATTGCACAGGGGTAGGAAGAAGGTAAAGGGGGCATAAAGTTAGCCTACTCAGCTGCTCTATCTCCCAGGACCCAGAGCCACCACACACATGCCATTGTGCAGCCTTGCTCCTGGACACCTGGCTTTGACATCCTGGATGAATAGGCATCCTTCCTTATAGTCACACAAATGTACCTATAAGCAACAGTAGCTGGCCCCATCCTGGCAGCCATATTGTTTTCACTAGGACCCTTGTGTTCTAAGGTAGGGCCCTACCAAATTTTCAGAAAGAAAGGGTTCTCTTTCCTAATACATATCTCACTCTTAATCATCATAACATGCTATGCACCGTGTTGTGGAGTGTTCCTTTTGCATGCATTTTCCAATCTGTTTATAATTAGGATACAGATTTTAATCTTAGCCCTTTGATAATAAGGTCCTTACTATTCTGCAGGAGGATTTTGGCAAAAAATAGTAGTGGCTAGTAATTTGTCCCTTCTTTTGCTATATCAGGGGGTAGGAAAGGGGAGTTTATCCAGGTATCTTATCTTCCCCATTATTTCGTCTCCCAGAAATGCAGATAGGAGCAAGGGTTTGAACTTAAGAGTTGGTGTTGTGGAAAATGGCAACCCTACAATGGTGGTACCCAAGGAAGAATTCTGGGCTCTGGGCTGCTTGGCCTGAATCCAAAGAACAGAGGCACTATTCCTGGCTCACTCCTGAGCTGCTCCGGCATCCTGCCTAGCTGAGCAGTTATGCTTCATTTAGAAGAAGAGGCAGCACTAGCGCCTATCTCATGCAGTGTTAAATAGACGTGAGATGCAACCTTTTTTTTTTTTTCCCTAAGAGCACAAAACTCTTTTCTGAAGAGTCACCTTGACAAGAAACAGTTTCTTGTGAAGAATCACTGCCTGCCACAGTTAAGTCAGAGAACCATAAAACAGAACTCTGAGTTTATATTCTGTGCATTTTCATTTACTTTCTCTGTGGCTTTATGGAGAATTATATTTCTACTTTGTTATTGTTAACTGATGAAGTTTCACAGATTTATTGAGAATAGGACATATGCTGAGAATGCCGGGTACATGAAAGTTGCCATACAAGCTTATGTAGATATTAACATGTTCAGTGAAAACTTCAGTGGTAAATCTAGAGAGCATCCGAATAAAAAAATAATAATAATACTAAAAGGATAAATTGCTCATCTCCAGTTTCTCAGCTATTCCTTTTTTTTTTTTTTTTTTTTTTTTTGCCTTCCAAGTCCATAGAAAGAACCATTGGTATATTTAGCTGCATTTCCTCTATTGAATAATCGGCTAATTGATTTATTACAGGCGTGGCTTTTCGGCTTTCTATTCCTTAGCATCCTGCAGTGAGTTTTGTTACCTTCTTGGCTCTGTTTATTGCATCCCCATTGTGCACATAACTGGAAACTTGGCACTAAGCAGATAGGGAAAAATGCATTCTATAGATATCAAAGCTCTCTTGGTTAAATATTGGTCTCTTCTGAGGTGGATGGCTCCCAAGACCCTGATGATTTTTGAAATATGCTCTAAATAACCTCTTTTTCCATGTGAACACAGGGCTCCGTGGATGAAGGTTATTTTCAAATAGCCCTCAAGGTTAAAGTTGGTTGCTCTTCCAGATGGTTTCTATCTAATTCTTTGGATTATGATATTGAACCACCCTGTGATCAGAACTCCTAGTGCCAAGAATAACAAGAAGTGGAAGCCAGCCACAGTGAGGGCTGCTGCTCTGAGGGCATGCAGAGATTTAAGGGTCAAGGCCAGACCATATGGTCTATCAAGGCCCTGCTGCAGTAACCCTAGGAAATACAAATCAACTCACAGGATTGCTCATCATCTCTGTTTCCTATTGTGTCAGTCACTGAACCCCCCAAGTGCCCCCTTCTCCAACTTCTTCTTGCACTACATTTTATCACAGGCTTCTTTCTGCAGTAACTTGTTTAATTCCAGCTGCCACTGCTTCTACCAAAGTCCTCTGGAACTTAATTCAAAATGGCCACAGCATTAAACAGTGCAACAAAGATATAGTGGGAGACTTGGCTTACAAAGACACAGGGAAGGTGTTTTCTTAACCTTAAAGCATGTGGCTTGGATACCTCTGACTCAGCTACCCTGGCAGGAAAACCAATTGTACTGTTAGCTCTGCATGCTGACAAGCAAGTAAACCTCAATGCCATTATGGGGAAGTTGGGGACACATCACTTGCCAGGGTAGAGACAGATTTAATTATCAATGCTTTGTTTGCCAGCCTTCCTTCTCCTTATTCTTATTCTTTTTCTATTCTCCTTTCTCTCTCTCTCTCTCTCTCTCTCTCTCTCTCTCTCTCTCTCTCTCTCTCTCTCTCTCTCTCTCTCTCTCTCTCTCTCTCTCTCTCTCTCTCTCTCTCTCTCTCTCTCTCTCTCATCTTTTGTGCTTTGGACCTGAAACATTTCCCAAAGTCTCATGTGTTCTGAGGTAGGACTTTTAGGAAGTGATTGGGTCATGAGGGCTCTGAGCTCATCAGTGAATTAATCTATTAAACTGGTGGTAGAATTGGATACTGGGAGGGAGAACCTAGTTGGAGGAAGTAGGCCACTGAAGGCACGCCCTGCCCTGGGTTTATCTTCTGCTGAGAACTCTCTTTTCTCTTTCTCCCCCACCCTCTCTCACCCCAGTTCCTTCTGGCTGCAATGAGCTTACCAACTTTCCTACTCCGTGACCTCCCACCAGGATTGTCTGCCTTGCCTCAGGCTCAAACCAATGAAGCTGCCAACCATAGACTGAAACTATGAGCCAAACTAAACCTTCCCTCCTTTAATTTGTTTATGCTAGGTGTTTTGGTCAAAGTGATGGAAAGCTAGCACTCTTTCCTTCCTCCCTGTTAGCCCTCCCTTCCTCCCTTCTTCTCTTTCCTTTCCTTTCCCTCCCTCCCTCCCTCCCTCCCTCCCTTCCTTCCTTCCTTCCTCCCTTCCTTCCTTCCTTCCTTCTATCCTTTCTTCATTTCTTCCTGTTATGAAAGCAGTTACTTCAGCATGAAGCTAACTGACTTCAAATTCTTGCTTTCTTTCTATCAAGAGTATAACAAAGCTATATCCATTTTGTACTAAAGTATTCCTACCATCTAATATAATGTTTGAAATAGTAAATATTCAACAAGTAATTGTTGACTTCTGAATAATGTTTGAAAATAGAAGCTGAAATTCTAGACTGTTTTTCTGTCTATAATATTACCCCCAAAATCAAATCAGAAGGATTTTGCTCCAGAATCACCAGGAATTGCTATCATTTCCTTCCCTTTTCCAGACATATACTCATTAACACAAGTGCTTGGAGTTGAGACCTTGTTCTGGTCTCCCCAGTTTTGCAAATATCTTCAGAATAGCATTTGAAAATAAGCTGTTATGATTCAATTGCAGAGCTTCAATACTCTGGAATGTTTAAATGTTCATAATCCATATTCCACCATCTTCTTTCTCTGTATATGATGAAGCAATGAGATGAAATTTCTGTTTGACCCTGGCATACAAATATAAGAAGAGGAGATATAACACTTTCACCTTTACCTATCAAAACCAGTCTTGGGTTATGCATATTTACACACAAACACACACACATGCCTGCTTTTATTCAGGCCTGTTCTTCCCTTTGCATGTTGAGGATTTCTGTTGCTTTGTTATACTACTTAATTTTTTTATTTGTTTTAATTAGTTATACATGACAGTAGAATGCATTTATGCACTTTGATATATCATACATAGATGGACTATAATTTCTCACTTTTCTGAGTGTGCATGTTATAGAATCATATTGGTTATGCAGTCACATATATACATACAGTAATAATGTCTGTTTCATTCTACTGTCTTTCCTATCCCCACATCCCCTCCCCATCCCATCACTTCCCTCTACCTAATCTACGGTAACATTATTCTTCCCTAGTGCTCCCCTCCTTATTGTGAACTACATATTAGAGAAAATATTCATCCTCTGGTTTTGTGGGATTGGCTTATTTCTCTTAGCATGATATTCTCCAAATCCAACTATTTACTGGAAAATGCTATAATTTTACTCTTCTTTAAAGCTGAGAAATATTCCTTTGAGTATATATACCACATTTTCTTTATCCATTCAACACCTAGGTTGGTTTCATAGTTTAGCTATTATGAATTGAGCTGTTATAAACATTGTTGTGGATGTATCACTATAGTATGCTGATTTTTAAGTCCTTTGGGTATAAACCAAGGAGTGGGATAGCTGGGTCAAATGGTGGTTTCATTCCCAATTTTCTGAGGAATCTCCATACTACTTTCCATAGCAGTTGCACCAATTTGCAGTCTCACCAGCAATGTATGAGTGAGTGTACCTTAATTTTAACACCCAACAGGAGCATCTACTTTGAGGGTTTGGAGTAGATGTTGAAATGAAAATTCTCTCATTATTTGAGAAGTGAGTTCCAGCTATGGGACCAAAAATCTGGTATTAAGGAGGCTATTTTGTCTTGTTGAGTGGGTATAGTTTTAGCATTAAATAATGACATACAGTGGCTCCAGTTACATGTTTTTTAAGGATGATGCCTGAATATGTCACCTTTTTAAAACAACTCAGCATATTTCAGTAAAATACTCAGCATACTCCAGTAACATAATATACAACACTGACACCCCCCATCCTCCTCCTCCTCATTAAAAATGCTACAGAGACTGCCACAAACCTACTCAGCAGAGCAGCTTCCTCACCAGAGGGAGCACTTATGGTGCTGACCTTAAAGAGCAATTTCATTCAGGAATAGAGAGACTCAATTGTTCATAAACCTGACATTTATTACTTGGAGATTCTTTCTCCACAGCACAAGCTGCTCTTTAAAATTTTATCAAATAAAATGCTGCTTTTACCAGCACCTCACTTTCTTCTCTGCTTCCTCCCACCACTGTCTGCTTCCATCAACCCCATGGTCTTGCATGGGACAATAATTCAATTATGATTTGGATATGAAGCCCACCCCACACATAAAAAAGTTCATGTATTGAGCAATGCAGTAATGTTCAGAGGAGAGAAGAATGGGTTACAAGAGCTGTAACCTCATCAGTGGATTAATCCATTTGATGGATTAATAATTTAAATAAACTACTGTGTGTTAATTATAGGCAGGAGGAGCATGGTTGGAGCAAATGGGTCACTGAGGGCATGACCTTGAGGACTGTATCTTGTCTCTAGCTTCTCTCCTTTCTCTCTCTTTCTCCCTTTCTCTCTCTCTCTCTACTTCCTGTCTGCCATGAGCTGAGTAAATTTTCTCTTCCATGGCTGACCATGGACTTAGACCTCTGAAAGTAGGGTCCTAAATAAACTTCTTCCTCTCAGTTGTTCTTATCAGGTATTTGATCACAGTGACACAAAAGTAGCACACACAAATGCAAAATTTAGGGACCATCATCTGGAAAGCCTGTTGACTCCTTAAGCCAGACTGGTGTCCACTGCAAAAGGTGTGTACTCTGTTTTTCTTCTTTTATTTAGGCAGACATTCGGAGAAAAAAGGTGTACAAAGGTGTTTCTTGTTTTTATTTCAAAATGCTTCAGTTTTTTCTTGGCATTTTCTAAGTTTCTAGGTCAGACCAAAACAAAGTAAATATATGATAATTATGCAGATCCCCCAAATGCTTAAAAAAATAGAAGGAAAACACATTAATTTTTTCCCAGGTCAAAGGATGAGAGGACTCCATATATATCTCTGTAATTACATTCTTTTAATTAGTAGACCACTAGATTGCAGGAACCACAGTGCTTCCCATCTTGCTTTAGTTGTACTGAAATTTGGAGAATGGATAGTTCAGTGGTCTGCAGGCAAGGGGAAGATTTAAATGGATCACAAAATACCCTGCCAAAAATGAGTTGATGGCATTATATATAAATACAGAGAATTTGGAGCATGTCCTTCCCCAAGTCTGAATCATAGATGGTGTCTAGTGCTGTTATGTAATCTAACCCTAGGAGAATGGAGTTGCAGGTAATTGGGGATAGTTTAAAAATAAGTATAATAGAACTCCTTTTATAGTCTCAAATACAACAAGGAGGTTCTTAAAACAAGATAAAAGAGCTATGTACAGTGGTGATTCTTAACCACTGATGGAAAAGCATTGCAAATAAACCAGCACATATGCATGCACCTTCATTTGATGTGTGGCACAAATCCTCTGTGGGAGTGAATCTGCTGATGGGGACTTGTTGTATCTTTTTGAACAGACAATATTCAGAAGTCACCACCCATGCTTTCTAGTGTGGATTTCTTTACAGACAAGCATGAAGGTTCTTATTGTGAAGCAATCTGAGTACAAAATACTTCTAGATTTTTAACAATTTTTCTCCTCTATGGTGCATTATTTTCCATATCTAATTTAATTTCAGTATTTTTTCTTTTCCCAGCTTGTTTTATTGAATCTTTCCAAAACATTCAGGTTAGTTTTTATGGACACAGCGGTTCTCCTTTCATGCTCATGTTGTATCAGTTTATGAGGGTCTCAGGTAAATCATATAACTTACTTATATAAGTAAACCTCTTAAGAACAGGTTTGGGAGAAGATAAAACCAACTCTTGGTAAGCATGTGGCTCAAATATTAAATACCTTAGTGCCTGGTAAACCAGAGAGAAACTCATTAGTTTTTTTTTTTTTTTTTTTTTAAAGGAACTCAGCATGCTGTGGACTGCAGACTATATGACCCACAGAAAGAATGGACAATACCCATTAATGCAGCATGTCAGTCAAATGCAGTTAAGCAGAAATTAGCTAAGAGAGCTTTTAAGGTATACTTAATGTGGACTCAGGTTCATGTGCTAATATTAGCTATTGATCTCAGACAAATGACATAGCTTCTCTGAGCTTCAGTTTATTTATGTGTAAAATGAGAAGATATGACTAACTAGCCTATGTGAGCACACACTTGCAAACCAAACAAGACTCTTTTAGAGAGATGAAACACGCTAACTAATATGTGTGGTTGCTCTAGTAAGTATAATCTACACATATAAGCTTCTTTTGAACTTATCACTTTTAAATAATTTGTAGCTTATAGAAATATCCTAAGACTAGCAAAAAAAAAAAAAAAAAAAACCCAAAAAACAAAACAAAAAAAAACACTCACTAAAAGATTGTCCTACTCTTGTCATGTGTCACATTTGTTTTCTCATGCTTTCTATGGGTAGGCAGATGGGCAGAGACAGGTAATGTATGTACATACACAGTATTTTTCTGGCTATTGCAGAGTCAACTGAAGACCTCAGGCCCAGTTTCCTCAGCACTACAGTATGCATTTTCTGAAAACAGTTTATTTTCTTATGATTATAAAAATAGTGATATTTAACACTGATACCACGTTATCATTTAGTGCAAGGTACAAGGTTATTATTAGACATTTTTCAACTTTCATAGCAATGACCTTTATGGCATTTTTATTTTCCATTCAGGAGCTGGGAAGAGAGCACACAGTCCATTGGTTTTTCATTTTTCTTAAGTCCCAGCTTTTTTTTTTTTTTTCTTTCAGGATATTGACTTTTTTTTTTTTTTTTGTAGAATTTCCCTGCTATTTTCTGAATGTTTGACTTTTCCCAACATTTGTATATTGAAATTATAATCCTCAATGTGGGACTATAAGGAGGTGGGGCATTTGGGAAATTTTGTTTTCATGAGGATGAAGCCTTTGCTGATGGTATTAGTGCCCTTATAAAAGTGTCCCAAAGATATCAGCCCCTTCTTTAATGTGAGGCTACAGGGAACAAGGTCTTCTGATATGCCCTATGCTTGGACTTGTTTTGATGCAGGAATACTGTACATATGATGTGTCTTTCTTGATATGTCATTTTAAGAGTCATGTGAAGCAGGTTTGCCTCATTATTGATGATGCTAATATTTATTGCTTGGGTAGGTTGCTGTCACCAGGGTACTCCACTTTAATGTTACTGTTTTGTCTATTGAAATGAGTAATTTCTGACAAAATATTTTGAGACAGTGTAAATAACTTGTCTTCATCCAATTTTTGTTTTAACATCCATTGACAATTCCTGCCTAGGTTAATTGTTACTGGTATGATTTTGAAAAGGTGATATTTTTTCCTAACTCATCATCCCTTATATATCATTAGGTATTTTGTTTCTGTAAGAATGATTTTTCAGTTTTCCAACATGCTTCTGAAATTTTATTTTATTCGGTGGGTTAAAATCATTTGAGTTACTTATTTAGATGTTCATTTGTCCTATATTTGGTCAGTTGGTGTCCCATCCAGCTGTTCCCCGTTTCCTTTATATATGTTTTCATCATTCTGTAAGCACTTCCTTTCTTTCTGAAACAGGATGTTTTAAATTCATCTTCTGCTTTCTCTTGCCCAGTCCGGAAGTCAAGCATTCCTTCAAGGAGTCTTGGTTTTCTTGAGTAGGGTGTGGCATTTAGAAACAAAGCTCAGAGTGTCACATGTGATTTTTGTTACTGGGATATCATTGTGTCTGGAAAGTAGAAGTAGGCAGATATAAGATATATTTTTTTAAAAATTTTCTTTCTAGAATATTTTAATCTCTGTTGCTGTCCCATCTTTGAACTCAGGTTATTCATTGATAAAATAGATTGCTGAAAATTTGGACTTTGCTTCTCTGTAAGCCTAGAAAGGTTTTCAACTCCAGGTTTGGGTTCTTTTGCTAACTAAGAAGCAAAAAGTTTCAGAGAGGAACAGAATAACTGTCTGTCCATGTCAGGAAATACAAAGAGGAGCCTTATCAGAAGGGATTAATAACTATTATTAATTCTAAGAGCTTGTGGTCTATGTTGTCACCAATTTAGAAATTTCACATTAAAGGTCAAAAGCGCCTGGTAGTATCTTCCCTTAAGGAATGTTTTGGATAACAAAAATATTAATATTAGATACTAACCACAATTATAATTATTGTGTTTACTATTACACTTATGAATGATGTGTTAATTACAATTAATATTATTAATAATAGTAATTATTAACATATGTAACATTTGGAATTATACCACAGGCTATTCTCACTATGTTCTGGTTAATGATTTTTTTTTTTTTTTTAAATTTTCGTACCGGGGATTGAACTCAAGGGTGCTTAACCACTGAGGCACATCACCACCAGACCCTTTTTTCTTTTTCTTTTTTTTTTGAGACAGACAGCCTCACTAAGTTGCTGCTGAGGCTGGCTTTGAACCTGTGATCCTCCTGCCTCAGCCTTCGGAGCCACTGAGATAGGCATGAGCCACCATGCACAGCATTTCGTTTAGTTTTTACTTGTATCATTCCTCCCGCTGAAGTCCTTTGGAAAGTAAGAACAGAAACAAGAATGTGGACATTTATTACCCTGAAGCCCACAGTTCCTGGCATCACTTTTAGAAGATGTTACCTCCATGGGAACTAGATCTTGTGGCCTTCCCTGGGGAGAAATCAGTATGAGCCAGGTGCTCACACCAGCCATCTGAACAGAGGGTTATGTCCCATCAAATTCAGTGAGAAAAAACAAGACCGAAAGTCAAGGAGGTTTCACACTAGGGTAGGAAAGCAGGTGTGAGGCCATGTGTCAGCTCTGCTGGCCTTGAAGAAGCCCTGATAGAGCAGAACTGCCACCTTGCTAGGATGTGAATTTGGTGGAGCAAGGGGAACATACAAGGTCACTATTAAACTCCATTACCCTTAAATGTGGCCCCAGTAAAGACAGATTCTCACCAACCAGTGAAGTTACTGCTTCTTCATTAGGAGTGAGTAAGAGGTTGGAAAAGAGTGAAAAGATGTTTTTGTCCATTCCTGTTTGATTCTGCTAAATGGAATGGGAGTCTTCTATGGAAACAGGGTAGAATGAGAAAATACATAATTCTCCTAAATCACTTAATATTTGTGGATTTTATGACAAGAACTTTTCATGCCTTACAAGGTTTAATCCTCACAATAATCTTACAAAGTAGATATTAAAAGCCCTGTTTTACAGATGGGGAGACTGACCCCTGGATATTAAGCCATATCATATGGTTCATTATAGAAAGCAATGTCTATACCTAGGTGTTCTGTCTGCAGAGGCATGTGGTCAGTCCCTGATGTTGCTGGTCTCAAGGGAGACCTGTCTCCTGCAGGTAAGGCAAAGTAACCCAGTAGGAAATCATGCCCAGAATGAGCATGTGCATGTTAGGTTGAGAAAGCAATGAGTGGGTGGACCTGCTTCAAGGCAGGAGGTACCAAATATAGAACATCATCTTATCCGTGCTTCCAGTGTCTAGCTGGTCCTGACCAAGATATATGAATAAGGACTCCTCATTCAGCACATAAAACCAAAGCAAAGCTGACAAGAGGGATTTCTTTCACTTTCTGATTATTTTCCCCTTCCCTCTTCTGAGCATTTCTGTGCTGCAAGATCAATGCCTCCCACTAATCAGTCATCCAACAGTTTAAAGAACATCTCAAAATATTCACTTTAATTTCCTTATAACAGTGCCATCATCCCTTTGAGTTTTAGAGCTCTGGAGCATTGGTGATCACCAGCCAAAACAAGTTTTCTGGGATTAGAAGTAGTTGTTTTTTATTCACAGGCTGATTTATTTAACATTGAGTTTTCATATTGGGAACCAATTGCATTGTCCTTGTGATAGGATGAGAAATGAGAGAGGGTGAGGAATGGCTCAGTAAGAGCAGGGTGACTAAATCATGGGGAGTGACAGCCCTTTCACTTAGCTAGGCAGCATGGTGTTGACATGACCAGTGCAGGCTGCAAGGCTCTCATCTGAAAACCTGAGATGCTGTAGTAACATGATTTCTGCCAGCTTTTCTTCTTTCCCTCTCTTATTCTGTATTAATCAGTAGCTCCGTTCAGATGTTTACAAGTCATGCCATCAAATATGGTCATTATATGCATCACTAACAGATTTCCCTAGAGATGAACTCATCTAATTTTCCTGAACATGTAAATTAAAAGGAAATTGTTTTTCTGTGGTTTTAGGGATGAAACCCAGGGCCTTGCCTATGCTAGGAAAGCCACTGAGATACATCCCCAAAGAGCATTGTGATCCCAGGAAGCTATAGAGTGTAATAGAAAGAGCATCACTTTGCACGTTAGGCAAATGTAAGTGTATTCCCAACTCCACCAATTAACTCTGTAAATTGTTAAGTACTCTGGCTCTTAAATTCTGCCTTCATAGTGTTATTGTGTAGATTAAATTAAGGAATAGGTCTGAAGATTTTGAACAAGTTATGGTTCTTAGTAGGGTATTCTGTAAATTGGAGTTATTTTAAGTAATATAGAAATTACTTATTTGATTGCCAACACATCTCATCTAAGAGGTGTAGTTTTGTTTTTCATTTACTTCATATATATGTCCATCATTTCATTTTTCATGCTGTTAGGCATAATACCATGTACTTAACACAAAGAGCACAGGTTTATAAAGTGAGTTAACTTGGTAGGTTCTTTCCTTACTACTAAGTGTGAAACATAGCTGTACCTTGTTATGATTTGGATCTGGAATGTTCCCCTAGAAATTTGTATGTTAGGCAATGCAGCAATGTCCAAGAGGTTAAACTTTTAGAAGATGGATTGGATTATTAGGGGTCTGATCTTACTAGTGGATTAATCTATTTTGTGGAATAATAATTTGTATGGACTGGTTGGAGGTGGTGAAAATTGTAGATAGATGAAGCATGGCTGAAGGAAGTAGGTCACTGTCAGGGGGCAGCCTTGTGGAGTATATCTGTCCCTGGTCCCTTCTTCTTTCTCTGCTTCCTGGCTGCCATGAGCTGAGACCCTTTACTCTGCCATACCCTTCCACTCTGAGGTTTCTACATCAGAATCAACTGACCATGGATTGAATCTCTGAAACCATGAGCCAAAATAAGTCTTTCCTCCTAAATTGTTGTTGGTAGATATTTTGTTCAGATCTACAAAAAGCTGACTAACACGACCTAATGGTGCCATGGTAATAATGATGATGGTGGTGGTAGTGATGGTAATGATGATAGAGGACAATGAGGATGATAATCATGATGATGATGATGGTGATGATGATGATAAGTGATGAAGGTGGTGATTACCATGATACTAACACTTTTAATGAAAGGAAATATAAGTCGGAGAAATTATATGTTCATTGCATGTCTCTTTTTGTCTTGGCCTCCAAGAAACCCAGGTAATTTAACATTCAAAAATACTAACATTTCATTCGAAGTGTCTCAATTATTTCTTGCAGTCTAATTACTTTTTTTGTGCTCTTATTATAATGATTCTTCTCAGAGTGTTTTAATATCATTAACATCAGATTATTTCAAAAACTAGATAGGAAAGTACATTCACTCTTATGAGTATTCAGTAGAATGCCCCCCACTCCTACACACATCTGTGATTTTTGCTTTTTGTAGTTTCAGTTAACTAAGGTCAACAATGGTATGAAACTCTTAAATTAAAATTCCAGAAATAAACCATCTTAAGCCATATATTATGCATTGTCCTGAGTAGTGTGATGAAATCTTGGGCTATTCAATTCTGTCCCACTTGAGACATTAATCATCCTTTGTCCAGTGTATTCATGCTGTATATGCTACCTGCCCATTATTCATCACAGGATTACCGTGCTTGCCTTCAAGTAACATTTATTTTCCTGAATAATCATTCTAATGTGCAATCATTGTTACAGTGTGTTGTTATTATTATAGAATTTTATCATAAGTTTTGTTGTTAATCTAATTTTTTTCTTTTGTATCAGAGCTTGAACTCAGGGGCACTTAACCACTAAGCAAAATCCCCCAGCCTTTTTATTTTTTATTTTGAGACAGGATCTCACTAAGTTGCTTAGGGCCTCACTATGTTGTGAGGGTGGCCTCAAACTTGTAATACTTCTGCCTTAGCCTCCTGAGTTGCTGGGATTACAAATGTGGGTCACTACACCCTGCTGTTGTTAATCTTTATTGAGTTCAATTTATAAATTACACTTTATCATATGCATGTATAGAGATATTTAGAATATTACTAATAGTACTCAAATACTTATTGTACTATTAGTACTAATTGTAATTGAGTCATGAAGTCAATGCTTGAACCACACAGCTGTTGCTACCCTGGTTACAGGGACAAGTAAGTCACAGATCACATCTGGAGCACGTTTATATTCTAACACTTATCTTACCCAAGCATGGTTTCTTATAACCCATTTACAGGATTCTGAGGACAGAAGGATGGCTTCTCAACTAACTGCTTAGATTAGGGACATGGTGCTTTTTGTATTGACCTAGCAGATGGACAGAATGCCTGCTTTCAGCCACTTGCTCTATGGCACAGCCAAGCCAAGGCCAAGCCACAGTGTTAGAAGGGAGCATTGTTCATGGTATTCCTATGCTTTGGAGATGTGTGGGAGACTGTAACTTGACAATAACAAATCTATATTATGTTTTATTGTTTGTGTTTTTCAACTGTAAAAGACTTTGAAAATACTGACATAACTAACAAACTGTGTGATCTAGGACCAGTCACGTAACCATTTCATACTTTAGTTTCTGTAACTACATACAATTCTTTTCCTCGGGGATGAATCTATTACTTGTTCAAGTAATTCTATTTCTTAAAATATATTAAGATCCTTATTTTAGAGATAAAACAACTACTCCAAATGCTTTGCCAAAAAACAATATTTTAGGGGATTCTTTTACTTGATGAATATAATGACAAAGTAAAATCTATGGTTCTTAGTGAGATCCGGGCTTGACTAAAGCAGGTGTGAAATGTACATTTGTGTAACTGGAGAAATTTAAATATTGACTAACTATCAGGTGATAAGAATGGCTATATTTTGATTATATTAAGCACATAAACATATTGTGTTTCTGTAGAAACATCAAATTTTCAAAGGTGCATCCTAAATATTTATGGGTGGAATGACATACTTGCTATAACTTACTTTAAAATATTTTAGTTAAAAGGATGAAGAAAATATGACAAAATATCAGAAATTACCAAATCCACATAATGGTATACAAGTGTCCATTACACTTAGGTTGAACAATAGGAAAATGCAAATATGAGATCATTTTTAACTTAAAAACAGCAATTTCCTATGGTTCAATCTTATATTGGTCTCCAATTTTCTCTTTCTTTCTTTTTTTTAAATCCAGGGTCACTTAACCATTGAGGTATATCACCAATCCTTTTTATGTTTTATTTTGAGACTGGGTCTCACTAAGTTGCCCAGGCTGTCCTTGAACTTGTTATCCTGTTGCTTCAGCCTTCCAAGTAGCTGGGATTACAGACAACTGCCACCATGCCTGACTGGTCTCTAATTTTCTGTGCACTTGATATTTTAATGAAAACTTTTCTAAAGGTGCCTGTTGTCGACAGGAAAAAACTTCCAGACACTCAAGTAGGGTACAGAGTCAGCCAAGCCCTCTTATCCACCTCAACTTCTCCAACATGCTTATTTCTCTCCCACCTACCCACCCAAGGACTCTGTGGAGCTTCAGTTCCATGCCCTTGTTGAAATACTTGCTTTTCAGAATCTAGCCACACAGACCCCTATGACTTTGTGAAGATCTCTCTTTTCTCCAGCACATCACACTTCCTTGCACCACTCTGAAAGTCACTCACATTCCAGTCTTAGCTCCTGGTCACATGAATTTTGAAGTCATCTGAGTCTGCCCCTTCATCAATATCATAGTCCCTCACCCTCCACCTTGGTAGAACTCTGCACTGCACCTTATGCATCATTACATCCATTTCTTTAGTCTGTTTTCCCTAATCCATTAAGTCCCTCAAAGCAATCACTTATTAGCCTTTGTATCTCCAGGAAGCATCCCTTAACTATGAGTGAAGGGCTGACATGCTCCCTGCTCTGTGTTTACCAGCTCATAACAGCTCTCTGGCCATCTCTCAGCGATCCCTCAGCACATGTACAGGATCAAAGTTAAATGCATGACTGTTTGTTGAATGACTATGTAAAGGTTAGGTTTTGAATCCAAGCAAGTCTTCTTTCCACTTAACATCATGGCCTTTCTTTGCCTGCTAAGAAATACAATTAAAATCAATGCGCACAGTGGTGACAACTCAGGAAGACAAATGTAAATACAAAATCAAAGGCACCTGGAAATTAAAGGATTATTTTATTTTCCCCATAATTCCTTTTGGTGCAGTAGAGATCTTGGGGTTTGCTGGTCAAGCAATAGATGTTTTTAGTGCTCCTTTCAGGTCCACTTCCTCCGTAGGAAATTTCCACTGATCACAACTCCAAAATGAATTTTACCTCCATTGAGACTCAGTACCTGTGTGTACCATCATTGCACTTAGGTAGATTAAAAAAAGTCTCTGTTTCTCCCTCTTCTTTGTTTCTCTGTTTCTCCCACCTTCTTTGCATCTGTTATTTTATCTTATCCATATAGATATATAGGTATGTGTATGGCTATGTAGGTATATATGTATGCATCTGTCTAGATAACCAGGTAGCTATACTTAGAGATAATGTGCACTAAATTTATATTGGCCATAGGAGAGAATGAATGAAGACAGTTATATTTTCAACAGCACTTTCCTAGTATATTGTTCTTGGACTTTGCATCTCTTATAATTCAGGAATATATTATGGAAATGAATCAGAATGAGGAAGATAGACTTTAAATTAAATGAATTAAAAATGATTATTTAATTGCTCACTATAATAAGTGCTCTGAAATTGAAGTAGAATACTGAGAGAGTGTATCAATAGGATCCGTGAGATAGGCTGGGAGCCAGGGAAAGAGTGTCATCTCTATGAGGTGCTATTAGAAGGTCTCAGAGAGTGGAGGAGAGTGGCAAGTAGACTGGAGTGGCCAGATCATGAAGAACCCTGTGAGAAGAGTAACCGTGCAGTTTATCATACAAGCTCATATCACCCTAACTGCATTTGGGTGATGTAAATCATTACATTGGAACCAAATGTCAAGAGTCGATGCAGAGAACCAGAAGTCTACCATTGCAATAGTCCTGGAAGGAGATGTTTGGTAGTGATGACTGTAGTGGTAATTATAGGAATGAAGAGAAGTGGATAAATTTGACAGTCTTTATAAGAAGTACTCAACAAGGTGCAATTGGGAGGCCTAAGTTGTTCAGGTATGCCTCAGGAAAGAGGTCTGTCTGTCTATTATCTATCCATCTTTCTCCCTATGAAAGCTATAATTGTGCTGTAGCACAATTTTATGTCAGTAAGAGGAGAAAAACTTACACTTACAGTGAAACTGATTTTTCTTGAAACATTGGGAGCTAAATTTTTTGCAAGGAGTTGGGAGGAATGCTAACAAATCTCTTACTCAAGGCTCTGGAGAATCTGCATCTACAGATGCTTTATTTTCTCCTGATTTTAGTAGGGGATTTTTCTTTACTATTCAGTTCTATGGCAATGAATTGCATTTCTCTCCAAGGCTTCTCAACAAACAATTTACAGTGTAAATATATTTGTTGGCATGCAAATCATTCTGCATTATGAGTCTTGATTAATATTATAATGTGGTGATGAAAGCCTGTAAGTGGTTCTTGGAACTAAGGTTTCAGACAAAGATGTGCTGTTTGGGTGCAGAATGTTTGTTGAATATTAGATTAGGCTTTTTGTTTTGTATCTCTTTTTCTTTTTCTTATTTTAAGGAAATGCTTGGTGTGAAGTAGAAACAAACTTCAAAATACACAATTAATTAACACAACCAATCTATCACCCAAACTACACAAAAACACTCCTCCCCATGCACATATCATGCCTGATCACACTCAAGCCTGTTTTTGTGTTCTTGGGTCCTTGGTTCAGCTGTTTAGCCTTTTGTTCATTGCCAACATCCAGTCTCTAGAGAAGTATCGTTCTGTAGTATTTGTGCCTTTAAATACTGTACGTGTGTGTGGGTTGATTAGACCATGAGTCCAATTCCCAACCCACTTACTGAAATGCATAGATAGTGCTACTGGGCTTTTCTTTGGGGAAGCCTAGCTTCTCCCCTTCAATAGTTGGAAGCACATATGCTGAGAAGCTGAAATGGTGGACTTTCCTCCTTGAGCAGCTCAAGTATATACAGGCACTTTTATTTTAGACACAAAGCTTGCAAAATAGTTCACTGAAGGGCTCAGAGACTCAGAAAATAAGTTGTGATTAAGTGCAGAGGGCTTTGGATACAGACAGAACTTGGTTGAATTCCAGCATTGGTACTTAATAGCTGCCTGACTTTACCCAAGTTGCATCTTGTCTGAGTGTCAGGCTCCTCATTTGTAAAATCAGTTTAATTATTTCTATTTCTTGAATTTGGAGTGAAGATAAAATGAGATCATGTATTTTAATTACCTTTCTGAATCCAGCCCCTTAAAAATGTGAAGAAAAATGCTCAGTAAATTTATCTTTTACCATAGGCAGGTCCTTGGCCTCTGGTCCACTAATACAATGGCAATGAATCTGGTATTTGATAAAATTTCAAGGTAATAGTCTCTAAATATGTATAGCTATGAATTTTGACTCTCATCAACACTGTATTTCCCTTTTCCAAATGGATGTCTGAGGGCTATGTGTTGGCCTTCCTTACCTTTGGAATGGATGGCAATCTTGGTTTTCATCATGGGCTGAACTTCTGCCCGTATTCCAGATCCTGTCTCCCCTCACCCACAGCTGTGTCTTTCTGCATCACAAGATGTCACAGAACATTAAATACTAGTGGACATCTTAGGATTAGCATCTGTAACTTCTATGAATGGATACCCAGGGCATGCAGAAGGTGAACCCAAAACACAGCCAGAAGCCATGAAGAATAAAAGGAGACTGGATATGGTAAAGTGGAAGATCTGTGTTCAGTTAAAGGAAGACACAATGCAGGTTGAATTTTTGACTCAAACTAGAATAGGCATCATGATCAGATTTGCTCTATACCTGAATGAGTCCCCAAGTGAAGAGGTGAAAAGACAGCACTAAAAACATCCCCCTCTTTTTTGGTGCTCTATCCTCTAAACAATTTATGAATTGTTAAAAGACACTGAGTAGGTGATATTGTCCAGCAAATGAACCTGAGTTGTGTATTCAGAATTGTACAAAATATACTGTGATAATACCCAAAGACAGGCCTGGGGTGCCTTTTAGAGGAGAATGGGGTGAAACTTTCCTTACAAAAATTTTTCTATATTGCCAAGGTAGATAACTGTCAAAAGCTTAACATCTATTATTATCCTTTTATTGTTAAAATATTACACATGGATTCACATAGAAATTCAAATATTTGCTAGACAAATAGGTGTGCATGAATAAGTGAGTAAATTATGTTAAAATGGTTTTCAGATCTCCAATTTTTCCTTCCCCTTCTCATTCTTGACCTGCTGCTATTTCCTTGAGTATGTGGCTGCCATCATACAAGAAGCATGCACATGTCACCATATCGACCCAAACACTTTGCTTTCCTTTCCTTTGGAATGAATGGTGAAGTCAAATTTATCTGAAGCTGAGCTTCTACCTATGCTCTGGATCCTGGCATCTTTTTCTGCATCATAAATCTTATAAATATCTTTTTTTTTTCCTATTGGATTGTTCCTATTAGGTAGCACACTTCCTCCTGACTTTGAGATGGCCACTCACTGTGTCCTTACATGAAGTAGGGTAGAGACACAGGAACAGAGATACAGATAGAGAGAAATGGATAGAGAAAGAGAGAGAGAAAGAGAAGAGAGAGGAAGAGAGGAAATGGTGTCTTCATTTACAAGGACACCAATTCTATCATGATGGCCACTCTCAAGTCCTTGTCTAAACCTAATTACTTCACAAAGGTCCCGGGTCTAAATCTTATCTCATTGGTAGTTAGAGATCTATATATATTTGCAGGGGGAGCATAAACCTTTAGTCCTAAATACATGCCTATTTTTTTTTACCAAAATTATCCTTGACAATGACATTTATGACTTCCATCTAATCCAACTCAGTGGTCTAAGCAGATTTTGTTGCTGCTTCTTAAAAATTACCACTTCCCTGGCTACGGGGCTTCCACCACATCTCCTTGCTTTTTCAACTAATGGTTTTCCTTCACCAAATCTTAATTTTTCAATGCTGAAACATTGGATTTCTCAGTTCTGATTCCGTCAGCTTTTCTGTCTCTGCTGACTCTCCAGATGACCTCATCCAGTTTCATGATTTTTAATACCATCTGTATGCTGAAGACATCCATATTTATATATTCAGCCCTGAAATATCTCTTGAAATCCAGACTTGCATGTTCAAATATCTACATGACATCTCTGTTTAAATCTCTAACAGGTTTTCCCAACTTAACTTACCAAAAGTTAACCCCCTGGGTCTTTAGACTGCAGTACCTTACCACCCACTCAAACACCCTGACAACCTGCTCCTCTGGCAGTCTCCCCCATCTCCTTATCTCCTTGGATGATAATTTCATCCTTCTTATTGCTTAGTCAAACCAGCCTAATTCTGTCTTTGGCTCTCCTTTTATATCATATACCTTATTTTCTTCAGCTGAGGTAGTTACAAAATGTACCACAAATGGTGTGGCTTATAAACAACAGAAATATATTTCTTATAGTTATGGGGGCCAGAATTTTAGACTTAGATCAGGGTCCAGCATGGTTGGGTTCTTGTGATGGCCTTCCCCAAGTTGCATATAACCATCCATCTTCTCATTTATTCTTTACATGGTAGAAAGAGAGCAACAGTACTCTGTAAGGTTCCTTTTTTAAGGACACGATCCCAGGCATGAGGGCTCCACCACAATCCTCTTAACAACACCACATTGGGAGTTCATAATTCAACATGTAAAATTTTTAGGGGTCAACAAACATTCATTATATAAACTATATTTAATCAACCAATGAGTCTTACCAGATCTACCTCTGAAATATATTGGAGATCTGTGCACTTACTAGTTTCTTCATCTCAACCTCCCTGATCTTAGTTCTCATAGTCTTTCTCCTGGAGTGTATAGTCAACTTCTATTTATTTTTCTTGCTTCCACTAATAATACCCTCCCAGTAGGGCAGAGGAACCATCCTGTTAAAGTACAGCCTTTTGTAATTCCTCTCTGTTCAGAATCCTCCAATGGTGTTCCATTTTTGTCAGAGCAGGGGACACATTCCTAAGAATGGACCACAGGCCCTGTAGATTCCCCTGTACAGGTGCAGCACTTAATGCATTTTCTTTCATTCTGGTTTTCACCCTTCCTCAGCCACGTTCATTTGTGTTTCCCATAAGCACAGTCCAAACTCAGCTATGAAGAAAATATATGGGTGTGCTTTTATTTTATTTATTTATTTAGTGTATTTTAATGTGTTTTTCCCAAATCAGTGCCATGAATCTGGATACTTTCTTGCAGTCTTCCCTGTGTCTCCTGCCCTAGAAAACCACCTTATAGTAAACAGGTATCTACTAAATATTTGTGAATGATTGAAAGTATAGAAGAGAGGAATAAGTGATGAACGAGATAGGATTCCATGATGCCGGTTGCAAATGGATCAATATGGCTAACTAAATTCAGCCAAACTCTAGAACCTTGTGTTAGTCAGTGTTTCAACAATTCCCTGAAATATTGTACCCCTCCTAAGACCAATTTGTTATGTAACTTCACTGAAAGAATCAGTGTTGAATAATCTTAGGTTTAATTTTGCTTTCGACTGTTACTTTTTTTTTTTTTTTTTCCAAAACAGGCTGCTGGAGGATAAAAGAATATATAATAAAATGACTAAAACAGAAGAACCTGTTGGAGTAAGATAAGGGTTTGGTATAGGATGACACAAACCCTTTCAAGCACTTGCTTGCTAAACCTATTAAAATATCTTCAAGTCACCAAGACAGCATGTGGTGCCCTCCATTAACCTCTCTGAAATCTACTTCAGAGAACGGATTCTTCTTGACACAGCTAATACCTCTTTAACTCTAGCTCAACTAGCTTGGTCTAGTTATCTTTTCATTTTTTTTTAAACTTCCCCTCCATTTTGGAGTTCTGTCTTCTGATGTTCTGTGTGTCACCTGAGTTGCTGAGTTAAAGATCTGAGAAATGAAGAAGATACACTGGGTTGATTCCTTATAATTGCATCATCTTCTAGTGAGCTCTGGTTGGTCCCAATGTTTAATGTGACTGAAAGAGATTTCCACAGATTGGTAATTACTAAGGATACTCTATGGGGATCCTATCTGACAAATGGCTGTAACATCTGGTCTCATCTATGGGAAAAGTAGCAACATTAAGGCCTCCCATACCAGGCCCATCTTGTAACTTTTTTCTGTTTCCATTTTCCTCAGAAGAGCCTGTCACTCTTCTATGACCAAACTGGTTCCTCTAAAATTCTCCTCAACTTTGTAACTTTATTTATGTGTTTCCCAGCTGCCTAAAAGCCCTCATGTCTTCTTTCCTGCCTCTAAAAATACAGAGTCAAGCTCAGTTCCTTTATCGGTTTGTACTCAGTGTCTGCTCAAGTTCATCTTTTTTTTTTTTTTTTTCTGAAAATTCTTAAAAATGACTTTGAGCTGTGGAACCTTCTACTATTTTGTCTTTCTGTTGTACCTTTATGACCACAGTTGTAATATGAGCTAATAGTAATAGTGTCTGCCATTATCTTCTCACATGTTCTTTGTTCATATTATCTCACTTAATGCTTCTATCCATTTGAGGTGGGACTTTATGTACTTACTCTATAAATAAGAAAACTGAAGCTCAGAGAATTTGTTCAGGGTAAGGTAGTCAGTGAGTGGTAGAGCACTCATCCTTCCTGCTCTGTGAATATCCAAGGTTTTTTTTTTTGTCACCAAAAGCCTTAAGCCACCTTTTTTTGGAGAGACAGTACGTGTGTGTGTGTGTGTGTGTGTGTGTGTGTGTGTGTGTGTGTGGTGTTACTGGGGATTGAACTCAGGGCCTTATCCACATTACTAGACCAGTGCTCCTCCACTGGGCTACATCCCCAGCTGAAAGGACAGCACTATATCTCATTCTTCTGTTTGTTTCTTGGAGTGTCAAATATATACTCATGCATATATATTGTCCAAAATCAATTTCTGTGAGGCTGTATTACTGCAATAACATCAGTAAGAAGGAGGTTCCCTAGGATCCTCTTTGGGGGATATATTTTCCTGGGGTGAGTGAGTGACAAAGACTTACCCAGATTTATTTTACATGAAATTCCTAATCCTATCCTCGGGCTGTTCTCAGTTCAGCCCTTACAGGGGATGCCAAGAAAGCAGCAAGCCCTCCCAGAAACACCATGGCATTTTTAAAGTTAGAAACAGCTAGGTTTAAAGGCCACTCTGAACTGTTATTGGACCTGGGGCAAACAACACAGTCTGTAAGCAACGGGAGGAGGGTGGGCAGAGGTAAATCCAAATGCTAATGAGAATAGAATCTAGTCATGGAGCTTTTGGGGGGAGATTTTTTTTGGGGGGGCATTCTGAGAGATCGCTGGAATAAATCTTTTAGCATGGTTTCTGGCACATGGGTAGAGGGGAGTCCATATCTGTCCTTGCTTCCTTAAAAGGGGGTCTTTAACAGAACTGATCCAGAATGGTGAATGAGAGCCTCAAGTTTGTTTTTTGTTTGTCTTTTGCATTTTTGGGGATTGAGCCCAGGACCTATTACTTGCCAGGCAAGTGCTCTACCACTGAGCTACATCCCCAGTCATTTTTATTTTACATTTTTGAGACAGGGTCAAGGCTTGCCATGAATTTGTAATCCTCCTGCCGCAGCCCCTTGGTGGCTGGGATTACAGGTGCACGCCTGTCTAGCATCAGCCTGTAGTTCTAGTTTTGACCTTTGTTAGCTGAGGCTTTGTCCTGAGTATGATAGGGAATCCTGTAAAGCATTGCATTTCTCCTTGTACATTTTCTGGAGCCAGGAAAGTTAGGGTGGATAGGATAATAAAATTTTCTGTTATTAAAAAAGAAAAAGAAATCACTGGAAAAGACTGGGCAGGCAGGGCACAGGAAGGTGCCTTTGTTGCTGGTTCCACATAGCTCTATTCCTGGGACAGCACTTGTTTATCTGTCATCCCTGGGTGGGCTCCTTGGAGTGGCAGCTGACAGCCAGTATCCCGGCCTTTCACACACACCTCTCCCTCAGCTAGGAGGTTTGAAAGCAGGAGGAGCCTGGCTGAAAGCTTCTGTCACTGTTTCTGTGCTAAGTACTGTTCCAGCCCAGTTTCAAGGCCTCCCAGCTGACCCTGAATGTCTAACCACAATCTCAAAGAAGTTACTTCCACCTGGCCTAACACCCACCTCCTTAATTACCTGTAGTCACACACTGAAGGTGAGATGGCTCTGGAGACTGAAACCTCCAAGAGCCAGGGAAGTGGTTGGGAAGATGGAGAAAAATCCTCAAGAAAGGGAGAAAGCCTAAGACCATTGTCCTTTTTTTCTGTTCTTTTTTCAAGACAGCAGGGCCTTTTGCAGTACTTTGAAATGGTTGCCAGGGAAACAGAGCAAGGGAGAGGAAAAAGGTTATATGGATACTGGATAAAACTAATGTGCTTTTTAAAAACATGAACTGACAAGTGCTTAAGACTTCAGAGGTCCTGGTAATGTCTCATTTTCAAAGTTCCCCTTTCAGAGCCTCAAGTATCTTGATATCATCATTAACAATATTTTAATCATTTGTAAACTATAATTCATCTCTGTCAAAGACTAGAGCGATGGATTTTATGGAGCACGGTCCTTATAAATGAACTCTTATTGGGAAGTTGGAATGAATTGCCTGGCATGCTGGACCATGGCTCCACAGGCCTTGGCATAAAGGAGTTTGACTCTGGAGAAACTATCTTCAGCTGCCTATCTCTGTGAGTCAGTTAGGGTCCCTAAAATGCAGTCAATAGTCATGAAGTGCACCGTGTGTGTGAAGGTGTGTGTGGCCTTGTTTCAGAGTAAAG
This sequence comes from Marmota flaviventris, assembly GCF_047511675.1. Lineage (NCBI taxonomy): Eukaryota > Metazoa > Chordata > Mammalia > Rodentia > Sciuridae > Marmota > Marmota flaviventris. Next base: position 117,073,688 of record NC_092506.1, on the reverse strand, counting down.
CAACTGGTAGAAGAACATGTGTGTATTCTGTGTATGTGTTTGAGAACATTTCTCCTGGGGTGGTGTGATTTATCAATGAACTGCCTGCTTTTCCATATATTGAATATTTACATAAGCTCATTCACTGCAGTAAACATGCTCATGAATTTTAGGTCAGACTGTGTTTCACCAATGTAGCCTCTAGTGAGTATTTATAGCTCCCACTCTCTGGAGAATCATTTCTCTTTATATTTTCTGTGTCCCCTCAGCACTTATTTGCTCCATTTGTACTGTATTCATTTGCACATGTTTATTTATTGGCTCGGGTTCTTCAACCTCTATAGATTTCCTAGTGGGGTATTCTGTGTGGATCTCCCCAGCAGTGCCCAATGCAGCCTGACTGTTGTTCAATGAACATCAGACACTCAATGCTTGCTGTGTGCCACCTACACACCTCTGCTACTTATTGCTTTCTCAATAACAGGCAAAAAGAGAATCTACTTAAGTAGTTAGCATTGGGACCTTCCACCCAACACTTTGTACTATTGCCCATGGCCACCAGGCTGGCATTACTCATGGCTAGAGGTGGAGAGAGAGTTTGAAATGAGCCAAGACAAATCTTAGAGACAATTCTCAGGAGTGAGCTGAGTTTAAGAACTAGGACAAACCAATTCAAGGAACTCGAAGTAGATATCAGAATGAAGTCATAAGATTTTGAAGCAGGGAGACAAAACAACAAAATAAAAGTAATAAAGGGGAGTCTTGGTGATTTCCGGAAAAACTCTGGCTATAATTCATGGATTGTCTTCATGTACAATAAAGGATGTGAATGGGTTGGGAGCACTCTGAACTGCAGAGAGGGTAGGTTATTTGCCAAAAATCAGTAGAGGAGTTGCAACATAACATTTTCTATTGTCACATTCTTTGTTTATTCTTTACTATCTCTGCACAAACCATAACACATTTAAAAATGTAGTGAATGCTAACTGTGGGCAGAATAGGCAAATGTGACTTTGGTACCCAGAGCAAAGTTGATGTTAATCTTCAAGAATCTTGTGACATGAGGTGATTAGAGCAGGTGTGTATTACTGAAAGAAAGCATTATAATATATACACTGTTTTAAATTTTCACTGTTGTAAAGACCTTCTGCCTAGCAAAATGGTCACATATCCTCTTGTCTCCTGGAACATGAGCTGAATTTATTGCAAGGTAGGAATAAGTATTGGTACTTTTTTCCCCCTTTATGTTATGTAAATACTTCAATGTTATGATGGGAAACATTTAAGGCTTCTTTAATGTAAGAATGAAAGGAAATCTCTGTGGAAAGCAATTAGGATTTAACCTCAAGAAGATGTTCCCTATTCTGAGGAATGTGCAGAGAAATGTTAGACCAGCATGCTTGATTGATTTGTATCTTATTCTGGATTCTAATACATAAGTTTAGTTTTTCCTTTGGGTTCCAGAAAAAGAAGTACTTATGTTCTTCCAACTAGATCAAGGATTTAGGAAGGATCATTTCTTTTTGAAAAAAACAATATTTTTAAGAAAGAAAATTCCATGATCTTACTAATTATTTTGTGCAGTTTCTAAAAATGTTTTCAGGCAGAAAGCTGTTCTATTTCTGATCTGATCTGGTGCCCTTCCCATAATCTCTTTCTTGGCTGACTTAGGAGGGAGATGTCAAGAGATGAATAGAGGCAGGTGGGTGGGAAGTGTTGCTTTATTGTTGGCTGTTCCAGCTCCCAACAAATCCTAATGCAGAAATCTATTAGAAATGGGGTGTGCATGTCCTTAATGGGGCTTCCTACCTCCTTTTGAGCCTAAATCTCAAGTATGTGCCATTTGCCATATGGTTCAGTAACTGGAAGTAATAACCAGTATTATCACACAGAGAGAAAGGGAGAGTCCAAGAAAAAGGCCTTGGCTCAGCTTACCAATTTCTGAACATATAGTAGGAAAAAAAAAAAAAAAGAAAGTTCATTCAAGTGCATGATATCTTAATGCACTGGAACCTTGCACCAGAACATGGCCCCACCATCTGATCAATCATATTGATGACTGCATTTGTCTTGGGAGTACATAAGGAGTTGAGAAGAAAGCAGAAGACACAGGGCAAATTTAGAGAAAATCTTTACTGTGACATATTGTAATTTACCTGGAATACTGACTTAATCTGTTTTAAATTAATGTTGAAAACAAGTACCTCAATATATATTTTTGCAAAAGTATGTATTAACATTTTGAGGGAGTCATTACCTATATGCATGTATGTACTTACTAAATGCATCCTATATATAAAGTGCCCAAATATGTATCATATATTATGTAAAATATATGATTGAATCATTATAGTTTTTGCATTACTAATGTCTTAGTTGGCTCAGGCCGAGTAACAAAAATAACATAGATGGAGTGACTTCAGTCTCAGATTTATTTTCCCCAGTTCTTGAGGCTCAGAAATCCAAGACCCAGGTTTTGGCATATTCAATGTTTAATGAAGACATGTTGCCTGGTTTGTAGACAGCCACCTTCTGGCTGTGCTCATATGGCTTAGAGAATACAGGCTTTACTCTTTTTTCTTCATATTCCTTCATGTGGAATCCAACTTCACAATCTTACCTGAACCTAATTATTTTCCCTAAAACCTGCCTTATAATACAGTTTAATTAGGGGTAGTGTTTCAACATGTGAACTTTGGGGGAGTGTCATAAAAATGCTAGGTCTGCCTCTTATGCACCCTTATGCATACCTTACTAAGTGTAATAACTTAATAAGAACATTGTTATGTCTGTACTATGTGGATGGTGCTCTGACATCATTGACCAGACATTCACAGCATGGAGAACCAAAACATTATTTTGCATCATTCACTAAAGTACGTCAGTTTTTAGTTATTGCAATGTCATGGTGTTTAAGTGAATGAGCAACTTAAAATATATTTAGAACTATGCCATTGTTTGGATATAATTATAAATTATAATGTTATAATGATTTACACTATTCTGTGAATGAAAGAATATTTATTGAACTTCACTATCTTTGAAACTGTTTTAAGAGCCTTGAATGTTTTTCTCATTTAATTCGCATACCAATGCCAAGAGCTTAGAACTACTATTTTTTTTTTTTATGGGAGAAGAGAACTAGTTATGTAGCTCAAGGTGCATAAGAGGCAGACCTAGTATTTGAACTGATATCTTTAGGACTCCAATGATCATGTGCTTTCTTATATTCTAAAGCATCAGATTTTTAGCCTAGATATGCTTAGAAGAAAGCAGGTATTTGTGTAACAAAATTGGTTTTCTGATGAGGATGTTTAGCTTTGTTCTTATTTGGCAGACTATGGGACTGAGTCTGGTTACCTCAATCTTAGTGTCTTTGAACAGAGATGAATATATGAGACAAGTTAAGTTTTGCTCAAGTGTCTTGCATCGTGAGGTAGTGCTAATTTTGAAGAAATTAGATGCCAAGGAAAGGTCAGATGCATAGAATAATTCACTCCCTATTACCAGTATTGCCTCCCAGTTGATGTTGGATATGAATCTTTGGGTTTTATGTTCCATTGTCTTCCCACCACACTGCCATTTAAATGAAGAACTTTCAAGCAGGAAATGGGCACCACTCATTGTTGTATCTCAAGTACCTGATATGATGTTTGTAAATGATTAACAAATATTTACTGAAGAAATAAACAAATAAATGAATCAATTACTATTTTGGGAAAGCACAGATCTCTGGTGACCAGCATCCCTGGAAATTTTGTAGTTGAGAAAATCATATTCTTGTGTTGGTAATTTCCCCCTTTTTATGGACCATGTTTATTTTTTTAAAAGTTAAGTAGAATGAAGTTAATTTTATTTTGAGACTATTTTAAGCAGTTATGGCCCCACAGAGATACTCTGCCATATTACAAAATAAACCTTGGGAATCACTGACCTAGATCCAGTAACAAGGTGATAGGTGCTACATAAATATAATAAATTATACTGAGAGGGCTCCCTTGGCCTTTCTTCCCTACCAGTGCAGATGGTACAGAAATAGTCTGAAGAAACATTGAAGAATGTCTCAGGGCAGAAAACCTTAACACCTGGGGCTGATTTTTCTACCCATATTCAAGTGCTTTTATTTAATATCAAATTCATTCATTTAACAAATATAAACTAATAGAATGTGTACATTTATGATGTATCAGACACAAGGTGAGGCTCTGGGAATAACACAGGGAATCTAGCTTACCTGGTCCTCCTTCCCTAGGTTCTGGAGTCAAGGTACAGGTGAGGAACAGATATTAATTAAATGAACATGTAAATAGATACATCATAGAGCTACTACTGCTCTTTTCATTTCTTCAGTGGGGATAGGAAAGATGGTAGAATGAAACAGACATTATTACTGTATGTATATATGTGACTGTTTGACCAATATGATTCTGCAACATGTAAACTCAGAAAAATGAGAAATTATAGCCCATCAATGTATGATATATCAAAGTACATAAATGCATTCTACTGTCATGTATAACTAATAAAAACAAGTTTAAAAAATCTCTAAAAAAACAAACAAATAAAGCTGCTGTAAAAAATGCAGATGATAGAAATAAGTGTGTTCAACTGTTCAAATCTTTTCCTGACTATTTTCCTCTGCACAGGCTTGTCTCCATCACATCTGAATCTTCTAAGCCCTATGGAAATGTAGGAGTGACAGATTATACCCAAACACCAACCAAGATCTTTTTTAAGGGGGAAAATTAAACAAAAATCAAATCAATAATCTATCTTATTCATGGTTGCACTCTTAATTTGTATTTGTTGAAATAATTTGAAGAAGCAGAAAAGAGATCAAGGGACCAAGGTGTACTAAACTAAGTAGCAAAGCTGAGAGGGTATAACAGAGCTTTGATTTTGATTGGGCCTGGCAACTTATTTTGACTTAAGAGAAATTACTAAGTATGATGATTATGATGATGATGATGAAGATGATAAGTTTGCTTTGGGCTCTAGTACACTTGAATAATAACGTCATTTAAGAATTCAGAAAATATTATGGACAAAAACTTTTATTCTCATCATTCCTTTTCAATCTTCTTATTACACAACTGTCTTCCCATGCCAGCATACACAAATGCATAACATCTTTTTCTCAATTAAAATTTTATTGGTGCATTATAATTATACATAATACTGAGATTTATTGTGACATATTCATATATGCACATAACATAATTTGATCAATTTAATTCCTCATTACCTCCACTTTTCCTTCTCCTTCTCCTTACCCATGGTCCCCTTCCTCTACTCTATTAGTCTCCGTTCTAATTGTATCAGATTGCCCACGCCACTCCTTTTTCCTTTTATTTTTCCTTTCTAACTACCACATATGAGAGAAAACATATGACTTTCTAAATCTATTTTATTTCAGTTAACATAATGCTATCCAGTTCCATTCATTTGAATGAAAGTGACATAATAATTTTGTTCTTTAATGCTAAATAAAACTCCATTTTATACATACACACACACACACACACACACACATACATACATTTTTTTAATCCATTGTTCTGTTGATGAACATCTAGGCTGTTCTCTTAACTTGGCTATTGTGAAATGCATGACATGCTTATTATCTGGCTATCAGCTGGTGGGGTTTTCCAGGAGGAAATTAATAGGTTGGTATGTGCCCTGCCCCAATGGCATTTTGTGCATCTGCAACAACTTAGTTCATGGCTTCAGGTCTGTGGTCAGTTATATCTCCAGTATTTCAACTGTTAGGGAAGCTAGTTCCAGAATTCTAGTATATTGGAGGCAAAAACATTTCCCTCTACCCACTTAGGTTCATTGAGTGAAGTCCTGCAAAATCAGATTAACAAGAAAAAATACATAAAAATTTTATTTGCAAATGCAGTCTGGGAGAAACAGCTACTCAATGGAATTATTAGAACTTGGACTTATGTAGTATTTTAACAAAGAACTATAAATTTTTACAGAATTGACAAGATGAAGGAAAACAGATTTAGGCTAAGGGGCAATTGATATGGGAAGATGCATATACATAGGGGAGACCAATGGAAGATAATGACAAGATTTGCCGTGTAGCTCTGCTTGAAGTCATGTCTGGCCAATAAGAATCTAAAATTAACTCGGGTAATTGTTTAAACCTGCTTATAGGCAACTGGGAAGTTAGGAGATTTCTTTAAATTTTATTATTATTATTTTTTATATTCTGCTCTTCCTCTATAGTCTTTAGCTCCAAGTAATACTGATGCCAAAGGCACCATATTTCAGTTGCCTTTTTAGTAACCCTTCTGGACTTTTTTCACCTTTGTGACAGTTTCCTATGCACTGTTGAACATATCACAAATCACTATGGTTTTTTCCTTGTTTTGATTTAATTAATATAAACTAGCTGATCCATCTGTAAAATAGTCAATGCACTACAAAACATGCCACTTTTAATAAAGGATACATCTGGTATTTTTAAAACATTACAAGTAGTCAATAACTACAGTATGACAAACTCAGCATTTAATGTATAGAAAAGGCAGGGAGCTGCTTTCTTGAATGCAAAATATAGCAGAAAACAAAGTCCAAACATAGGAATCTATGAGACGTATGGAGGACAGGTTGTATATTTCTTTGTATGTGTTACTCTTCCAAGTTGCTATTTTCATAAGTCAACTAGCATTCTCGCTGGGCATGGTGGCATACACCTGCAATCCCAGCAGTTCAGGAGGCTAAAGCAGGATAACAAGTTTGAGCTTTAGCAACTTATTGAAGGCTCATCTCAAAATAAAAATAAAAATAAAAAAAATTAAAAGACAGGGATGTAGCTCAGTGGTAAAGCATCACTGGGTTCAATCCCCAGTACTAACAAACAAACAAAAAAAGGGTACTCTCTGTACAGCTCAAATTTGAAAAATACAATAGAAGTTTACACTAGTAGAGGTGGGTCCATATACTTGTGTGTATTTGTGCTATGGGTCAAGGCACTTAAGCCTTTAGACAAAGGAGTATGTGAACTTCAATATGTGAGCTGATCACTCTAGGAAACTTTGAATTTTTAGTTCCTAGATATGGAGTAGAGATGTCACCACTTAAAACTATGTTCACAAGAAAGATGGAAAAAACTAACATGAATAGACATTTAAACTATGTGACTTAAGAAAAGAACTTTCACATAATCCAATCTCTGAAGTTCAGAAAGGAATCAACACGTTATTTAGATTAGCTCTGATTATAAGGCACTAAATCCCACTGACTTGGAATGTGTAAAAGAACAGACATGGTTTGGATCCATGCTTCACTAACTTTTTATCATTCAGATCTAGGCAATCTGCTTAACATCTCAGCCTCTGCCCTGTTTTCTACGGTGAGGAGAGCAACACAACAATGGGGCCCAATGCCTGCCTGATGATCAGGACATGTGTTTTTGATAATTTTGCCCAGGGTACATTGATCAGGTGTTCTACAAAGTACAGACTTCCTGAGAAACACTGACCAATAAAATGAGGGGAGAGGAAATGGAAGGTATGGCAGTTTATTAGAGTGAGATTTTGGAAAAATTCTCAAGTATATTCTAAGCACAGAGAAACACCAATGGCTTTGGTCCAACAAATGTCACAATTTGTACCTTTTATCTCTGAGATAGCAAATAGTAATGTCCTGAAGTTTGACTTCCTTCTTGTTCCCCATTTTAGTTAATCCCCATGGCATTTTATAGTTTATTCTAAGTCTAGACTAGAATAAAGAAGAAAGAATAAATTTACTTTTTTTTTTCTGTTTAAAATGACCCAGGGTCGTTTTAATCCAGTAATTTCACCCAAGAAAAATTTTCATTAAGAAATAACTCAAAGTCAGAAGCTCTCTATACAGCATGATTTTTAATTGGTGAAAAAGTAAAAGTCAGCAATATGAGAATGACCAAGAAAATTACTCTATATTTATTCAGGGAATTATTTTAAATGAAATATACAAAGTACATAATAGTAGTATATAAGTGATTATAGCAGAGAAATCAATAAAAAGGAAAATAATAACTTTATTCTCCAGTTATGTGATCATTCATGCACACACCTACATGCTACATGCTACATATTTATTTTTATTGTGCTGGAGTTTTAACTCAGGGCCTGGACTAAGCTACATCTTCAGTCCACTTATTTACAAATATTAGCATGTACAAGATCTAAAGAGTATTTGATGTGCTAAAAAGTTGAGATTGCGTATTTCTCATCCTCATAGTCTTTATGATTGCTATTACATTTGTGAAACAAGTAAAATTCAAGGGATCAAATGTATTGAATACCATGATATACAAAATACATTCATAACATTGATCATTTACTCATAAAAACAAAGAGGGAAGAGGTCCATCTTTTCCTAACCTTGTTATACTATGCCTTCTTTCTTTATTTTTATAGACCTTGACCTATTTCCAGCTCACCTACCCCTACTCACTGAATAATTTTGAGACTAAGAAAGTACAGTTTTATATTATAGGTCTTTTTCATGTTCCAGCAGGCAACACTGTCCAGGTAGAGATAATCCATCCACTTGATTTTGAGATGTTCTCTTCAACTCCAAGGAACAAAATCCATTTCATTTGCATCATTCATATTGTGTAGTCATAAAATATTTCATCATCTAGAACTAATATTTATTTGATATTCCTATATGTCCTATTCTGAAAATTAGCATCTTAAAATAACAATTAACATATCAGTCAATTCCTGTGGATCAGGCATGCATCCAGAGTGACTTAGCTGCATGTTTCTAGTTGAGACTCTGAAGTGGTTTTACTCAACATATTGGGCAAGGCAGCAGTTGTAAAGGCTCAGATTGGGCTGGAGGATCTTCTAATTTGTACACTGGCAAACTAGTATTGGCTATTGATTGGTATGAGACTTCATTTCCTTAATATGTGGTCCTCTCAATAAGGCCTGCTGAGTGTTCTCATAACATGGCATCTACAGACAGATTGTGGTGAAAACTTTATTGTATTTTATAGCATAGGCTCAAGAGTTATACACTGTCAATTCTGTATTCTACTGTACACACTGATCAAACATAATTCAGTGTGGGGGGAGTTCTACAAAAGGGCATGATTACCTAAGCAAAAATGGCTGGGTGCATGTTAGAAGTTAGTTAACATACTTCACTTGCTGTCCCTTACTGATTGACGTCTCTCTGAAATGTAAGCTCCATTCATCTCCTCACAGTGCACTGAAAAGTTTCTATTCAGCACGCACTTGAAACGCAGCATCTTATTATCTATCTTGGGTCTAGGTGATGATGATGTTCCTCTGGTGTATTTCCTTTTGTATATTCTCTTAAATATAGAGATTCTCTCAATTAGAAGGACTGTGAACTAAAGAAGAATCATTACCAGTGATTACACATACACATGCACATGCACACACATTCTTACAAAAATGCAACAGACAATGGTTGAACAGACATGGCTTAATCAGTATGGATTGGCCTATTCCAAAAAAAGGATGTATGTAGAAGTTACTGGTTCATAGCAATTTTGAAATCCAACAAGGTACACAATCACATTTCCTCAATTCAGAATCAAGACCTGGGAACAATTGGCAGTGGTTCAACTTTGGTTTCTAGGCTTTTGAATGTACCTTCTCATTCATCTTTCATTTTCCATTCAACATAGTCTACTTTTACAGCTGAACATTTTATTTTTCCTTCTTATGTGCAGATGTAAGAAGTCTTTCATTTTTTTACTGTCTCTGTTCTTTTCAATCCGCAGCTGAGTAAATTTTCACATACTCTGAATTTATGACAGTATAATTTGTGGCCTCTGGCCTCAGCTGGGTCCTCAAGGTAGCACAACAATAGCAAGGTTTCTACCAATAGAATTTTTTAAACAATGATTAGATCTCCTGCAAATATTATTGGAGTTAAAAGAATTAAAAAAAAATATATTCCAGATAAGACTCCATCTGTCTTGGGCTTCTACTGCAGAACAATATTTTCAAGCTTCTCAGAAGCTCCATTCCTTCACTGGAAGGTTATGTGAGATACCAATGTAGATTTTTCTCATATCTTAAAGGAACCCAACAAAATAATCTGAAGCCATACTTTTAAGTTTTATCTTTAGTATTAAGTTTTACCCAATAGGTTTTATTTTTTTTCCTCAGATTTTTTTTTTATCTTAACATCATTTGCTACCTAGAGAATCTGGGAGTGTACAACACTAATAAGACCTAGGTACTTTATATGTAATAATCCTTCCCCTATCTCCCTTATCTTATTATAAACATCATGAAAAACATAGGTGGTTTCTTCAATGTTCTGCCCCAAATTTTATCTAGATCCAACAGTTCTTTAGGTTCATTTGGAACTTGTCATATTTTTGCAGGCAACAGTGACACTAAACTTTCTGCCTCTAGGTGGTTTCTTCAATGCTCTGCCCCAAATTTTATCTAGATCCAACAGTTCTTTAGGTTCATTTGGAACTTGTCATATTTTTGCAGGCAACAGTGACACTAAACTTTCTGCCTCATAGAATTTTAATCACATTTCTGTCTCTTGTAACATTTTCTTTTCTTCTCTTTAAACTCTCACTCATGACCTTTTCAAGAGCCAATAGCTTTTTTGAACATCTTCAGGAGTTCACTCATTTCAATACCCTTTCTACACTCATATCCCCTTTATTATTGGCAGTGCCCCCTTTTTAGGTTCCAAATTCTATATTATACATTTATTGTTGGTAGTAAATTACTCCCAATACTTAGTGGATCCAAGCAATAAGTGTTCATTCTCCCATATTAGTTTCTGTGTGTGAGGAAATCAAGAATGAATTAGATGGGTTTATTCAGGCTTGTGTTTCTTATGAAGATACAGTCATGATGTCTGCATGTGAAACCACAATGTTGACTGGAGCACTCACTTGTTAGATGGCTCGTTTATATGGCTGGCAAATGGGTGCTGGCTATTGATAGAATGTGCAGTCTTTTTGGTTGTTTTAATGATTCAAGAGGTAGCAAAGTGGAAATTGGATCACCTTTTATGACCTAGGTTTGTGGGTCAGACACCATTACTTTTGAAACATTATGTTAAGTGCTCAAGTCAGTCAGGATTTAGCGTAGGAAGACTTTATATAAGGAAAGGATTGTTGAAGGGACATTTTAGAAGGGACTGGCTATCACAATTTTTTTTTAACCTTAGAATCTGAAACTCCACTTGTGGAGATGTGCTTGTTTCTTACCATTTACTGAATATTTACCATGTAACACGAATTATGATAAGTGCTTTAGTTGGATTATTTTATCTAGCATTCATAAAAACTATGAAATAAAAGTTATTATTCTTTGACGTGATAGTGATTTTCTCCTTTGCTTTTGGCTCTCATGTGCTCCATCCTAAAAAACATGTCTTAAAATTTAGAGATTTTAAGCCCTTCTTTTTCTCCAATTCATGCACCTCTGTTCAAGTAATTTCTTTCCCTGTTCAGTTCTGATGCGGTTGTTGATCATCTCGTGTATTTTTCAGCACAACTCCTTCTTTTTGTAGCCTTGTTCTCCTACCACACTCACCATAGAGGACCAACATGACAGTCACATTTTCTGTTCCATACTTAAGCTGCTGAGCACAGCTGAGTAAATTATCACACACTCTGGATTTGTGACAGTATAATTTGTGGCCTCTGGCCTCAGCTGGGTCCTCAAGGTAAGCACAACAGTTATTTCTTTTATTATGGCAAGATCTCTCTCCCATTCTTCAAATTCCCATTTCAGACTTTCATTTATCTTTTGAGCTCTCCATTTAACACCCCTTAGTCTCAGTAAGTGGAATGATCTAATTCCTCTCAACCACATACACATGCCCAAAAGTTTTATCTATACCCATATTATTTCTTCCAGATGTTGCATCTCTTACCATACACTTTCTCTTATAATCCTCTTCTCACTAATCTGCAATGGATTATTGCTACATCAGTTATCTCTTCCTCCTTCATATATTATTCATTTCACCTTCTTGATCTTTGTCATTGTTTGGATATATGTCTCCCAAAGACTCATGGGTTGAAGGGTTGGGCTCCAGCATAGCTGTGTCCGGAGATGGAACTTTGGAGAAGTGAGATGAGGGTTCTTGCCTCATCATTGGATTAATCCATTGATAGTTTAGTGTACTATGAGGAGTTGACAGAAACTGTTGGCAGGTGGGACATACTTTGAGGAAGTAGGTCATTGGGTATATGCCATTGGCCCTGGCCCCTCCCCCTCTTTCTTTCTCTGTCTCTCTGCTTTCTGGCTTCTATGAGCTGATAAGCTTTCCTTCATCATGATCTTCCACCATGATGTTTCTGTCTTGGAACCATGGACTGAAAAATCTGAATCCATGAATCAAAAATAAATCCTTTTTCCATAGGGTGTTTTTATCAGGTATTTGTCCCAGTGATGAAAAGCTGACTAACACACTCTCTACTATATTGTTTATCTGAGTCATGTACCTCCTGTGATTTCAAATATACTTCTAAAAAGATTCTGGCCAAGGTCTCTCTTTTAATCATCATCTATATTAAGTTTCTGCTTTAAGAATTCTGTTATCTTAACAATAATTTTGTGTGTATTTTTATTTTTTATTAATTTTTTTATTTATATATGACAGCAGAAAGTATTACTGTTCTTATTCCACATATAGAGCACAATTTTTCATATCCTTGGTTGTATACAAAGTATATTCACACCAATTCATGTCTTTATACATGTACTTTGGAAAATAATGTCCATCACATTCCAACATCATTTCTAACCCTTTGCCCCTCCCTTCCCCTACCTCCTCTCTGCCCTATCTAGAGTTTATCTATTCCTCCCATGCTCCACGTCCCTTCCCCACTATGAATCAGCCTCCTTATATCAGAGAAAACATTCAACATTAGTTTTTTGGGGATTGGCTAACTTCACTTAGCATTATGTACTCTAACTCTATCCATTTACTTGCAAATGCCATGATTTTATTCTCTTTTATTGCTGAGTAATATTCCATTGTGTATATATGCCACATCTTTTTTTTTATCCATTTATCTATTGAAGGGCATCTAGGTTTAGCTATTGTGAATTGTGCTGCTATAAACATTGATGTGGCTGTGTCCCTGTAATATTCTGTTTTTAAATCCTTTGAGTATAGACCAAGGAGAGGGATAACTGGGTTAAATGGTGGTTCCATTCCCAATTTTCCAAGAAATCTCCATACTGCTTTCCATATTGGCTGCACCAATTTGCAGTCCCACCAGCAATGTATGAGTGTACCTTTTTCCCCACATCCTTGCCAATACTTATTGTTGTTTGTCTTCCTAATAGCTGTCATTCTGACTGGAGTGAGATGAACTCTTAGAGTAGTTTTGATTTGCATTTCTTTAATTGCTAACAATGTTCAACATTTTTTCATATTATTGACTGATTTTATATCCTCTTCTGAGAAGTGTCTGTTTAGGTCCTTGGCTCATTTGTTGATTGGGTTACTTGTTTTTGTGGTGCTTAGTTTTTTGAGTTCTTTATATACCCTATATATTTGTGCTCCCAAGATGTAGGCTCTCTTTTCACCTCACAGATTGTTACTTTTGCTGAGAAGAAACTTTTTAGTTTGAGTCCATCCATTTATTGATTATTTATTTTAATTCTTGAGCCAAAGGAGTCTTATTAAGGAAGTTGGGGCCTAATCCCACATGATGGAGTTTAGTGCCTACTTTTTTTTCTATTAGATGTAAGGTCTCTGGTTTTATTCCTAGGTCCTTGATCCATTTTGAGTTAAGTTTTGTGCATGGTAAGAGATAGAGTTTTAATTTCATTTTGTTGCATATGGTTTTCTAGTTTTCCCTGCCCCATTTGTTGAAGAGGCTCTTTCTCCAATGCATATTTTTGGTGCCTTTGTGTAATATAATATAATTGTAGTTTGGTGAGTTAGTCTCTGTGTCCTCTATTCTATACCATTGGTCTACCAGTCTGTTTTGGTGCCAATACCATATTGTTTTTGTTACTATTGCTCTGTAGTTTAGTTCAAGGTCTGGTATAGTGATGCTAGCTGCTTCACTCTTCCTGCTAAGGATTGCTTTAGGTATTCTGGGTCTCTTATTTTTCCCAGATAAATTTCATGACTGCTTTTTCTATTTCAATGGGGAATGTCATTGGGATTTTGATCAGAATTGCATTAAATATGTATAGTGCTTTTGGTAGTACAGTCATTTTGATAATATTAATTCTGCCAATCCAAAAGCAAGGTAGAGCTTTCCATCTTCTAAGGTCTTCTTTGATTTATTTATTTAGGGTTCTGTAGTTTTCATTATATAGACCTTTGTTCGCTTTCATTGATTCCCAAGGTTTTGTTTTTTTTTTTTTTTTTTTTTTTGAGGCTATTGTAAATGGGGTAGTTTTCCTTGTTTCCCTTTCTGAGGATTTGTCACTGATATACAGAAATGCATTTTATTTATGTGTGTTGATTTTATATTATGTTGCATTGCTGAATTCATTTACTAGTTCTAGAAGTTTTCTGTTGGAAGTTTTTGGGTCTTCTAGGTATAGAATCATCCACCCACAGTGGCTTGGTGAAACCCAGGCTCACAGTAGGCATAGGTCCATTCCGCCACCAGCAGACACCCACTGGAGCTCAGACTCTGGCACAGGACTGCCCCTTCCAACCAGCAGCCTACCAGGGGAGGTCAGGCCCAGACCAGATCCCATTATTTTACTTAGCCTCCCTCAGAATTTTCTCTATATAAATATGTAAATCAATGGATGTGTAACTGATGTAATTCTGCAATCTGTATATGGGGTAAAAATGGGAGTTCATAACCCACTTGAATCAAAGTGTGAAATATGATATATCAAGAAATTTGTAATGTTTTGAACAACCAACAATAAAAAATTAAAAAAAAAATAAAAGAAAATAAAATGCAGAAAAAAAGTGCCATTTTATCTCAATGACTGCCACATCTGTATTCCTAGTGTAGGCCTCTCTCCTGAGATGTGTATATGGAAATATCTCATAAGGAACCTCAAACTCAATATAATTAAAAGAAACTCATCAAATATCTCCCCATTTCTTACTTTATCTATAAGCCCTTTCTCTCTTGATAACATCATAATCTCCATCTGTCACTCAAATCAGAAACTAAGATTAGTCCATGAATCTTCCATCCATGTATCACCCATACCTCTGTTGTCAGTGAGGACAGTAAATTTGTAATCATAAATATTTTCTGATCATTCACTTCTTTAAGTTCTGAACTAGTGATTTAATTTAGGCTTGTATCATTTCTCTTTAAACTTTTAAAAAGTAGTCTTTTATGTCCTCTAACTGCCTATACACATTCTTCTACCATCATTTGCCAAGCTTTACCATACATCCTCATTGTCTACCACACAGAATTGGTAATGCTCTTTGCATACACAATGATACATTTAAAATGCAGTTTAAGAATGAAGATTCCTTAAAAACTTGGGATGGAACCACCATTTGACCCAGCTATACCACTCCTCGGTCTATACCTAATGGACTTAAAATCAGCATCTATAATGACAAAGCCACATCAATGTTCATAGCAGCTCAATTCACAATAGCCAAACTGTGGAACCAACCTAGATGTCCTTCAACAGATGAATGGATACAGAAACTGTGGTATATATACACAATGATTCCATATTACTCAGGATTAAAAGAGAGTAAAATTATGGCATTTGCAGGTAAATGGATGGAGTTTGAGAATATCATGCTAAGCAAATTAAGCCAATCCCAAAAAACCAAAGGCTGAATGTTCTCTCTGATAAGTGGATGCTGATCCATAATGGGGGGGGCGGGTGGAAGAATTTTGATTGGACAAAGGGGAAGGAGGGAAAGATAGGGGACATGTGGGCAGGAACAATGATGGAATGAGATGAACATCATTACCCTAGGAATATGTATGACTGCACATGTGGTGCGACTGTACATCTAACCAGAGAAATGAAGCATTGTGTTCCATTTATGTTCATGAATCCAAATGCATTCTGCTATCATGTTTAACTAGTGGCTTATCATTTGTGGTTATGGGGAATAGTGGTACATTTATTTGTCTTAGTTTTATTGAAGAGAACCGAGCATTTTAGATAAACTAAAATTGACATGGATTGGCATCACTATCAGACATATTAGGAGGATTAGACCCTTCTCATAATTATTTCAGTACATCTTGTTTGGACCAAATTAATTTCTAAGCAAATGGTTTTCTTTCTTGAGTCTTATGCTGGTTCTTGAGTCTTAAGATCTGTCTTTCTCAATACAATTGTCACTAGATGTGAGTTACATTTAATTAGAATGTAAATCATTTAAAGTGAACAACTTAGCTCCTTAGTCACATGTATTTTGAGTACCAGATAACCATATGTGGTGACCCTCTTGGACGCCACAGACTGCAATATTTCATTACACCTGGGAGTTTTCCTGGATGGCTTAAAAATAGCAATAATAAAATAAAGCAGTACATACCTTTATTCTCCACCAGAGAATATGTGTATGTGGCACCTCCCTTAGACTTCACATGTCCCAAAATGATCTTTTTAAAATTCTTCCTGGGCATGTTTAGTTTTTCATTCTCCCACTCATCAGCTGATTCTCTTTCTGCAAATGTGAGCTTCATGTGATGTTATTAGCCATCTTTAGGTTTTAATCTTACTGGTAAACAACAGGGTCTTGAAGGCCAGTTCCTGGGGCTCTCCTTTCCTGGTCCAGCAGTTTTTCAGTCACTTTCTGTCCACACCTTGTGCCTGTTTCACAGTTTCAGTTTATTTTCCCAAAAGTGATAACATCTGTTCCTGAGCCCAGTAAACACTCTAGCTTCCCCTGATCCAGGTTTACCAGATCAGCTCTCTTCTGCAGAGAATCATCTCTTCAAGAATTTATTACTTGGGTCCTTCTCCAGGGAGGGATCTTCTTAAATTCCATCACTACATTTTTGTACTATCAAAATTACATTTAACAGTGTAGAAAATAATTGACCTAGTATCTATCAAGGGAGAATCAGAGTCATTTTCCCTTAACTACTATTCTTCACTTGCTTTTAGAGCATTTTAGCCAATATCTACCTTTTTATTAAGACAAGATTATTTTAGTTGTTTGTTTGTTTCCACTACCATTGAGGTAATTAACATTATAATACAATCTATTTTTTTATTTGGGAAATAAAAATTTATTTAATAGATGTAAAAATCAATAACAGTATCACAATTACACTGATTATTTTATATTAAACAAATTAAGCTTTTTAAAAAAATTTTGAAATCTGGAGTGTAATGTGATACTTTAAAACAACAGTTATTGTTTTACCAATATTGTACAAATCTTAATTCCTTTAAAACTAGTTTTTCTAAATAATAAAACTCCACAGACATAAGAAATTATTTTATTTGAATGACAGTCGATTAATGTTTTAAGTGTTTCTTTCTTCTCTCATTCTTTATTTATTTATTTATTTATTTTTAAATTTTTTATTGTTGGTTATTCAAAACATTACATAGTTCTTGATATATCATATTTCAACCTTTGATTCAAGTGGGTTATGAGCTCCCATTTTTACCCCATATACAGATTGCAGAATCACACCAGTTACACATCCATTGATTTACATATTGCCATACTAGTGTCTGTTGTGTTCTGCTGCCTTTCCTATCCTCTACTATCCCCCCTCCCCTCACCTCCCCTCCCCTCTTCTCTCTCTGCCCCCTCTACTGTCATTCATTTGTCCCCGTTGTATTATTTTTCCCTTTCCTCTCACTTCCTCTTGTATGTACTTTTGTATAACCCTGAGGGTCTCCTTCCATTTCCATGCAATTTCCCTTCTCTCTCCCTTTCCCTCCCACCTCTCATCTCTGTTTAATGTTAATCTTCTTCTCATGCTCTTCAAACCTACTCTGTACTTAGTTCCTCTCCTTATATCAAAGAAGACATTTGGCATTTATTTTTTAGGGATTGGCTAGCTTCACTTAGCATAATCTGCTCTAATGCCATCCATTTCCCTGCAAATTCTATGATTTTGTCATGTTTTAATGCAGAGTAATACTCCATTGTGTATAAATGCCACATTTTTTTTTATCCATTCGTCTATTGAAGGGCATCTAGGTTGGTTCCACAGTCTTGCTATTGTGAATTGTGCTGCTATGAACATTGATGTAGCAGTGTCCCTGTAGCATGCTCTTTTTAGGTCTTTAGGGAATAGACCGAGAAGGGGAATAGCTGGGTCAAATGGTGGCTCCATTCCCAGCTTTCCAAGAAATCTCCATACTGCTTTCCAAATTGGCTGCACCAATTTGCAGTCCCACCAGCAATGTACAAGTGTACCCTTTTCCCCACATCCTCGCCAGCACTTGTTGTTGTTTGACTTCATAATGGCTGCCAATCTTACTGGAGTGAGATGGTATCTTAGGGTGGTTTTGATTTGCATTTCTCTGACTACTAGAGATGGTGAGCATTTTTTCATGTACTTGTTGATTGATTGTATGTCCTCCTCTAAGACGTGTCTGTTCAGGTCCTTGGCCCATTTGTTGATTGGGTTGTTTGTTATTTTATTGTCTAATTTTTTGAGTTCTTTGTATACTCTGGATATTAGGGCTCTATCTGAAGTGTGAGGAGTAAAGATTTGTTCCCAGGATGTAGGCTCCCTATTTACCTCTCTTATTGTTTCTTTTGCTGAGAAAAAACTTTTTAGTTTGAGTAAGTCCCATTTGTTGATTCTAGTTATTAACTTTTGTGCTATGGGTGTCCTATTGAGGAATTTGGAGCCCGACCCCACAGTATGTAGATCGTAGCCAACTTTTTCTTCTATCAGACGCCGTGTCTCTGATTTGATATCAAGCTCCTTGATCCATTTTGAATTAACTTTTGTGCATGGCGAGAGAAAGGGATTCAGTTTCATTTTGTTGTATATGGATTTCCAGTTTTCCCAGCACCATTTGTTGAAGATGCTATCCTTCCTCCATTGCATGCTTTTAGCCCCTTTATCAAATATAAGATAGTTGTAGTTTTGTGGATTGGTTTCTGTGTCCTCTATTCTGTACCATTGGTCCACCCGCCTGTTTTGGTACCAGTACCATGCTGTTTTTGTTACTATTGCTCTGTAGTATAGTTTGAAGTCTGGTATCGCTATACCGCCTGATTCACACTTCCTGCTTAGCATTGTTTTTGCTATTCTAGGTCTTTTATTTTTCCATATGAATTTCATGATTGCTTTCTCTATTTCTACAAGAAATGCCGTTGGGATTTTGATTGGCATTGCATTAAACCTATTGAGAACTTTTGGTAATATTGCCATTTTGATGATGTTAGTTCTGCCTATCCATGAACACGGTATATTTTTCCATCTTCTAAGATCTTCTTCTATTTCTCTCTTTAGGGTTCTGTAGTTTTCATTGTATAAGTCTTTCACCTCTTTGGTTAGGTTGATTCCCAAGTATTTTATTTTTTTTGAAGATATTCTGAATGGAGTGGTTGTCCTCATTTCCATTTCAGAGGATTTGTCGCTGATATACAGGAATGCCTTTGATTTATGCGTGTTGATTTTATATCCTGCCACTTTGCTGAATTCATTTATTAGCTCTAATAGTTTCTTTGTATACCTTTTTGGGTCTGCTAGGTATAGAATCATGTCATCAGCAAATAGTGATAATTTAAGTTCTTCTTTTCCTATTTTTATGCCTTTAATTTCTTTCGTCTGTCTAATTGCTCTGGCCAGTGTTTCAAGAACTATGTTGAACAGAAGTGGTGAGAGAGGGCATCCCTGTCTAGTTCCAGATTTTAGAGGGAATGCCTTCAATTTTTCTCCATTCAGAATGATGCTAGCCTGTGGCTTAGCATAGATTGCTTTTACAATATTGAGGTATGTTCCTGTTATCCCTAGTTTTTCTAGAGTTTTGAACATAAAGGGATGCTGTACTTTGTCGAATGCTTTTTCCACATCTATTGAGATGATCATATGGTTCTTATTTTTAAGTCTATTGATATGGTGAATAACATTTATTGATTTCCGTATATTGAACCAGCCTTGCATCCCAGGGATGAATCCTACTTGATCATGGTGCACAATTTTTTTGATATGTTTTTGTATCCGATTCGCCAGAATTTTATTGAGGATTTTTGCATCTAGGTTCATTAGAGATATTGGTCTGTGATTTTTTTTCTTTGAAGTGTCTTTGTCTGGTTTAGGTATCAGGGTGATGTTGGCCTCGTAGAATGAATTTGGAAGTTCTCCCTCTTTTTCTATTTCCTGAAGTAGCTTGAAAAGTATTGGTATTAGTTCCTCTTTAAAGGTTTTGTAAAACTCTGCTGTATACCCATCCGGTCCTGGGCTTTTCTTAGTTGGTAGTCTTTTGATGGTTTCTTCTATTTCCTCAATTGATATTGGTCTGTTTAGGTTGTCTATATCCTCCAGACTCAATCTGGGCAGATCATATGACTTAAGAAATTTATCGATGACTTCACTATCTTCTAATTTATTGGAGTATAAGGATTCAGAATAATTTTTGATTATCTTCTGTATATCTGAGGTGTCTGTTGTGATATTGCCTTTTTCATCCCGTATGCTAGTGATTTGAGTTCTCTCTCTTCTTCTCTTCGCTAGCATGGCTAAGGGTCTGTCGATTTTGTTTATTTTTTCAAAGAACCAACTTTTAGTTTTGTCAATTTTTTCAATTGTTTCTTTTGTTTTGATTTCATTAATTTCAGCTCTGATTTTAATTATTTCTTGCCTTCTACTTCTTTTGCTGTTGTTTTGTTCTTCTTTTTCTAGGATTTTGAGATGAAGTATGAGATCATTTATTTGTTGTTTTTTTCTTTTTTTAAGGAATGAACTCCAAGCAATGAATTTTCCTCTTAGAACTGCTTTCAATGTGTCCCATAGATTCCGATATGTTGTGTCAGTGTTTTCATTAATCTCTAAGAATTTTTTAATTTCCTCCTTGATGTCTTCTATAACCCATTGATCATTCAGTAACCTATTGTTCATTCTCCAAGTGATGTACTCTTTTTCCTTCCTTCTTTTATCGTTGATTTTCAGTTCCATTCCATTATGATCAGATAGGATGCATGGTATTATCTCTACTCCTTTGTATTGTCTAAGAGTTGCCCTGTGACATAATATATGATCTATTTTTGAGAAGGATCCATGTGCTGCTGAGAAAAAAGTGTAACTGCTTGATGTTGGGTGGTATATTCTATATATGTCAATTAAGTCTAGGTTATTAATTGTGTTATTGAGTTCTATAGTTTCCTTATTCAACTTTTGTTTGGAAGATCTGTCCAGTGGCGAGAGAGGTGTGTTGAAGTCTCCCATGATTATTGTATGGTGGTCTATTAGACTCTTGAACTTGAGAAGAGTTTGTTTGATGAACATAGCTGCACCATGGTTTGGGGCATATATATTTATGATTGTTATGTCTTGTTGGTGTATGGTTCCCTTAAGCAGTATGTAGTGTCCCTCTTTATCCCTTTTGATTAACTTTGGCTTGAAATCTATTTTATTTGATATGAGTATGGACACTCCTGCTTGTTTCCGAAGTCCATATGAGTGATATGATTTTTCCCAACCTTTCACCTTCAGCCTATGTATGTCTTTTCCTATCAAATGCGTCTCCTGTAGGCAACATATTGTTGGGTCTTGTTTTGTGATCCATTCTACTAGCCTGTGTCTCTTGATTGGTGAGTTTAAGCCATTAACATTTAGGGTTATTATTGAGATATGGGTTGTTCTTCCAGCCATATTTGTTTATTTATGTTACTAAACATGGTTTGTTTTCCTCTTTGATTATTTTTCCCCCCTTTACTGTCCTAACTCCCACTGTTGGTTTTCATTGTTATTTTCCATTTCCTCTTCCTGTAATGTTTTGCCAAGGATGTTTAGAAGAGATGGTTTTCTAGCTGCAAATTCTTTTAACTTTTGTTTATCGTGGAAGGTTTTAATTTCATCTTCCATCCTGAAACTTAATTTCGCTGGAAACACAATTCTTGGTTGGAACCCATTTTCTTTCAGTGTTTGAAATATGTTATTCCAGGATCTTCTAGCTTTCAGAGTCTGTGTTGAAAGATCAGCTGTTATCCTGATTGGCTTACCCCTAAATGTGATCTGCTTCCTTTCTCTTGTAGCTTTTAAAATTCTTTCCTTATTCTGTATGTTGGGCATCTTCATTATAATGTGTCTAGGTGTGGGTCTCTTATGATTTTGCACATTCGGCGTCCTGTAGGCTTCTAGGATTTGGGATTCTGTCTCATTCTTCAAGTCTGGGAAGTTTTCTCGTATTATTTCATTGAATAGATTGCTCATTCCTTTGGTTTGAAACTCTGTCCCTTCCTGTATCCCAATGACTCTTAAATTTGGTTTCTTGATGTTATCCCATATTTCTTGGATGTTCTGCTCATGGTTTCTTAACAGTCTTGCTGAGCTGTCTATGTTCTTTTCAAGTTGAAATACTTTATCTTCATTGTCTGATGTTCTATCTTCTAAGTGTTCTACTCTGCTGGTAGTATTCTCAATTGAGTTTTTAAGTTGGTTTATTGCTTCCTGCATTTCTAGGATTTCTGTTTGTTTGTTTTTTATAACCTCTATCTCCCTGTATAGTTGATCTTTTGCTTCTTGGATTTGTTTATGTAATTCATTGTTGAAGTGATCTTTCATTGTCTGATTTTGCTGTCTGATGTCTTCCTTGAGACTCCAGATCATCTGAAGCATGTATATCCTGAATTCTTTATCTGACATTCCATCTGCTGCAGCTATTACCTCTTCTAACGTTGAGTTTACCTGCATTGCTTGTGGTCCTTTCTTTCCTTGCCTCTTCATACTGTTCGTGTTTCTTTCTGCTTGGTGAAACTTTGTGCTATTGAATTTTCCCCCTATATATTTATATTGGTCTTGTATAGTTGCAAAGTCTCCCTCGCAGGCGCGGGCGGCGGCTCTGCCCCTCCTCCAATTGGGGCAATGTGCCTAGCACGCCGGGAGGCCGCTGGGCCTGTTCTGCCGGTCGGTAGCAGGTCCGCCTACCTTGCAGGTGCGGGCGGTGGCTCTGTGCCTCTGCGGGCCGCTAGGCTTGTTCTGTCGGTGGTCGCAGTTCTGCCTACTTTGCAGGAGCAGGCAGTGGCACTGCCCCTCTGCAGGCCTCTGGGGCTGTTCTGCCGGTGGGTCGCAGGTCCGCCACCTTGCAGGCGCCGGGGTGGGGGGGGGCGGCTCTACCCTTCCGCAGGCCACTGGGCCTGTTCTGTTTTTGTCGGTTGCAGGTCTGGCCTGTTCTGTTGGTGGTCACAGTTCCGCCTACCTGGCAGGCGCGGAGGGTGGGGGGCGGCTCTGCTCCTCAGTAGGCCGCTGGGCCTGCTCTGTGGGTGGTCACAGTTCTGTCTACCTTGCTGGCGTGGGGGGAGGTGGTGGCTCTGCTTCTCAGCAGGCCGCTGCTCCTGTTCTGCCAGTGGGTCGCAGGCCCACCTACCTTGCAGGAGTGGTTGGCAGCTCTGCCACTCCGTGGGCCACTGGGCCTTTTCTGACGGTGGTCACAGTTCCGCCTACCTGGCAGTCGCGGGGGTGGGGGTGGGGTAGGGGGCGGCTCTGCCCCTCAGCAGGCCACTGGGCCTGTTCTGTGGGTGGTCACAGTTCCGTCTACCTTGCTGGCGCAGGGGGAGGGGATAATAATACAATCTTAATACATTAAGTTCCATTGTCCCAGATGTGGGGACACCTATAAAAACTTAAATTGAGCAACACATACACTACTTGTGGTAATTCTTTAAATGCATGTTTTTAGAGTTCTATTATTTTGAGAAAAGTAATAGTTGAATGGATACAGCATTTGAAAATGAATGTATATGTATCTATGTGTGCATATATATACATATATATACATATATGATATATAAACTCTATAGATTATGATTTCAAACCTATTTTGATGCACCTATGACAATTTCATGGAAATATTTAGAGAATTGCAAACATGGGACTTGATTGGTTAAGTTGTGTAGTTGTTTCTAGTACATGGGTGGGTTAGTGCTATTAATTAACATTTATTTCTTTTTTAGTTGAATTATTATTATTGCATCTCTAAAGCATTGTATGGCAGCCTCATGTAGATTTACATTCTTACTTTAACATACTTTTATCTGGGGGTGTAGCTCAGTGATGGAGCACTTGCCTAGCATGCAACAAGCCCTGCAATCCTCAGTACTGAAAAACATATTTCTATTAGTCAACTGCACCTGGCACAGCTCTCTCTCTGCCCAGTGAGGCTGATAGAAGGCACAATAGTAGATACGATCTGAACTCTCGAAAGCAACACACAAGCAGTTGGTTTGTTTTCCTGGTGATGACTCAGAGCACTGTGTCCTGGAAAAAAAAAAGTCCATTTGAGGCCAAACAAGAGAAATTCTTCTTATCTTGAGTGGGGGAGTGTCCTTTTGTTTTCTCATCCTCTTTGTAGAGCATCAGTGCCTGACAGCTGCCCTTGCTCAGGACCTCCAAAGGTGTCTCTTTCTTCCTGGTAAAACCATGACTATCCTTCAGAAGTCACTTGATTGCAAACTACATTGACTAGTAATTTAATCTCTAGAAATATTTAATACCAGGATTAAATCCTTTCTTCATCTGTACCACTTTGGACTGAACAGATACAATGGGTTCAAAATTTTTTCCAAAAGCCAATGTCTAATTAAACTGTGGCTAATGAACCTTAGAACATAGTAGACAACACATTTGTCAGGGAGAACCAGAACACATAGCACCTGGAATAACAATAAGCATCTTTTGGTACTCTATGCTAACCCAGGTATGACCCCTGTTCAACCTTTGGTCAAGTCATTTAACCTTTGTCTAACCTTGTGTGTGTGTATGTGTGCATATAATCTTGAGGGTCTGGGCTTTGCAGTGAATTCTGGTGGCCATCTGAGGCTCCCATTGCCGTTCTTTTTGAAAGGGCAGCAGCCTGTCTCCCAGGCCCTTGAGTCCTGGCTGGTGAGTATTCCTAGATTATCTCTGGTCTCTCCAAGCACAATTTAATACCACTGTAGCCTGTAAATCTGCAAAGTGGGAGCGTTCAGTTTTGCCTTATTACAACTCCAGGACATAATGAAATACTGCAGCAGAATATGTATTGTAAGTATTGTCAAATGTCAGTTCTTTAGGAATTTTAAAAGAGGTGCCAGGGTATGTATGAGGTATAGCTGCTTTTGTGTGTGCTATATAAAACACATATATAAAAAAATAACACTGTTATATAAAACAATGCATAAGGCGCATTGACCCACAGTCACTCACCAATTTGTTTTATCTGAGAGTGCGTCTTTCACCAGAGGCATCAGCATTTCTTTTGACATTGAACTTTTTAATTATTCTCTTTCCTTTTCCATATGATTTTTTTAGAGATAGAGAGAGGAGAGAGAGAGAGAAAGAGAGAGAGAGAGAGAGAGAGAGAGAGAGAGAGAGAGAGAGAGAGAGGGATTTTAAAAAATATTTATTTTTCAGTTTTTGGTGGACATAACATCTTTATTTTATTTTTATGTGGTGCTGAGGATCGAACCCAGCGTCCCTCGCATACCAAGCGATCGCGTTACCGCTTGAGCCACATCCCCAGCCCTCCTTATGCTTTTATTTCATCTCCTCCTCATCCATCTCCACCATATACTTATCTTTATTCTCCTTCTTCTCCTCCTGTTACCTTCTTATTCCTTTTTCTTTTTTCACTGGGACATAGAATTGGGTGGCACAAAGAACATGAGTTTGGTGGCAAAAAATGTTCATATGGAAATACTTACTTGGTTACATATTAACTTGGAGGACTCTTATAACCCATACGATTCTGTTTCCTCACTTATAATTTACATCAGTACTGTGTACCTTTCAGAATCATTACAAGGATTAAATGAGTTCCTGCGGGCTAAATGTGTGGCAGATTGGTCTTGTTGTACCTAATTAATTCAGCAAATATTTAATTGTGATTTTCTATGCATTTTGTGTACGTGATACTATTCTAGGCCCTTGGGTTACAGCAGGCACAAGCCATATGCATGTCATCATGGAGTCTATATTCAAGTGAGGAGAGAGCTTCAAAAAACAAATAAGTTACGTGTTAGCTGGTGATAAAAATTTCTAGAAGGCGGACTAATTGGCAGTATTTGAAGTTACTGTGATTATTAGTGTTGTTTTACATTTTTTTTTCTTGCTGGTTCTTCTACCATTTCCCTTGCCGTTATTTTTTGCAGCTCTACACACCCAAATCATGCCTTCATGTTGATTCCTGGGCATCAGATTCCCCAGTGAGTTGACATTACTCCACTTGAAAGAGAGATCAAGTACAGAAAGGAATGATTTATGAGACTCCTGTCACCCAGGCAGGACACTCTCAGCATATTCTCAAATAATTCACAACTCTCTTTCTGCCCAGAGCTAAAGGAGCTTGGTTGGGAGAGACAGGAAACAGTCCTGGTGGTCGACTATGTGTTCCATAGGGACCTTGGTTGTTGGAGGGGGGCAGAAGTGTTCTTTCATCAATTTCCCCTATAAATCAAAGGTGTATGCTGCACTTGAAGGTCTCTGGTGAGCTGCTTGACACACATTTCTTCCTCCCTCCCTCCCAGCCCTGGAAATGAGTTCCTGACACTCCCCTTCAGCTCTGGTTCTTCCCACCTGTCACACTGGTCTGGGAAGCCTGGAGCCACAAAAGTCTCAGATTCTCATCCTGCCCTCATCCTCACCCCTGCCTCTCTGGAAGTGTGATATTATGCCCATCTTTCTTTTTAAAGGGTGAGATTTTATAACATAAGGAAGTAATCTATCTCAGGAAATAATTTCATGTGGCTATAGAAGGATATTTCATTCTGTGAGTATTTTCCAGAGTACAGGTTCCAGAGCAGAAATTTCAACCGCTGGGAGACGGAAACCATCACAATGCCCAGTACATATCTGGGGTCCATTAAATCATAATTTCTGGATATGGTGCCACATGTCAGTATGTTCATTTACAGTTCTGGAGATGGAACCCAGGAGCTTGAATGTGCAAAGCACACACTCTACAACTGAACTATATCCCAAACCCATGTCAGTATGTTTATAAAGATGCTGAGATGACTCCAGTGTGCGGCTGAAATTGAGAATGACTGAGTCTGGAAGAGAGACATTAGGATCCCATTTATGCAGAATGTACCAAAGGCCCACAGCATTGTCAGAATCCTGACAAAAGAGGACTTTCCTCCCAAGAAGAATAGTATCCTGCACAGAAAGAGCACTCAAAACCTATTTGTTGAGGAAGAGATAAATGAAGGAGCTCAAATTACTAGGCAAAAATAAAGAAAGGAAGCTCTATTTCCCTTGAGCTCTAGGTACCAGTGAAAGGGTAAATAGCATGGTTCTGAAAGGCATGGCTCTGGACTTAGAACCCCTGGGTGTCCACTGGTCTAACCCAAGGGCTCCAGGAGAGAGACACAGTTCATCTTTGCTGGTATTCTTCCCTGAAAAAAGGAGCTCTTCAGAGCACCCACCTCCAAAGAATGAGGGAATTAGTTGATTGATGTATATATATATAGTGCTTATGACAGTGTCTAGTCCAAAGTAAGTCCCCAATAAATGTTAGTTATCAGTGTGGTGATAAGTGTTGATGAATGTGCAGTATATGCCAGGTGCTACAGAAGCACAGAGGCTCGTTATGCAAGGAGTAAGGAAAGAACTGAATATAGGATACATGAAATTGAGTTTGAGTTTCAGATTCTTTCGTACTGAAAAAGTAAAAAGGAGGGAGGAGTTTGGCAGGGAAAGGGGAGGGATTAAAGCAACTACTGGCATTTGGAATTATGTCCTTTAAGTCTGTTGAATGATCTGTAACTTAAAGGAATAGAAACAGGCAAAAGCAGACTCATTATTTTTTATCACAAAGAATTCCACATTCTGAATATCTGTTTCGTCTTTCATGATCCTGTTTCTAGCTATAGCAGTTGATTTTCCTAGCCTGCAGCCTGACAGCCCCCACTTTCTTAAACTACCTAACCTCATCCTTAGTAGTACTGGGAAACAGCTCAGTATTTCTTTTATAACTGGAAAGAATCTTATAAGGTCAAAGCTGCAAAATTAAAAATTTCATTATTATATTATTATTGTTGTTTAAAAACTGAACTTAATGTTTGTCTCATGTCTTCATTCTTTCTGGAGGCTACAGCTTATTCTTGGTCAATTCAGAAGGAGCTAGATCATTTCAGTATTTTCTCCCCCACTTTTTTCTGTTATCCTTTTTGTTTAGGGCACTTACTTAATGTCCCATGTTGGAGACAGGGTGATACAGGAGGGTTCTGTTTCTGGGAACCTACTGATCTGGCAATTATCCTTTGATAGATCCTTGTACCTTGTCCTTGTACTTATGTGGTCTTGAATTGCAGATCAACGTACATAAGACACCCTAAAAGGCTTCCACAGACCCTTCTCAGCTACTTATGAGCTATAATAGCCTGGTGGTTTTCTTAGGAGGTTCTGTGTGACTGTCTGGTCCTGTCCCCTAAACACCCCATGCAGACACTTCTAATGTGTATCCCATGGCCTGGAGCAGACTACATTATCTGTGATTTTCTAGTTTTCACCTTACTGCCCAGGGAGTTCTCCTTTCATCTGAAGCTAGAGGAGAAAGCTGGAGAGCAGTGTACTTCCACAAGTAGGCTTACAAATATTTTATACAGGATGTCTACTTTAGAAACTCTAAGGCCAGGGATTAAGGTATGTGATTCGTCTTTGCATTTCTGTTTTTAACAATCATGCCTGGAAGGCAGGAAGCCTGGAATGCCTTTGCTGCTTCAATAAAATGAGAAGAAAAAAAAGAGGACAGAGAATGGAAGATAATGTAGCTATATTTAGTAGAAAATGAAACATAGGTAAATACTCCAAAACACTATCCTGCCATACCTTTCATGGTTAACACCACCAGAATTATTGAATGTTTACTACATGACAATCTGTGCTAAGTGTTTTTTATTTGTTTGTTTGTTTTTACCTAATTGACTCTCCTAGTGTTTACCCCTGAGAAGTTGGTATATTACTGAGGGGTTTAGAGTGAGTGACTAACTTGCTTTCATTACACAGTAATAAGTGGCAGTGCTTGGATCTCAACCCAAATCACTTGGCTGAATTGAATCACTTTGCTGTCACACCTCCCTCACCTAATGTGTGAAATTGTGCAAGAAAAAAAATCAGGTCAATATTCCCCCAATATTATTGAGCAGTTTGACTTGGATATATAATTTTGGTAAGTAAATGTATATTTCAAATTGACTGTTGTCATTCTTTATATAAAGGGATGCTGTGGTTTGAACACCTTTGAAATATAAGTGATTATCCCATTCTTTGTTCTGTTGTTTATTCAGTAGACTTGGTATACCAGGGTCTCTTGAGGTTAAGTGAATGTTGAGGCTCTCTCTGTGTTCTAGTATAGTCAATTCTTTGGGATTTAGTGGAGGCAGCTCCAGAACATCATCTCTGAGGTCAGATTGGTGCATTCTAATCCACTTCCACTTCTCATTGTTCCCTTGGTATATTTTTACTGAGTTACAAGATGTTAATAGTGTGCTATGAAATTTGCATGAATAGTAGGGAAGCAAATAAAGTGATGATGTGACAATTTCATGACACTACAGTGATGGTGTTAAAACTCTTCACCTTTACCTGTAAGGATAAGGCCTTGGAGGTTTCCACATGGCACTTGGCCTTCTCTTCTAAATCTTGCCCCAGACCTATGGAAGGCTGACAGGTGACTTACAGATCTCCCTATAACTACTAATGACTTTTGATAAATAAGCAAGGAACATGATAGATAGCTACTATAAAAAGCAAGCATGCCAATTAAAGGTGACATTACAGTGAACTAATGAGCTCTTCCCAAGACACTGTGCTTTCTTCTTGAGTGTAGACCTGTCAAGTGAGAACTGACCATCTTTGTCCCTCAAGACTGTCCAGCTTGGCTATCACATCCATGGTTGTCTTTACATTTCAGACACAGGAGAGAACCAGCTGATTGGAGTAATTTATGTATTTATCTGTGCAGTTTTTTCTCTCCTTCTCTTTCTCTTTTTTTAAAATATGATAAGAATCAACCATTTTAGATCTACAAACTATTTTAAATGCAGAAAGTTTCTTTGCCACATGCATCCCCTCTAAAAATAACTTATAAAGTGTTTTTTTACATGAGTTTAGGTACTTGTTAGAATGAAAGAAGAAAGAGACCATACATTCTCTTTGCTTCATTGCATAAATACCTCCAATATAAAAACAAAACAAAACAAAAAACAAATAGCCTTAATAAGTTTCACAGTTTTGTCACATCTTTCTGCCTTTCTCTCTGTCCTCTTTCTCCTTCTCCCTCTCTTTCTCCTTTCTTTCACTTCCATGTGTCTTGAAAGCCCTCAGAAAGGATATTTTGTTTTGTTTTGTTTTTGCCACTACTTTCTAATTTCCTATCCAGGCTTCCTGGACTGCAGTCCAGCTTTCCCCCCACCATGGCATCAACACAGGCTTGCAAAGGATTTCTCATCAACATTGCAGATGTAGATGTCCCCAATTTGTCCCTCACATTTTCCTCTGTTGCCATCCATTTTTCTACCACTAGAGCAATCTTTTCAAAATAATCACGCTTCTTTGATTAAAGCTTCCTTTTTGCGGATCTACTCCAAGAAATGAGTTTGCAGCCCTTCTCCTAGCATCTGAGGTCTTCACCCTTTCCTAAAAGCAGCCTTTGCTGCTAGGCCACCTGTCACTCATATTTCACCACGCCATGCTGATTTTACTACCAGCTGTAGCCTCCTCAGCCAACCTTTGCTTTGCACATGGTCAAACATTTGTCCTGATGATTTTGTGTGTGGTTCACTTGTCTCCTAGCTAACTATAGAATGCATCTGAAGCATTGAGTTTTCTATAATGTTTCCTATCCCCAGCCCCCACGCATACATATATACTGTGAGCATTATACTGTGCATCACTTTGCACTAAGTGTCCTGCAAGACACACACACCAGCATTAGCTCTGGTCTCACCCAGAGTTTAGTTATTGTCTCCATTGCTAAACAACTGCTCTGGCACGTAATGTGAATGAACAAGAGAATGAAAGAACAAATGGATAAATCAATGAGACATCAAACTGTATTTTAGATCCTGAGATGTCCATTAATGTGGGGTAATGTCATGAAAAGAAATAGAGATTCTGCATGAAGGTTTTAGAATTTAAATATAATTTTAAATTATTTCTGGCTAAATTATCTCATTTTAATTAATTTATCCAAAATTCTAAGATATAGTTTTGCCTCACTTGAAAAAGCTGAAGATAAGGCTATTAGAAAAAATGACAAGTATGTGTTGAATTGTAGTTATAAAATAGTCTACATGTGCAAGGTAATGGCATACGTTGTTGTGTGACATTTGAGGAAGAATTTTATAAATAGGTCACCATTGACTATGCTGTATTTCCAGCTAATTTTCTTGCCAGTTATCTCAATAATTGGTTCCTAGGTCAGTTTTTAGCTGTAGAATTAGAGTTAACAATAAAGTGGACATTTAGAAACTGTATCTCCATAATTCCATCCAGAATGAATTCTTGGGTAAATAGTGAGCCAATTAGAGAAATATATGTGTTCTGATGAGTTGTTGAAAGCCACACCAGTGAACTCATGGAGACTTTTAAGTGCCTGGATTCATCAAGAACTTTGAATTGACAGGCTTTTTTAGAAAGTCCAGTTTTTAACTGCAAGTAGCTTTTTGAGACTTTAGAACAAATGTTTGGGGAAATGAGTTTGGAATTTAAAATGGATGACTATTTATCTTTTTCTGGCACTAAGCAAATACAGCAAAGCAAACAGCTCAAAGGAAAGCTTATTAGAGCTGCCCAAGAAGAGAGACAATAGTACCTTTGGAAGAAGGGTGTGGCCAGAGCAGGGCTGGCTGCCCACTCCCAGTTGCAAGGACTATACTTTGGTCAATATGTGGTTCAAGTCTTGATCTTCAGTCCTATCAGATCATAGCCTCACTTCAACCAAATATCCAGAATAAATCAATCTCAAATATCCAGGTATAACTCAATTGTACCTGGGCTATATTCTTAAGATTAACATATAAACCAGTGGGCTTCTTTATTCATTTATGAGGGGATGTTTCCATTTCAGTTCAGGAATTCCTCAGGCTCACTTAGGAATTATGTAAGTTTTACCAAGATTGTGTCTTTTCTCTCTGCTGCTGTGTCTGGACTGTTGTAGATCTTGGGAAAAGAAGCAGGTGACTGGCCCATATGTGTATCCAATTCCAGACATTTTTATGAGCTTACCCTAAGCCTTTGTAGAACTGCATTCAGGAGAGAGGACTATTCCAGGCAGAGTTTACACTCAGGGAGTACTTTTTAGTGTAGCAGTTGATAGAACCTGGACCCAGTTTATTCTGTTCCATCTGCTGAAGTTTGATGATCATCTCATTGTGGTTTTGTTAAGAAAACACATCAATTTTTCCAGCTCTTTGTTGTTGTTGTTGTCATTGTAGAGGGATTTTTTGAGAGAGTATAGCTCCTTGCCTCTCTCCCTATTCTTTGCTTACTCCTCAGGGAGGAAGGAGCTCTATGCCGTTGGACCTGTGAGAAAGCGTCTGCCGTTGTGGCCACCAACCCTTTCTGAGTCCTCTTTTTCAGGTAGCCTGATCACAGCGCACACACACACACACACACACACACATATTTCAGTTTGCTTGATGCTGCGCCTTGGGCACCTGCCTGGGATGATACTATTATTTTCAATCAGGGGAAAAGTAAGAGAGAATCCTTGGTAGCTACAGTCAAACAACCTCCTCTGTCAGGAGTAGAAGTGACACATGACCCTACTCACTCCATCATTCCCTCACTGAATTCCAAATTCAGGAGAGGAAGATGTTACTTTTACCCTTCCCAATACTAACCAAAACAAAAAAGCAAACCATTTATCAGGCTGGATGTACCTTCACAATACATAGAGCAAGACTTATTTCTCTTTCTGAAAAGACAGAAGAATGCTGCTCCCTCTGACTGCTCAGAAAGCATGTGTGACCTACTGGCTTTTCTAGGATAGCATGTCACACCAACAAGCCAAGAACTGACAGGCCCTCAGTGTGTTAATCAGCTTTTCATTATTGTGGCCAAAAAAATCTGACACAAACAACTTGAGGAAAGGATTATTTTGGCTCATGGTTTCCAAGGTTCAAGTGTATAGTTGGCTGGCTCCATTGCTCCTGGGCCTGAGGTAAGGCAGAACAACATGGCAGAAGGGCATGGTAGAGGAATGCTATTAAGTTTATGGCAGCCAACAAACAGAGAAGCAGACAGCAGTGGTGGTGCTGGGATAGAAGGCCAACCTTTCGGGGATGAGAAGGATAAATTCCTTCAGGGCATACCACCAGTGACCTACTTTGTACAACTAGGTCCCATTTCCCAGTAGTTCATTCAGCCCACAATGGTTTAACCCACTGATGAGGTCAAAGTTCTCATGATCCAATTATTTTCTAAACCCCCACCTCTGAATATATGAGACTTTGGGGGACATTACAGATCCAACCCATAACACTTGGTCCTGCTAACTGAAGTCCCTTGCTCAAGTGGAAATCCTTTCCTCCTACAACACTCTGTTTGTGTGTCAGGCTGTAGAAGACTCAGATTCTTCATATCATCTCCCTGTGCCTGGGGGAGAGCCTAGTCATTGCAAAGCCATGATGCTGTTTCCAGTCAATCATTTCCTTCCAAGACCCTGAGGTCATGCGTCCAGATGGTCATCTGTTTGTAACATTTGTAAAAAGGATATTTTACTGCTAGGAGATCATTGTCTCTTTCTAGTCTGGCTCTGTCTTCTTCTCACTTCCGTCTACCTCTGTCAGGTGGAGTTAAAATGGGATCCAGGTAGGGAAAATTGAATGAGGAAAAGCCCATGCTTATGTGTTCCCTGTGCACTTTCAACACAGTGAGGTCCTTGCTGATCTGGTAAGTGGTGAGCTCCACCTAGCTCCCCAGTGGGATCCTGGCATCAAAAGTGCAGGGTCACCTCAGGTACTGGGGTAAAAGTGAAAGAGGCTAGTCATGGTGAAACATAACCCAAACATCTTGAGAAAAATTTCCTAATGCAGGCGGGATTCATCTCTCATACAAAATACCTAGTCATAACAAATATCTTTTGTCAGGAATGCACATGATATAAAATTAAAAACACACCCCACGATGTTTTAAACGTTGTGATATATTGTGATTTATCATTCTGCATACTCATTTTGATTCTCATTCAGTATTAATAACTTTATTTTCTTTTTGTTAAAACAATTCTACCAAATTTTAACAGCTGCAGATGTACCTAACACCTGAACCTACCTATAGGGCTAGAGATTATAATGAACAAAATTGTGTCTGCTCCACTCCTGTGATAGAGGAGAGTTTACTTCTGAGATCTGAGAAAGAGCAGCATGCCTCATCCAGGGGCTGAAGAGGAAACAGTAGGCAGCAACTTCGAGTGAAGTCACTAAGTCCTCAAAACCTGAGTCCTCTGAGGACTGCAAGTAGTCCCTGCATCTCATTTCTTTGTCTCTCCAGCAGTCTGGGAAGGAGGTGTGTGGTCACTCCACCTTGTGATAAGTATGAAAAGGGAGGTTTTCTTCACCCAGTTCAGAATGCAAAAGGAAACACTAGACCCTTTCCATTTTCCCATTGTTGGTAAATTTCACCCATAAAGATTCCCAGCTAATACCATCCTAGCCTCCTAATTCAGCACAACTCTTTGTCTCTGTTTTTTATCTTTCAAAAACCATAAATTTTCAGAGTTCAAACTTTATTTCTCTCCAACAAAAGAGGCAAATTTTGCAGGTAGGGGAAAATCTACTTTGTGGATGATCCTATCTTCGAACTACTTACACTTTCTAAGGGCTCTTCCTTTCTAGTTATATGTCTTTTATTTCTTCCTTTCTATTTATGTTCAAGTTTGTTCACTTCTTTTAGACAAAAAGGGACTTTTATAAATTTAACTCTTTGATTATAATGTAGTTTGTGTTAATTTTAGAAAATTTGGAAAGTAAAGAAAGTAGGGAGAAGTAAACAAATATTTCTAAGAATCTCACCAATCAGATACAACCACTGTTCAAATTTTAATCTTTCCTACCAGTCTTGCTTTATACATGTTTTGTGTTTTTTGCATAGGATCATTGTTACATGCATACTATTTGGAATTTTGATTTTTTTAGTCAAGTCTGTAGACATTTCTCAAGTTGTAAAATATCACTTAAAACTTGTCTACAATTGAGTAATCACTTATTAAGTATATGGTACAGGCTCGGCATTGGGAAAACACCAAATATGTCCCTTATATAAACATCATTTAAAATTCACACAAGATAATAGATAATAAGAACTCCTCCTTATGAATATTTTTAAAAACTATTCAAAACTGCCACAAAAGAATATAGCATGCTATTTTATAACATTGATATGATTCTTCAAGTCTTATATAGTATTGAATATTAAATTATCTTCATTTTCTTACTAATAGAATTAGATTCTGATAACATCTTTGGACATTAATCTATATTTTAATCTCCAGTTACTACTTTGAATTAAATTCCAAAAAGTAAGATCATTGGATCAAAAGCATCCAGTTAGACCTAACGAGTTCATCTTATGTATTTGTCAACCATGGAAACTGGTACCAGTTCCACAGGACCCTTCTCAGCATTTCTCAATATTATTACTGTCATTTTTGTATTATTATTATTATTATTTATTCATCACTATTTGTTACTATGGTATGATAGCTGTACAAATTACTTCAACGTTTTAATTTTTTAAAATTTTAGGCTTCTTGCTAATGAGTAAGATCATTTTTTAGATGTTTACAGACAATAAATTCTTCTTTCTGTGAATTTTTTTGATGCCCTGTTTCTATATTTCTCTGGGGATAGTTTTAAAGAATAAGTACAAGGAAGAACACTTCTTATCTCATATCTTGGGGGCATTTTAAATGCTGTTTATGTAAGAGTCTCACCTGGTTCTTTCCAAATGCTGAGTCTGTGCATGTTCTTAATAAATATTTACTCAGTTTAAGATTTGCCTAAAAATTAATTTAAAATTATGGAATTAAGCCACTGAGTGCTGGCTTTAAAAATAAATTACATCAGCCTCTGATGTTTTAAAATGTATGTATTAAAGTTACATCAAATAGAAAGAGTATGTATTTTTTAAGGAAATTCTATTAAATTGCATCTCCCAGAGAGGTAATTTAAATTAAATTTTCCTGATACAATTTTTATCTACATATAATCTTTCATAGGGCCCACTCTTCTCAATACTTTCAGGAATTATGAAAGCCATTACAGGTTAGATATATACACAGATAAATAGATGATACTTAGATAATAGATGTTAGGTGATAAATAGACAGGTAATAAGTATATAGGTATACAAACAGATAATAGATTAGATTATAGTAAATAGATAATAAATTCATGTTAGATAAAAAATACCGTGGGTCACAGTTGATTGGTGATAGATGCATGATAAATAGGTAGTTAGGTAAGTAGATTGATAATAGGTTAGATCATAATTGTGGTCAGTATGTGATAAATAAATTGGTACATTCTAGATTATAGTTAGTGGGTTATAAATACCCTCCCAGGGTAGATTACAGTTGATTGGTGATTGACATATGATAGATAGATAGATAGATAGATTTTTGCCTCCCCTGTCTGCTGGGAGGGACTTTTCTTTCTGGAGTACAGGTCACCTTAGTCTGCACTTTGCCTCTTAGTGCTGACCTTCTGGGACTTTCACTTTAGTGACAGTAGGGATCAAGGTTGGAGTGAGTATAGGTTCACTCTGCTCTCATTACCTGCCCATCAGGGGAGGGGTGCAGGTAAGACGTCAGAACAGCTTTCTCATCTGGAATGGCCCCTCATACTACCTTTCCTTCTGTAAATACATTTTGAGTTGGAAACTACTTCCTCTGCTAAATCACCTCACAGAGAGAGATATGAAAATTAATTGATACTGACTTTTCTTCTAAAGTAACATGAATTTGTTTGGGAAGTCAGATAAGTTTGTGATTTAAAACATGCCATCAATTGAGCATAAAACATGGTCATTCACTTTACATGTATTTACCTCTATTGCTCCCTCTAACTTTGTTGGGTGGGTTTCATTATTCTACTCTCATACATGAGAAAATGAGAATTGTCTTGATTAGTTCAGGTTGCTATAATAAAGTACCATAGACAGATGGCTTAAGAACAATAGAAATGTATTCCTGACTATTTTGGAGACTGGAAGTCCAAGATAAGGGTGCCAGTGTGTTTTTTTTTTTTTCTGAGAAGTGTCTTCTTCTGGATTGAAAACTCTCTGAATCCTCACCTAGCTGAAAACAGAAAGCAAAAGCAAACTCCCACATCTCACTTTATAAAGGTACTAATCCCATCCTGTGGGTTCTATTCTCAGGAACTAATCACTTCCTGAAAGTCTCAACTCCCCAGCAGCATCACATTTGGGGTCAGCATTTTAACATATGAATTTTGGAAGGACAAAAACCTTGTCTGGAACAGGAAGTTAGTAATCATGTATAAATTATTCAACATCTCTGTTACTGAGTTAGCAGTAGAGGAGCCTAGGATAAAATCCAAATCTCCATATGTTCTTGACACTATGTCACAATGTCACTTTGTGAATGGCTCACAGGCAGAAATTGTATTTTATTCACCCACATATATGTAGCATTCAGTATGATACCCACCAAATAGTAGATAGATGCTCAGTAAGTATGTTTATAATGGATTAGTGAATGAAGGAGGAAAGTAAAGGATCTTTTATGAAAAGTTAGCATTAAATACAGCTTGTGTGTGTGTGTGTGTGTGTGTGTGTGTGTGTGAGTGCGAAAAACAGGTTTGAGGGCAAGAGTTATATGGAGAGCATCCAATAATAAGGAGCCATAGTGAGAGTAACCACTCCTGCTGAGGGTTAAGGCCATGGGTGGTATGTACTCCCTGCCCATCTTCCCTTGCCCAAGAGCAGGGAAGATGGCCAAGACCCCATTAGGTGTCACTAAGATTGCAGAAGGGATTGAAGCCTCCTTCCCTCCCAGGAGTATTCCCTTCCTTTGTACTGTGAGCTGTTTTCTGCTCCATTTACTCTCCAAGCCCTCAGATCACCCTCAGAGCTCTCTGTTATCTTCCACATCATCCTAGCTGGAATAAAATATAACTGTGTCTGTAAAGTACAGAAATCAAAGCTCCCCTTGGGGATTTTTTCCTGTATCACCTGTCGAATTGAAAACCAGTGTGTCCTTGAAAAGATATGTATTTCAGGCCGCAGGGGTGCTAATTTGCAAGGCCCATTACTCAAATAAAACATTAAAAAGAGTCTTCGATAAGCCAGTGCTCTCGGCCTGTTTCCACTCCAGCACCAACAGCACCAACTATAGGCTTCCTGTCAAGCTTCAGAGCCCAAAGTCAAGATTTATCAATTGATATTTTGACTTTAACTTTTACACTTTCATTATTTCGCTGCATTGTGAGCTTGGCCACAGCTCTCTAGATTTCTGCAGTTTTCTTACCCCTGTGCTTGCAGTTAATGTAGAAGTAGAAATGGTTCTGAAGCATCCTCCCCCAGGTGTTTCCAGTGAACACTCTACTCTGTGACTAGCACATTAGATAAATCAACTGAAAAATATTTACATGCAGATAACCACTTAGGGAGATGAGATATTTAGTGGCATTGTTGTTTGTGCAACAATATGGTTACTATGCTTTTTATTCCGAATTTAAAAAAAAAATTAGAAATGTTTTCATTTGAAATGTCTTCACATCCTAAGAAGAAAAATATGAAAAAAGAGAAGTTCTCACTAGTCCCACCAGCTGGATAGGCAAAAAAAACATTTGGCTAGATATACTTTGACTTGCATGCTGTATTTTCATACAGTCCAAGTTATCCTATAATTACCCCTTTAGACTGTAACAAATATTTACATATCATTCACAATTTTCATAAGAATCTTCAATTGTCTATACAGTATTCTGTCCTGGAGAGATCATATAATCTAAATACCCAGTTCTCTGTCACTGTTTACTTAGGTCATTTCCATTGCAATGACTGACACCTTAATAATTTTTTTCTATAATTTATTTGCAGGCCCAATACAAAAAAGATCCTTTTTGTAGGAAAGCTTCCTGGCACAAAAATACTGAGACAATAGCTGTGAATGTTTTAGAATATTTTTTTAAAGAGAGAGTGAGAGAGAATTTTAATATATTTTTTTTAATTTTTGGTGGACACAACATCTTTGTTTGTATGTGGTGCTGAAGATCAAACCCGGGCCACACGCATGCCAGGCGAGCGCGCTACTGCTTGAGCCACACCCCCAGCCCTGTTTTAGAATCTTGATAGCTCTTGCAAACAGCTTTCCACAGGTGGAGCACACATGCAAATGGCCCTGGATAACTGCCTCTCTTTGCCTGCCTGCAGCACATGTTGGCAACTTATGCACTTAAGTGTTGACAGTGAATGGTACAAGAAATGGGCTAGAATTCCACTTCTTTGGTTAGTTTCAGGCTTCTGGCTGAGTCCATCTTAGGTATAATCTATGAAAATGTTGTGTATATCTAGCTTGGGAGATTTGGGGTGATTAGTGCTCCTCTATGTTTTAAGTTTTGTACAGTGATGGAAGATCGTTATTATAATTTAAATTATTTTTAAAGAACATGCTGTGCTTTAGGTGACCGGAAAGTAATTTTGACTTATAATAATAAAGAAAGTTCATTTTGTAACACTCTTAATGTCTCTTATTATACAATGATAAAGATATTCAGCTTATTGATACATGGGATGATTTCTTAGCAAACCCTTCCTGGAAACTGGAAAAGGTAATTGTAATTTAGAGCAATTACGGCAAACTATTGCACCTGTAGAATTAGAGGCCATTATCCCGGAATCTTGGATGGATTAATTAATGAATCGGCAAATAAAGCACATGATGAATTATGAAGCACAGTGCCATTATAATTTTATGGTAAAGCATCTTTTTCTTGATGACATTACATTTGCAGAATGAAACAGTGATGAGCTCCCTCAAAAATCTTACAGGAACTCCCAAGCTCTTCCATATAGAAGATTGGAAACTAAGGGGAAAGGGAGGTAGGAACACAAGCAGGAAATTTGTGTGCCTTTTTTTTTCTTTAAATGAGGGAAGTTTGGGTGTATACAGAGCATACACAGACCCTGGCCTTGGGATAAGCAAAGATGAACTTTGTTTAAATGCTGCACACTGTTAGAGAGAGATAGACATCTCCTATACTAAAAAGGAAGAGAGATGTGCTTTAAGCTGATTTGAGCTGGAAGGATTTTAAAATTCATTTATAACTTTTTTTTTTTTTTGTAAACTGCATGTTATTTCCCCTCTCCTTCCCTGACCGCCAGGCTGCCCAGTGCTAGATCTCCGCATCAAAACTGGAAACTGCAAGAAGCAGAAACTGAAATTGCTTTTTGGTGGGTCCGATTTCATGCTGAGCGGGAAGCGGTAGCTCAGAGATGAATTGGAAGGCCACGCTTGTCAGCGAATGAAATGTGATGAACCTCAGAGTTTTATTGACATGCTGCGGCGGAGCTGGCAATAGCAGCCAGCATAGCCTCTTCTTAATCCCATGTTCTTGGGGTGGGAGTTTGACCCCGTGCTTTCTGTTAGAAATGATACATATTTATTAGATGATACAACTTAAAAGAGAGAAAGAATGTGCCCAGTGTCAGACACTATCACAACCAAACCTTTCTTTTATTAAAATAAATACAGACAATTTCACTGTGACAGCTCTTCCTCCAAGGGGGAGCTATATTAACTGGTGACCTCCCTTCTCTCCAGAGAGAAAGGCGAGCTTGCACCTGATCACTTGTTGGGGTGGAGGGATGTGGGGGAAGGTGGGGGGGGGTACCTGTGGAGCATTTTATGGGTTTCGAGAAAGTCCGTCTGCAATCCTGAGTATCCTGTGGTTCCGCTAATTATATTCTTCCTCTCATTCGCCTCTACAAAATCAATTGCAAACAACATCCAATCTCATTTTCCGCGGTACATTTCTGTGAGATACAGCTGTACTCCCACCCCTTTCCTCCTCCCCAGGAATGGTTTCCTGCCACCACCACCCATGGGACAAAGGCTTAGAAAGTGAGGAATGAAGGGCAGACACATGGAAACAATATGCTTTCAGGTTCTTTCAAATAGGCTCTGCCAGTTGTGAGAGACAGAGTAATCTCGTGTATTTAAGGAAGATTGTTGATATTTGGTGCAATATTTGCTTCACACTATTACATATATGTTGTGTTATTTTAAGGAAGAAGTGAGATGAAAGGGGTAGGGAAGGGAAGAGCTCTTTTCTTGTGAACACACATATAGCAGTGTATATATTTATACACAAGCACAACATATATACACCACTTATGCATATATATCCTACATATGCCATTATGCATATACAACATATATACCATTTATTCATACAAACCATATTTATGCTCATACCATATATCTATCTATATTATATACATGTTCATGCATGTATACATGCATATCTATACTCACACATATGGACACCTACTCAGATACAAACAACAGTGTTGTGTAATTTAACAATTCATGATGGTCTGACCTTAAAAAATCTGATTGCCAAATGTTAGCTCTGTTGGCCTGGACAAGGTACAATGTTTTCTGAGCCTTGATTTCCTCATAGGTAAGTAAACACATAAAACTGGGTCAAAATCAAGTAATTCATTTTAAGTTGCTTTATCAATTTGTATCAATTTAGAAAAATTTCTATGATTGAATTTCTATTACTATGTTTTGGGCAGTTTTACCTTACCTTTAACAGTGTTTGCTTATATTTGGTCTGAAGTTAACTTTTTTGAGTTCTTTCTATATTTTCTATTTGATAAGATCATATATACATGATGTCATCATACAGCATCAATTCTTATCCATATTAATTGAGTGTATCCATATTATCCAGATGATCCATATCAACCTGCAGAGAAACACATGAGGGTTTATTTAGAGATAAAGGGAGTAAGGAATGGGTGGCTTTTCATAAAGCACCTCTGACATTAGGCTGTCCCTTTGGTATGCCCTTGGTTCCTTGTTTTATTCACATCAAGTGTGATTATATTTTTGAACTTCCAGTGTGCTTCTAAGAAGATACAATTCATCTACCTGCCTCTCATTCCTGGTATTGATTCTGCATGGTCAGTCTTGAACATGTGACTCAGTGTTTGCATCTTCCTATATTTCCTCTCTACCCTTTACCACACATAAAGTCCATCTTTCATCATGCTTCCTTTACAAAGCCTATCCTGCTTTTCCTATATCTCCTTTCTGATTAGTATTAGGGTTAGCAAAAAGACTGCCCATTATACAACTAGTAAACAGTTACTTAACTAATCATTTTATCTCTCACAACTAGACTATGAGCAACTTTAAGTAGAGTTGTATCTTATATATATATGTTGTATCTCTTCTATAATGTATGTCACCCTGCTAATCACAGCACAGGTATGTTACTTATTGATTATTGTTCTGATTAGATGACTTTCATCTTTAGGAAGTTTGTATCCAAAATAAATACCATAAACCCTAAACTATAGTCATGTACCACATGATTGTAAGCACGTTTCACTCAAGATGAATCATATATACACCAGTGGCTATACCATATAACATGATGTGTAGTAGGCTACATTTAGGTTTGCATAAGTATACCCTGTGATGTTAGCACAATGATAAAATCATCTAACGGTGAATTTTTCAGGACATATCCTTCTTGTGAGGTTTTGCATGACTGAATACAACTGTTATTTTATTTTTTGTCATTGATATATTTTTAACTGGGAAAAAAGCAGGCTCTTCCTAATAGACAGCCATTTCTCACTCTGTAGTTTACATCTGACTCTAGTCCACTTAAATATGCTTGACATTTAATACATGTTCAGCAAAAATACACATGGCCAAGTCTTTTCCTTTTTAACAAGGTTCATTGAAGATAACAGTGCACACCAGAGTTAGAGATCC
Organism: Marmota flaviventris; assembly: GCF_047511675.1. Taxonomy (NCBI): domain Eukaryota; kingdom Metazoa; phylum Chordata; class Mammalia; order Rodentia; family Sciuridae; genus Marmota; species Marmota flaviventris. The sequence continues at coordinate 117,030,663 of NC_092506.1, read as the reverse complement.
ACTATCACACACTCAAATGTGCCCTTATATTACAAATGGGGAATGCTTATAAGATTACTGGTTATATTACAGATATTTAGTAAACACTAAGCATTTATTTCTTAATAGAGATAATGTCATATGGTAATTTATTTAAATGTATCCATGTATCCCATTAAAGTGAAATTGAGTTAAAAATAATGCAGCTTGAGGCAAGATCCATTGATAAATGCTCAAATTAGTGGACAAAATTTAAAAGAAAAACAAGATATTTGCATAGTATCAAAGTATCTTCCCCTAGTGCTTTTTAATGTGTGGTGTGTGTGTGTGTGTGTGTGTGTGTGCACATGCGCGTGCTATGGATTGAACCCAGGGCACCAAGAGCATGCTAAGTACATGCTCTCTCACTGAGCTACATTCCTCCCCTATTGTGTTGGTTTTAATGACTTACAAAGTTTTTGATATCCCCTCTTCCAGGAGGTGCAGCTTAATTCTCTCCCTTAGAGCTAGACTTAATGACTGCCTTCAATTACATAAACAGTGGAAAGGAAAAAAAAAATAGTTTTCCAGTGGAGAAACCTGACAGACACCACTTGAACCAACTGACCAAAGTTGACATTGCAAATAATGTAACATGAATTTTATGTATGTCCTGATATGATACAATAAGAAGAACTGCTTTGAAATATGCTTCCTGAGTCTAATCATGAGGGACTATTAGACAAACAAACTCAGAGACATTCTGCAGAATATTTGCCTGCTACTTGTCAACACCAAAGTTATGAAAGACAAGGAAAGACCAAGATGCTATTATAGATTGGAAGATAATTTGGAGACAGAACAAATAAATGCAGTGTCTGTGACTGGATGGGGTCCTAGAGATCAGTAAGAAAAATGCTGAAATCTGAATAAAGCTTTCAGTTTAGTTAGTAGTGTAGAACCAATGTTAAAGTCCTTTGATTTTAACATCATATTATATCAGAAGTTAAATCAATAAAGAGTACTCAGGTGTGCTGTATATGGTCTTTGCAACCTTCTATAAGTCTAAAAATATGTCAAAATTAAAAGTTTTTTTTAAGAACATGAGAAAAAGTCTGCTTGATAGGCTTCACCTTTTATGACAAACCACACTGGGTGCTGACCTGTTTCCATTAGGCAAGTGAAAGGTGTTCCATGGATGTTGGTGGAGACACTGGGTTATCCACTCTGCATTATTGATGAATATCATTGCAGGAGGTTAGAACACAGCTTGTAAGAATACTCCAGAGAAGATAAGTGACAGCTGGTGAGAATCCCTTTAAATTTGTTAAATACTTTCCATTTCTATTTTGAGGCAGGTGAAACTTATGACCTGTGAAGCTAAAAATAAGAAACTTGGTGTAGGAACTGACCAATGCCTATTATATTTTAAAAAGCTTAGAAATGATAGGAGTTTTTTTTTAATTAAAAGTCTATTTTGTGAAAGCATTAAGCCTTTTTCAGTCTGCTTTTATATATCTGATGATATTGGTAGCCATGTATGTGTAAAGAAAAGGTGTTACTATTTGTATTTAACTGCCTTATTCAGATTCACTGATAAATTCCCCAACTTTATTACATTCTACAACTACTGAATTTTCAATATTTCCAGAGGATTAAAAAAACATATCCTTATTCTCTAACTTTCTTATTCTCCAGTAACACCAATAGGGTAAGCTAGATCCAGGTGAGTTTTACCTCTGTCCCATTTTTGGCTGTTTTCAGTTCTTCACTTAATATAATAGAAGACCTTGGAGCAGAATTGAGTATTAAGTATAATGAGGATTATTTTTCCACACCAAGTTGCATTCTACATAGTGAGATCCTGCAAGTATGGGATTGTAATTGACATTGGAGAGTCGCTTACTGTTGTTATTCATGGTGTACCTGTGGGAAAAAAAAAATGGTACTCCCTTACAGGCTAGGGATCACTGAGGGAATAAAGAAGGTACATTTGAGGGGAAAGAAAAGGAATGTTAATCCCTATAGGTAAAATCATTAGCTTTGTGAGTGTGAGCATTGTAAATAATAGATTTATAACTTAAAGAATCATAAGGAGCTATATAAATTCTTCAATCTCCTTATGCAGCATAGGAAACATTTTCCAGTATTTCTTACCCAAATGCCCATTTAGTACCACCTTCAAATACTCACTGTAGGGGGAACAACTCCAAATATAGTACCTCAAGACATGAGGCACATTCCATCATGGCACACTGAAACACTGATTTTCGGTGAAATTTAAATTTGCAATTTCTATCATCTTGGAAATTCTGCCTTTGATTTTACTACTTTCTATAAATAAGTCTTTATCCTCTTTTACATGACAGCCCTTTATTTCTTTGAAGAGAGCTATCAAATCTGTCCCAAGTTAAAAATTTTCAAGCCCAACAAATACAGTGCTTTCATGAATTATTTTATAACATGGTTAGGAGAAATATTCATGTTTATTAATATTCTTCATAAGTTAATATTCCTCTTAAGGAGTCCACTCAGAACTGGAAATCTGAGTCATCATCAATTTTAGAATGTGATATGTCTGTATGTATCATCATTAAAGCATACACACACACAGCCAGAGTATATGTAAGGAAAACATTTATAAGATATGATATTGTAGATCGCTCTACTAGAATAATTGATTTTATTTGGTGAAATAATTCTGCAGATTGATCAAAAAACCATACCTTTGAACCATTTCTCGGCTATGTACTTGCTGAGTATAATAATGTATCTTTACAAAAAGTCTTTATCAGGGTGCCTTCATTTTATTCTCTGTGTCTGTTTATGGACACCAGGGAGATGTTGTTTGGTACATTCAAGTGACTAAAACGTGATGTATGGGATCCTGGACCTGAAGTGCCTAGCAAAATGCTGGCTGATACTAAGTGGTTAATAACAATTTCTTTCTCCTTCCTTAATATTCATGCTTAGAGCAATCATATCATTTATTCCTTGATCTCCCCGGGTCTGCTAGAGATAATTAAAGGCTAGAGCATATGTGTTTGCTGCTATCTGGCTCTGGCATTCCATTGGGCATTGGCTCAGAAACACGTCGATACAGTTCCATATTTTGCTGTGCCTAAGTTCTTTTTCATACAATGCATCATCTATTCCATTAGCTCTGTCAACTTTCCATAGTCATTTCTCCCTCAAACCCCCCTTGATCCTTTTACCTGTGGAAACAGTATCTGACTATTTTATCATCTGGCTATTTCAATTAAATTACATTAAAAAAGCATATAGTAAGGTTAAAAATGATCACTATATCACTCCAACTTTCTTCCATCCCCAGAAGGTTAATTGAAAGGCGGCCATCTTGGCGACGTTTAGACAAATGAGGATAATTATGTGTTCTCCAGCTCTTTGAGAGGTTAATTGCTTAGATGTACGAAGCCTTGAAGAACAAAGAAGGAATAAATCAGAAACAGGACTATGATCTGATAATATAATTTGGTATATTCATGTACAACTCAAACAAATAAACCCCTAATTAGATGAACTCATTCAGCTACATGTACACACTGCCAGTTTAGCGGGTTCACATACCCCAAAACCATGTACTTCATTCAGGGACCTCTGAGAGGGAGGGGGAATGCTAAATTATGCAGAGTTGAAGTGGAGGCTTCAAAGGGTGTGGTTCAAGGAGAGGGAACAGACTTGCATAATGGGATTTTAGTACATCATATGAACACACCTATATCTTTTACCTCTTAAACAGCACTTGCCCTCAAGCACAGCTCTTCTAATCTTCAGGAAGCATCCTTTTCAACATCTAGGAAGAAGTATCATGAAAAAAATATTTCTAAAGACCAGAGAAGGGCAATTGTACCCAGGAATGGGACTGAAAATCATCATCATACTCTGTTACTCTTTTTTAGTAGCTTTTCGTACACTTTAGTTTTGAGGGGCAGAAAGACTTGGAGTCTGTGTAGGTATCAAGGTGATTGACTCTAGCAAATTATGTGCAATGCATTCAACTTTGTGGTTTTTCCATTTTATCCAAATAATGCATGTGCAAGGTAAAACAAATAGACACTCTAGTTCTGCATATTTTAACTTTCAGTCAGGCCTATTTATACACCACTTATACAGTGGAGATCTGAGCACTGGAACAGCCTCTCTATGTTCCTTACTCTTTCCAACTCCCAGCTTCTACTGGTTGAACATTAACTTTCACCGATGTTAACCTTCTGTCTGTAAGCATATTTCACTTTATTGCTTTGTCTCTCAGTCAATTCTAAAGGTTTAAAGTCAATAAAGAGCATTTATATTAGAACTTTATAAATGGTGCTTTCTGTAGAATGTCTTTACTTCTCAGTAGCTTCAGAGCCACAGTCTCTTAACCATTTGAGTTGAAATGTTCTTACCAGCCATGTTAAATGGATTGTTTTTCCTACTCTGCATTAATTGCTCAAATTTATTCCACATTTCAGTTTGAACCTTTACTTTGACCTGAACTATTTTCACCTTTTATGTTTGCTTAGAGTATCTAAACAACTGTTTTTGTTTTTGCCAAGAAAATGCACGCATCTTCAACATATTCATAATGCTTTCTGTTTATTGTCATTTCCCATTCCAATGTTGAGAACAATATACCAAAGGCATTTTGGGGTGCCCACTAACCTCTGGTTGATGTCTGGGCTAGCTGATTTCTAGGCCTGCAATTCTGCTATTAGTTTAGGATTATTGTCATTAATTTTCTTATAATTCCACCACTTATTTCACTCCGTAATACACTCTTTGTGTCTACCCTTATTTAGTACAAGGCAGACTCTTTTTTACTCAAAGCCAATTTGTCTTCAGTTATTCCTCAAGTAATATACATAGAAAATATATCAGATAGCTACAATTTCTGGTTCCTTGCATAACTGGATTTTGTTGTTTTTGCTGTGTAATAACTTTTACTTTTTTACCCTTTCATTGCATATTATAATTGAGTTGTAGTTTCTCATGGACACAGGCTGGCACCTGGAGCCTCAAGCTCCAGGTTTACCTCTCTAAAAGGTCAGTCCTTATGGCTCCAAGCTTCAGCAGACCTAGGATCCAGGTCAGCCCCCATGTACTCAAGACTCAGACCTACACTTGGAGACTCAGACCTCAGATCTGCCCTCATCTTTCTAGCTACCAGGTCCATTCCTATGAACATTTGTTCTAAGTTGAACCACACAGATTCATGACAAGGTCTGTCTCTATAGATCCAATAGTCATGAGAACTGCCATATCACCAGGCTAGACCCATGGACTGAGGCTGAACTTACCCTATGGCCAGGTTGGTCCTTGTGGATTCAGGCTTCAGGTATGCCCACTTTAGAGCCAGGCATTAGGCTCATCCAGTTGTATCCAAGCTTTAGGCCTACCCCAGTAGACACAGGCTCCATGACTGCTTCAGAAGACACACGTTCCAGGTCAGTCCTGTAAAACCAAACACTAGATCTAGTTGTTTGCAGACACAGGAACCAGGAACAAGGCTATGCCATCCAAGAATTTTAACAACAAATTCACCAGCCCTCCAAAATCTCTGGACAGGTTGACTGGTAAAGATTTTCCTCTTAAAATTGTCCATAAAGAATGACAGTGGAATCTACTTCTTTAAGTGCACAGAAACCAATGCAAAGTCATGAGGAGTATGAATATCAGGAAACATGACACCAGCACAAGAATAAAATATTAGCAACTAACGTAAAAAATAAAAATCTATGAACTACCTGAAATAGAATAAAAAAATAATTGCCTTTAATAAGCTGAGTAACTCAGCCTTAAAAAAGAATGAAATTTTGGCATTTGCAGGCAGATGGATGGAGCTGGAGAATATCATGCTAAGTGAAATAAACCAAACCCATAAAAGCAAAAAACAGAATGATTTCTCTGATAAGTGGGTGCTGATCCATAATGGGGAGTGGTAGAGAAGAATGAAGGAACTTTGGATTAGGCAGAGGGGAGTGTGGAGAGGGGATGGGGTGTAGGAGTGGGAAGGATGGAGGAATGAGTATATGGAGGAATGAGTATATAGTATCCTATATACATGCATGAGTACACTACTGGTGTGACTCTGCACCATATACAGCCAGATGAATGAGAAGTTGTGTTCCATTTGTGTACCATGTATCAAAATGTATTCTATTGTCATATAAACTAATTAGAACATTTTTTTTTAAAAAACTGGGTAAACTATAAGAGAACACAAATAGATAGCTGAACAAATCAGAAAACCAATTTATGAACAGAATTACAAGTTAAATAAAAAATATAGGAGCCTTACCTGTCTCCCCCCTGCAAAAAATATGAAATAGAAATTCTAGCTCTATAGAAGGCTATGGCCATTTCCATAGTAGACTCAATCAAGCAGAGAAAATAATCAGTCTCAAAAATATGTCATTATAAATTATCTATTTAGAAGTAAAAAAGAAAAATAAATGAGTGAAATTTACTTTTAAGACACCATCAAGCAAACCAATGCAGGTGTTCCTCAATTTACAATGGGGATAGTACCAATAAATTCACAATTATAAGTTGAAAATATCATAAGTCAAAAATGCACTTAATGCACTTAACCTTCTGAATACCACAGCTTAGCAGTATAGTACACTATAGAGTACCAGTTGTTTACTCAGCAGACTATGAAATTGACTGGGAGCTGCAGGTTACTGTCACTGCCCAGCATCACAGAGGACTATCATTCTGCATATGGCCAAACAAAAGATCAACATTTAGAATGAAAGGTATGGTTCCTACTGAATACATATCACTTTTGAATCATCCTAAAGTAAAAATAAATAAATAAATAAATAATTCATAAGTGGAACCACCCAATGAAAGTGATCTATTCATACATTATAAGTGTACCAACAGCCTGGGAGTGTAGTTCAATGTAACAGCACTTGCCTAGCATGTGTGAGGCCCTGGGTTTGATATCTAAAAAAGAAAAAAGAAAAGCAGCAATTGGTCTCATGTTCTTCCTCCTAAGATTATAAACAGTTTCTAGGGGCTGTGGCTATAGCTCAGGGGTAGAGTGCCAGCCTAGCACATGTGAGGCCATGGTTTTAAGCCTCAGGACCACATGAAAATAAATAAAGGTATGTGTTCATCTACAACCAAATAAATATTGAAAAAAAAACGAAACAGTTTCTAAATGGAAATCTTGCAGACCAGGAGACAGTAGGATGGCATATCTAAAGGGCTATGAAAAGGAAACTATTAAACAAGAATACTATAACTAGAAAAAGCTGTCCTTCAGAAATAAATAAATAAAATAAAGAAATTCATTTAGTCAGTTTTTTCACTGCGACTAAAATACCTGACCAGAACAACTGTAGAGAATGAAAAATTTGTTTTAGGGCTCCCAGTTTCAGAGGTCTCAGTCTATAAACAGCAGACTTCATTCCTCAGGGCTTGAGGTGAGGCAGAACATCATGGTGAAAGAGTATGGCAGAGGGAGGTGGCTCACATAATGATCAGGAAGCAGAGAGAGTGATCTCCACTTGCCAAATAAAAATATATACTCCAAAGTCATGTCCCAAATACCCCACGTCTTCCAACCACACCTCAACTGCTTCCAGTCACACTCTACATGCCCCCAGTTACCACTAAATTAATTCCATCCAGAGATTAATTCACTGATTGGGTGAAAGCTCTCACAACCCAATAATTTCCCTCTGAACCCTCTCATATTGTCTCACATGTGAGCTGTTGAGGGACACCTCACACCCAAAACATATTTTAAGGATAAACACTACTAATAACTTAAGTAGAAAATGAATGCCCTTAAACCTTATAAAAACTATATATATATATATATATATATATATATATATATATATATATATATATATCTCAGAAAAACAAAATACTCCATGATTTCACTTCTAACTAGAATGTAAAAAAGGTCAAACTTATAGAAACAGAGAATTCAGTGGGGGTTACCAAGAGTTGGTATTGGGTGAGGGGCAGATAAGCAAAATGAGATTAATTGCTCAAGTGGTACAAAGAGTTATGATTGAAGGATATGTTCTGGAAATCTAATGTATAACATTGTAAATGTAGTTAGCAATACTGTATTGCAAAGTTAAAATTTGCTCAAAGGGTAGAACTTACATGTTTTTACCATACCAAAGGAAAAGGTATCTATGTGAAGCAATATATGTGTTAATTAGCTTGATTGTGACAATCATGTTGCAATGCATACATACATATATCAAAAACAGAATGCTGAACATTTTAAATATACAAGTAAATGTTCCTGAAATAGAGTGTGTTTCATAATCCTTAAAACAGAAGTGATGTTTTCATTCTGTAGAAGAAGAAAGTATCTTCATCCATTTTCCGTTGTTAAATATAGAATACCTGAGATTATAACTCAATCAACGGGAGTAGGGGAAGAGTTTAGTTGTGTCCCATTTAACTTTTTTCATCCAGAATTCAAAATTTAAAAAAATGTGCCAATCCTAATAATGTATCTTGTACAGAGGACCTCTCCATGTGAGCATGCAGATATATTTATTTTTATTTAGAAGTTATTGCTGATTAATTCTTCATGTTTTGGACTTTCATAATAACATACTTTTATTTAAGTCATTTTACTTTCATCTTACTTGTTATACAGTTTGTAAGTTTTTTTTAGAAGATATTTTTGTCCATTAATCCTTCAATAATTTTCTCAGGGTTCTCCATGCTAATTCTGGAACAGTGATGGCTCAAGGCTGGACTTCTTGGGTGACTGTATCTCTGTTTGTGTTTAATATTATTACATGGGACTGTTCTATCTACACCACTTATGTTACCTTTTGTATCTTTACTAAAATCAATTAAAAAAAAATAAAACGATTCTATAAGATAAGGACTAATATTATCATGCTTTCAAAGATGAAGAAATAAGGGACATGAGATAAAAGAGTAAACCATTGAATGGTTAGCTGTATTCCATGGAATTTGGTTCCACAGTTAACCATTTTGTATTCTTCTTCTTTAACTGTGTTATCCATCTTTGTCTTTTTTTCTCTTATTCTGAGAGAATTTCTCTAATAGACTATTAATTTTACTTTAATGCGATAGTAATATTTTTAATTTCATGGGATTGTTATGTTTCACTTATTGTCACCTTTTTATATTATCTTTTTTTATTTTGATATTGTGCCACTTTAAATCTCTGAGAATACAAATTAGAGATGCTTAAATGAAATATCTTCTCTTCACTTCCCTGTTCCTTCTATAGGCAATTCTATTTATCCTGGCCTTTAAAAAATAATTACAGACTTTCTTTTTGTAATTGTTATATACACTTAGTGATGAACTAAATCAAATTTCACTATAGCTAGTGTGGGTTTTCTCTGCTACTGGTAGTCTAGATGTCTTTTCCCCTCTGGTTCCTCCCATGAAATCCAAATTACTTAGGTACTACAAGTGCTTAAGCTGATATATTGTCAGGTCACACTTTTTTTTTTTTAACCATACATGTAGAAGTGACTTTTAGGAGAGGGCATTCTCCAATGCTATAACAGGGATAACTCTCAAGAAGCTCATTTCCTTGTAATAATTTGTTCTACTTGTCAGGGTCAATAGTGGGCTGCCTGTGTGTTACATGCAAAAAAGTAAAGGAAGGGTTTGAGAAATAACTGATTGGTTACTCTTTCAACCCCACTCTCCATTCTTGCCTTCCATACCTCTTCCTTAATTCCATGCTGCTCTGGAATTCTGTTTGACAAGATCACATTATTTTTAGAGAATTCTCCTGAGTTGTGGCTCCTTCTCTTCATCATTATCCATACTATCAGGATTTTATTGAAAGATTGTTGTGTTCATTGTCCTCCTGTGTCCTTTGATGTTATATGACCATGTTTTGTATTTTTCCTGTAATTTTAGCAGATATCAGGAAGGAGAAATAGTCAAAATATGTGCCTAGTGAGATCTCTTAATTTGGCTTTTCTGTCTTGTTTGAGAACAACTCCTCTCATCCTATGTGCCTTTTAATAAGTATACTGTGCAGTCCAATCTTCCAATGCATTTCCCATGGGTTAGCTAAACGTAGGTTAGAGGAGTGAAGCTATTAAGTGCCCTCAAGAAAGCCTTCTGCGTCTATCTCCTTCAAAGTAAAACCAAGCTTCTTAATATATTATATAAGCTGTTGGGCTGAACCCCCTTATCTCCTGGTTCATTGCCAATTCAAATCACATGTTCCCATTAGTACTGCCTATGCCTCCCTCACATTCATGTCTTTCATTATACAATTTTGTTGTTGTTGTTGTTTGCTTAAAATGTACCACATCTTCTATCTCTACTATGGTTCGGGTATAATTTGTCCTCTCCAAAATTCATGTTGAAATCTAATTACCAAGCTAATCATTTCAATAAGAGCTGGGAACTTTCAGAGGTATGATGTCACAGAGTCTTCACTCTCATGAGGGGTTCATGTAGCTCCAATGAGAATGGGGTAGCTATCGTGATATTAGATTGTTATAACATGAGCCTGGCACCCTCCCTTTTTCTCTTTCACCACACAGTCTTTCTTCTTCCTGTGTGCACTTCCCCTCTCTTTTCCACCCTGAGTCCTTTACCAGAAGCTAAGTAGATGCTGGCACTGAGTTCTTGAACATCCAGAACTGTGAGCCAAAATAAATATCTTTTCTTCATAGGTTACCAAATCTCAGGTATTCTATATTAGCAACAGAAAATGGATGAAGATAATTTCTTCATGGACAGAGTGAAAACAGCACTTCTGTTTCAAGGATTATGAAGCATACTCTATTTCAGGAACATTTACTTGACCTCCAGACCCAAAAGGACAGGCAATTCACTAAAGTGTTAAGATGCAGTGCTACTGAATAATGGTCTATTGCCACCCTGATATTTTTCATAACCTTCACCACATTTTTTTTGTAATTAATTTCTGTATTTGCCTGTAATCCCCTAAATGTTCCAAGGGCATTAGAAACATTGGGTCAGTTGAGGTTGCATTTGGCTGCAAATGAAAAAACCCAAATAGTGTAGCAGAATTAAATATGAGTTGATTTTTCAACTAAGATGACAGAGGATGTGAATTGAAGAACTAGGTAGAAGTTGGTTTATGCCTTTAAGCATTGTCTTCCCTTTCTCTATGTCAACTTTACTCTATGGATTTTACTCCTGTGCTTATCATTTCCTTGTCTCAAGATGCCTGCCTAAGATCCATCTGTGATTTTTCACTTTAGACCAGAACAAAATGAAAGAAGGAGAAAGTAGCAAATGCAGTGTCTGGAAGAAGAAAATTCCCAGAATTCCCTGGTAGACTTCCATCTACTTTTCACTGGACAGAATTGGATCACATGACCACCTCTGCTGAAAGAAATATAGGAAGAAATGTGTTTGTTATAGGCCCATCAGCTGGATTTCTTTCATAAAGAAAGAAGGGGGACACAGAGATTTAGGAAGAAATTAATAGTAGGTAACACAAGGTCATAGCTTATTTTTGTTTCTTTTTGACTATGCATAATACCTGGCACACAATAAGCTTCCATAGGGGAAAAAAAAAAACAAAAAAACATTGGTTTACAGACATAGAAGGAACCTCACTCTTTATAAGAAGAAAGTTGAACTCCAAAAAACTTAAATGACCTCACTGAGATAGTTAAATATGGCAGAACTGTGGGAAGTTTTAGGAAGAAAATCAAATCTGAGCCTCTATCAACTATCCTGCAGGGAATTTATTTTGTATTCTAATTTCTGGAACTAATCTGGTATGATAAACTGGAATAATGAATTGTGTGCTCTTCTGTAGTTTTGAGTTTAAAATTCTTATTACTGGATCACAACAATTTCCAGCCAGCCTTATATAACCCTTATTTTCAATCTGAAACCAAATCACTCAGAGACTACTGTTCAGATGTGCCTGGCTCTCTCTGTGGTGGCTCTTTGATTATTTCAAGCCCAATAAAACAAAATGGAATTTCAATTTCTAAAGGAAAATAAAAACAAATTACAGTAAACCTTAACAAGAAGGGGAAGGTGGTGGCCTGTCACCACTCCACTTCCTCAAATGGGTTATTTGATTTTGCTTAATTGTTGGTGAAATTTTCTCAAATTGGCAATTATAATCTGGAGCTGATTGCTTACCTAGGTAATCTACAGATTTCTCATTTGGCAAGAATGCTTTATAACATTTCCCATGAAGTATGGTTTCAACATCCATCTCTCAGCTAAATCTTTGTGTGTGTGTGTGTGTGTGTCTGTCTGTCTGTGTATGTGTGTGTGTGTCTGTGTGTGTGTGTCTCTCTGTGTGTGTAGGTATATATATGTGTGCATATATATATTTCATTTTAAGAATATTACTACTATTTTAGCCCACTGGATACTTAGGTACAAATTTGTTTAGCTGTATGTGTTTGACAGAATCAAGTGATTTTTAAAAATAATTTGTTCTGAATAATTTAGGGCCCCAGTAGAATAGATTTGGGCATTCCCCAAAGCAAACTAAATAATCAGGATTAAGGTAGAAATTTATTAAAATTAGCTGTAGCATACTAAGTTATACTTTTTAGCATTGATGAGGGATTTTATAATTCCTATAGTGTCTTCCTGTACTTCTATCTTTTAACACAGTCTTTCTACTTACTCTACTTGTCAGTCTAGTCTGAAATCAAAGTTTAATTATCCTTATTTGCTCTTGTACTGTGCATTAAAATAGTTTATCCAGTAGTCCAACTGTTTTGAAGATAATTAGTAGAGAATTCAACCTGCTATAAAATAATCCTTCTGGGCAAAGAGCCAGAACTGAGGACATATTCTCCAATGATCCCAAATTCTCCATTACTTGTAAGTCACAGATTTTTCTATCTTAAGTCAAATAATGCTCATTATATCATCAAGTTAAGCATTTGGATTACAAAGTATGAATTGCATTCTTAATACGGGTTTGCTTTGGTAAAATTACGTTATTTCTATTCAGGAGAACCTTAAAGGCAATGGAAAATGATGTTCCATGGTCAACTAAAACACTGTAGTCAGTGGGCACTTCTTTTTTCTTTTTTATTTATTGATTTTGGCATGGTATGTGAGTGTCAAGAAAAATCTTTGCTTTACTTAATTATTTATTCAGCAAACATTCTTGGAGCACCCCTTTTGAGCCACATATCTTTTAACTACCAGGGATGAAGCTCTGAACAAGACCTGCTAGTTCCTGCTCCTGGAAGCTTAACATTGAAGGGGAATTATATTTCTGTGATTTCCTTTCTATAGAAGTAAAAATATTTCCCTTGGATGATTTATTAATTTTCCACAAAATGAGCAGTTTATTAATTTCCACCCAATTGGCCAGCTGGATTTAGCTCCAAGACTTAACAACATATTCAAGTTCTCTTTAATACAGCCTACCAATATCATCTGTCCTCTCTGTTCCGTGATTTAGCATAGAGAAAATCTGCCAACCCCCAAAAGATGCATGATCCTATAGATGCATGAGTGGCATGGCAACGAGTGTTAATTACCAGCACCTAATTACAGAACTCATTTCATATGGAGTAAATTCTGTGCTGGACATATTCAACCTTCTCCCACTTTCTTTGTGAAAAACAACTCATTTTTTTCCCTCTGACACATCCACAAGGAGAGAAAGAGGAGCAAAGGCAAACCTGATCTTCCTATTGAACTTCAGGTTCTTGAATTTTCAGGTCTGCTAACATTGCTTGCAATAAATGATGCTTTTCTTCTGCTGCTTTTGATTGAAGAACACTAGAAATCAGTTGGGGAGCAGGTGCTGCATTGTGTTAGATTAACGCTGATTGAATTCTTACACAGCCAGCTGATTGAAGCACGTGTTCTGCAAGTTTATGATTCTGCAAACACTAGGTTGCAACCAGGAGGGTATTTTGCCATATCATGTCCCTTAATCAACACCCTTGAATCTGTCAATACCGTCAACTTGGCACTTAGATTTCTCAGTCCACTCTTTAAAATAGTACCCTAAGCTAGTCACAAGCACAAGAATAGATTTCTGGAGAAATAAGAACCTTGGTTTCAAATTCTTGTATTCTTCTTATGCTGAGTACACGAGTATTTATATGATGAAAATAATCATGTTATTCAGACTTGGTAATGACACTGGATGTACATGGGCCTTTTATTCTCCATTTAAGGGGATCCAATTTGCTAATAGGATAAAAAATTATAAGTTGTTCACCCAAAATGCTTGAAACTCCCTATGGGAGTACATCAAGTACTCTCATTGGATGGTGTGGGCCAGCACTGGACATGTAGCCAACAGTCAATAACTGTTATCCTATACTCTAAAAATGCATACTATGTACACTCTATCACACTGTAGAGGCCATCTGACTGGGAAGAAAATGGAGTTAGTCACTATGAGAAATAACACAGACCTAGATAGAATGGGAAATAAGAGCTTGAGTGATTCTGTGAAAGTTAATGAACCTTTATTTTTCTGCAAATACTCTAACCTAGTCTCCAGTTGGTCCAGAGAGCTTCTAGTAGGCTCAGTGGCAATTTTGGCCAGGGAACAAGAGGGAAGATCAGGAGCTATGAATAGTGAAGGAAAATAATTCACATACTCAAATGTGTTTCTCAAGTAAAATATTTTATAATAGGTAAAATGATCTTAATAGTAAAGAATTTATGAGCAATGCCTCAGTTTCTTCCTGTCCCAGTGGGAAATGTAGCACCTACCTCTTCAAATTATTTTAGCTCTAAAATGACTAATATGTGCAGAACACTATCTTCCTCCTAGTAAGACCTTTATCAAAATTTGATCTTATCATTCTCTGAATAATAAGATTTTTAATAAGAAGAAAATTTCTGAAATGATTGTTTAACCTGTCATCTTTATATAAGTGAACTTTTCTATAAAAGGTCTCTAATTTCTTATGATGTTTCCCTTTAAACAGTTACGGTCTAGGTAAGGTGTACAGCATATTCTGGAATCCTGTTGGTTGAAGCTTGAGGTGAGGCTATGTCATGGACTCTCTTCTTTTATGATCTAACCTGGATTTGAGCACTGTACCTGATACACATGCACATATTGTTTTTCAGCACTCACACGTGTAGTCATGTCATGCGTCACGCATACATACCATTTGGATGGGTGATTGAATGAATATATTTATACATAGCCCATGGAAAGAGAAATAGGAGTGATTTGATACACTAATCATTCTATCTCCTCAAGCTCTGGAACTCAGAAAGTAAGAAGTAAGTCAGTCAGTCCATGCAATGTGATCCTTCTGAGCTTTCTTTTGACCCATTTCAATGGTGATTTTTTTTTTTTAATAATAGCAAGAAGCACTGGGAGATTTTGATACATCTACACTTTTGGTTCCCAACATGTTCTTGCCACACCAGTGGCATCAGCATTACTCAGAATCCTGTTAAAAATGTAATTCTTCTGGTCTCACTACAGTCTCATTGATTTAGAAACTCTGGACGTGGGACTAAGGAATCTTATTGTCACAGATTCTCCAGAGTATGCACACTAAAGTTTGGAAACCTGGCCTAAGTGAAATCTAAACCCATATTTTGGTTAATATTCTTGGACTAGTGTAATGAAGTGTATTCTATGCAGGTCCAGGAAACTTGCTTTGAATGTAGCTTCTGCTACAAGAAAAGTCATGATTTCCTAGGATTAGGTATGAACACTCCCATAATTTTCTACTTACAAATGCTTATTTAAGGTATTAGGCAATTTAATCTTCTGCTAACATATTTACAGAGAAGTTACAGAATACATTTATTGTAGCAAAATGTATCTATCCCATTCTATTGATACCTTTTATAAAGTTCAGCTCATGAGATAAGATTTCCTTAGGGTTTATTCATTTACACAGGATCTTCCAGGTAAGTAAATGACAGGGCTGAGCTGACTCTACTGACAGTGTTCTTGAATTCTGTCAGGCCTCATGACACCTCCTGCCTGTCCTCCAGAGATGTTAAATATCATTTTATGAAATTGAACAATTTCACTCAAATATATAGCTAAGCAAATTTTCTTCTGAGCTGTCTCTGAAACTATGTCTGGTTTGAACCAAGAGATGAGGTTGCAGACATTTTATTTCCTTCCAATACCCTTAGCTAGGAATGGGATTGGTTTGACTTCTAGAATCAAAGTTTTATCAATACACAGACTTTTTGCCCTGCTCCTCAGAACAAAACCATCACCATTAGTGCAAAATTTAGGCTGTCAGTCATCCAAGCAGTCTTTACTCTTCATAAATTTGTCATTCCAAATCAATGAGAAAACAAAGATGGGGCTTATTCCAGTGAAGAAACTTCAACATATAATCCTGTGAAAATCCTGACATAACAGTCAAATTACCCTTCACAATCTAAATTATCTTATTGAGTGTTTTCTTTTTATATTCTGGAAATAAGCTTAGAAATGTATTGAAAATAATTGTGGAGACCTGTTTTATAGACTGAAATGGCAGTCTCAGGATTTGTTACCTGTCACATATAATCCATGGGAGAGCTTAGGTGCTCAAAGGACACAGTTGACTCATTTTACTAACTTTGTTTGTCAAATGCACAAAAAGGAACTTTTATTTATTTTTTTTCACAAATTTAGTCTGCTAGAAGCTCTTTTGCTTAAAATGCAGCCTGGTTCTACTTAATGTAAGGTTATCCAGTATCAATTCCACCAAAAACAGTGATACTACTGTTATTTCCAGGTCCCATGGAATATAATATCACTCCTTGAAAGAGATTAAAAGAGATGGATTCTAAATTAGAGCCTCTAATTGGAAAGGTATGGCAACCACTGCATCTAATATTCTGTATTTCAGATTAGATAATTGTGGCTCAAAAAAACTTTTGGTTTCCAAGATCATACCCATGCTTCAAAGTTGGTGACAAAGAGAAGTCTAAATTGTGGGTACTAGTTCAGTGTTCTTGTTTTCATCTTATTTTTGTCATTTGCTGGCCTGGTCCTAGAAGACAGGTGCTGAAAAATGTACTCATCGAATTCAGCATTTTTTTTCTTTGTTAAAAAAATAGTTGATGTTGTGTCTAGACTAGACAAGTGGGTATTTTTTCAAGTTTAATTTCTGTCCATAATTGTGAAAAAATCATATAATTCCCAAACAGAAAAAGCAAGAATGCTTATCTTTGCAGATGACTTATATCCAAAAAAGGCAGCATTTCCACACATCTTTTTTTTTTTAGAATCCTCATGTACATCCCTTCTAAAGAAATAGGTGATAGAACTGTCATTTTCCAGATGGAGAAAGGGAAAACCAGAATGGGTAAGTGACTTTGTGTAAATTGCACAGCTAGTTATCCCTAGATTTTTAAAGTCTCTTGGAGTGCTTTAAGCAGTAAATCACAGAGAACTCAATTTGCAAAGCAAATTAGCAGAATATCTGTTTTATATCAAACATTTAACTTAAAAAAACTCTAGCCCTCTGCTTTTCAGTTGCTTGCAAAAGAAAGTACAGCAGTGGATGCAAATTAGACTAGAGATATTACAAGAACCAAATCACTTTCTAAATACTTAGTACTTAGTACTTCAATTTAGAAGTTGATTTTGTGACAAACAGGAGGGTTGCTTTCAGATGGAAAACACTATGATATGACATAAAATGGTGAGATTAAGATAGGAGAAACTGATTTAAATATGTTTTGCTTTTAATTCCCTGAGTATTTGAGGGATTAAGAAGAAAAGAATAGAAAAAGAAGAAATAAAAAAAATAGTTTCTATGCTGAGGGAAGGCTGTGTATTAAATTTTGCAGAGGAGCATAGGATTTGTGTCAGGGATCTCAAATCACAAATCAATGCTATGGCACTTCTTGCTATCCAGATGAAAAAAGATACATCTATACATACAGCCTTAAGGCAGAGAAGTTTATAGAACTACATAGATTGAGCAATAGAAGTCCAAGCCTTGAGCAGAGCATTCAAATCAACATATTTAGTATGGTAAAACTGGCCTTAGCAGGATAAAGCTAAATCAAGAAAAATTTGCTCTCATAGTAAAGGGTAAAAATTCCAAAAAGTGATAAATTTGAGACAGTAAAATCATTTCCTAAGGAAATTGTCATTTGTATTATTATTCAGTGTTCATTAAGTGCCTACAATACTTACAGTAGCTTTTACTTAAAAGGGGATTAGTTATGGTCTATGCCCAATAACCCTAAAATATTTGTGTGACTTATGAAACTAAAATATCTTGGGGCAGCTGATTAGCATAAAAATGATCCTGATATCCAAGATGGGTATCTATTTTCTAGTATAGCAGACAGCAAATTTGCAAACCAGGTCTGTCTCACAGCCTTATAATTTTAATATCCTTCAAGAAGGAGAGTTTTATTCAGAAAATGGATTTGGATGGAAAGAAAACCACCAGTGGTCAACCTGTGTTGATGTGTCCAGAATAGGACATCAATATGACAGAACAGGTAACTTAAAACAAATATGATGTTTTAATAATCCTAGAAAACCTAAGATAAATGGAAAAGTAAGGAATCTTCTCAGAACACTGGGAGATAGGAATAGAATTTTCTCCCACTGAAGGTTTTGAGTAGTAAAGGATTTGGAATAATAAGAGGTAAAGTATACTTTGTTCTAGAGATTTCATGTACTTTCCATAAATCAAAACTGTTTGCATAGCATTTGATGTTTTGGAACAACTTCTGATCTGGAGTAGGGGTTTGGGATGTTGTTCAATGAAGTGACTCTATATGAATCTATTTTTTGCAAATTTCTCTAAAGTCAGTTTGGGTACACTGGGTGAGTTCTTGGGGAGGCTAGGTCAGACTTCCATTGATTCAGCCAATTTTTACTGAGAAAACTTGAAGATCATTATTAAAACTCCATTTTCCAATGTGAGACATTGTGATCTCTGTTTTCATTTTCAGTGTTGTTGTATTTGAAATTGTCATGTCCCCCAAAGGCAAGTTGCACAGTCTGAGTTAGAATTGATGATCTGCACACATCTGCTTCAGGGAACCTGGGGCCAACGCCCAAAGGACAGCCTGATGCTGATCAACCGGAAATATACCAGAAGGCTCGAAGTGAGATCACAGATGGACCAGAATCAAGGAATGGACAGCTCTATAGGATAGGTAGACAATAAAATGACAGCAGGCAAGAATAGGTATTAAATGAATAACCCTCCTGTCCCATGACTCAAAATAAATACCAACTAGAGCAATAATGGAGGCCCAAAGGAAGTTGCTCTTCCTTTTGGGATCCCTTGTATTAAATCCAAAGTTACACACTGCAGATGCCATTGAACCAGAGGCTAATTTAATGATTTACATTGTTGAGAGAGGATTAGTGAAACCTCCCATTTCGATGGCCTGTTCCTAATTTGCATCTTTAACGAGGTGGGATTCAAGCCAGGTTCTGTTCCTTTGTGTTTACTTCCCGGGAACTATGTTTATTTCTGATAATTACAAATAAATCTTTCTTCCTTTTCTCAAAATGACTGAATAAAAGATGTTAGGAGTGTGTTAATGCCATAGCTTGAATAACTATGAAAATAGGGAGAAGTAAAATCCAATTATAACTCCTTCAAAAATGTAATTAATGTTTTCTTCTCAAAGAGGATGCTTGCTACATTTCATTTTAGAACATTTCTGGTCTTTGTAGTTTTTTTGCAGCTTGTCGAAGGGGAATCTGCACTATGGGTAACAGTGACTCCAAACCAGGATGTCATGACGAGGTGTGTCATGAAAAATGATAGGACAAGATAGATGTAGGTGAGAGAAGACTAAAGCTTTGACTTCAAAATTTGATAAAGCATTTTATGATTTATTTCAAAAGCACTCAGGAAACCAAAGCCAGTCTCCCAAAGATGACTAATTTTAAGTCTGTCAAAGTAGCAAGGGGAAGATGTCATATGTATTTCTGAATTCAACTAAGACTGGCATCATTCAGAGGTATTTAAGAGCTTTTTCACTGACCACAGAAACTAAAAGGGAAAATCCATTTCTTATGTATTATAATAGAGGACTGATGCAGGCTTGGAAGGCGAGAATGAATTAGGAGTAATTTTTGATGCAGGTCTAATCCAAAACTATGCACTTAAAAGTTGTGTTGATAATTTTAATTTAATCAGGTTTGAACATTAGTGAGTGCAGATATCAAATTAAAAATAAACCTCATATAAGTATAAATATTCTAAAGATAATTTGTTACATAGGTGAAGATGATGAGAGAGTTATTGGTAGGTACAAAGAGATTAAGAGTCTTAAATATCTAATAGTTGTA
The DNA here is from genome assembly GCF_047511675.1 of Marmota flaviventris. Taxonomy (NCBI): domain Eukaryota; kingdom Metazoa; phylum Chordata; class Mammalia; order Rodentia; family Sciuridae; genus Marmota; species Marmota flaviventris. Next base: position 117,010,481 of record NC_092506.1, on the reverse strand, counting down.
ACCAATCTTGAGCCCAAACATATTTTTTCCCTATAGCTTTAAGATAAATGGGAAATTCAAGGAAAGAAAATCAACGTTGGGGAGACATTCATCATCTCAGAAGAGTGACCACAAGGTTATTTATTTGTCTGTCTGTTGGTTGGTTTTTGAGCAAATACATACCAAAGGCAAAGCCCCCAAAGAATAGAGTTATGTCCATTTTTCACTGTTAATTCTCTGTGCATAAGAGGTATATAGTACATAGTAGGCACTTCAGATTTGTTTTATTCATGAATTCACTGGTTTTATAATTATAATCTTTATTTTCATAATATCCCTGGGACCTTGCTTCTTTCCTTGTTTAGGTAAAAAATATAAATTAACATTTCTACCAGTCAATGAAGGAATTCGATTTAGATTTACTGTGTCCCCCAATGGAAATGACTTAATACTCTTGTGTGTCAATTAATATAGTCTCCTTTATTATAGAAAGATATAATATGAATTAGGGATAAAAACATGAGCTTCATAGTCAATCCAGCTGTCCCACTTGCTAACTATATAACCTGAACCTGACCTTATCAAGACTCAGTTTATTAATTTATAAAATCACTTATAGATGTTTAGAGAATCACCTTAATGATTGGAATGCATTGTCGAGTTCATATATATGTATATATATATATATATATACACTACCTACATATATCTGACATATACAAATGCCAGACACTTGAAAATGATGGTAGCTAACTTTCTGTTATTATTATCAATTCGGAGTAGTTTAGATTTAAAATCCTTAGGACAGGTATGGGAAGTTCTTTATTTTTAGTCTTTTAGTTCATACTGCTTGGCAGTATTTGGTTGCTAAATTTTTTTTAATAAAAGTATTTTTTGAAGTCTTTCAGTATGCAGTATTTTTGCTTTTTCAATATTTTTAATTATACCATCCTGGTGAGATTTGGTAGCCATATTTGTAATGTACACAATAAAAATTATAATTTGGCCAATATCATTCCCCAGTATTTCAGTATGTAATTAAAGTCTATGGTGATATGATAACAATATGAAAAGGGGTTAAAACTAGTAAAAATTGGAGATGAACATTCAGAAAGGGATAAGGCAAGGAAGCAAAATTATGAGGTACCTTTAAGTAGAATCATAGGATATTAGAACTGAGTGGGATCTTAGATATGTTACAATACATTCTTTTCATTCCACAGGTGAGGAGATCCATGCAGAGTGGTGTGCCTACAATCACTTATCAAAGACCCCTCAGTGATCTGTTTTGTATCTTTTCAGGTGCAGGTTGCCATCTGATCACTGGGTTTCCTGCAGTTGAACTCTGGGAAACAATATAGTCTACCTTCTAAACAGGGAGTGAGGACCATAGAAATATTGCCACCTGGACTCAGGAGTTCCAGTTTACAAACCTCTCATAGAAACTCCTCATTTCATTTCATTCCAGTTCTGGATTAAGTCATCACAGTTTTAGAAATGAGGAAATTGAGGTTCATTAAGTTACCCAAGATCATTCATTTAGTAAGTTGCAGGGGTTAGGCTTGATATCAGTTTTTGTGACTCTAAATGACTTATACTTCCACTATAGGAGATGCATCTTGGGAAATAATGTCCACTTCAAACTCAACACACACACACACACACACACACACACACACACACACACAAAGATTTTCTTCCTCAAGGAGTAATATCTCTATCAACTTTCATTTTTTTCTTATTAATTGTTTTGTTTATATTGAGCTATACTTCTGTTGGAAAATTGTACCTGCTCATATCTAAGTTATATATTAAATTGACTTCATATCTGTTACATATTAAAATGACTTCATATCTGTAATAAAAAGAGAAATATGAGTTTGAGGCTTAGTTCTTCTGGGTGACCTCAACATATTTTGCTTCTATGTCCCAGTCTGAACAATGGGGAAACTTTGCAATGTTGGTGCATGTGGATGAAAAGGAAAAGCAATCAGATGGCTCCTGCATACATGGAACTTCCATCTTTGGGCACAACTTGAAAGAGGTTCACACATTGCAAAGTCTTAGAGAAAAGAAATTAGTATGTTAGATTTGTTATGCAAATAGTATGAGGAAGATCTTATTGAGATCAACTTTTACTTATAGATAACGTAGGTCCTTTCCACAGGTCTTGGGCCCCAACGTTTCTTTCTCTTTCTGGCAGCTTTCTAGATGAATGGCTAATTAGCTCCTTGGCACCTCTTTATTGCTCTGTGAGCACAAAATGCTTTGGGTTTGCCATAGGCAGCCCTTGGCTCTGATCACAATTTCTCCTTTGCAGGTGCTTAATTAGTGTCCCCAAGTTGATTGCTCTGTCTTAATTCAAATTCTCAGATTTCATCTCTCTTTGCAAATGTTTTAAAGAGCCTGTTCCCCCCTTTAACCTTTTTAACATTAAAAAAAAAATAGGGAAGGCAGTGTTTTTTTTTTTTTTTTTTTTTTTTTAAGATGGTATGTTAGAAAATAAAAATGAGATGTAGAAGTTTCCTCACAGCCCCTTCTGCATAATGTGAATTCTTGTGGTCTTTGTGGTTTCTTTTATTAGTGCTTCTCTCAGCTCAGGTACGAAATTCCATCAGAAAAATAGGCTTTGGGCAGGGTAGTCCTGTAGTGTCAAAACATGAAGAATAATCATTTAACTTCACTCCCTTCCAATTATTTATTCTCCACTCTTGGGGAGACAATCTCAGACTGTGATTGGGTGAAGAAATGCTGGCAGTTTTGGAGATCATTCCAAATGGTTCTCTACTATCACTAATACCATGATTGCCAACACTGAGGATGCCACCTGGAGTAGAGAAAGAAAGCAGAGAGGTGTCTAAGGGCCAGCAGGTGGCTTCTATTGCTGAATCCTTCACTTAAAGGTGTGGCTTACCAACATCACTGATGAAGCTGGGCACACACCCATCACATTGATTCAATCAGGGGCCTGCCTAATAGCTCTCCAGAGAAAACAGTAAGAGAAAGAGCTGATCAACAGTATTGCCAGTATTGTTGATATTAAAGAAAATAATTCCTTGGGAAACTTCAGAATTAGGATGCATAAATGAAGAATCATTACAATTATTGAATTAGCTTGGCCACTGCCACTCTGATTCCCTAGATCATGCATTTTCTCATTTGATTTCACTTCAAGCCCTTTTCTCTTTAAGGTTCTGATTTTGAAATTCTTTCTCAGCCCTGAAGAAGGCACATTATGACTGTCTTTATGTGGACATGGAGGGGTTGCTGACTAGTAGGGTATCATTTATCATCTTGCCAAGGCACAATCCTATTTTGGAGTAACTATTGCCCATCAGTATTAATCTTTTATAGGAAGTAATGCTGATAATTGCCCAGACAAGAACATTGCTAAAATATACAGGTTACCCAAGAGGTTATGGGCCAATAATAAGGAGAACATAAGCCTGGATAGGAGTCATTAGATCAGATGTCTGATCAGGAGCATTTGGAATCCAAACCTGAGAGGATGAGTGAGAGGCATGTCCATTGCTCAGAGGGTTGGCAATGGCCATTCAGCTCCATATATAAACCAGAATTGTTTGCAGAACTTGAGGTTAACACAACTCCATGTGCAATAACAGCCTTTAGCTCCCAATTTCTTCCTAATCTTTTTCCAATCCTAGGCAACCAATAAAGCACATTCTGAAATACATGTGGGTTTGTAAAGCATTTTGAATCCCCAAAGGACAAGAAAAATAGGAAGATAAAGACACTGAGTAAAAATTATCTCTCCAGTTGTATTTCTCTTTGAAAATGCATGGTATCTGCCAGCCTCTAGTGTTTTCCTCAAATAGTTCCCAAGGACAGCCATCATGTAAGACATATGTTCATAATCCTAGTTCATAATCACAATAGTGATCACCTGAACATCAAGTGAGCACTGAGAATATCTCTTTAAACAGCAACTCCCATCGTGGTATAAGCATGTTTCTCCCTTTTTATATTTTTTAGTACAATTTATGTAACCATAAATTTCACTTATTTAAATTATACACTTCATTCATTCTTAACATATTCAGAGTTGTGCAACTATCTATGCGTCCAAATTTAGCATTTTCATTTCTCCCAAGATTAGCCACCCTATGCCTTTTAGCAATCACTCCCAATTTCCTCCTAATCCTCTTTTTTTCAATCCTAGGCAACCAGTAAACTGCTTTGTATCTCTATAGATTTGCCCTTTCTGGACATTTCATCTAAATGGAATCATGTAATATGTGGTCTTTTGAGACTGGCTTACTTCCTTCATTTAGCATATTTTTAAAGCTCATTCATGATCAATATGAGTTGTATGGCTCATACTGACTATGCATCAGTACTTTATTCTGTTTTATAGCTGAATAACATTTCACTGAATGAATATGCCATGATTTTTTATCCATTTATCAGGTTATAACAATTCTGTTACTTTTACTATTGTCTGTTATGGAAATGTTACTATGGACATCTTTGAACAAGATTTTGTGCAGACATATATGTTCATTTGCCTTGGATGTATACCTAGAAGTAAAATTACTGGTTCACCAGGTGTCTTGGACTATTTTCTATTGGTATAAATGAGGATCACCACCTAAATTGTTCATAGAGTAACGGTTTATTCAGCTCATATTTCTGGAGGTTCAAAAATGAGGGGTCCCATCTGGTGAGGTCCTTTTTTCTTGTGGAGACTCTGCTGAATTCCAAGGCATTGTAGGCATCACAGTGAGCCTATTCATTTGTAAAAGTCCCCACTAATTCATTATAATTGAGAAACCTACTGTGACATCATAATCACTCCTAATTTACATTAGGGTTTAGTCTTGTATTTTTACATTTAATGAGTTTGAGAAAATACACAATGACATATATCCACCATTATTGTGTCATAGAGGGTAATTTTGCTGTCCTGAACATCCTCTCTGCTCCCCCTCTTCATTTATCTATCCCCTTAACCCCGGGCAACCACTATATTTTTACCATCTTCGTACTTTTGTCATATAATTGGAATCATGTAATTTAGCCTTTGGATTGATATATTTTACTTAATAAAATTCATTTAAGTTATCACCATGTATTTTCATGGCTTCAAAGCTCATTTCTTTTTAGTGATGAATAATATTCTGTTGTCTGGATATACAGAGATTTTGTAACCTATTACTATTTGGATCTCAAAGGTGCCCCAAGTCTCATGTCAAAAGCATGGTACCTAATGCAGCAAAATTCAGAGGTGGGCTTTCAGGCAATGATTGGATCCTGAGGGCTCCAACCTTATTAGTTGATTAATCCACTGATAGCTGAATGGTGTAAAGGGAGGTGGCATCTACTGGGGGTGTGTTCTTGGGGGTTTATCTTCTCTTGAATCCCTTCCCCCCTCTTTCTATTTCCCAGCTGCCATGAGCTGAGCGGCCTTCCTCTGCCAAGCACTTTCACCATAATGTTCATCTTCACTTCAGGCCCTAAGTCGGCCAACAATGGACTGCAACCATGAAGCAAAATAAATCTTTCATCCTCTAAGTTGTTCTTGTTGGGTATTTGGGTCACAATTATGAAAGACTGACTAACACATATTCATTCATTTACTTAAGTACATCTTGATTGCTTCTGTGTTTTGGCAATTTTAAGGAAAGCTGTCATAAATATTCGTGTGCATGAACCTAACTCCTTTGAAAATAGTAAGGAGGCCAATTGTGGGATTATATGATAAAAGTGGTTTAGTTTTCTTTCCTTTCTTTTCTTTTTTTTTTTCCCCAGAAACTTTCTGTTTTCAAAGTTGGCTGTACATTAGTCCATTATTATCTTTAGGTGATACATTCTAAGACCCTCCAGTGGTTGCCTGAAACCATACACAGTACTGAAAACTATTTATATATTTTTTCCTATACATACATGCCTATGGTGAAGTTTCATTTATAAGTTAGGCACGGTAAAATATTACCAACAATAACTAATAATAAGATAAAACAATTATAACTATGGACTAAAATAAAAGTTATATGAATGTAGTCTCTCTTCTTAAAATATCATTTTGTACTGTACTCACCCCTCTTTTTTTGGTGATATGAAGTGATATAGTACCTATGTGATGAGTCACTGTAATGCAGTGGTAAGTTACCATAAGAATTACTCCAATACAAGCACTGTGACACTTTATCTAATAAGTGAAGTAGCTACTAAATGTCTAATGGGAGGATAATGTATATGGCATGGGTACATTGGAGATGTGGATGATTCACATCTTGAGAAGGAAAGATTAAGATGAATCAAAATTTCATCAGGCTACACAAAATAGCACATGGTCTAAAACTTATGAACTACCTATTTTGGGAATATTTCACCTTATATTTTTGGAGCATGGTTGACCACAGGTAACCTAAATAGCTAAAATTGAAGGTGAAAATAAGAGGGAGCCATTTTATATTTTCTGCTTGATCAGCAATGAATGGAATTCTCCGTTTCTTTACAACATTGTAAAAATTTCATATTGTGAGTGTTCTGGATTTTGGTCTTGATAATAACTGAATAATTGTATATCTTTTTTTTTTAAATATGCATTTATCTGATGTGGAAATTTGGTTCAAATGTTTATTTGCCATCTGTATTTCTTTTTTTTTGCTGAGGTGTCTTTTTAGGGTCATTGGCCCATTTTTAAAAGGCATAATTTATTTTCTTATTGTTAAATTTTAAGAGTTTTCCACCTATTTTCAGCACCAGACTTTTATCAGATATATATCTTCAAACATTTTCTTCCAATTCATGGCTTTTCTGTTCTTTCTCTTGACAGCATCTTTCACAGAGCAGAACTTTTAAATTTTCATCAATTTTTTGAAGTGCTAATAAAAACATCATTGTGTTTTTAACTTCAGTTTGCACTTGTTTCTGGGAGGTATTGGACAGTGATTGACTTTTGTCTATTTTATCCTGCAACTTTGCTATAATTACTTTTTAATTCTACGTGCATGGTTTTTTTTTTTTTTTTTTTTTCTTTTTAAATCAGTTCTTTCAAACTTTTTCTACAAAGGTGATGATGTCATCTGTGAATAAAGGAGGTTTTTGTGTTTTCTCCTCAATTTCATTCCTCTTCTTATCTTACTGCATTTGGTATGATGTCCAGTACAAAATTGTAAAGGAGTGGTAAGTGGAAACATCTTTGCCTTGTTCCTGAGTTCATTTGGTTCTTTTCTCTCCCTCTCTCTCTCTCTCTGTCAACAAGTCTTGTGGTCATAAAACAGCTTTCATAATGGCTTTGATTTGCACTTCTCCTATGACTAATAATAACCAGCTTTGTTTCCTGTGCTTATTTGTCATTTGCCTATCTTTGGGGAAATATTTATTTTTCTTTTTAATTCAGTTCTTTTTTGTTGTTGTTTTGAGACATGCTTTTATATATTCAAGAAACATATCCATTTATCAGATATAAAATTTTCTCCCATTCTGTGTATTTTTTCTTTTAAAAAATGTTTTTAATAGTGTCTATGGTCACACATAATAATGTGTTTCATTTTGATATACATGAAATATAATTTTCTCCATTTTAATCTTCAGTACTTACTTTTTCTTTCCATTTCCTTCTCCTTTGCCTTCCTCTATTACTGGTCGTTCTTCTATTTATTTATTTATTTTTAATTGATGATTTATAAATATACATAAAGGTACAATTTACCATGTTATAATAATATAGTACATAGTATAATTTGGTGTGTTCTTTCAGTTTCTCCCTTTCTGTGTCCCTCCTCCTTCTTCCTCAATCCCTTTCTTGTATTCCATTGATTTCACTTCTATCTTCATGGGGTTGTCCCTTATTTTTTTTTCCTTATTTTGCTCCATCTTCTGCATGAGAGAAAACATTTCACTCTCGACTTTCTGAGTCTGGCTTAGTTTACTTAACATGATGTTCTCCATTTCCATACATTTACCAGGAAATGACATTATTTTATTTTTCTTTATGACTAATACTCCATTCTGCATATATATCAAATTTTCTTTATTCATTCATCTGTTGACAGGCAGCTGGGCTGGTTCCATAAGTTGAGTATTGTGAATTGGGCTACTATAAACATTGTTGTGACTCCATTACTATAGTATGTTGATCTCAGTCATATGAACAAAATTCATTCTGTGGATTTTCTTTTCACTTACTTGATGGTGCTCTTCAAAGTACAAAAGTTATTATTTTTAATGAAAAAAACATTTATCTATTTTTTATCTTTTGTTGATTATGCTTTTAATAATTTTAAAATCATTATTTCATACAGGGTTACAAAACCTTATATGTATATTTTCTTCTAAGCATCTTAAAACATTCACTCTTACTTTTAGGACTTTGATACACTTTGGGTTATTTTTGTATATAGTGTGAGGTAAACAGACAACTTGATTCACTTGCATGTGAATATCCAGTTTTCTCAGCACTATTCATTTAAAAGACTACCTATTCTCCATTTGATTGACTTGGTACACTTGTCAAAAACCATTTTGTCATAAATATGAAAATTTCTGAACTCTCAATTTTATTTCATCATTCTATATATTCATCCTTATATCAATACACTATCTTGATTACTATAGCTTTTTAGTTAAGTTTTGAAATGGGAAAGTGGGAATGGTTTAACATTTTTCTCCTTGTTCAAGAGCACATAGTTATTCTAGATCTCTTAAATTTTCACATGAATTTTAGAATTACCTTGTCCATTTTTTCAAAGAAGCCAGCAGGAACTATGATAAAGATTGCACTAGATGCAGATCAATTTAGAGATTATTTCCATCTTGACAAAAATATTTTTTTTTATTTTTGAATATCATATTTCTTACTTTATCCAATAAATTCTAGTTTTTACAGTATAAGTTTTATACTTCATTAAAAAATTTTAAAGTAGATTATTCATTTGATGATATTTTTAGTACAAAACTAAGTATCACTTTCAAGGAGATGAGAGTATAATTAGAGCTATATGTTTTATATGAGAGGATGTGCATGTATGTGTGTACTTCCAAGGATTTTGAAAATTGTCAGAATGAAATATTGTGTACATTCAAATATTTGGAGTAAATTTACATATGTGCTCTCAAATTTTAACATGGCAAAAATGAAACCACTAAGTTATAACTTCTACTTGCTTTCTAATATGACTCACCTTTCAAGGCTGGCCTCTCTTCCCATAGGGTAAACATCCATATGAACTGTTGCATATGAACAAAGAATATATTAATAGTAGCTTATTTAAACACAATAAGTGGGAAAACATAACCTCAAAATGAGAAAACTTAAAGTGAATAACATAATTTTGTTCATCTTCATGAAGAATTGCTATTATGGTTTGGATCTAGAATGTGCCCCCAAAGGCTCATGTGCTGAAAGCATGGTACCCAGTGCAGCAAGTCTCAGATATTGGGCTTAGGCAATGATTGGAGCGTGAGGGCTCGGATAGCTGAATGGACTATTGGGAGGTGGGAACTTGTTGGAAGAAGTAGATCACCGGGGGTGTGCTCTGGAAGGGTTTATATTGTCCCCAGCTTCATCTTCCTCTGCTCCTTGGCTGCCATGAGCAGAACAGCTTTCTTCCTGCCTGCCCTTTCACCATGATGTTTCTGCCTTGGAGCTCTCTGACCATAGACTGAACCTATGAAAGTGAGAGTGAAAATAAACCTTTCTTCCTCCAAATAGTTCTTGTCAGATATTTTGATGACAGTGATAAAAATATGACTTAAAAAATTGCCATGAGGAAGAAGCACTGGGTTTATTTGTAGACCCCAGGGAAGAGCTAGAATGAGTGGGAAGGCTATAGAGAGGGTGACTATGTAAGAATGTCTTTAAAAATCCTAAGTATTCCATGTGAGAATGAGTCCCTTGTTAGTTTAATAAGCTCCTTTTCATAAGCTTCCTGAATCACCTATATAATGTATTACAAGTATTTAATAAACTAATAAAGTAAAGCAACAATTGTCACTCCACAAAGTCAATAAAAGGTGCTTTTGAAATTCATATAATTTTCTAAGAGGAAGGCCACTCTGCCATGGGTCTCTTAACTTGTATGTGCTGACTTTGGTGACACTTCCTCTTTGTTGGATCAGCAAGTGAAACTGACCTATTTTCCATTGAAAAAAATACAAAAGGAAATAAATCTGATTATTCCCTGAGGCCATTCACTCAGCTAAAATGTTCAGCCTTCAATGGGCAGGCCAGGTTCCCTCCCCTACCATCTGTTGAGCCTTGCTTAGTTTCCTGGAGCTTCAAATGCTTCCTGTATCAGAGGCCTTTGAATTTCCATTCCCTAGATGGCCCTTCCACCTACAGCAAAATTACAAATCTCTCTAACTCTCTCTACTTTTGCTTCCCCTCTTTGCCCTAACACTAAGGTTTCTCTTTTGGATTTTACAACAAAAATACCTTCAGAGGTGAATGCAATGCCTAGAGGAGAATGTTAATGTAAATTTGCTTTGTTCTTAATTAGATTCCTTCAAGGGGAAACCTCCTGGCCTGTCTTATTATCTAGCTTTGTAAGAGATTGTCTGCTTTATCTAAATACTTTGATAGAACTCTATTCACCCATATACTGCCTATATGCTTACGATATAGATTTTCATAATACTGGTCAATTGGAAAAGTGGAGAATGTGGGTAGCACAGATAGAGAAACGCCTTAGGGTAAATTGCTAATGAGAGTGGAAAGGGAAGGAAGGGAGTGAGGAAAGAGATGGGATGGAGGAACTTTACAGAATAGGGTAGACATCTACCCTTTAGGCTCATGCTCTTTAGTTGCTATTTAGTTTTTAGTCCATACTCTGCTTCTGAAAAAAAAAATTAACATTGTTATTTTGAGAGGTCATTATCAGGTGAGAAAATATGGGTGGAAATATTTTTCCTGTGGATTCCTAAATGGTTACTGATAAGTGCTCCCAACACCCAGTGGCCAAAGTAGAATGTGCTCCTGCTCTGGAACTCTGAGGAAGTCCCTCTGCTTAAAAAACAGAGCTTCTCTTCTAATTCCCCTGACTTCCACCAGAGCACAATTGCAACTAATCAACACATATTTGGGCAGTGAACCAAATACTAATGGTCATCAGTGGCATGTTCAACATCATGTAGAACTCTTGTTCAGGTTCTTGTTTTTTTTTTTTTTTTTTTTTTAGAGAGAGAGAGAGAGAATGAGAATTTTTTAATATTTATTTTTTAGTTTTCAGCGGACACAACATCTTTGTTTGTATGTGGTGTTGAGGATCGAACCCGGGCCGCATGCATGCCAGGCGAGCGCGCTACCGCTTGAGCCACATCCCAGCCCAGGTTCTTGATTTTCATTGCTGAAAAAATGAACTCTTTTCATTTTCTGGATTTTGAGGACCCTCAGAGATCTTTCCTGTCCTGTGATACCCCAGTGCCCCACCCATCTCCACTTTTCTTTGCTCTATTTCTCTCTACTTGGTCAACAATCATCATCACTATACATTCTGTGTTAGATATGATTTTGCAAACAAATATTAGATGGAATCCTTGCCCTCATTTCCTGAAGTCAGTACAAGGTCACAAGTGGACAATAATCTGACCACAATATCAAGAATGATGGCACAAGTCAGTAGGAAATGGGGTTAAGCATCCTTTGGGAAAAGCGTCTTGTATGAACCATACCATTTAAGGCTAATAACATTAACTTCAGTGGTATTAAATATGAATCATTTAGAGTATGAACAGGATAAATGATAGTTAGGAGTCTTATATCATTTTCCAAAGCTTGATTGGTAAAGTCTAGGAAGAATAAATTCTCTTATTTCTTGGAGGAGTAAATTCTTTAACCCCCAAATATTCCATTCCCTATGTCCATTTACCTAAAAATGAAGATGATGGGAAGATCACAATGAAAGATTTCTAGATTTCTTGTCCTAAGCATGAACGAATAACAGTAACAGTGGGATCAGGTAGACTAGAGTGAAGAATCAAGATTGTTATGTCTGGTGGGAATTTATAGCTCTATTCTTAGTGGACAAGGATCGTGGCTAAGATGGAACTATGGATGGTGGAGGGTCCTGAAAAGCCTTATTGGTTTGGAAACAAATCTTACTCTCTTGATTACCTTTTGATAGTGACTGAAACAAAGAAGGAGAGCCCCTGAGCTCCTCAGGTTGCTTCAAGTGACTTTGGAGCTGCATTAAAATAACAAGTACTTTATGAACAGTCTCAGCTTTCAAGATAGCTGCACAGAGAGGTCAAGGAGGGAGGCAGAGGGGTGGGATGGAAGCCTCTTCTATCCAAGGTCCCTGAGTACTTCCACCCTTAATGAGGGAAGGAGAGGGATCTTGGGAAATGCTTTGTACTGGGTATTTATAGGAACCCAGACATACCAGTTTTCTCCTTTACATATTACTGCCCTGATTCTTCAGTGCACAAGATGAATAATTTAACAAAAAGCACATGTAACTATCTCTTTATTATTCATTATAATGAACTGAGACAGGAGTAATTCTCCACTCTGCTGGAATCCCCTAGGGCTTAACTTATCCAGACTATGCTTTGCTTTCCCACAGTTAATTTAAGTAGGAGACTCTTCTCTCTGGACAGGTGGCCTAACTAAGGCTTGTGCTAGTTGAGGTGTGTGTGGGAAAAGGAGAGTGGGAGACCCAGACAGACACCAGCAAGGTCAGTGCGAGGTCAAGTTTTAAGAGCACCAGCAGCAGATCCATTGGATGCCAAGTAATGAAGTATTGCAGAGGAATTGTCAAAGAAAAATGCAATCAGTAGTTAATGTATGCTCAGGAAGTGCATAATTATTTACAATATTCTCCTCAGTAGAACACAATCAGGATGGTACATCTGCTGTGAACTGTCAATTTTATATTTTCATCCAATCTAAAAGTTTTAATTTTTCTTTTTTTCCTTTTGGAGTTTTCTCCTTTTCTCCTTCTTTTTCTTTCCCTTCTTCTTTTCCAGTTTATTTATTTATTTAAAATACATAATCAGAAAACTCAACTCTCGCTATGTATGATGACAAATTTTATTTCTGTGCCATTGCCTTTCAAACCCCTCAGTGAAAGTGTCTATGCAAGGACGATCTGTTTTGGCAATCTGTAGGCTCAGCTTTTATTATGGCTTTGTACATACTGTTGAGAATTATCACATACATGCTTCCACACTTTACTCAAGATGGGAGTAACAGGGGGAAGGCTGGAGTAATTCAGGTTGCTTTCAGGTCGAACTTCCTGCTGTTTTGGTTCCCTCTGAACAATCTAGAGAATCCCAGGAGCTAAGAATACCCTCTTCCTCCCCTATTAGAAACCTGGGGTTCAGGAGGCTACATGACATAAATTGAAAGCAGCAACTCTGGGGGCCGAACTGGTAACATCTGCAGAAGTTAACCCTGTGACTTTATTGCCCTGAGGGAGTCTCTCTCTCTCTCTGGGCCTTTCATGGCAGAAGGAAAGAAGTTTGCCTTCCTTCTATTTTATTTTTTAAGGGGAGATAGCTCGCATAATCTATATAAAATAAGCCACTATTCTGGGAAAGATGATTGGCTTATTAAAAATACATAACATATATTTTTAAACAGGCAGAAAGTTGACATTCTGAAGAAGTGCTTGTATGAATGGTGAAAGCTTCGTCTCCCATCCTTCCTCCCCAATCTGTCCCTGCCCATCTGTCTGTTTAATGAGGGAATTTATTTTTCTAAAAACTCAGATAAGGTAGTATTCAGATATGCCATCTATTTAGCATGGCACATGATGAATCAAACAAACTTATCAGTCTCCTACTTGGCCATTAAACCGGGATTACATGAACACATACAATCTCTATTTTTTAAACTTGACACAGCATGGTCTATGGGTTAGAAGCCAAGGGGATGGATGCCCTGCTTCCAAGCTACATAATCCATGATATCTATAGACTAAGAGATGAATTTTAGGGGAAATTCAAAATCATTATAACCTTTGGTATATCATTAGTTTTCAGCAATTAAAGAAATATAATAACAAATATTTAGTGACCATTCACTGCAGGTCAGTGCAATGATAATAATATCAGAGAGGACTGTTTCTTGAAATATTCACCATAGTCTATGATTTTTAAAAATATGTTTCCCATTTTCTAAGTGAGAAAACTGATGCTCATAAAGGTTTGGGAGTACTGGAACTCATGTACTTCTTATTAAAATATGTGTTCCCTTAACCCATATGCTACACAAGAATCCTACAGATAGAATACAAACTAATCAATTTAAAGCCCATTATTTGATTTAATATATAAATCAGTCCTTTAGTAGTTATAGATAAGTTTCACCTGAGCCAGGAAAAAGAGGGGGGGGGGGTTGTTTATGAACAATAATGGAGGAAGAAGAATAACCTTTGAGGTTTAGCCTGTCTTTGGTATTCTGTGATCCCGTACATTATATGTGGGAAGGTGTTTGTGGAGAAATCTGTGGGCTGTAATTTCTGCAGTGCCGGAGTCTTTGTTCCCACGATACTCATGCAGGGAGCCTGTGGCTGACTTGCACCATTCTTCAAAAAGATATCAGGCTCCCCCGACTCTCTGCTTTTAATTTAAAATTTTAATTTATACTTTTCTATGGATGATACTGAGACAGACATGGCCATGAGTAAATATGTCAGGATAATCTATTGAATGGAATTGGAATGGTGTGTGCTTGGAAACATTTTAATTTCATTTTGCTCACTTCTTTGCCAAGTATTATGAACAAATTGGGAGGCTGAGTTTTAAAGCTGTTCAGCTGTGGATGAAGGGAGGGCAGAGAAGGAGCAGGTGGCAAACAAATACTATGAATTGTTTTGAGTAGCTTTTTAAGGCATCCTTGACCAGCCAGTAGGCAGCTTTTGGAACAACTGTAGGAGACAAGTTGGCAGGTGTGGGAGTCAATGTGTTACAACTCCACGTGGAATTGCCCCATTGGCAAAGACCAGAGGGGCAAGGAAAATGGAGCTGGTTGTTGAGAAAGGAGATTCTTTGATGATTCTCACCTTGAAAAGACGCTTTTCTTCATTACAGAGGGCTTATTGCTCCTGAAATGGCATTGCCTTAAATCAGTCACAACAGAAGAAGGAGGATAAAAGGAGGCCTCTCAAAGCCAGATTGTGACTTTTAAAGAAGAGATGATATTACATAAGTGGCTTGCCCAATGCATTTTTCTGTAGTAAAATTATTTGCAGAAATCTGTGCTTGTCCTACATCCATTCTAAGATGCAGTCCTATTCCTATCACTGTAAAACTACTTGACCAGCTAAGGGTGTGTCTTTGGTTTGGGAATAAAGACCCTAAGGACTCATTTTCACTTTTTCATGATGCATCTGTGCAGTCAATGTCTCTTAAGAGGATGGAGTGTATTTCTCTGAATCTGTGACCTATCTTAGCCCATTCACCTGTCATCCTATCCCATCCACCTCACTCCATTACCTTGTGCCATCTTGGACAGTTTGCATCCGATTTCAGTATTGTCTCAGTCTGCATGAGAATGGTTCTAGACTGGGGATTGTCCTCTTTATATAGTGAAGCTTCCCAAGACAAGGATACCGCTGCATGAGCTGTCAGGGCCTGTGGACCAACTGAATTCTCTTTCAGGTGCACACAATTGTATTGATTGATCTCCCAATTATGTATTTTTAGGAATACAGCATTTTACCAACCACAAGTCATCAATCTAGAAACCAACCCATCAACTACTATGTCAACACACTGTGAAAAGGGCTTGATAATAATACAAAGTTAAGAGTTAAACTTGTCTCACTGGCTTCAGCTAAAGTAATGAAACTTGGAGGGAAATGGAATCCTACTACTGACTTCATATAGGTTGAATATAGAAAACTGAAGAGAGGGGCATTTTTGGAAAAACAGAATCTTATTGGAAGTAGATAAGGATTTATAGGTTGCCTGGAAAAGTACTGCATCAATTAGCTAGGGAATGCTAAAAATATAAATGTGATATTATTTCTGATCTATTAGCAGAATAAATTTGTTCTGAAATTGCATTCAACAATGTTAAATCAATCTATTCTTTTTTTTTTTTTTTTTTGTGGTGCTGGGGATTGAACCCAGGGCTTTGTGCATGTGAGGCAGGCAAGCACTCTACCAACTGAGCTATATCCCCAACCCAAGATCTATTCTTTTGAGGGGAGGAAGGTGCAAAGGATTGAATTCAGGGGTGCTTTGCCACTGAACTACATCCCCAGATTCCTTTATTTTTATTTTGAGACAGGGTCTTGTTAAGTTGCCCAGGCTCACCTTGAACTTTCAATCCTCTAACTTCAGCCTCTTGAGAAGCAGTATTATAGGTGTTCATAACCATTATGATTCGAAATCTAATTTTTGTATGTTTGAATACAGAAGGAGAAGACTTCAGAAGATGATAAGCAAATACACTCAGCAACACATGGTTAAACCTGAATGGATTCCCATATCACAGATGTTGAATTGTATTTATCCAAATGATGAAACAGAGTTCTCTGATAGTAGTTACAGAACAGGCTGTCTTTGGTTCCCAGTACAATTATGACTTTTGCACATGCATTACTTCCTTTAGTCCTCATAATAACATTGATTGATGCTGTAATGTAAAAATTTCCATCCCACTTTTCAGATCAGGTAATGGAATTTCTGAGAAATATTTTAAAATGCCTGTCCTTGTGCCCTCCATTAGTAAGTAGCAGAGCCTTTGTCTGATGCCAAGGTCTCTCCTTAGCAACACAATATACTATCTATATAATACTCAACTTATGTATATGTCATCAAATCTCATAAAGAAATCTAAGCTACCAATATCATTCTCAATATTGTCAAAATCCACTTATATGCTCTATTGGCTTGTAAGTTGATTCCCTCATTGACAAGAGCCACCAATGCATGGTCAACACATATTCCTACTTCCATCATGTGCAATTTTATTCTACTGCATTTGTTCAAGAACCTCATTGAGACCTCCAGTGCATTGAGTGTAGCATGTTTTTTCTATCCATCAGCTGCTGCTATCTTCACTTCTTACTTAATAGGTTTTAATTCCCCTCATCCTTGGCCTCTTCTCCCTTGCTCCTCTGACATACCCAACACTGGAGCAACCAATCATCCCATTTTCTATGCCTGAAGCTGAGCATTGCCAGAGAGTCAAAGCAGGCTGAGTGTTACCACTAGATATTCTTGACCATCATATGCAAAAGGGACCACAACACATCCAGCTAATTATACATAGTACAGTTCCATAGCAATTTTGCTCTCATTTTCTGTAATAGATTTTTTACATTTTCTTGCATTCTTCATCTCCCTCTCCTATCTTTCCATTTACATTCAACTGACAAGTTTGCCATATACTTGAAGAAATTAGAAACCATTATACAATTGCCTCCTTGCTTTCTTATTCCTGTAGACAAGGCTATGCACATTTTTAGTATTTTTCTTTCACTTATGAAACAGTAGATTAAGTTTACTTTCTCATGTGCTTTAGATGTAATGCTTTTCCTGCTTTACTATAATTTCTGATGGTGAGTTATTCTCTTTCTTCTGTATCACCACTTGCTCCCATTCTCATCTACATATGCTCTCCTATGGAAAGCAAGAAGGCTGAATTCTTGTCTTGTTCCCAGTTACATCTCTAGTGCCTAAAGTCAGGCTACTCAAAGTGCAACTGGTTTTCAGCACATTGGCATAATTATGGAGCATTCAGAAATGCAGAATCAGTCCTTGTCCAATCCTAGCAAATTAATAAAATGCACAGGTAATTTGTAGGTATTCACTAAATATTTGCAAAATGAATTAGTGCCCATCTCTTTCCAATATTAAAACAAACAAATGATCTTCATGTCTTTTTCCCCCTTAGTTGCCAAATCCTTAAAAGGGCTGGCCAGAAACTTTGCATCAACACTTTAATCCCCATCCACTATTCACTCTTTCCTTCACTCAGGCTCCCCCAACCCTCCTTAATGCACAGACTTTCTTGTCACATAAGCATACTCTTTTTCTGGCAGGGATACAATAGTCCCTTCACTGCTTTCTGCTTCTGGCCTGCTACAATTCATTCTGCAAAGAAAGTCCAGATTATTCGTATAAAAAGCATAAATTAGATCGTGCCATGCCTCTCACTTAAAGGTTATTCAGTGGTTCCCCATTACAACTAGAAAAAAGTGCACACTTTTCAGTAAGATGTGCCTCTCCCCAGCTTTATGGGACCTACATGTGCTCTCACCTCTCCCTTCTCCCCACCTGGGCCACTCTGTTTTCCAGGTGTTCTTCACCTGAGCCAACCTCTATAACAGAACTTGCACACCAGCTTCCCTCAATCAAAAAACTCTCTGGACCCAATATGCCTGAATTTTTTTCTCAGTTTCTAACCTCAGTTAAGTAGTTACTTCCTCAAAGAAGCATATCTCTAGACTATATGTCTGAGTAGGGTTTGCCCAAGCCACCTCCTTTACGTGATCATTGCAGCAATCTTCTTTGTTCAATTTATCTTCCAATGGAAGGTCTGTTCACTTTGTTTATTGCATATTGATTCAATCAGGCTGAAAGTTCCATGAGGATAGAGACCGTAACTTTCTGCTTAGCGTCTTAGTAGTAAGAGTATCTAGCAAATAGTAGGAGCTTAATAAATAGCTTTTACATGGGGGAGGGGGGCAGAGGGAGTGAATTTATAGTTGTTATGGTTCCCTTAGATGTGAAAGGATGTCTTCGCATGCTCTCATTCTCTGTCATTTGCCTAAGAACAGATGACACTTGAAGGCAGGCACTGAATATTTTGATGGGTTTTGTTGTTTTCTCCATGTTGGCCTTGCCCCTGTCCCCTTGGGAGGCAAAAATGATCTGTTCAAAACACACTCTGGATTTACAGAGTGACTTAAAGACTAGAAGTAAACTAGCTCAATTATTCATTCATTATTTTGTTCAGGGAGCTTTCTTTTGCCTTTCTGCTAGCTTTTCTTTTCATAATTAATGTTTTGCTACCCTATGCTTTCTCTCTGTTACCAACCTAGAAGATCTCCTCTCTCCTCCCCAGCCAGGTGGGTTATGCCTTCTTCTGTAGCTGAAAGCAATTCCTGATTGCCTCATAGAACCATCTCTCTATGTAAGACACCCCTTTCATTTCCTCTGAACTATCCCCCAGTCCACTGCCTCATATGGGCTGTGCAGAGGGTGAAGTTGCTCTCTGTATGCAGGTAGAGCTCTCACTGTGCTTCGGGAACAAGAAGCTATGTGGGGACACAGTGAGTACTGTTCTGATGAACTCATACATCATCGTTCATGGCTGAAACCACAACACATCATCATCCTGAAGCTGATTTTCTGCCTCAGGTGACACTGTTTGCACTAGTGTGGTGGGGTTTCAGCTCCTTTTTTTTTTTCTTCAGGGCTCTCACCCTATATGCATGTGTGTATGCTGCCTCTGGAAATATCTCTTCCACTCCACACACATGCACGTGCACACAGACACAGGAAAGTTCACCCTTTCTATGTTCTAGTGTGATGTTCCCACTCCAGCTGGTGTTAGAGCAGCACTGCCTTCCCTGCAGAACAAGCTGCAGATGGTACATACATACCAGCCTTCCAAGTCAACCTCTTGCACCACTGAAATATTTTTCTGCCATACACTCTCTAAGCAACTCTTATCCCTCTCCATGCTTCTGCAGAGTCTTTCAGATATATTCCCTACCAATATCTTATCAGCAAATATTAGCTCTAGCAGAGTTATTACTCCAGTTGAATTTCCGACTATCTGAATCATAAAGTTTTCCCTTACATAATTTAAGGTTTTGTTGATGCTCTACAGTTGGCTCTATTTGTAACTCAGGAAATAACTGAGGAGTTAAAGCCTCCCAGGAGAACAGCTTTTGCTATTTAGAATGCCTTGGGAGTTGATCTAAAAATATTTCATTTTGGCTTGCCTATTCTCCTTTCCTTAAAAAAAATTCATTTATTATTGCTCTATGAGTTTTCTAAAGCAAGATCTTCTTTCCATTTTTTTTTTTGAACTGGCATTAATAACATATTTTGATATATTGTATCAAGTAGCATAGTTAGATTTGATATATTAAGATTCTTCTTAATGGAAATTCACTTAGGTCTTGATTTATGAAAAACAGCAAATAATAAGACAAAAAAACACTAAGGTGAGTTAGCAAAAGAAATTCAGAGAAATGCATTTCAAGACTTTCACATTTAACTCATCATCTTTATTGGTATTTCTTAAGTTCAAGACTCTAGAGAAGGCCATTTTAAAGACAGGGACTGGAAATGGGAAGAGAGATGATATTTTCATAGATTCCCAGTCTAACATTTAAAAAATTTTATATACATACAATCATAAAACTAGGTATCAATGCCTTAAACTCATAACCTTGTGTGACTCAATTCTGAAAATATAAATTTTATACATATATAACCACTAAAAATTAATTTTGCAACTTTCATATAATGGACCAGATGATGTTTTATTCAAATTTAAATCCCAAGTGGCAGTGTGGACATAGCACTGACGACCATAGGCCATCACTTTTTAATTTAGCACAGGCCATACTATGATTAAGTCCTCCTTCCCTGTGGGCTCATTCCAGTCCTTTGGGGCCTTCATTACTATGGCAGATCCAGCATCATTCAGCATTCACTGGCAGGAATATACTACTGACACAGCAAGTCACCTCTATATTTTTCTTATTAGCCTGAGACAAATGAAAGGAGCCCTCTCCCCACCAACGATAATGTGCATGAGTGCAAATTTGAATAGTTAAATCTAATTGTTGTTATATAACTTCCAGAATATGCATGTATTACATGTTTCTAGATTATAATAGAGACGAAAGCATTACATTTAAAAAAATAGAGATCTTTTGTTTGTGTGTGTGTGTGTTTGTGTGTGTGTGTTTGTGTGTGTGTGTAGTGTAGTGTAGTATAAAATTCACAGGAAGGCACATGTATAGTTATATTCCCCATTGTCTACTCAGGCAAAGGGTGTGCACCATATTTTAGGTATTATTCCAATAAAAATGGCAGAAATATAAATATATTTTTATGACTTGCCATTTTTCCAAAATATCAATTAACCATCCTTTCAACATTAACATCTACAAATTTATAAATACACCAGGAGATGATTTGTCAGGCTAGTTTAAAAGACCTGGTTCTCAGCTATACAAATTACCTAAGTGATCTGTGAATATGTGTGAGATATGACACTTATTTTTAAGTTACATGTGGTTTTCAGACATTCATTTTACCGCATTCAGATTTAGGATTGTACATATTCAACATCTGGCACACGGGCCACAGCAGGGAATTTTCTGATCACTGTGTCCCAAATATGCTCACAGTCCGCATAGCCCTCTCCATTCCTTATCCTGCTTTGTGTTCTATGATGTGTCATTCTCGGAAGTGAATATATTTACACTTCTATGTTTCATTGTCTTTCAGTAAGTATAGCTTCATAGGAAGGGAAATTGCTTATTCCTCGCTATATTCTCAACTCCTAGAGAGTTCTATGGTATACATTAGGTGCTCACTAAACATCAGTTGAATGAATCATAGCACATGTTCTGTTGAATTTTTTAGACAAAATACAAAAATAAAAACAAAATTTAAGGAAATTTTAAAAACTTAAATCTTTCTGATTTCTTTTCAAAGCAATTTATCATTTTAATCAAAATTTGAACTTGCCTCTTGTCTGATTTAAGAAGTGAGTGGTTCTCAAGAAAGCATCCCCAGATCAGCAGCATTAACATCAGCTGGGTACTTGTCAAACACGCAGATTATCAGATCCCCTGCAGCCCACTGACCAGAGACTCTGGGGGTTGGGCTCAGCACTCTGTGGTTTTGATGCACACCAAAGTTTGGCAACCACTGTTTTTTTTTTTTTTTTTTTTTCTTTTTTGGTACAGGGGATTAAACCAAGGGGCACTTAAACACTGAGCAACTGAGCCACATCCTCAGTCCTTTTAAAAAAATTTTTATTTAGATACAGGGTCTTGCTGAGCTGCTTAGTGGCTCACTGAATTGCTGAGGCTGGCTTTGAACTCGCAATTCTCCTGTCTCAGCCTCCCAAGCCACTGAGATTACAGGAATGCACCACCATGCCCAGCAGGTAACCACTGTGTTAACACATGGATTTCCCCAACTGCAACTACTCCTTTAAAAGTAAACAAAACAAAACAAACAAACAAACAAACAAAAAACAATAAATACTACACAAAACAGCCCACATCCTAATCTCTTATTCACTATCCAGTGGAGTGCAAAATAACACTTTGCCTCTCTGATCATGTGGATCTCTGCCTTTGGAAGTCTTTTAGGCTTTTCTTTGCTCTTCCAGACTCTTATTTCTACCTTTTACCCAAATGTGACTCCATGGAGTTTAAAACTTATGAAAGTCACTTCTAAATAGCTTTCCTTTTCTTGAGTTATTTTATTATTTATAATAAAAATTAAATAAGTATTAATAATTTGAGCAAAACTGAACGATGCTAGCCAAATCCAGTTGGTCTTATTGCTTAGGTTCTCCTAGCTGATAAGTACAGGAACTCCAATCCCAGGCTGTTACAGAAGTTGAATCCCCTGCTATGATTTTATTTGCTGTGATATTAGGATTATTACTGAATTATTCTGTGCCTCAGTTTCCTAATCTATAGTATGTGGATATTATAGAGCATTTCTCAATGGGTAGTTATGTGGAATGAGCAATTTGATATATGTAAAGTTCTTACAACTTTTCTTGGGGCAGTACAAGAAATATATAAGGTTAGCTGTTGTATGTAATAGTTTTAATGAGTTTTATATTATCAAGGATCTGTAGATAGAGTTGGCTTGAAAAGTAAGGATTTAAAATCTCTGAAAGAGTTCTCAGGAGATCAGAAAGTTTTCATTAACCTTCTTCAACTTGCCTCTTGGATGTCTTCTTTAATATAAAAAATGTCCCATATATGTTTCTTGTTAAAGAGGATTCAGGATATTGCCCCAAACAGCAGGGAAAGAACAGGTTTAGAAGAACACTTAAGCAGACTTTTAAAGTTCTTCCCTGAGTTCCTTCTCCTGCTGTTCATAGGACTATAGAAGAGTCCTATGGTGTAGAAGAAAAAAAGAAGCTATGAAGCTACACTTTCTTCTCCAGCAGAGAAACATCATGAGAACAGTAACTCTCCTCGGCCAACATAATTGTCCATAGGTTTTGTGAACTGTATAAAGTTGATGACCATTCTTGCCCTATCACAGAGAGGTCTACACAGCTACTCCTTTCTATTTCTCTCCATGTCCACTAATGAGGTCCAGGTTGAAGAGCTAGTTAATTGGACCATGACCATCCATCTGAAGTATTTTATACTAAGGGGTACATAGCCTTGCCAGGGGCTATGTGGCCAGGCTTACAGAGTGTGCTGGCCATAGATAGTATATATGTATATATATTTTTTAAGAGAGAGTGAGAGAGATAGAGGTAGAGAGAGAGAGATTTTTTTAATATTTATTTTTTAGTATTTGGCGGACACAACATCTTTGTTTGTATGTGGTGCTGAGGATCGAACCCGGGCCGCACGCATGCCAGGCGAGCGCGCTACCGCTTGAGCCACATCCCCAGCCCAGAGATAGTATATTTGAACTGATATGTTTCAAAGCCATCATCCCCTTCTGGACCCCATTATAATTTGCATGTGCTCCATGTGCTCAATCTTACACTTGTTTATTCTCTACAAAAGAATTGTAAGCTTTAAGGAAATGTATTTTAATATCTGAAACTCTCTAAAACTGATCTGCTTGAGACATTCTGTAAGATTAGTTTTGAATTCTGCCTCTCCCTTCTAACAATTTCCACATTACAAAATGTCCAAGAAACAATATTCCTTGAATTTTTTTGTCAACTCCATCATCTGCCTATTATGCACAGTGTCACTTTTTTTGTATTCATTTTAGTTATACATGACACTAGAGCCAATTTTGACATATTTATACAAATATGGAGTATATCTTATTTTAAGTAGGATCATAGTCTTGTGAATATACGTCACTCTTTTGGGAGAGTCCTACAAAAGTAAGGCAGAGAAGTACCAAAGACAATGGTAGAGCACATTATTGCATCAGTTCATTGCAAAGCCAGTGAATTCTCTGTCATCAAATTAGAACTCAGATATCAGAGATGTTGTCTTACTGAGGATGGATTTAACACATTAATATAAACAGTATTCTGATTTCCCCAATATTACTGAGTGCTTTGGGTTAAACAAGGTTCTCCAGGTGAATGAATATCTTATGTTTTATAGTTATTTAATAAGACCTGGAAAGGTGTTATGAGTATACTTTTCAGATTTTAAGAAATTGAGTGAATATAATACTAGGTTCCAAACCTGTTTACATATCAGGTATTTTCCAATTCATCTCTTTAAAAGAAATTGAAAGAGGAACTAATGGAGTTGTCAGCACTGAGATTATTAAAATAATTTTTGAAATTATATTCCTATGTGATTTTTTGGTATATATCTTGGGAGGTATCCAAAGAATTGAGTGTCATTGTTACACAAAATTTTAATTTCCATGTCTATGCTTATGTGAAGAGGTTTCTCTAAAAGCAAAAAGAGAAATAGAATTGTTCCTAAACTCCATCTCATTCTAGCAGTATGTGACATTTTTATTAATGATATAAAAAGACTTATCAATGTAATTAAGAGCTATATTTACAGGAAAAATTAACTTTTATATGTCTGATTATTACTTAAAATGTGCAATATATTTTTGTTGCTTTATCTATTTTATGTTTGTAATCATAACTCATTTTAAAAGCAAATATTATAAATTGGAAGTTTATAGTCATAGGATATAAAAGAAATTTAGATTTCAATCCCTATATTTTTTGTTGCAAATCAATATGATATGTGATCAATAAAATATTTTCAAGTATAAAATATATTCTGCAGGGAACATATAATGGAAATATAATTTTTTTTAAGTTTAAAAGAAAATAATGCACATTTTATGACTTTTAAAGAAGAGCTTTTAGATGTATTTTGAAAGTGGATAATCATGAGTGTCAATCACTGTGGTGTTTAAATTTCATTGAACACACAGATGTTCACACATGCACAAGGAATTCTGTGACTTTTTACATTTTAAAATGAACATATTCTCTACTGGCCAAGAAATAAATCCTTTGAAACTACAATTTAAATAAATTTTATGCCAATTTACACATGTGCAAAGGGTTACACAGCTAACCAAAATAAAAATTTTAAAAATATTTGCACATGGGATATGTATGGTACCTGAGACTGGCAGGTAACCCCCTTCACTGTGTCCCAATTTTTCATCCACTTTAACACTTGCCCATTCCTGGAATTCTACTATTAGAACTTCATTCTTTTGGAGGAGTTATTGAAACAGGGATTTGGTCTTTATGAAAATATAACCATCTTTATGAAATCTTATACATTAGTCTCTATTAATCATTGAAAACTGAGAAGGAATAATTTTATTATTCTTTTTTCTTTTAAGAAATTATTTTGAAAGTGAGGAGCAAGGAAGTTCCATTAGGATTTCAGTTTTCATAAGGAAAATGGACGATTGATAAAGAATAAATAAAACTGAGCACAAAAATACACTAGGGCCCCAGGATATGGAGGTATACCTATACCAGTGATGTACCCGTGAGGGTAGGAAAGAATCATTCAATGGCACCTTAATTATCAGGTTACAATAATGAATGCAACTGGACCTCCAAAACTCACCTCACTGATCTGAGACTTACCTGGAAATGATTCAGAATTAGATCTGTAATTAGAGTTTCAATAGGAATATAAGCACATGAATGTACTTCGGGTGAAAAGCAAGCCAACACAAGCTTTATACATGTGAATAGATGTCTATGAGAAGATGTCCATGAAACAAGAACTTAAGAGCACTGCAAGTTGATGAGGAAGAAAAGACTAGCTTGATTTTTTTGTGATCTTTGTATTATACACATATACACTTTATGTTGATCACATGTTTAAACATTCTTTTTATTTGTTTTTATGCTTTTATAGCATGGAAAAATAGGAAAAGGATTTAGTAAAGAACGGTTTTTCCTTACCACAGAATGAAGGCACCACCCCTATGAAAACCACTCCATCCCTACTTCACAGTCACTGGTACCTGCAGAGTGACAGGTGGGCTGGGATGAAGAAAACATTGGTAATTGGAGGCTAGCATTATTTTTATCTCTTCTACCAGTGAGGGAGAGGACCTTTCTTGACCCCTTCAAAAAAAAAGATGTCTTTTTGGTTCTCCAAGACCCTGGGTCATTCAGGCAATGTCAGGTTGGTCTCTTTGTCAATGCCTGTTCTTTGGTATTCTCCTATCTCTGAACCTTATCTGAAGGATCTCTGTTGCATGTTGAGTGATAGATCAGATATAGAGAGTCAAGGCCTTTTCCCTGGAGTTCCCAGGTTCCTTTCTGTGCTAGGTCATTATTGCTGCTATTTGTCATTGCATATGCCTGTACACAGCCATGGGTAGCAAGTAAGCACACCAGGGTCCTTCGGAGCATACTTACTTTTATAAAGGAGTCCATTTTCTCCTGTTTCTATTTTCATGTTCAAACTCCTATGGTTCATCTGCAAATGTTCTTCCCCACCTGCAGGTACATTTATTTCTGCATGAGGGTTGATAGCCTGAAGGTCATACATATCAACAAGCAAATTCCATTTGCATATATAGCCTGGGCCAAGTAGGTGAGGTTGACTCTCCACTTTGAAAATAACATTGTTTTCATTCTCAACTGGGCAGGGGGAAAAGTACATAAAGGAAGGGGTGTGCTGTTGATAGTTTCCTTGTTCCCTGCCCTAAAATCTTGAGGCAGTGATGACTTTCTCAAAAAATGTTGGCTTTCCAAGGTGAATTTTACAACCCCTATAATAAACTGTAGTTCACAGGCTTTGGGCAGCTTAGGGGTACAAGGAGATTATCAACACCTGGAAGGTCTGGAGGTAAATAAGTTCAAGTTTTGATTAACTAAAAGTTAAGTATTTGCTTTGTGGATTATCTGTGACCTATTTGAAATACTGATCCACTTTTGCACCCCTGTGCCTCTGGGCCATTTCTCCCACAAGATGGTAAATGTGCTCAAGAAATATAAACTAATTTTCATATAAGCCTAAGGGGAAAATAAGAGGGAAACCAAATGCACAATGAAGATATTCACATAATATGTTCCTACATCAAATAGAAATGATTTTGCATCATCAGTTCTTCAGAATGATTCAAACCTCTCTTACCTTATATTTAGGACTTTTCATAAATAATTGATTGTTTCCTTGTAGCACTGTTATGTAGATTCATTTACTTCTTGAGATACACTACTATATTGATAATATAATTTCTTATCATCTCTCTCTTTCTCCTTTCTTCCTCTCTCTTTCCCCATCCTATCCCCATGTCACTCACAGGTGTACCATAGATGATCGGGTCACTCGGGTGGCCTGGCTAAACCGCAGCACAATACTCTATGCTGGCAATGACAAGTGGTCCATAGACCCTCGTGTGATCATCTTAGTCAACACACCGACCCAATATAGCATCATGATCCAAAACGTGGATGTGTATGATGAAGGTCCGTATACCTGCTCTGTTCAGACAGACAATCATCCCAAAACTTCCCGGGTCCACCTCATAGTGCAAGGTAAGTCACACCTGGACCAAGGGCCGACATTCTGTTCAGTGATGGAGGGGAAGAGGGATCTTAGTGTTTGTTCTGTAATGTTAAAAGGCACAAAAGTTTACTTTGTTAAATACATAGACTGAGAACTGAATATCTTTTGAAAGTTTTTTTTTTAAAAATATTTTGTCTCTAGTCCTTCTGTTCTCAATAGTAAATTGTTTTGCCTGTACCAGTTAAACCTCTTAAGTAACTTGGCATGCTAGAGATGGGGAATGATATATTCAATGATATATGAATGCAGTAGCACTCAAGACACTTTTTTATTGCCTTTCTGAGTATTGTTTTATAATAAAAGGCTAATGTTGATGTGAAATCATGTGACTTTATTTTTGCATAGCTGCTGGTTGTGCATATTCTGAGTTGGACTCTCATGCTGGTCAAAAAGTTCCTGCCTGGCATTGCTTCTATGTTTAAACTCTTTCATTTCTACAATGGAGCCTAGAGCCAAGAGGGGCATTACTCAAATATCTCCATGTCAATGTTGGAAGCAAATACATATAATTAAAAAGATATAGGACAGGGGTAGAATGGCTTAGCTCATCCTCTTTTTTTAATTGATTTTTTAAAAAAAATTACAGTGGAATGCATTACAATTCTTATTACACATATAAAGTACAATTCTTCATACCTCTGGTTGTATATAAAGTATGTTGACACCAATTTGTGTCTTCATACATGTACTTTGGATAATGATGTCTATCATATTCCACCATCCTTGCTAGTCCTCTGCCCCTTCTCTCTTTCTCTCCCTCCCCTCTGCCAGAGGGAGCATAGGTGGAATAGATGAATTCTCGTTCTCTCTTTAATTAATAATTAGTATAGATCAGGCACAGTATCATGTTTGCTTTTTAAAATAGTTTTAAATTTAAGTTACTCTTTGTAGCATAAAAACACAGAATTAAAGAAATGTCATAATCTCAGATATTAGGTACTAAATATTAAGAATTAAAAATTCATTCAGGTAGAATTTGTGAGAATTTGAGAACCCTTTGGAGGCAAGGCAGCAGTCAAAATGAACTTATTTTGGACTGATCCAATTGCCATCACTGTGCAAAACATTTTCTGAGATACTGTCTCACGGTAGGGATTAAGTTCCAAGCAGACAAATTCCATCATCTAGAGGGACATCCCTTCTCCACCAAAGGAGAGGTTTAGATGGACATTTCTCAGAGCATCCTTGGTTGACATCTTTGGGACATACACTAAGCTCTTAAGATCTCCTTTTGTAATTTAGTTTTTAGCAACTTCCTTTTATAATATCACATCTGCCAACGAGTCAACAGTTTTTTTTTCTTTAAGATTATGAGAGTGTACCACATCTTTGATTAAAAGATGTCCTCATCTCTGCTTTTTTTTAATATGCTATTCATTTCAGTTGATTTCATGGTAAGTGATTGATTAGGTATTAGTATCTATTCACATTCAGTCACTTCCACAATTCAGAATGTCCATTTTTTTTTCTTTGAACAGAGCAACTCTTTGCTAGCATAGCATCCAGGTTTGCCTCTGTGGGCCATTTGTAATGGATGTGTTGGACCAGGGATTCGTTTGCTGCAACTTCTGTTCCCTAGCAGTCCCTGGGACAGCCATATTGCTTGAAGCATGGCGTCCATCCATCCTATGAGTCCTTCTCTCACTCCCACATGCTTTCAGATACAGACACTGCCATATGACAGATACCTCTAGGTGCTTCTTGTGCCCATTCTCCATACATGTCCCATCCAACGGAATAGCTGGGCAATGATCACTTTTTGGAGCTACAAGACTGCCTACTATCTGGAGATAAAGACAACAGTCACATCTGATACATCTCAAAGGATGGGGGAGGCACTTGGTGGGATAGTTGTAAGAGATGAACTGGAATGTCTGCAGAAAGTTTCTGAGAATGTAGAAAATGGGGGAGTTCTAGCTATTCCACCTACCACCTGGGCTTGGTTCCAGAGGAGCTGAGATTCTCAGCATTGGAAATGACATGTCAGTGGCACTTCTGTGGCCTGGACAACAAAGTCATCTTCACATTCAGGAAATGTGGCACTGAAATAAAAAATAACTGTCAGGCACTGTGCAGAAACAGACTCAAATAGAACAAAGCTATTGGTTTCTAAGGAATGAGACAGACTGTGTAAGCACATCAAAGTCAATACAGGCCATGAAGAGTTTGTGATGCTGGGCTTTGGGGGATGATGTTCTTTATAATGCACTTTGAGCAGTTCTTTGGACAGGAATGAGGAAGCCTATGGTATCTCTCTGGAGGCCTCCCAGCCTCTGGTCAGAAACAGTGTGAGGATGGAGGAGATTCAGGGCAGCAGCTTCTTCTAGCCCAAAGGTCAGCTCCTCACAGTCTTCACATTTCAGATTCAGCCCTCCTTGACTCTGGCTATTTGAGGCAGCCTATGAATCCCAAATGCAAACATCGGGGTGAGTAGAGGTGGAAGGGGAGGCTCTGCTCTTGGAACACTAGACAGATAGGTCTTTCTCTTTTCAAAGAGGCAACACCGAAGGAAATTGGGAGCTGTGCTCCCTTCTGTCTTGGTAGCAATGTGACAATGTGTTCTCACTTTAGAAACCAGTTGAATTACTGAAATGGATGTAGAGACCCCACTGCTCAATGAGAAAGAAGCCCAAGCATTCTCCTTCCTCCCAGGAGTTATCAGCTTTTGTCCAGTCTATAGATTAATTTTTTAGACTTAGTGTTAGTTCAGGTTAGATAAAGATAATGAAAGTTTCCTAATCCTCTTAAAGAAGATTTATCTGACTGAGTAGAAAGCTTTTGGAATACAATAAGGTGTGTATAAAACTGAGGCCTAATCTTGCCTTTAATTTCAAACTGCTGATGGATATTGATTTTGCAATGAGAAAAACTGAAAAATTTCCGAGCTGCAACTTGTCTGTTTTTTAAAAAAAATGTTTATTTATCTTCTGTCCATTTGAGAATGTTAATATCTCACAACTTCTGCCAACTAGGTGCCATTAGCATGAGGAGATGATTCCCACAGGACTCCCAGCTTTATTTTCTTTTTCCTTCTATGTAAGGAACTGAGAGATACTCTGTGGCTAACCTCAGTGCCTGTCCTTTACTGTATAAAGCATCCTTTGCCACATATCTGATTAATTGATTTCTAAGTCCATCTCCTTGCAAGAAGCTGTCTTCATTAAAATCTGATCACTGACACCTGAGTTAATTTTGCCACTGAAAGGATCATTTCAAGTCACCATGTGAGCATGTGTGGTAATGTGATTAGAATGCATACATAGGTGTTAAGGAAACCCAGAATAAGGGGACTGCCACTGTGATCAGGTCATTCAGGGTAGGAAAATCCACCTGGCATTTGTCTGGAATAAGCTGGAGGAACAAGGAGAGGCTACAGGTTGCTCCCACCATCTAAATGCTGTGATGAGAGTGGACTGTGAGTCCACCTGTAGAAATAGAGAAGTGATGAAGAGATATTATCCCAAGAAAATGGAGAACATTAATCTCAATGCCTTTAAAGAAGAAGGATTAAATGATATCACCCATATTTTTGAGATTGGGATAATGTTGGTGGTCTTGGTAGCAACTGGGGAGGTTGGATACTGTGCACTCAGAAAGAACAGTTTTTGGCCCACTGGGTTTAGGGATAAAGAAAACACAGACATCACATTGGTACTATGGAATAAGGGCACAGGTTTAACTTAGGGGTATTTGAGATTCAACATGAATTTACTAGTTTGAAAGTAGGTAAAGTTTCTGAGATCAGCTATTTCCAGAGAACAGCAAGAATCATAATTTATCATATCTATCCCCAGGATTTAGCATGCTGTGTGAGGCAGTATAGGCACTCAGCAAATGTTTGTTTGTAAGGTCAGCAGAAGAATGGATTGATTCTTCCACTGTGATAGCACACTGGCATGGTGATCATGACACCTCTGCAAGTAGGCAGGGGTGAGGGGTGAGTCTGACATTGTCCCCATGACTTGGTGTAGACAGAAATGGGGAAAGTTCCTTGGAGGGAAGGAGGTCTTGAATGTGATGCATAAGGAGGTCTTTTATAGCAGGGATAACATGAAACCCATGCATTTATTTAGCACTTACAAAGACAGTCACAATCTCTGTCTCATTTGATCCTCACAACAAGCCCTGGGAGGTTGGAGTGTATTGAATTTTATCTCCATTTGAAAATTAGATAACCACAGCTCACAGAGGTTAGGAGACCCTCTAGGGCCCCCAGTGAGTAAGTAGCAGAGAAAGGTCTTGAACCATAGCCATATGACTCCAAGGTTAGTGTCTCTCCAGCACACACCAATGCCCTCCTCTGTCAACCATGTCCAGTTACTTCTGCTCCAGATTGATAGAAATTTCCCAGGTTTTCTGTGAATTCTTTTCTTTTTTTCTCTTTTTTCTGCTATTGACATTGCATTGTGCCAACAGAAATTAAGGACAAATCTACAAAGTTCAACAAAGGGAATTAACAATGAGGGTGGGACTCCAAACCTACCATAAATGGTATAGAGAAGCTGAGAGCAAGGAAGAAGAAGATAATTAATTTTCTAGTAGCTCAAGCCTCCAGGGATACACATTTTAAATGTTTCCACTTTATCCTGTGTAAGTACTGAAAACCCTGGCTCCTTTGAGGATCCAGAATCTAATTGTCATTCTAATCATCATTACTTCTTCAGCCTTCTGAAACTACACAGAGATCTATGCCTGCCCGTGGTGTGTGGCTGTTGCTGGTGTTTGTTAGGGAGGGCTGGATGCAACAGGAAGGCCAAGTCTATCTTTGTTCCTCTAATGTTGATATTCTCAATAGTCTCTCTTGGCTACGTTAGAAATCTATTTACTGTGAGCTCTTTTCTTTCATGGAATGGACACCTTTTATGAAGTCCAATTTTATTCAGAGGGCTAAAAATGATGCATTATTTGAATTCTCACATATAAGACTCCACAGCAAGCTTATGCACTTTCCATATATATGGAAGACTTCGGGTCTTTAGAGTCGGTTCATGGGGAAACTGGGTGTTACACTAAGTTTAGTTTTATATGTTAAGAAGTCTGATTTCCCAACCAGCCTAAACCTAGGTTTCCCTGAGTACCAGCCAAGTTCTGCATAGTCACATTAAGTATAATAAGCCTTATCTTAGATAAGGCTTACATCTAACCTTACATCTTACATCCTTACATCTAGCCTACAAAATATACATCATCTTCACATCTTTCAAAAACAGAAACTGGGGCTTAGAAAGATTGAAAACTTAGCTAGAGGTAATGGAACTACTAAGTACTTTAAATTCACTTCACTCCATTTATCCAGTTGAGTTAAGTTTTTGTTACCAGGAAAAAAAAGCTATCAAACTACAACAGTCAACAAGGCACTTTACATGCATTATCCTTTTGGATTATTTTTCACAAAAGCCCTGGAAGACAGAGCAGGAAGTCACCAGGTCAAAAGACAAGAAATGGAGATGCAGAGAGTTGAAAATGATTTGGAAGAATCAAACTGGCTAGAAAGTAGCCAAGCATCTTTTCAATGCCAGTTGTTTTTACTCTATATCCAAGCATTATGTATTGCCTGTACCGTACTACTAATTCAGAGCTAAGTAGATTGACAGGCAAATGTTCCCCTGTGTAAGAAAAAAACAAAACAAAGCAAAAGTTCTAGATTGCTACATAGAAGAGAGGATATCAAGGAGACAGTTCTGGGGTGGGGGCAGTGGGAGCCTGCAGTGTTTACAGTAGGGTGAAGGAGACAGAAACACAGGGCTTTTCTTTAGGGAATTAACTATTTTCAACTTTTCTTTTGTAACAAATCTCTCTTTCTCTCTCTCTCTCCCTCCCTCTCTTTGCCAGTTATTCAGTTATTTCCACTTCTTCTCCCAAATATTAGAGAGTCATTTAAATTAACATGTGTAATTATGAGCTTAAAGAAAAGCAAGCAGTCAACCTGAAATAAATTTAATTTATTCAGCCTCTATTTTAAATTATAATCACACTTGTTCTTCACAGAGGCAGGGTGGAAGAGTGGAAGGGAACACGTCTGGGCATGAGGACACTCACTCCACAGCCTGAGCTCAACTTTGAGCATCTCAAGCCTGTGTCTTCAGGACATTGCTTTGCTAGGCTTCTTTTCCTGGGATGAAGAATAGAATTTAATATAATTAGTTTTATTTATGTGCATATGTGCATTCTTTAATCCTGTGTGTATGTGTGTGTATTTCCATTTGGAAAAAAAAAATATTTTGACAAGGGTCTCTAAGCTGCAAATTCAATATATATGTACAAATAAAACATTATGCAAGCAAAATAATTAAAGAACTTATCTAGGTTTCATTTCCATGATTTTGAAATGTAAGGGCTGAATTTATGGTATGGAATTCCTTTCTAGGTATACCATTTTATTTATTTTAAACATAAATTGTATTAGAAATTTGATGTGACCAGGATCTTCTACTGTTTATATCTTCTACCTTTACCCTCTGGCAGAGCAATGAGAAAGTTGATCTTAATCTCTTTCCTATTTGTGTTTTCTCTAGGGTTCCTAGGATTTGCTGATACTGCTAGTTAGAGGTGACTGAGCATTCTTGGCTTTTTTGGTTAGTGAAATTGGAAAAATAAGACATCTGTCCTTCCCAGTTCCTCTCTTACATTTGTAAGCTCCACAACTTACATCAAATGTTTTTACTTGTGTGTGGGGGAGGGTGGAGGGTGGGGGGTGTATTGTGTGTGTGTATGTGTTTGTCTACTTATCCATCCATCCATCCATCCATCCATCCATCCATCCATCCATCCATCCCTCCACCCTTTATCGAAGAGTTAGTGTAACTAAGGAAGCAACTACAACATAGAAGGACTCAAAAATGCCCTGTTGTCTTCAGAATACCCTCTGCATCCTATAAGAAAAGATATCTTGAGAATCTTCCTTCACAAGAAGGGCATCCTCCTGCAGGCTCCCTCCATGCCTTTCCTGTTCTCCTGTCCTCAGGTAGAATGAGACCCTCAGTCTAGTACTCTTGACAACCATCTATCCCTGTTCTCACATCATATTACTCAGCTGTTACCTAAATTTGACACCTCCTGTAGCCAGCACAGAATTGATGTTTGCTGCCACCAAATCTCCTGGGTAGCAATACCTTTCGTGATGTGTTGTATAGTTGGTGACAACATAGTTCAAAACACATTTATATAAAAAGATGATTTCTCCTTTTATCAGTCATCTTCTCTCATTATTGTAAGGAGAAATGTGAGACTGTTCTGCTCTGCTTAGGCTCTAAGCCCACAACCCACATGTGAGCGCGTGTGCGTGCGTGTGTGCGTGCGTGTGTGTGCGTGCACACACACAGATGCACACAGACACACACATACTCAGGATTTCACAGGCCTCCTGGCTATTTCTTCTGTAGCTTCTTGAATTTCATCCCACCTTCCACTAAACATGTAGGTTCAGCCTCCAGCTACAAAAGAAATGGGGGGACATGCTCATTTTATAACATTTATACTCTATTGATTATAAAACTAATAAGAGATGATATTTTCCAAGGTGAACAACACAAAAACAAAATTTAGTGTGGGATAAATTCCTTGCCATGGCTGACAATGACTGGTTCTGACTGCCAAGAGGAGAGCCCTTGTGTTTGAGAGTCCTGGCTTGGAAAGTGTGTGGGCTTGATTTGAGCAAAGGCAGAAATTCTCTTCAACCTGATCCAAGAAGGTGCTGCCAGTGATTTGGTCATACATATAGAAGCCAAAAAGAGAAGTGTCAAGGCCTGGGCTTGTCATCTGCCTTCTTTGCAATACAATTAAATAAACAGAAGACTCATAATAAAGCTTGTTCTCAAAATAATCACTGATGTGGAGATGAAGGAAAAATTAAAATGCCTGTTACAGTTCTGCTCAATTTACATGGTGATCTGAGCTTATTTCCTAAGAAGCCAGTCTACGGGTAGGTCTGGTAAATACAGCAATCTGATTTCACATGTTCCTATTGCTGAGAGCAAAGGAGCAATTGTACCTTAGAAGAAGGGTAAATTAGTAAATGTTCTATAAAGTCTTCTAATGTTTAGATGAAAGTTCAACATGACTCTCATATCATAACATATGTTATGTGTCATTGTACCATCAATAGTAACATATGACTATAATAACAGTCACATAGTATACTTCACCATTCACAAGTTTGGTTGGTCATAGTTTAATATCAAGACTAATGGAATCTAGAGTAGTAATGTTTTCCTACATGTAGCAAGTAAATACATATTTGGGGAATTTGACATTTACGTTTAAACATAGTGTCTTAACAACAATAACTGTCCATAATTCTTGTTCCTATTTTGGTTCTTCGCAAGCATATTGAAACCCCTTTGGCTATTCTTTCACTAATAATTCTCCTCTCTAGGTAGAGAAATTGAAGAGCAATGAAAGTGAAGTAAGATTATCATAGGAAAAGGATTCAAGGATTTATTTTTTAATAATCATAAACTATGGCAATCATTTTAGAGATATTACCCAATTCCATTTTCAGGGTTTATTTGCTTTACTGTACTGGGGATCAAACTCAGGGCTTTCTTCATGCTAGGAGCTAACTCCCAAGACCCAATCATATTTTCCTGTTAACCACCAGAAGTTGGGATTCTTTTCCCTAATTTTCTCCACTCATCTCTTTCCCTACCCTTCCCTCCCTTCTTCCCCTTCCCCCTCCCCCTCCTCCTCCTCCTCCTCCTCCTTCTTCTTCTTCTTCTTCTTCTTCTTCTTCTTCTTCTTCTTTCTATCCTCCTCCTCCTTTTCTTCTTCTTCCTCCTCCTCTCTCTCTCACTGTGCCAAGGATGGAACCCTGCAGCACTTTACCAAAGTCCCCCCGCAATACTTTTTAAAATTGGTGCTTGTTACATATTTGTACATGCACACAATATCACAATATAATTTGGACAATATTACTCCCCAGAAATTACACAATCTCCCCTCCTCTCACCCACTAATCCCTGTTGTTCATTTTACTGATCTTCCTTTGATTTTCATGAGATCTCATACACACAACTTTCTTTTTCTTTTTCCACTCTAGCTTCCACAAATAAGAGAAAACATAGCAACCTTGACATTCTGATTTTGACTTATTTCACTTAACATAATGATCTTATATACCATTTGTTTTCCTGAAAATGACATAATTTCCTTTTCCTTGTGGCCAAATAAAACTCCATTGTGTATATACCACATTTTCTTTATCCATTCATCCATTGGTGAACACCTAGACTGATTTCATGATTTGGCTATTATGAATTGTGCTGTAATCAACATGGGTATATATGTATCATTGTAGTGTGATGCTGAGTTTTTTTTTTTTTATCTTTTCTTTTCCTTTCTTTTTTCTTAAGACAGCGTTTTGCTAAGTTGCTGAGACGGGCCTCAAACTTGTGATGCTCCTGCCTCAGCTTTTAATTCAGTGTGGATTATGGGCATGCACCACTGCACTTGGTCATTTTCCTTATTTTTTGAATTAGGGAACTGAGGCTCAGAAAGGCTAAGGAAATTGTTCTAGGGCACCAGGTAATAAGTAGAGGGCTTGATCCCAGCTCAGTCTACAATGAAAGCCTGCCCTCAGCCCTTTTGCTTGCATTCCATACCTTTAAATGAACAGATTCAGAGTGATACATAGGTAAGCACTCCTTGTCAGGTTATCTCTGAATAATAAACTTCTGTCTAGTTTCTTTACAGTGTGGTGGCACATACTTCTAATCCCTGTGACTCAGGAGGCTGAGGCAGAAGGATTACAAGTGCAAGACCAACCTCAACACCTTAGAGAGGCCCTAAGGACTTAGGGATGTTGCTTAGGGGTTAAGAAACCTGGGTTCAATCTCTGATACAAAAAAAAAAAATCTGTCCACCTTAAATTTTTTACTCTCCTTCCATTTGATTTATCTCAGTAATTATACATTTTTTTCTTATAGTTAATATCAGCTCTGGATCCACATTCCCAGTCCTTAATTTCTTCCCAAATTCTAATATCTTATTTCTAATTCTGTCCTGAGCTCCTCAATCTGTAGATCACAGTGTTATCTTAACATGTTCCACACTGAATTTGTCTTCTTGATTCCAACCTGTTTCTCCTGTTTTAAATCACGTTCCAATTCATGGAAACACCACCCTCATGTAAAACCTAGGCTTAAGCTCTGATTCTTCTTTCTCTTTTGCTTCTCGGTTAAAGCAGATGCCATGTCCAATAAAATCATTCTCTTCCTTTCTGTTCGCACGACCACTATCATCAAGTGCAGGATCTCATTCTCTACTGTCTTTTCACTGTCACAACCTAATTGACACCCAATCCTCAGTCTCTCCCTCCTATAATTCATTTTAACAACGTTGCTAAAGTATTACCGAGGCATATATCTGATCGTGTCTTGTCTCCTCATGATTTTTAAAACATATTTCTTATTTTTAATTGACACAGTAATTGTACATATTTATGGGGTGCAGTGTGACATTTCAGTATATGTAAACAATGTGTAATGATCAGATCAATGTAATTGGCATATCCATCACCTCTGACATTTATCATTTCTTTATGTTGGGAACATTCAAAATCCTTTTGACTAGCTATTCTAAAATATGCAATTAATTGTTAGTGACTCTCTTTTGATAATAAAATTGTCAAAACCTCGTAGATCATCTTTCCAGGCACTGAAAAACCCAGTGCCAATCCTGCTCTTTCAGTCTTGGATTGTGTTTCTTCATTTTTGCATGCCATACAACACATAGTTGCATTTATTCTTGTACAGCCCCTCATATCCAATATCCTGGATTATTTTCCATTTCTTACACAATTCATCTGTCTTGAATATTCTTCTTTTCTCTGGATTTCCAATCCTACCTAAGGCAGCACTGCCCAATAGAGTTTTCTGTCATGATGAATATACTCTATATTTGTGGCTTTTCTGAGATTGAATTATAGCTAGTACAAATGAGGGACTGAATTATCAGTTTTATTTAAGTTTAATTAACTTGAAATAGTCACATGTGGCTAGTGGCTATTGCATTGCACAACACAGTTACAGAGCTGCTAAATCACTCAAGCTGCTAAATTTCTTTGAAATTCCACTTGCTGTTTTACCTCATTACTGCTTTCTAATACCTTTAGCAGCAGCAGCTTCCAAGCCACAGCCACCACCACTATTGCTGCTGCTGCTACTTTTTTATCTTTTTTGAAGATTTCAGTTATTGCTCGGTCTAACTTTCTTTTCCCCCTAGATTACAATATTCTTGAAGGCAAAAACCAGAGATGGCTCCATAATTTTTCAGAAGGCACAACTCAGGGACAGCAATCTGAATTAGCATGGCCACAAAAATAGCTCTTTAAGACGTTTACATTACATTTTGCAAATCTAGAACAATAATACCAATATGCCATAAATATATTTTCATTAACATTTTCTACAAAAATCAAGAAAAAATGTCAACCATTCTTAGGAGATAAAAAGCTTCTCAAAGACAGATTTTACTGGGAGAAATAGTGGAGATAAAAGGAGACCATACCACAAAAAGTAACATACAGCTTGGATTTATTCCCTTTGCTTCCCTGTGCTTAGGATAGATTGCTGTACACTCTAGGCATCAAAAATATATCTGTTGAATAAAGAAGTTCTTAGTGAAACCTGTAAAACGAGACTATAATTTAGACCTTCTGGGGAAGAGTTCCTTCAGTGGTGTTGGAAATCACCTCAAACTAGGTGCTCCCAATGGAGCCTTGGCAGGTGAGTTGGAAGTGCGGGAACCCAGGCTGTTGCAATCAACTTAATGGGATGGATTATGTGCTCCAA
Organism: Marmota flaviventris; assembly: GCF_047511675.1. Classification (NCBI taxonomy): domain Eukaryota; kingdom Metazoa; phylum Chordata; class Mammalia; order Rodentia; family Sciuridae; genus Marmota; species Marmota flaviventris. The sequence goes on along the minus strand of NC_092506.1, from coordinate 116,971,066 downwards.
TTGGCCAGCGAGCAGACATTAATGACCAGTTAGCAACTGTGTTCAGGTCAATTAATTTATATTTGTATTTTGCAAACTAAAAGTTGCCCTGTTAGATTATTGATTCTTTGTTCCTGTATTCAATTTGTTTTTAACTGCACCATTGCTGGGCCAAGCCTTCCCTCCTGGCAATAAATCTGCCACCATCTCAACAATCAACAATAAATGTGTCTCTTCATGTCATTATTAATATGTCTCTTGGATTGGTTCATTACCACGGTTAACAGTTTATAAGAGCTGGATGGCGTACTGCCAGGAGGATTCCTTTTCCCAAAGGCTATTTTGTCATGATGGGGTTGATGTTCTCAGGCCAGAATGTATCTGAGAGAAGGTATCTAGGATTCAATGTAATATTGCTGGGATTCAAGCTACCTAATCTTCTTTTTATCATAAACAGCTTTAGAAGAAGATATTGTTGAAATACAGGTTTCATCCTCTCCCAATTCTTCTTCTTTTTTTTCTCACTTTTATTTCCCTTTTTAAAGTCTTAATTCCTTCTTAATTTCTGTTCAGATAGATTCTTCCCCTTCAAAGACAACAGAACAGCTACTTGGGTGATCTACAGTCACCAGGCAAGTGAGCCATGCATCCTCTGAGAGTTGGAGTTTTATTATGGGATTTTTGTTAGTTGAAAGCAGAGGGGAATTCCTTTGGCTTGATGTATGAATGGTGATTAATAAAGCTACAGATAGACAGCCCTCAAGATTCCACCTAAATTCCAGTTAGTATTGGGAAAGAATAAGCTTTATACAGATAATCATGAACTATGAATTGTTACTGGCTCTTTTTAGTTATTAGAATTTTTAAGGGGGGAGAACAGATTGTAAATAAATTTATAGGCTGGTAGAAGAGATCCTCTGTGTTCCAGAAATGTCAAAGGGTAAATTTAAATGGAAATAAGTTTTGTCTGAAAACCACTCTGTGGCCTGGGAGATCTGATCTCAGTGTGGAATGTGTATCATCTCCAAAGCACAAATTATTTGAGGACAAAATGTCTGGTCTTCAGTGACAAAGTTAATGTTCTTTTTTTTTTTTTTTTTTTTTTTTTTTTTTTTACCCAGGATAGAGATGTTGTACTCAATTTATTATTAGCAAAACATCCACAGTCCTTGGCACATAGCTTTCCAAAAAGTTTAACACTGAGCTTGTTCAATAGAGATGTGGGGGCGGGGAGTTTGATGCTGGATTCTGCTGTTGATAAAGAGTGTAAAGAGCCCAAGGACGCAGAGGCAGGAGGATTGGGATTGGAAGATATAGCAAGGAAAGAGGAGAGTAATGAGATGGAAGAAGATCTTCAAGATGCCTGCAGAAAGCCACAGAGCTACAAATGGAGGATAAGACTGAAAATGAATAGGGCCAAGAAAGGAGGAGAATGGATAACAGAAGGGGAAAGAAAAGACAGGGGCAGTTAGCACATGGCCTGCTGTTCCATAGTCACCTCCCTAGATGGAGGAAGAGAAACTATTCCCCCATCAAGAGACAAAGAAGACATCTTTGAGCCAAAAAAAAAAACACCACTGAGTCTTTATCAAAGCTTTCTACAGAGGTTTTATTTTCCTTAGGAACCACCCTTCCATCTTAGCATCAATATGACCTTATGTTATGAAAAAAAAAAATTAGAGACCTTTGCGTTAGCACATGTTTTAGGGTCCACTACTACATCCTAAATGGAATCTCTTTATTTGGAATTAATTCCCTTTATCTGACATTACATCAAAAATAAAATAAGATTCAAATCTCTTTCTCGGTTTTAAAAGGAAAAAAAGAAAAAAAAGCTCTGGCCACAGCACACACATCCCCAAGTGCCCACTTTAAACACCCCATCCATGTGAGTGTTGAATGACAAGCCCTGAGCCCTGACCATGGCTAATCCAAAGCACCAACAACTATTAACAGAATCAGAGAAGGCAAAATAGCTACTTGAGGAATAAAGCTTCCCAGTCCTTGGTTCTGCAACAGCAGGGTAGAAAGTGAGGGGACAAGAAAATCAAAGTCCCTTTAAAAAAAAAAATTATCACACATAGAGGCAAAATGTCCCCACAGCAGGAAAGAAAGTGGAAAACACACCAAATCAATCACCTTAAAAATAAGGCTTAAAATCTTCTACTGCATAAGATGTAGGTAGGGAGGGAAGAATGGCCCCAACAGCTTGAAAATGTTTTATTAAACTGCATGCTGACTGCCACAGCACATACAGGAAAATGCAATTAAGGTCAGACCATTAAAAAGACGCCCAAGGATAGCTCTGAGAAAGACCAGGGGGCAATCAGCAGGAGCCCAGGCAACTTTCAAAGGAAACTCACTTTGAAAAAGTGCCAGGCAGGAGGTAGAAGCACCTCACACCCAAAAGCCCTGCAGTGAGATGCTGCCAGAAGAGGTAGCCATGGAAGCTGTGAGAAGGGAGAAGAGTCTGAGGTGAGAAGGTCCTCTGATGGGATGTGAGTGGGCTCTGGTCAGCATCAGAAATCTGGTTCTGTGCATTTCAACGGCATTAGATTTGACTCCTGTTTTGACTAATATGTCCCTAATGAATACACATTTGGGAGTTTATAATATGTCAAATCCAAAGGTGCTTCACCATCATATAGGGTGCACTTCGCTGAGTCAGGCAGTCCTAGGTGTCTCTGAGACAAAGGCCCACGCTGCCTCTCCACCTGTTTCTATCTGGGTGATGCCTGCTGACTATGAATTGGTAGATGTGGAGCTGACAAGGTGGCTGTTCAGTGAAGGGACCAATGATTGGCTTTTTTCCATTATAAGATTCAGAACAGAGGGTCAACGTGCCATTCAGATATCACCCTGTTCTTGGTCTTCACCAATGTGCCCAGATGGTCATGGGGGCCTAAGATCATGGTGGCCATGTTACAGTTGGAACCTTGGTTATCTTCCAAACGGCCATGTGAAAATGGCTTAGTGTCCAGCCAGGTGCTCTTGGGAGGTAGAGGAAACTTTAAAAGGTGGGACCTAGTGTAAGGTTTTGGGTCACTGGGGTATGTCCTCAAAGGGGATTGAGGAATCCCATTCTTCTCATTTTACTCTTACTTTCTGGTCATGAGGTGGGCAGCTTTTTCTCTGCTACATGCTTCCTCTACAGTGTGTTGTTTTGACACAGGCCCAGAACAACAAGATCACTGAGTCACAACTGGACCTCTAATACTGTGGGCCAAAATAATACTTTATAAGTTGATTATTTTAGGTGTTTGTTTTATTGACTGAAAAGTGAGGATCCCAGACCGTTACCCTCTCTCTGACCTTCATGGTATCTCAGTGACCCACTTCTGACTGCCTAGTGCAGGGTCCTCCTTTTATCAATATCAGAACATGCTCTTTGAACTCAAGCCTTCAAAGTTTCAAAATCCTAGCAACGAATGACTCTGTCATACAATACTGTAACCTCAGTGATACTTGTGTGACTTCCCCTCCAACATACAAACTCCACAAAGATGGTGACAAAGTCATTACCTCCATGTAGACCAAAATGTTTACCCCACTGGGCGTGGTGGCACACACCTGTAATCCCAGTGGCTAGGGAGGAGGAGGATGGAGGAGGAGGAGGTAGGAGGAGGAGGTAGGAGGATCAGGAATTCAAAGCCAACCTCAGCAATTTATCGAGGCACTAATCAACTAAGTGAGAACCTGTCTCTAAATAAAATACAAAATAAGGTTGGGGATGTGGCTCAGTGGTTGAGTGCTCCAGAGTTCAATCCCCAGTACCCCTCCCCCTGCAAAAGAATGGTTAACCTCCAATGTATTCCTAGGATTAACATGTATTAGATGCACAAAAATGCCTATTAAATCAGCCTGGCAAGTATTCAATACATGTTTAGTTATAAATGGGATGAAAATATTATTTAAAAATGGAAATAAATTGATTTAGACACATATATACCTGCAAAAATAATGTAGAATCACCTATTATATAGCTGCTACTGTAAAGTGTTGCTGGTTTTACCTTAGAATCCTTTCTTACTAAACTGTGAGCCAATTCTATTTCTTGTTTTCTTTTAATTGACACATAATTATTCTACATATTTTTGGTGTACAGTAATACTTCAATATATATGTAGTGATCAAATCAAGGTGATTAGTAATTCATCATCTCATATACTCACCACCTTTCCTTTAAGGGAAAAGTATTCAAAACCCCTTCTAGTTGTTTTGAAATATATAATACATTATTGATAACTATTGTCACCCTCCAATGCAGTAAAACAGCAGAACTTATTTCTCCTCTCTACCCATAACATTGTACCATTGGTCAGTCTCTCTCCATTCACTCCTCCCTTCCTAAGACCCTGGAAACCATTATTCTACTCTCAACATGTATGAGAGATCTACTTTTTACAATTCTACACATGAGTGAGATCATACAGTTTTTGTCTTTCCATGTCTGGCTTATTTCACTTAACATAATTCTTGATTCAGGAGTGGTAAAGACATATTCTTGTGCTAATTACAGTACTCCCAATTCTTTCTTCCATCCAGCAAGCCAGCCACCAGTATTTGCAATCCCACCCACACTGCTCATTGCATTTTGCTAGAGATGATGTGCTAATCATGGGGGTTTTTCAGTGCTCAGGTTTTAGGATATCCATCCTGTTTTCGTCCTTTCCACGTTCTGCTACAGAGGTCTGTGGGTACACTGGCAGGAAAGTTCTGCCAGAATGAACAGATCCTTTTAAGGTTTAGCAGAAACATCAACTATCAAGTCCTTATTGTGGCTGTAGCAAGAGTGGTTTTATAGCCTTCTCTAACTTTAAGAAGGGGAACCAATATCTGGATATTATGCAATGTGGAACATGCTCCCATTGCTCTCAAAAACTATTGCCTTGCAGTGATTTTCTGTCTCATGTGAGTAAATGGTCCCCAGGCTCCAGCCACTGTGGATAAAAAGAAATGAGCCAGGTTGGAAGGGCTTTGCTTTTTATTCATGTCTTGCTTATTTACACAAGGATTCTGTTTACCTGTTCTTCCCTACTTTATCACTCTCTACAGTTACCTGTTCCCCTCTCTTCTCCTACCAGTTTCTTTATCCTTCTCCCTCTAAATGGGCAATGCTCAACTTTTACAGCAAGGAAGGCCTTTTTGGAAGGCCTGAGGGCCAGCCTACTTTGCCAAAGCATTTGCATATATTTACATTTAGTTGGCCTGTAAACATGATGATTATGCAAAGTTCTACTCTTAGTAGTGAAAATAATCTGTTTGGATTCAGGAACAACTTTCAAGTTCCATACAACAGAACTAGGTAGAAGGGCTGTAATGATTGTTTTTCCAGAGTGGAATGCCTGAGCGTGATTTATAGTAATGAGTGATGGGCCCAGGTGTCAGAGGGATAGCTCCAAGTTAGGAAGTCATCCAGCTGGGCTTCTGCCTCGCTGGCTCTCACATCTCCCCAAGTGTCACCTTGCACATAGTTAGGTGAAAAGTTGGGATGCTGCTTCTAAGTTTTGATAGCATGCCCTCTGGCAAGCTACTGGAGCTTTCTCCTCAGTGAATCAGTTTCCTAGGTGCCTCAGCTCTCTTTTAGTAAATTCAGCACATCTCTTTGCTAAAATGGGTCTCAGACCAGCAGCTAGGCTTCTCTTTCCTTCTATGTTGAAAAGGTACTCTTTCCAGCAATGCAGTGTCCTGAAGTGGCATCATTTTGCCAGCATCCTCTAAATGCAAGGGTCCAGAGCTCCCTTTGTAGAAAATAATCGCACAGTTAGGAGATGTGTTGTGAGTCAAAATATCTAGAAAATGACTCCAATATTCATTGCTTGTGCTAACTTAGAACAAAGAATAACTTTCCAATATCTATTTCATACTGTATAAGATGAAGGTGTAGTGGTCTCTGAAATTCATTCCTGGTTGAAGTTCTAGATTTTTATTCTTGAGAGTAGACATTTTCTTGTACATTATTTTTCAACAAGTGGAAAGATAATAAACATTGCATTTATAAATATATAAGTATATATGATATGAAGATTAATATCATAGTTTATCCATTATCTCATTTGTTTATTCACCAAATGTTTATTAATATCTATTATGTGGCCAGGTGTGGTGGCACACATCTGTAATCCCCGTGACTTGTGAGACTGAGGAAGAAGGATCACAAGTTTGAGGCCAGCCTCAGCAACTTAGCAAGACTATAAGCAACCTAGTGAGACACTGTCTCAAAGCAAAAAAAATAGTACTGGGGATGTGGCTCAGTGGCTAAGCACACCTGGGTTCAATCCCTGGTACCAAAAAATAACAAAATAAGTACTATATGAAAATATATTCATTGAGAATTCATTGATCATAATAACTGCATTAGGCTCTTTACTACATACCAAGGGTAACCTAAAGAATCCTTCATAGGATTTTTTCTAAACCTTCTCACACTGTATGTTAAGCACTTGGAGGACAGATTGGTTGTGTCCACCCAAGCCCCTGAAGTGTGCCATATGGATGATAGCTCGCAATAATGTTTGCTTAATAGAATTAAATTTAATCCCACTATAATGTTTGCCCTTATTTTTATATTTTTAATGGGAAGCAAGGACATTGGCAAAGGAGAAGGTAATCACAATTATTGAGTTTTCTTTTTCATTAAGAGTGAAAACACTTTTATGTTCAGAAATGCTGTTGCAGATGAATGACTGATCTATTTGTGTAGCTTTACCCTAAACATCCTAAGATAACTCTGGGCAGTTCTATTCCAACTGGATACCCAGACACTTCTTAAGAAATAAGTTAAATTAGCTATTTATTTATACTGTTAGAAACTGTGGGGTGTATGAAGAAAAGTCCAAGGAGATTTTCATTCTTGAGAGGGGAAAAATCATATATTCATAAAACAATTAAGAAAATTTCTTCAACTGAAAAACAAGTCAAATACATTATGACCTGCCCATGTCTATTTGCTTTCCAGAGGCTGATTTGACAATTTATCTTGAGTGTCTTCGGGATACCTCAAGTCAACACCTCCAGAACTAAGCTCAAATCTGGACTATACCCAGTGTTCCTTTCCCAGTGATTAGAACCTCAATGTATCTAGGAAAATGAGTCAGAAGCATGAGCATTTTCCTGGACATCAACATTCCTTTTAGAACCTTTAGCCAATCACAGTCTTCTCAGCCTGCCATAACAGAACACAACAGGATGGGTGGCTTAAACAGCATTAATTTTCCTCACGGTCTGGAGGCTGGTAGTCCATGATGAAGATCCTGGCAATTTCTGGTGAAAGCATGTTCTCTGGCCCTGTCATCAATGCCTGCTTTCTGTGTCTTCACATGGCCTTTTCTCTGTGCATGCAGAAACAGAGATCTGTGGGTTTCCTTCCTCTTCATAGAAAAACACCATTCCTATAAAATTAGGGAACTTATGCTATGACCTCATTTGACCTCCATTACCTCCTCTAAGGCTTCATCTCTAAATACCATTACATTAGGGGTTAGGGCTTCCATATATGAATTTTGGGCAACACAATTCACTCCATAACAGATACCATGTAAAGTAAATCAAATGTTTGACAGCTCAAGATCTTAGTGGCTTAATGCAATTAAGCTCTACTGATTGTTCATATGATCGAAACATAGGTGCAGAGAACAAAGGGACAGACAGGCTCCATGCGGTCATTCAGAAATGCATGTTCAAGGAGGCTCTGCCATCTTCAAAACATGATGACTTGGTAACAATATCAACTTTGGTCATAGACATCAAGCAGGCCAACTGAAAGTAGATAAAGCCTGAAGAAAAAAGGTAGTGATTTTTTTGGAGGGAAGAGATTTTGTTTGCTTCTTTGTTTTATTATGGGCCAGGTTTATAACCAAAGGAGCAGGCCACTACATTCCTTTAATTTAAGTCCCCAACAGTCTGGAACATAGTCCAGCTATATGCACGAGAAGAAAAGACTAAGGGAATAAGGATTGAACCCAGGGGCAAATAACCACTGAGCCACATCCCCAGTTATTTATTTATATATATATATATATATATATATATATATATATATATATATATATATATATATATATATATATATATATATAAAATGATAAAAATTATTATTATATTATTATTTTTGATAAAAGTTCTCACTAAGTTGCTAGATCCTTGCTAGGTTGCTGAGGCTGGCTTTGAACTCGAGATCCTTCTGCCACACCATTCTAAGCCACTGGGATTACCTTCATGTGCCACCAAGATTACCTTCATGGACCTAGCAAGATTAAGGTTTTGATGAATAACTTATCTATTGCTGTCATACTAAATAGTATTCTTTAAAAATATTTCCCAAATCTTTCCATATCTTTCTAACCTTACTACTCAACAATCTGGTATAGGAAACAATTATCACTCATGTGAATTATTGCAAAACCTATTTAAAGGTGTTTTGTTTAGTGAAACATGTATAACACAGTTTGCTAATTTAACCATTTCTAAGTGTACAATTTCATGTCATTAAGTATATTCACTGTATTGGGCAACCATCCCCACTATTCATCCCTAGAACTGTCCCATCATCTCAACCTCTATACCCATTAAACAATAACTCCACACCTTTTCTTTGTCCCATCCCCTATTAATGATTTCACATCTTAGCAACCTCCAATTACCCCTGCAAACAGATTGGTATCCTTAAAAAGTCTAACGATTTAACCATGTTGCATGTGCACCCCCTTCATACACACAGAAAGAACTTTGTCTAGAACTTATTGCTTCTAGTAAGACTGTGATCTCTCTTATGATGGCCTTTACTCATCAGACCTGTGACTCATAGCTGCCTATCTGGCTGATACAAAGGAAACAGTCCCTACATATTTTGCAATCCTATCAGCCCAAGTAGTCCTTTTTCAGAGCATAATGATTCTTAAGTCTTCTCCTTCTTGAATGTCTTTATGTTATTGTTTCCCTTCAATGTTTTTCCAACTCCATTCATCTAGTTAACTATTAATATTTTTCAAAAGCTGATTCTGATAGGCTTCCCTCTTTATTTTTCAAAGCACTTGTTCTATTATTACCTATACTTTCCTAATTTTTGGACAAACGTCTCTCTGTACTGGACTCAACTTTCATAAATACAGAGGCTGAGCTCTTTATGTTCCTTGTGTTGTTCCTAGGACCAAACCTAGCAGCTAGTGTTTATTAGACACTTGATGAATAAATAATGACAGAACAGATGAATGCTAACAGCACCAGCAAGGGTTGCAATCAGAGCTATATAGAAGATGGCTTGGAAGAAAAGAATATGAAAACAACAGTAAAAATAGCCTAAAACAAATAGAACTAGGCTCCCATCTGAGTGAAGCAGCGTAATTAGTTTGTCATTTTATTATTTATTCATTGGGCATCAAGTCCATTTAATATGTCACCTATAAAAAATCTTACTGATAATGGTATAATAGAATATCATTGATGAAAATAGTATCTTAATTTTAGAACATGCTTTTCTTTAAAAGAAAGGTCAAGAAAAACCAATATGAATGGTAAACACTGGATAAGAAATTCCATATGATAGCATACTTGTTATTACTCTTCCCTTAATAAGGTATTGCTGACATTTCTACTATGTCCTTGAGAGCTTTAACAAGAAAATGAACCTGAGTATGAGCCACAGAGTAATGCATTGCAATTCACAAGTATAAAAGTCAGACTAGAACATGGTCACTTAAACTCTCAGGTAAGTTGTTTTTCTCACTCTCTCAGTCCTGGTAATGAAGATAATATATTGGTTCTTCTCTAGAAGTGCTAACCTCCTCTCTTATCTAACACATGTCTAAAATTTAAAAAGACTGACTATACTATCTTGATGGATAGATGGTAATATTGGCCAAATCTATTTAAGACCTTAAGAAATGTTTTAACAAAGTATCTTCATTCTAAAAAATAGATCCTGAAGGAATAATTGGATGCTGATGTTAAATTGGGAGAAAAATCCCAGGGCAGAGAAAGTGGGGGGAGAGAGAAAGAGGAAGAGAATGAGAAGCAACACACAGTGATGCCTTCCCAATGCTGCAGAGCAACAGCAAACCACGGGGAGACTCAGCAGTCAACTTGGCAAGCATTCCTGCTCAGCCATGCAGGAAGTCTACAAACAGGCTGTAAAGAAGGAGTGTGCCTTGAAACCATCCATTGTCAGGAAGGATGGAGAGAAATTTTGTTGACCTTGTTTCCTCATTGCATCCCATGTCTTCCTTTGGTGTAAGTTTTCTGCATAGGTTGTGACTGCTTTAGACTTAACAGGGACAGTACATGGCCCATGCTGCAACCATTATTGAAGCCAGATTACATGCCCTAAAGTATTGCATTTCATCTGAGCTTGGACATAGCAGAGGATGATTTCATCTGAGGGCTCCGCTGATCACTTCAGATGATGGAATTACAAGGTCAAGCACAGAACTGTCCAGTTTCAGTGGCAGAGGACACTAAATAAGCAGTCAAAGGTTCAGGAGTCAGGGAAGCCAGATGAGTATAAGGACCCACTTAAGATAAGTGTGATACACAATAGTTTGGAATATTGGCATATTTAATATAGTTAGCTTTAAAATTCCAACCTTCTTTCTTACCTACCAGATGGCTCAAATTTAAAAAGACTGACAATACTGTTTTGGTGATAATGTATCAACTGAAATATTCAAACATTGCTGCTGGGAATTGGCTCAACTATCTTAGAAAACTCTTGGGTTATTTCTATTAAATCTAAATCTACACCTGTTTCACATCTCCAAATTTAACTTCCATGTATTTTCTCAAGAAAAATTAGTATATGTATATTTATCAGAAAATATAAATAAAAATGTTTATGGTAGCTTTATTTAAAATAGTCCCAAACTGGAAACCAGCTAAAGTCCATCATAAAAGAATAGGAATAAATAAATTAAGGGACATACATAATGAAAAACAGTGACAAAGAACACCAGTTATCAAACACATAATAACATAATAACATAGAATAATAGCAAATGTATTAAGTTGAGTGAAAGAAGACAGAGTACTTTTTATATGATTCTGTTTATGTGAAATTCAAGAGGGTCAGAATTGGGGTAATCTCTTGGGAAAATATTAAATAGCAAAGGACAAAATGGAAGCTTCTAGAATGATGGAATGTTTTTATATCTTAATCCATGTGGTAGTTAGGTGAGTGAATACCCACGTAGAAGTTCATCTTATTGCACATTTAAAATCTGCCTCTTTTTCAGCATGCAATTTTGGCGTTCAATTACACACAGACAAACAAAAACCTAAACCACTCCCTAAGATTTTATGAAGTAAATATTAAGGTTGTCATGGAAACATGTGAATGAAAGCATCACAGTTTTGGGATTTGTCCATTGAGCTATTATGTTTAGGAGTCATGGAATCAGTTTCCCCTCTATGGAATCTGTAGAAACTACAAGATCGGAACTGGTTTTCAATTACTAGAAAAGAGACCCGTCATTGTCTCCTCCCATCTCTAAGCCCTGACAGTTGCAATTAAAATAATTGATTATCAAACACAGAACAAATGTTTAGGCCAAACACAAGCTGCCAACTGAATTCCATAGATTGCTAAACAATATGTGATTTTTTACACCAAGAAAAACGATGAGGGGGAAAAAAAAACTCACTCACAAAGAAACCATAGAAAGATAACATAGCTTCAAGTCCAGCAGTAAAGATCAAAATTCAAGTCCATCCAGTGATGAGAGAAAAATCTCAGGGAGAATAACAATGAACATAGGGGAAAGGCATCCTCAAAAGAGGAGTCAAACAACAAAGACAAGCAAAGAAAGAAGGCCTATTACAAAAGAGCCAAACATGAAAAGAGGAGAGAGAAGCGTGGAAATCTATAAAAAGGCCACTGAAAAAGCGAAATGCACACAAAAAAAGGGAAGGACTTGAGATGAAAAATAAAAATAAAAAAAGATTAAAAGGAGGGGGTGAAATAGCAGAGAGAGAGGAACTAACCAATTGCTCTGAGGAAAAACACAGCTTTGCTAGAAAATTGATGTTTTCGCAGCGGCAGGAGGCTGGCGCCATCCTCTTTGTTGGCCTTGGCTAGTTATTTCTGACAACTCAGTGACCATACAGGACCCCAATGGAGAGGAAGCCCCAAAGAGACAATGAACCTGCTTTTCGGATTTCATGGTCCTCGAAGGAATACTAGGGTGCCAGGAAGACAGCTCTCTCTCTGGCCAAGGTAGCATGTTTGGGTTTGCAGGCTATTATGTCTTTGTCTTCTGTGGATCCTGTTTGAAAGCATTAATCAGTTTTAATCGACATGGGGAAAGTATCTTCCTTCAGTGGACCAAATGAAGGATTTAGAGTTGGAAACCTGGGTTTGATATCTAGTTCTTTTGCTTATTGTGTACCTGTAGGCATCTCAATTTCTCTGAGCCTCAATTTCCTCAACTCTAAATTAGAAATAATCTCTGGCAATCATGCCAATGAGAATAATATACAACAAACATTTCATTCACAGTAAAGTACTACATAAAATTTAGCAATTATTATCATCATTTTTTGTTATTGTAGGTTGTTGCAGACCTTGGGTCCATTGCTAATAAAGTTAAAGGAGAAGAGCACATATGTTCTGATTGGATGTGTTGGACTGAATGTTTGCTTCACTAGGAAAAGGTTGCCTCTGTCTCAGAGTGGTAAAACCCCTGAGACAGTGTGCATAAACCCAACTTTATTGAGAAGTGTGACTACCTAAGAAACATGAAATATTCTGGGCTCTAAGCTTCATTTCTCCTAAAAAACTTGAAATGACTCTTTCATTGCCCATAGCTGTGCCTATCCAGTGCATTTGGAAGAACTGAAACGTTAAAAATAACAACAAAACCCAGAGTTGATTAATTATTGCAGAAGCCGTTTTGCGGGGGTGGGGGGAAAGTAAAAAGTTGTTGTCCTATTATATTTCTGGAAAAAAGTATGAGAATTTTATTGCTTCTACAAATTGCTCCCTGGAAAGTACTTTCATTTTCTAATTGTTCATAAATTTACTGACAGGTGGTTACACAGTAGGTATAACATCGTTATTTTCATTTTATTATATACACTGTTTTAACGAGAAAATCTGGAAGGGCTGGATATCATATATCATCTGATGTACCCTGAAAATGTGTGGGTGGGCAGGCGCAGCCCAAGGCTGCTACTTTCCCAAGAATGCCTAGGTCTGGCTTCCTTCACATAGGGTCAATCTGGACAGCTGTGCCTGGTTGGAATACATTAAGATGATGACAGTAAAAATAAATTGCTTTCCTATGATTACTTTTTTGCTTAAAAATAAGATTCAAGAATCTCTTTCACTTGTACTGAAAGATCTGTCAGAATTGTTCCTTACTAGGGACAGAACAGATTTTATACAGGTACACTAAACACTTGATATTTGATGACCACTAGAGGTCATTACTAGTGGTCACTTGATGACCCCTAGTTGAATTGCTCTTTTCAGCCTAACATTTAGAATTTTAAATCTGAAATTAAGACATTTAGTCTAGGAATTATTTTAACATAATTTAGCCATATCTTCAGTTCTTAGCATTCCTTCTAGATCATAATAGATACTCAGGAAATATTTGCAATTTACTGTCCCAACAATTATTTATCATTTATTTGCAGGGCTTAATATATTAATTAATAAAACTATCCTGTCATGGAAAAAATAACTATATGATTTACCTAAAGACAACTACAGGCAAATGAGTTCATTCACCAGGTTTAAGTGCTTATGAGAATTGAGGAGGGGGAAGAGCATGTTCTAAATCCACTCCTATAGAAATTGTTCATATCAAGGTTACCATTAGCATCCAAGTGACTGATATTATTTCTTCTTAAAATTCATCTCTTAATACACTTTAAAGCTATTTGCTGTTCTTTCCCCATGGAAATATCCTCTTTCCTTGTTTCTATAACTCCATGCACTCCACAGTCTGTGTGCATCTCCCCACTACTTCTCATTCTCTTTAAATTATATTTTTTCCTATGTGCAACCTTGGATGATAGGTGTCTTCAAAATTTCACCCATGACTTCCCCTGCTTTCTATATGCACTTGTTCATGTTGACCTCCTCAATCCAAGCCCTAGTCATCACTACAACAGCCTGGACACGTTTCCTGAGCTCCTGAGCAGTTGTCTACTAGACACAACACCTGAGTATCCTACAAGTGGCTTTGACCCAACATGTCCAAAGCAAAATCTCTTAGTTCTCCATACCTACTTTGGGCTCTTTCTTTTCTGTTCTCTATTATCAAACAAACCACTATTAGAATTTCCAGGTTTAGCAATGAAAACAACAACAACAACAAAACAACAGAGTATCCACGGAATTTGAATTTCCTAGATTCAATATTTGAATCCAAATTTAATTAAAGCTGCTATTTCTTAGCTTGGAACCAAATAATCTAGCCAGTCACCAAAGCCAAAAGCCGGTAAGCCAACTTAGACCCTTCTGTCTCTTTTTTTCCTATAAGCACAATATGTTTTTTAAGTCTTCTACTTTTAATTACCTTAATACTTTCCTTTATATGTAAAATTATGGTTTTAATACAAGTCTTGGGCTTCTCATCTGGACTCCTGTATGTGCCTCCTGGGTTTTTGTTGTTGTTTGCCTTTTGTTTTCTGATGATTTTTCTTCTGCTTCACCTTCCTTTTGTCTGTGTGGCCCAAGATAGCAAGTGACCTTTGAATGTCAGGTTATGTAATATGAAAAGTGACGTACAACAGTGCACTGCCAGAGGATTTGCACAGAGTGGTAGCATGCTTGTGCTGGGAGGGCTGTGGCCATGCCTGCCAATGTCTTTCACGATTACTAATTTTCTTGGGTCTTAGGAGTTTTTCAGGCCTTGACCAAAATGAAATGTTCTGAATAGAGCTGTTAGAGCTAGCTTCTCTGCATATCGACCTCATCTCTAATGTAGCATTTGTTGCACTGTATTTTATTTCTATGATTAAATGCCTGTTACCACTTAAATTTTTAGGAAACTGAATTTCTCCTATGAGTAAAGCATAAGGCTACATGTAGTCCCACTCTTAAAGGTGCACACTGCACTTGGTATAAATAAAACAAATAACCATTAATAGATAAAACACCTCAGGTAATATTAATAGATGCTTGAAGAGAGTACAGTGGGATGTAGAGGAGGAAGTTGTCATTGCCTCTGTGGGGACGACTGGAAACATTTTATAAAAGTCTGTAAGATTCTGGAAGGATGATTAGAAGCAAACCCAACTGGCAAGGGAGAGCGGCGTTTACAGGCATGCATCTGTGAGCAGCACAGCCTATTCAAGATTCTCTGGGAGTGGGGAGGACTGGAACACAGAAGGGCAGATAAAGGTGGGCAAAAAGGAAAAAGTAAGATACTATGAGAAACTAAATATGAAGATAAGAAATTTGGAGACCAGCAAAAGATTTTAAACTGGGAGAAAAATGTGATTAATGTGACTAGATTTTGATTTAAAAAATACACATATCTTAATATGAATGCAGATAATATGCACAAAGGATGAGGGAAGGAGCTGGTAAAAATATGAAAAATCAGCTTATCTATATGAATAGGCCTTCCTCTTGGACATAGTGATTCAATCGGGGCATCTTGATGTAGCTAAATAAATGGCTCTACCATAATAAGAAGCAGAAGCAGTTCTAGAATTCAAGCAAACTGTTCATTGCTCTTTGGTATAGATTGAAAAAAAAATAAAATGTACTTACTACTCAAGCTGCCTGGGTTTTGGACTATATACGCTTTCAGATTTATTCTTTTGCTGAAAATATCTCTTGAATATAGAACATTTTAAAAAGAAGTTTCTAAATATATATGTGTGTGTATATATATGCACACACATATGTATGACTTTTTAAAAATGACCTTTTTTGCAATATATTCAAATGATGAAACATCACACCTGCCAACACTGAAAGGCTATAAATAGAGAATGAAATATAAATCTAGAGAGAAAAACATGCAGATCCATTATATATCTATTGCAATTAGAAGAGTATTTTGGTTACAGACTAGAGGGAAATGCTTATTAAATTGCTTCAAAAACTTAGGAACAGGAGATATAAGATAGATAATGGCCTAGAGCTCTATATATCTATTGAAGGAATTCTTATGGAGATGATGTGAATTATCTAATAGTTCTAACATCCCAAATAAATTGATTGGATTTACTAAACTGTAGGTATAATGTAAAGTGCCCTCTAAGGGAGAAAGAAAAGAATAATTCAAACCAAATAGTACATTAATCCCTCAGGGAGCATCGAGTCAGAGAAGGCTGATGCACGTACAATAAACAATAATAGGGGGAACCCAATCAGAGCTGATGTTTGTAAACCCAGAGAAGAAAATTTTGGTGAAAATAAGTCAGTGCTTGGAGATGGAGGTGGAGCTTGAATTAGGCCTTATATCAAGGGTAATATTTGGAAAAGTCAAGGCAAATAGGAAAAAGAGAATGACAAAGAATATTTTGATGTAGTTTGGAAATTTTGGGCTTGATATGATATAAAATAGGGCAAAACTGACAAATTTGTAAGCAAGTATATGGTAAAGAAAAGCAGTATTTACAAAAGATTAGATTGCCCCAGGTATGAGCAGAGTTGAGGGAGGAAAAGACAGGAAGCAAGAAGGCATCATGGGAGTGGGGGCAGTAACCTGGAAAGGAATGACGAGAGAAAGAGAAACAGGTTAGAAAGAAGACAAGAATTGGAAATGAATGGAATTGAAGATTATTCAGATAAAAAGAAAAGTATGATTTTCCTATTTGCAAACTGTGAGAAAGAATGTTTTTCAAATTCTACTTGAAACATACAGGAATGTGAGAAGCATGTTTCTGTAAACATGTGCATTAAGTCTGAAATTATTCAAAACAACCAATACTAATCCTGATCACACTGCCTTGCCCTTTCCTTCCCATGGAAATGACAATAATGGCTCTTGCCCATGATTCTTCCTTATTCCCTCTGACTCCTGACCAACATTGGTGCTTTCCCATGAAGCACAGCATGGCATGCCTCCCCCTGTTTCTAGTAATCTATGAGTATAATGACCTTCTATTTTGTGACAGTCTTTCCTATGTCTGCATGTCTTACATTATCCGATTAAAACAAATCCCCAGAATCTGGTTAAAGCAACATATGGCTCAGTTTAAGTTTACAACACAGCATGTTTATGAAGTCTAACTGGTCAGAACATAAATACCTATGAGAATTATATACAATGAAATCAAGCCTCCACTTGGTACTTGGACTACACAAACACCATCTTAAATATGATCAACTAACTCACATTTCCTGAATTAATGATGTTTTTATTGCATATAAAACATAGAAGGTAATTCTAAAGATACTTTCAGAAATTAGTAACATAGTACAGAGAAATAACCACTCCTTTTAGTTAAGCCAACAAAAATATCTTTTCAAAATGTCAGAAACATCTAAAAATGATTTTTTTTTGCTTAATTTTTTTTCATCATTGGACCCAGGTGCAACCTGAGGTCACCATATTCTTTAGCTTATGACATGTCAACTTTTGTCTGTGGAAGTTTGTTCCAGATAAAGTCAAACAGTTAAGAAAGCTGGAAAAAATATTGATTGCAAATGTTAAAAAGGGAGTTAATATTATTATTCTGTAAATAAGCTATAATTATTGATTTAAAGAAAATAAAAGCACTAGTAGATTAAGGAAATAAGAAATCAATACGTATTTCAAATAAAGATATAAAAATTATTAATCCAATATATTTGCAAAATAATATAATTTACTTAAGTATGAATATACTACACATTAAAATGTCACTTTCCAATTACTATGTTGGCATTTAAAAAACGGAACATTTATAGTGGGAAGCTGTAGTTAGAAAAGACACTGCCATGCATTTTTGGCATGGCATAAGTTATTTGAGAAAGCAATTTGCAGTATATACCCAGGGCCTTTGAAATATTCTGATCTCTGAAGCCAGTGATGATAATCTGTTAAATTTTTATAAGGAACAATTAAAATTTAGCTTTTCACATATAAAAAAATGTTCTTCACATTGTTGTTTGTGACACTAAAAAATATTAATAAATCCTGTTCTAGTTTGAAAAGAAATGGTGGCTAACTGTACTGCCATTAAAATTGCAAAGAACATTTGGTAAGATGAAAGAGTGTGTATGTTACAATGATAAGTTAAAAGAGCAGGACACAAATTGTGTGTGTGTGTGTGTGTGTGTGTATTCTCATAGTTGAGAGAGCAAATACCACCAGCACCTGTTAGAATAACTAAAACTAAAAAGACTGTTGAAATAACGTATAAATGACAGGCAAAGTAATCGTGATTCTTGCAGGTGGGAGTGAAAAACAGCAATGATTTTTAAAACATTTGGTAGTTTTTACTAAATCTCAACATGCATCTCTATCATGATTCAGCAATTATATGCCTTGGTATTTACATAAGACAAATGAAAACATATGTCCACAAAGAGACTTGTACAACATGTTTATAACAAATTCATTCATTAAAGCCAAAAAGAGAGGAAACAACCCGGTATACATGAAGGGATTGGTAAAATAAATCGTTATATATTCATAAAATGAGATACTATTCAGCAAAATAATTAAAACATGACTGTGTAAGCATTGCAAAGAATTTTAGAAACATTATGTTAATTTATAAAACTTGATACAATGGATATATACTATATAAAACCATATACATAAAGCTTAAAATTAGGCAAAATGAATATATGGCGATAGAAATCAAAATGCTAGCTGCTTCTGAAGGAAAGTTTTAAGAGACTGCTCTAAGGAAACATTCTTTCTGGTTTGGGGTATTGGTTTATTGAGTACATAAACACTTCAAATATCATCAAATTATACACTTAACATCTGTGGTATGTAAATTTTATCTCAAGAAAAAAAATCCAAATGAATTAAGAAGTGGGTTAAACACTTAAATGTTAAAAATAATGAAAGTAACCTCATATGAGGTCTAGGTATAATTCATGTACATATACACAAATTTTTAGCATATATTTATCCATAGGTTTTGGGACATTTATTTTTTTAACCAAGGTAAGGATCCTGAAACTAATTTAGCAACAAAAATATATTTGTTTTTAACTCTGCTTATTTAAAACTACTATAATAAGGGAAAAAAAATTACCAAAAATTCAGTAGATTAGCAATATGAGGAAATATATTTAAAAGTAGAAAACAGGTGGCACACACCTGTAGTTCCAGTGATTTGGGAGGCTGAGGTGGAAGGATTGTTCCACCTCAAGTTCAAGGCCAGCCTTTGCAAATGAATAAGATCATGTCTACAAACAAAGCAAAAAAAACAAACAAAAAAAATATTCTAGTGATTGGTGACTTAACTCAGTAACTCAGTGGCTTTAATTCCCAGTACCTGAATAAATACATAAGTAAAATCAGAAGATATAATATTTTAAAATGCTATGTCGAATGTATCATGAAATATTTGTTAAAAACACATGTCAAATTAGTAACTCTTTTTGTTGTTTTTACTATAAACAATCAAAACTTTGAAAAGTTTTTAGAAGGCTATTGAATTGTATGTAAGTTTTGTGTATATATTCAGATTACTAATAAAGCACATAGTTGGAAATGAAAATTTGGCAGTCATACTGACCTGGCTGTAGACGTGTTTTCTGCCTGAATGAGTCCCTTCTGTAAATGTTCCTAGGAGAGAGAATCAGCATGGTTGTGCCACATGAAGAATTAGGCAGTATCTTTTTAAGTCTTCAGATCCTTGTTCTAGTACCCTTTATCAGAGCAAGTGACAGAGTGGTAGAGTGGGGAGAGTCAGGGAGGAGATTGGAATTTGCAGAACTACAATCAAATCATTATCTGACATTTATGTAATATTTTATGATTTAAGCATTTCCTTTGCATTCATTAACTTATTAGACCTTCACAAGCCTGTGACATAGAAGAGCAGGCAATACTATTTCCAGGCTAAAGATGATAAAATTTATATTCATAAAAGTAAAGTAATTTTTGTAAGGTCAGATATCTTTTAAGTTATGGGGCTGAGACTTGAACTAAGGTCTGTCTTTCTCTAGTAGCTATATTACTTTCAGTATTTCATCCTCTTTCTACTATGACATAATGTAGCCTCAAAAGAGTCTCTTCCTAAATGGTTCCATGATATTTAGCCTGAATGTATCTTTTTTTCTATTCTTTTTGTTTGTTTGTTTCCCCACCTTCAGCAAGGCTAAGTAATCACTTTCTCTTTCTTTGATATGTGAACTGTATATATGCCCTGCCATATCCGCCTCTCAGTTGTCACTTAGCCAGACTATGCAAATTTGATCATCTCCACATTTTCGTGTAAGTCATTGCCTTCAGCATAACTGTTGTTCAAATCTGGATTCATTCCAACTCTTCAGACGGGCAGGGAGGAGTTTCTTCACCAGAGAACATAAAGAAGCATGATGGCTCAGCCTTTTCCATACATCTATCGCATACCTAACTAATGATGTTCTTGCCATATTGTAAAAAAAAAAAAAAAAAAAAAAATCAAGATGACAGATCTATTCCCGGGTGCCTTCATGACAAGTGATAGAGTTATTCAGTAACCAGGATTATACCAGATCTGGGTTCTGAACAGAAATGACAGAAGAACCTAAGGAAATAAATTTTGACTTTAAAGGTGGTCCTTGTCTATTCAGAAAATATGTGCAAACATGCCAAAATGTTGTTTGCTGCAAACAATAAAACATACAATGGTTAAAGTTTGAAGGGCAATCAGTAATATCTCTTTGTACTGCTCAAGTTCAAAACAGCCTAAGAGATATAAATGGAGAAAATAGAGATAAAAATTGCACCTTCATTTCTGATAAGAATAAAAAAGTGGACTATGGTTTATATCTTCAGGCATATGGGCTTTCCAATATTGAATGTCAGAATCAGATACCCATACCTCTGGTCACAAGAAGAGCTAGGAGAGTTCAGGCACCCAAGGGAGGCTGGTTTCTGCCATCATGCAGCACAGGTCCAAGGTTTGTTCATGGACCAAGAGCAAGAAAGGGGTTTATGCATGTTGCTTTTCCATCCAAGATGACTCATCAAATTAGGATATTTCTCCTCTCCTAATGATGAGGGATGTAAATGAAGCTAGAGCAGATTGGGATTTGTAAGACAGTAAATGAAGATGATGAGAAAAGCCCATAGTATTGCTTGATAGTTTTTCTCAAGTTAAAAAAAAAAAGCAGCAATATTTCCTACCAACACCAATTAAAAGGGGTTTTAAAATGAAGATACTACAAATTTAGGAGAAGGGTGGAAGTCAGGACTGCAATTATAGTTCTAAGACTTAGATTCTTTCTTGTTTTCTAAGCATGTGCGTTGAACCATAAGAATAAGATAGTAGCAGCTGTTTCAGGCAAACATGTGGACATGATAATATTTAGGAGAATAATAAATGTAAGGGGGACTTTCTCCCATGCCTCTTTTTCTTTGGGAGAGAAAGCATCTTCAGTTATCTACCATGCTAATTAAAATTTGATGATCTGTCTATATCCCACCTTCAAGGCAACCTCAGAAAAATGAGTTCCTGTTGTTTGAGCTCTTTAGAAGAAACTGGCCTCTGTTGTCTAGAAAGAAGATTGCTATTGGTGGTGGGAATAGCTATCGAACAGAGTAGTGATAATATCTGCTGTGATTACATATGAAAGTTTTTCAAAAACATCTACATGAATGAAATAGCTCGCTATAGCAAACTATAGACCAGAACCTCTAATATTGTCATACATTTTTTAGTTCTCCTTATTCTGTCCAAAATATAATGAAGTAAAAGAAGACTTTAACTTAAATATTATTGTCATACCTAAGCCCAAGTTTCAAGGGTTTTTGCTTTGTGAATAGGGTCATCAATTGAACAGATATATGGAATATTAGTAATGGACCTTGATGATTATTTAGTCCTGTTTATTCATCTCTGAAGATGTCCAACCCAGGTCTTAGAGAGTGAAATAGCTGTTTTCCACTATCGCCCAATTTGTTAGTGAGGATTCACTAAGCCCATATACTCAGGATCAGAACCCAAGATTCTAAGTCAACTTTATCTGCAAGCTAAGACCTTCCTACTCCTTTACTACACACACGATCTTCTGTAAACAAGCTTAATTTCAGAAAGGAACATTTTCCAAAAGATCACAGTGATATAAGATATGTGCAATTGTATTTGGCCATCCAACATTATTTTTTTTACTGGGAGAAAGAAACACAGCATAAGGTAGTCCTTTTGGATCATTTTGGGATCTAGGATGGTGACAAGCAATTATTTAGAGGTCCCCCTTCTTGGAAACAGTTGAGTACACTGTAAATATCTAAATTCCTCAGTCTAAAACTATGGGATCAGTTCATTTTTCAAATAAAATAGAGCTCTTCTGCCATTGCAAAATGAAAATTGGAATAGATATGAAACATCTTAAAGGACAATTTATTTCTAATCTGCTTTCTCTTATCCCTTGTTCTTGAGGCAAAAACAAAAAACAAAACAACAACAACAACAACAAAAAAACCCCAAAACTCATAAAGAATAAAAACATATTCAAATGCTGATAAGGCTTAGGAATGATTGATGGCTTATTTGAAAAGTCCTCTCTGAAGCAAATAAACTGGGGGGAAAAAGACTCATTTTTTCCCACTATATTTTGTCATGATTTTTTTTCCTTTCTAAAATGGAGCTATATTTAGAGATAAAAGACAAGAATTCATAATGCATGCCTTGCCCAGCAGAGAAATTTGACAGAAAATAAAATTTGTTGACCAAACTCTTACTGTCAGACATAACTTAATGTATTACTTGATAAAATCAACTTCAAGGAAGATCTCAGATTGTGCTGTCAACAAAATTGATTTTATCAAACAAGATAATCTTTGCCATCAACAAGCAGTACTTTCTTAAAACTTTACATTTTTTGGAGTCACTCTATTCCACTGCCCTTGGAAGCCCCAGGAAGTTTGCCAGAGGATGAGGATCCTAAGTCATCCTTTAGAATTTTCCCAAACAAAAGCCATACAGGAGGATGTTGAACCTAAGCAAGTAGCCTTCAGACCATATTCAAGTTTAAGGGAAAGACAGCTGAAATGGTAAATATATAAAGTTAGAAGTTGAAAACAGAGCCCTAAGATATAGGTTGCCCATTGTTTGAAGCCATAAAGTGCATATAAAACCAGTTTTTACATGCACAATTGGGAATATGCTTTCACAATGCCTGATTGGATATGCAAATCAGTGTTGTGCATACCTATTTACCTGTTTGCTAAATTCATATGTTAGGGTCTATGTAACGACTTTTATTTATTTATTTATTTTAGTAAAATTAGTTTAAATTTTCTGAGGATAAATGAGGCTTTGGAAAATTGTATTGCCTTAAGATCCAGATTGAAACAAACCTCTCTAAAGTCTTTCAATGAATGGATTTTTAATAATTAAGTGAAATGTAGGGTTAAAACAATTATCTGAGCTATTCAAGGTAAATAGAGAACCATGAAGATATTTGTCATGATTCTGGTATTTTTTGGTAGAAGAAAGGGCCTAGGTCACTAGTTGACATAGCTTTGAACTTCATTTATCTAGTCCAGTCCTGGACCTAGGAACATTGGGCAGTCTCAGCCTCTCCTTAGAACACATCCTAGAATAGAGAAGGAGATCCTTGGCAGTCCGGTGGTAATATGTCCAAGCAAATGAGCTTTCCATATGGTGCATCCTGACATGTATTTATTCCACTTTTCCTAGAAATAAAATAGTGAATGTGATGATACACTAAATTAAGGTTACAGAACTGTGAGTAGAAAAGAAAAAGCTCTGAATAATCTTCTTGACACTGCCTTCAACCCCTTCAGGACCCAAGGTGATAAAGCACTGTAGATTTATTTTAATGTGTAAGAACCCTGCTCTGTTCCCCTGGGAGATGGTAAAGAAGACACTGGGAAGCTCAGGGATAGTTTATATTTATCAGGTAAAATGCTGTCTGCTCACTAATAAGCTTCATAAATATTTTTCTCTTCTTCTGAAAAGAACCAAAAAAAATCCAATTTTGCAATGTTAAAAAAAAAAAAAGAACCAATTTTCAAAGGTTTTAATATCTTGGTAGAAAAATGTAGTTGAGTTACTATCTGCTTTCTTGGCAAAGCTATTTGAATATCATTTATGTAATCTGGCTTCCTCGAAGTCATACCATCAACTAACCAAGCATTTCCGCACAAAGAAAGATGACTCTATGAGGCTCATATTACCCATTTATATATTTCTTATTTCTGTGGTTGTTAAACCTAGAAAAATAACCAGATTTTTTCCCCACTGAATTTGAAGCTGATTTGTTCCTGTGAGTCTTATCTGGGTGAAAATCTCAAGTCTATGAGATACATCCAATTGTCCCTTTAATGATGTGCCTGTTTCCTCCCTGTTTCAGCATTTTCTAATCCTTAATTCTTAAGCCTGATTATCAAGACCTGTCAACCTCACTTTTTTATGTTGGCCTCTCCCAGAGCCAGGGAAATATCTGGACTCATGCTAGCCAACCTCTAAGTGTATATCAAATTAGTCCTGCTGACAAGGCTGGTCAGGACTCGGAAACCTCCATCTTTTGGTGCCTTCAGTTACTACCTTTGAATTTCAGCTTCAAAGAAAAAAATATTAGCCCATGGACTAAGTAATTGCCCTTGTTCAGCAAAATTCTATCCTTTGCATTTGCTGCCAGCTTACTCTGAAAGTTCCCATTTCTGCATGTTACTGGTTCTAGAGTGGCATTTTAGATTTTGGTGTTTGCTCTAACTTCTGTTCATTGATTTAAGTTCTACCATAAATAGAAAGGTACGTAAATATTAGTTTTCTTATTTTTTCATATTTTCACAGACATTCATTAAGTGCTTTTGAGATACCAAGAAAGCACCAGGAGTGCACAGGACAGTTAGGCATTGGCCACATGGAATTTGCTTGAGGCTAGATTCATTTCTACTAATGGATCATGTACCCATGTTTAAAGCCAGGTTCTTCAGGGTCCATGAATCACCTTTTCTGCCATATCCTGCTATCGGTTGATTGCTTTTTGGAATGGCCTCTATCTTCAGGAGATTTCTAATCTGGATCTGGTATATGGGGCAGTATTTTGGAGAAGCTGCTTGTGCCCCGCCCTCATCATTGCATTGTAGTTGGAGAAGGACTTTGGTGCTAATAATATCTCACTCTAAGCTGAAGAGTGGCCTGAAGAACAATAAATCTCTACATTCATTTTTTATAAGGGATTCTGGGAAGAATACGATTTAAACAGCAACTGTGATCACTTTCTTTCAAAAACCTCAGTAGCTATAGAGTACAGTAGTTTGATCTGGGATGGATGATACTCAGTTCCTCAGAAAACATTTATAGGGTATCTTCCATTGGTCTGATATGAACTGGAAATACAGAAATGAATGATTTCGATTTTAAGTTACTAACAATGTTGTAAGGTATTGACACATATAGTTATACTGTCACATTTAAGGTGCTACAAAAGTTATTCACAAAAGTTTCTTGGTCAGTACAAAGTATTACAGAGGGTGGAGAATATAAGAGGCACTCAAGTTATAAGCCATTTATTTCATATTGTAGAAATATAAATAACAGATTGATTAGATCTCATGAAAATTGCTTGTATCCACATTCACCCACAGAGATGGACATATTTATGTTCTAAGCCAGGCTCCTTTCAGCATCTGTATGTCACCTGCTCAACTGCATCCTACCATCAGTTGAGTCCCATTTAGAATAGACTTGTTTAGGCTAATACACAAATTACATAATAATCATGTACTAATACTGTGTTCAGACTCCTACATTTAATATATATAATGGAATTAACTCTGCTGGCAATATAAATAGAAGTCATGTTCTGTAGCTTTAAGACACTATATTTGAGTAGTCAATCTATGGATTTTTCTTATCAATATGTGCATTCTTAAGCAAGTATGTATGTATAAAATCTTAACCATATAATGGCTGGGTGAATTTTGTTTTGCTGCTTAAGATATTTGTGTCCATGGATATTTCATATAAAAGTTTTGTTTGTTCTTCATCTCCAACTTTGAAACACATTTTGAGCTGAACATGGTGGTGCATGCCTATAATCCTAGGGAGGGAGGTTGAGGTAGGAGGATCACAAGTGCAAAGCCAACTCCAGTAACTTTGTGAGCCCTAAACAACTTAGTGAGACCCTGTCTCAAAAAAAAAAAAAAAAAAGGTGCTGGAATGTAGCTCATTGATTAAGCACCAGAACAACCAACCAAACAACAAAAACAAAACCCCCACACTTCAAGCCATGCCTCCAAAGAGGAAGAATGAGAGAAGATGTGTAACAAAACATTTTTTAATGAGTGTAGGTAGCATTAATCTGAGCTGTTATCTCAGAAACAATGTCTCAGAAACAATGTTATATAGTAATCTCTTTATTTCTACCCAAATTGGTGTTAAGGGAACCAGGTAAACATAAGCAGACCACTTCTTCAAGTGAAGTTTATATTCATTGACTCTTCCTCTCACTTAAATTAACCTTTATACCAATTTGTATTGTGGCTTTTGCTCTCACTAATCTACTTTTCCCCCCATCTTTCTTTATCTTTGGTTATTCACTTTCTGCCCACAACTAAAATGTACCTTTTTCTATAGGTTCTTCCTAAAACTAATAAAAGCCCATGTCTATTGATTTCCTGCTAAGAACTTTAGGAGGTAGTTTTCATGTATTGCTTCATTCAACCCCTGCATTTTAGGACAAAACCATTATTAGCTCTATTTTACAGATGAACAAACCAAGGTTTGGAAAAAAGCAGTTTCTCCAGGATTCCTCAACTAATGAATGGCAGAGCAAGGACTTATTTAAGTTCTGATGGATCTTGTAATTTATGTTCTCTTCTTTCTTCTGTTATAATGATTGTCTCAGAGACCACAAATGCCACATTTGTAGATCCTTTGCAGGAGTCATTATTCCTCTTGCCCTTTAAAATTTTTATTTTTTGCTCTATCTTCTCTGCTGTATCCTACACCTTAAGCACATCTAAAATAAATTTAAAAGTTGATGAATTAAAAGGTAACCATCTTGAGGCTCAAAGACTGTTTTGCCAATTTTAAAATTCATTATAGAATCTAAATGTTCCTGACTAAAATATATGTGCATTATTTATATATATATAATGAATGTGTCAAGTTTTAATATTAATTAGACTCTACACCTAATGAGTCCCCTGGCAATAAAAGCTGTCAAACACTCAGTATAGTGGTGAACATTAGGAAGTACTTGTTAAAGTAATAAGTGTTAAAACAGTTGGTGATAAAAATGTAAAGCTCAGTGTATTATTAGACGTATGAAAATGTCCAATGAGCAAATATTTATGAAAATGGATAGTTTCCATATGCATACATTTTCTCAGATATGACCTCTAGCTTTTAAGATCTCTAATAAAACTTTATTGGGGAAAATGCCTATCTTATCATCAATGCCAACCTGAAGATTTTACCTTTGAAAGCGTTTGAGAGCATGATTTGTTTCCTTTTACCCTGTTCAAATAAATTGATTCATGTGTAAGGCATTTCTGTATTTTTCAAGATTCATCATTTTGGGTAGTGTATATGGTATATGTATATAGATAGTATATTTGGGGTTTTATAGGTCGTGTATGACCACTCCCTCTCAAGCCTGATTAAAACTCCTTATTTTGCTTTATCTTTCAACATGAACAGCTATTCCTCACTAAGATATGTTATGCCAGGAAGTGATAGAAATAGCCGACATTTCAATATCTAGTTCCTTGACTTTCTTTAGAGTGTTTTTACCATTCAGCAGAGGAGTATCTCAAGAGAGTTCTCTTATAGGTGAATGATTACATGTATGGAATCAATTAGATAGTTTTGTTTTGTTTTGTATGCATGTTTGAGTTTTTGCAGTTCTTGCAACAATCTGAAAATGTAGCTGTCTCTGAGGTTTGCTGGAATCAATTCAGGGTTCAATGAGGATGTCCTAGTTCAGATTCTTGAACAATGAGTTCCTACTTTTGTAAAAGGGTGTGTATCTGTATGTAAACTGGGAAAGGTTTATCAGGGTGCAAATGTGCTAATTTTATCAGGAGCAAAATTATGATATCTTTTGTTTTTCTCCAGGGTAAGAGCTATCAGTCAGTCAGGAGACCTAGATGTGGATAAAGTGGGAAATCCCTTCGGAGCCATAGCCCATCCCATGCCATTTTCTTTGCATAAAAAAGGGATTTTTTTTTCACCATTTTTTTTCAATCCATTCTGCCACATCTAATTTTAAATCTCCTTTTAGTAATATGACATTGTCTGGGAATAAGCCTCTAAACACATTTCTTTGTCACAGATTACCTCTGACCATCTTCACATTAGCTATCTAGATAAAATGAGGTTGTGAGCGTGAATACTATGTGAAACTGCTCATAGAGCTTTGCTGGTACTCTAGAGGTAGAATTTCCTGCTCATAGAACAAAGAATTGAAGAATGAACACAGCAATCTTAGCATCTATCAAGATTGTACAGGCCCTATGCAAATATGTGGTTGTTCTGTCTGTGAATGAGAAATTCCTCGGGTCCATTCCATTTTGATTTCCTATGGTTTCTGTACCTTCCAGGGCACCATATTTTTTGGTTTAACCTTATTTGGCTTCTGAAGCTTCTATTTCTGCTGTGACTACTCACTGCCAATTTGATCCAATTTCATCTTGCTTGCTTTGTCTTCTGCCCTTGCCTATTATCAACTCCCAGCTTCCACTTCTGTTATACTCTCTTCTCCCAAATTCTCCAATTCTGACAAATTATTGAATTAGCACATTGAAAAGATCCTTGGGATAAAATGGTTCTCAGAGTATCCTACTGATATAGAACTTGAGAAAAATAAGAAGAGTTATGATTGGCTCAGTTTGCTACTTGGGCATAAAGTTGAAAGTAGTATTCATTTTATTGTCTAGTTAACATCAGTTGTTTACACAATGAGAATAAGTGTATGTTCATTGCTCAGTACCAAGAAAGTTCACTTAGAAACTAAGTCACCAAAACTTTCAGTTCCAAGTTGCAGAAAAAGACTTCGTAATGTGGATAGTACATAGAGTAAGATAATGTTTTCCTCAATCGTTCTTGATGAAATGAAAGTCCATTTAATAAGTGCTTCTGTAGCCTTTGGTAAATAATAAGCAGCTAGTTACTGTTAATGGTGTCCAAGGCCAGAAGACAAACTCTAGGGTGCCTTAACAGACCAGATCCAGCTAGTTACCCCCAAAACACAATGGGAAAAATAATGGTGATGTAAAAAGAAATTTATTGAGTATAGCCATTCTGGGAAGAATTAGGAGACAAGCATCCTCAGCCCTGACTTTGACAAGTTAACAAGACATTTAGGTTCATCTAGGAAAAGGAACAAAAATGGGGAGTCAAGAAATATACAAGGCCAAACAGTCTTGGTCAAATTGGTCTGGTTAATCTTTGTCTGAGCATAGCCACATGGAGCCTTGTAAGAACATTCCCTGGGAAGAGTCACAAGATGTTTATCAATGAGGTGTGTTGTTTCTGGAATCCAAGGTGACTGGAGAAGAGAAGAACAGAGAAAACAAAAAATCAGAAAGGCAAGGTAGAGTTCCTTCATGTTTAGGACAATGACTAGTCTTCTAGACATTGCTCTGATGGTCTGGAATATGCCATTGTAAAGCTGTTGATTGACAATCTATTGTTTATGATGTTCCAGAAAATCTTGTCTCAGCCTTGAAGAGGAAAGATTACCAGATACATATATGAATACTCCTGAAATAATTAACATGTATGCAAGCAGAATTGAGAAGGAATTTGACTCAAAATTTAGTGTAGCAAAAAGAGACAGATGCAATTTCAAGGCAGAAATGCCATGTTCTTTTTTCCATTTTTAGTTATCCATTGAACATCTGCAGGCCCAAATGAAGAGTCAGTTTGTAAGTCCTTATTCCATTACCATGCCTGTTAATAGCTATAGAGATTCTTACAGGAAATAATTATACAATTTGGGGCAGTACAAATTGAGCCCCACAGTCAGAAGCTTGGGCTGCAAGTTTGCTTTTTCCAAGAATGGAGCCTATGCATAAACAGGACTTCTATTTTCCATATCCTATCTTTTAAACACTTAGAAGTTGAACTGCAATCCTGAGCAATGGCTGCTCTCCCCTCCTCAGTGAACAGATAAGCAGTTGTGACCAGTGTGGGTTTATACTGCTCTTGTGCAAGGCAATGAAGCAAGATATCTCAAGATATCTACAAAACATTGGCCAGCCTTCAAGCTCTCAGGTTTCCAAACAGCATGCTTAGAACAAGAACTACTGTCAACCTTGATTTCTATTCATTTCCCATCCTCATATACTCCTGGATGAACTGAAAACTTCAATGAACAAGAAGGGAATCCATTTTGCCAGGCAGTGGATAGATATTGAACTAATTCTCTCTCTCTCTCTCTCTCTCTCTCTCTCTCTCTCTCTCTCTCTCTCTCTCTCTCTCCTGTTTATGGGAATGTACAAGAACTAGTATTAGCCATGATACTGAAGTAAAGTGTCAAAAGAGTCTTCAGATGAATCCAGACAAATGACTTACTAGCCTCTCTGCCCCTGTGTTCCATGCCTCCTTTCCTTTTCAAAAGGTGTATGTTGTACCCTGACTTATCTCTACATAGCCTCTCTTTTTTTTTCTAATCTCATGTTCCACCACACCCTTGAATATACTTTATGCTAATGATTCTAGTATGTAGGTACCTCCTCACAAAACAATACCTTCCCCTGGCCACGAATAGGCTATTGTCCCTATGGGTTGTCCCCTCCCACTCTATGGTAAATCAGCTTCAGCCTTGAGCAGGGTGACCAACTCCCAAGGTATGTCAGGTTTTCCCATCCTGAGAAGCCTCTCAGTCCTGGGAAGCAGGAAAGTTGATCACCATAGCCTTAGTTACTTCTTGTTCTTCCGGTTACATTATGTTTGGATCCATAGAGACCTTGAATTCTATCTCACAATACTAACCAATCATTCTCTGCTTCAAAATGTATTCCTCCCCTTTCTCTCCATTTACTTCCAATTAGAACATAAATAATCTGAGGAAATTTGTTCTTTCATTAATGTAATTTATATTTTAAGTGCCTAGGGCATGCTTGTCTTTGGTGAAATACAAAATTTGTATTTTGTACAGCTTGATCTCAAATAACTTAAAAACTAAAATCGAGGAGAGAATAACAAAGAAATTGACCACATCCCACGCTTGTTGACTGTCCATGGCATGAGAATATTGTGGACATTTGAAGGACATGACTCTGTCTGGTTACCATGGGAAGCTCTGAGAAGAAAAAGGCATTTGAGCTGAATGACAGTGTATTCAGATTTGGGAAATAAGTGCTGGTGGTTGAAGTAAATTCCGGGAGAAGAGATCAGTGGACTCAGAGCATCAAGGTCAAGAGTCTCTCCTTTCTTGTTTTATGGCCACTCTGGATTTAAACATAGGGCCTTAAATTACTAAGTTATATTTGTCAAGTTAAAATGAACACACAACATCATTAGAATCACAACTACCCCTATTAAAAAATATCCTAGCTTCAAATTTTACATGAAAATCAAATGAGCAAGGTCTTCAAAGAATTCTAGAGAAATGCCATGGAGTTCTCCTAATTAAAATCAGAACCTAATTTTCAAATGATTTCTTAGCTGTGCAGCTTGAACTAAAATAAATCTTGAATACCTGAAATGAACAGAGCAGAGAGAGAAAGAAGCCATTCCTCGCTGTGGGACTTCAACTTGGAAATCTCCCCTGAGGTACAGATGAGATCAGAGAACAAAGCCATAGGGAAGACAGAAAAATCACTTTGCATACAAAGTGATCAAACCACTTTAATTTTGTATGTAAAATGTTTTTCTTTCCAGTGACTCAAGGAGGTGGAGGTTGATAGCTTCTTACACGACACATTACAAATTTGCAGTCATCCTTTGCATTTGAGAAGTAATTAAACATTTGTAAAATGACAGTTTTCAAATGAAATGTCTGACCAGAGTCTCCTTTGGAAATAATGATGTGATTTCTTTGGCTGTAAGTCATGACAAATACAATAGAGCCTCTCCTACTGTGTCCCCACTTCCAAGCTATTCTTCAGTGGCAGTTACTTCAAATGTTCTTCTCAATAAGTTTATTTCTCCCTAGGGCTAGTTGGTAGCTAACTACCCCTTGAGATAACCTGATACAAATGGCTCTTTACCATGGTTTCAACCCTGTTCTGTCAGTGGACTTGATTATAAATTATGAAATCAATGGAAATAAGAAACCTAGAATTGCGCTGCTGAAGGTCAAACTGAGAGAGCTTTCACACATCATCTTATTTTAGTTAAAAGTTACTGGAAAGGGATTTCTAACCAGATATCTATTTTATAGCAGTTTGACTCCTTCTTCAGTGCATTTTCCAGAGTGATTTTACTGACTTCAAGGAACATCTAAGAAATCCCCTTTGATTTATATTTTACTATGTCCTATTATGTAAAGGAGAGTTGAAAATCTGATCATTGGTATACTTGAGTTAGTTTATAATGACTTGGGTGGTAGTAGAAATATTATATTTAAAAAGTAGTATGTAGATTAACTGATACTCATGCACATGCATGGTTACTTGATTCATATAGACTGATTTATTAAAAAAAAAAATCCTTGCTAAATTTATTTGAAAAATGTTAACCTAACCTGAATTTTTAAGGAGGAAAAAAAAAATGTTTGCATGATGGTGACTACAAAACCAGGCAAATGTCAGTACAGGAGAAGAGTAATTTTCACATATCATTTTCCACTTATTTTTATTCACCCAAAGTAGAGTTAGCATATTCCAATCTCCCTGTGCTATGTCAGAGACCATAGATATAGCTATGGATTAGATGGTTCCCACACATCAAATACTTGAGGGCAGGTATTTTAATCAGTTTTTTTCTGCTGTGATCAAAAGACATGACAAGAATAATGTAGACAAGGAAAAGCTCATGGTTTCAGAGCTCTCAATCTATACATAGCCAGTTCCATTGTTCTGGGCCTGAGGTGAGGCAGAACATCATGGTAGAAGAGTGTGATGGAAGAAAGCAGTTCAGGACATGATGATCAGAAAGCAGAGAAAGTTCTGCTCACCAGAACAAAATATATACCCCAAAGGCATACCCCCAAGTGACCCACACACTCCTGTCACACCTTTCCTACCTATAGTTACCACCCCAATTATCCCATTTGGGGATTAATTAACTGATTTATTTAAGCCTCATAACCCAGTCATTTCTTTCTTGCTTTCTTTTTTTTTTTTTTTGCAGGAGACCATATACAATTTTATTTATTTATGTATTTATTTATTTATATATGACAGCAAAATGCATTATAATTCTTATTACACATATGGAGCACAATTTTTCATATCTTTGGTTGTATACAAAATATATTCACATCAATTCTTGTCTTCATACATGTTTTTTGGATGATAATGATCATCACATCCCACCATAATTAATAACCCCATGCTCCTTCCCGTCCCCTCTGCCCTTTCTAGAGTTTGTCTCTTCCTCCCATGCTCCTTCTCCCTGTCCCACTAAGAATCAGTCACCTTATATCAAGGAAAATATTCAGCATTTGGATTTTTGGGATTGGCTAACTTCACTTAGCATTGTCTTCTCTAACTCCATTCATTTACCTACCAATGCCATGATTTTATTCTCTTTTACTGCTGAGTAATATTCCATTGTGTATATATGCCTTTTTTTCTTTTATCCATTCATCTATTGAAGGGCATCTAGGTTGATTTCACAGTTTAGCTATTGTGAATTGTGCTGCTATAAACATTGATGTGGCTGTGTCCCTGTAGTATGCTGTTTTTAAGTCTTCTGGGTGTAGACTGAGGAGAAGGATAGCTGGGTCAAATGGTGGTTCCATTCCCAATTTTCCAAGAAATCTCCATACTGCTTTTCATATTGGATGCACCAATTGGCAGTCCCACCAGCAGTGTATGAGTAGACCTTTTTTCCCACACTCTCACTAACACTTATTGTTTTTTGTCTTCATAATAGCTGCCATTCTGACTGGAGTGAGATGAAATCTTAGAGTGGTTTTGATTTGCATTTCTTTAATTGCTAGTGATAATGAGATTT
This sequence comes from Marmota flaviventris, assembly GCF_047511675.1. Classification (NCBI taxonomy): domain Eukaryota; kingdom Metazoa; phylum Chordata; class Mammalia; order Rodentia; family Sciuridae; genus Marmota; species Marmota flaviventris. The sequence continues at coordinate 116,936,929 of NC_092506.1, read as the reverse complement.
TTTTCATATGTTTGTTGATTGATTGTATATCAACTTCTGAGAGGTGTCTGTTCAGGTCCTTGACCCATTTATTGACTGGGTTATTTGGTTATTTGGTGCTTAGCTTTTTGAGTTCTTTATATACCCTAGAGATTAGTGCTATATATTATGTGTGGAGGGGTAAAGATTTGCCCCCAAGATGTAGGCTCCCTATTCACCTCACAGATTGTTTCTTTTGCTGAGAAGAAACTTTTTAGTTTGAGTCCATCCCATTTATTGATTCTTGATTTTAATTCTTGAGCCAAAGGAGTCTTATTAAGGAAGTTGGGGCCTAATCTCACATGATGGAGATTAGGGCCTACTTTTTCTTCTGTTAGATGCAGGGTCTCTAGTTTTATTCCTAAGTCCTTGATCCATTTTGAGTTGAGTTATGTGCATGGTGAGAGATAGGGGTTTAAGTTCATTTTGTTGTGTATCAATTTCCAGTTTTCCCAGCACCATTTGTTGAAGAGGCTATCTTTTCTCTAATACATGTTCTTGGAAACTTTGTCTAATATAAGTTAATTGTATTTTTGTGGGTTAGTCTCTGTGTCTTCTATTCTGTACCATTGATTTATTCAGTCTGTTTGGGTGCCAATACCATGCTGTTTTTGTTACTATTGCTCTGTAGTATAGTTTAAGGTCTGGTATAGTGATGCCATCAGCTTCTCTCTTCCTGCTAAGGATTGCTTTAGGTATTCTGGATCTCTTATTTTTACAAATGAATTTCATGATTGCTTTTTCTATTTCATTGAGGAATGCCATTGGGATTTTTATTGGAATTGCATTAAATCTGTATAGTGCTTTTGAAAGTATGGTCATTTTCATAATATTAATTCTGCCTATCCAAGAGCAAGGTAGATCTTTTTATTTTTTAAGGTCTTCTTTGATTTATTTCTTTAGGGTTCTGTAATTTTCATTATGTATACCTTTCACCTCTTTCGTTGATTCCCAAGTATTTTTTTTTTTTTGAGGCTATTGAAAATGGGCTAGTTTTCCTTTCTGATGATTTGTCACTGATATACAGAAATGCCTTTGATTTATGTAACCCAGTCATTTCATTTTTAAATTTCTTACATCATCTTATGCATGAGCTTTTTGGGCATACATCATATCTAAACCATAATATCAAGTGACATGCAAACGACTGCAATGATGAAGTAATAACACAGATGTGGATTGCTACTGTAAATAGAGGAAGGTTTCCTAAATGAGTGACATTCTACTGGTTCTTTAGAGAAAGAACAGAAATTAAGCCACAGTGTTAGTGTGGAGGCGGAGTGTGGTAGTAAAGGTATGCTAGACATACCACTCTGTACAAGGGTGTAGAGTATAAATATTAACATACTGGTGAACAAATTGTGGCTTGTTTAGCAGAGAAACAGATAAGGCTAAAAATGTCAACTGGAGTCTTCCATGAATAGCTTGCAAAGGAGGCAGTGAGGCTTGGTGGAAATAACCAGAGTTTAGATAATATGTGTCAAATATTCACTGTAAGATCTTTGACACATTATCAAAACTTTCTGATTCTCAGTTCCATTGAACTGTATATGAAAATAATAACACAACTTGTTTTATTATGTCATTGGAGAAAATTCCTGACACAAGATATGTAGTCTTAAATGTTAGTTCCATTTGGCATTCCCTCCTTTGAATGCCATGCATGTGAAAGATTGGATGATTATTCTTCATTCAAGAAGAGATGGCACCAGTGAGGATCCTAAATCAAAGAAGCAATGGGGTTAATTCTGGGCTTATTAAAAATATCATTTTCTTGTATGAAATAAGTCCTCCATTATAGTGAGGCAGTAACAGAGAAATCAGTTGTAAGCCTTTTTCCATGTTACAAGGAGAATTAAGGGCTTAAATTAGGGTGATTTTAGTGGCAATGGTAAGAAATAAATAGATTCCAGACATGTTAGAGTTTGTGACAAAATTAAGATCTACAATATAGGGGAAGGAATCAAAATTGATATGATTATTCTACAGTGATCAGAGAATTCCTTTAACTCTCTAAAGAAATCTTGCACATTTATTTGGAATACCCAGATGGCATCTAAGCACCAACAGCTCTTAGTAGTGTAGAGGGAGGTCTGTTTTCCAAAGTATGCCCACTGATAAAATCAAGTCTACTCCCTAGAGGCTCTAGTCCTCTATTATTGTCATTGATTACTTCTATTGCAAAGTATATTTGCAAAGAGCAACACAGTCACTTTTATTAATTCTTCTCTACCTCAAGACACCAAGTTAGATTTCCCAGTATCATCAGCAAAGCTGGGACTAACACCCTGGAGTCTCGGTTCAACCAGCTAACCTCCTGTCTATTACACTGGCTTTACTGAAGGAAGTACTGTAAAGCCTCACTTAATTAAAATCAAGGAAACAAGCTTCAATGGCAGGGTTTGAACAGCCTCCTCTGTTCAAAAAAAAAAAAAATAGCATTCCTTTATCCCTGAACTGGTGGTCAGAAGGAGGAAAAAAAAAAAAAAAGATAAATACTATTGTATCTCTGAGAACAATGTGTTTCTGAACGTTTAAGAAGTTGGCTACTAACTAAATGCACAGATCTCCAATTGCCAATAGAAGTAAAACATACAGAATTTATTTGGGTACATGCTTCATGTCAGGCACTCTTGTCTATGTTTTATGTGTACTGATTTATTTAATTGTTCCAATAAATCTTCTTTTTGCCTTTATGGCATTGTCACCAGTGGTGTTGGTTTACATAAAAAGAAACTGAATCTTAGAAAGATTAGTGAAATCACACAAAATCACACAATGAATGAACTAATAGAGGCAGAGCTGGAACCCAAATCTGACGGTAGAATCCATACCCTAACCACTATGTGACATACTTCAATGTAGGAAAGCAGATGTTTTGAGTCTCTGTCTCTATTCTTTCTGGGATTCAAATACACAGTGTGGACTTCTAGTACCAATTCTTTATGATGAATACTAGACAAATAACACTAGGATGTAGGAATCAAGGTCCTGACTAAAATCAGTTTGGCTCAAACAGTATTTATTGTATACTTCCTGCTATTTGCCCAAAGTAGTGACTGGCTGTTAGAAAAGAAGCTCATTGGAAAACATCACAGCCTCAATATTTGTTCTTAAACATCATATACTTCAGATGTGGATTAGTCCATTCAGGCCCCACCAGAATCCCATAATGCCCTTATAGATGGGGTGCTTCTTCACCCCAGTGAACATTCTCCGCCCTGGTAAGAACACAGAGGTTAAGGGGGATAATTGATGTTTAAGATTTTTAATTCCTAATCATTTCTTAATTTCCAAAATAATAATGAAAACAAAATATTAGTAGTTATAGGAGATTAGTAATAATAATAGTAATTGTTAGGTGTCCCAGTATTTGTTGGGTATCTACCACTGAATCACGGTGGTAACTTCCTTCACTTACTTAAATAGTGATATGATTAAAATTCAGATCAGTCTGAAAACAAAATTTTAACACAAGCCAAGCAGTAACCTCTTTCTTCCAAGTCACATTACTCTTACTTATGGAATTAAAACCTAATAGACAGAAACTCCTGGGAAGCAATTTTGATATGCGGTTGTCCAAACTGACTATAAGAGCATTAACTAAAATAATAAGTGTGTGTGGTGGGAACTGCTCACATTTTTTTAATCAATTCTAGTCCAAAGGCCAAGAGATTTTTTCTTATTTTACTTCCAGATTTTTTTTCCAATTCTAGTTCTTAATGTATTTTTACAGCTTCTTTTTCTTTAGCTCCTAAGTTCAGGAGCATGTCCTGTTTGGTTTCTGAATGGAGTTATAGTTCCATAACTCTGGAACTGTTGGGAGGGAGAAAGGCTAGGGATATGATATTTGCAGTGTAGCTTTACTTTATGTGGACATGGAAGGAGGGCTGGGTGATGTTGGTGGGTCTCCTGAGGTCAACTGTTCTGGGAAAAGCCTAATATTCCTTGCCTTTTCCCTCAAATTATAAAGCCAAGTCACTCAGACATTATCCCGCAAAAGAAGTTGCTCAGACAAATGTAGGAGAAGCAGGCAGCTGAGGTCTAAAAAGAGCAGGGTAGAGGTCAAGGAAGTCAGAGTCTGTCTGGGAGGTCTGGGACAGCTGCCATTATCTGAACAGGAAGAGTGTCTCCCCAACAGGCAGTTTATGAGGCTGCTAATTGCCCATTTCTATATATATATCCGGCTTAAGCAAGGGCAACTCTGTCCAGAGAGAAACCCAAAGAGCTGAAGATGGATTTAAGAAGGCACAATAGATCCATAAAAGGAGATGAATAAATAAAGACATTAACTTTTAATGTAAATAGGACTGAAGCATTCTTATTACCTTATTTCTTGAAGATATAAGAGGAAATTCCTTCTGCCAATTTGAACAACTTTAGAGTGTACTCGAGAGCACTTGGGAAGAAGAAAAGGGACCCAAGCACCAGATAATATGTGCTTACAGGTGTCGAGGGTAGCTCTAAAGTACTCACAGAACTGGAAAATTATGCTTTGGCTCAGATAGCTGTGAATATACCCAAAGATGAAAGGGAGCCGGTCACTGACAAGCATGAACTTGGCTCCATTCATTCATTCACTCATTCATGCATCCACTCAATCAATATAGGATGAACTCTCACTGTGCATTGGGTGCTAATTATGCTTTGTAGATGGGAGATGGACTCCCATGGTTGTTGCTATGAAATAGTTCATGGTCTAAACCAAGGATGCAAAGCAGGTCCTTGAGGGCATTGATTAAATGTGGGGGTGTCCAGGAAAATTCTTCGCATTCCTTGGAGCTAGACTGAATTTTATCTGTGATATAAGAAAAATCCCCTGGATATCAGTGAATATTGTCAAGTCATTGTGAACAAATAGTTTAGGGCCTCCAATATACTGGCACTATTACAGGTACTTTTGTATGCATTATGTCTAAACCACGAAATGTTACTAACATAGATATTATTAGACTTATTTTCTAGAGAGAATATTTAAGCTCAGAGAAGCTCAATGCCTGACCAGAGACTCACAACTAGTGTGTGATTATACTACAATATTCTTCATTTTAAATGCTTCCTTCCCACCATTCTAACCCTTCTACATGCCAAAACCAGATTAATTTTTACTAAAAGTTGCTTCTTATAATAGTAAACTGTCTTCAAAATGTCCTTTTGAATAAAATCCAAGTTCCTTAGCTCAGAATTCAAAGCTCCCACAGCCTTTGGTTCTGTTTGCATTTTGGTCTTGCATTCTGTCAGTGTCTTAATATACCCTCCACATCAATTAAATCAGCCTACTTGTCATGTCTGAAAACTTCGTTAATTTTCCCACATCCATATTAATTAAAAAGGCTGTTGTTCCTGATTAAATGTGGGAGGCATAGAAGAAGAAGATGACAAAGTTGATTTTGCATTTTCAAGGCTGAGTGATTTAGAATGTTGGTTCCATGAAACAAAACACAAAGCCTTGAGGAGGAGGTTTTTGGGGAAAGGGTAAATTCTGTTTTGATGACTTGTTTTAATTGAAGGTAGAATATTCTGATGGAGAACCGCCTGGCCTCTGGTTAGAAATGGATCAATGTTCAGAAGGAAGGCTGGAGCTAGAGAGGCTGATTTTGGAAGCCATCAAAAAGGAAATGATTGCTGAAGTTACGGAATGAAGGAGGAGACCCAGGAGAAGAAAGTGGCATGAGAACAGAGAGCCCCAGATTGAATCTTCAGGGAAGCTCAAGGATCTGCTATGGGAAAGTATAGATATAGAAGAAATGGAAGGAGAGCCCAGAGAAAAGCATAGATTTCTTCTCACATATTCTTAGGAAAACAAACACAAAAAAGCAAGGGAATAATTTAATTTCCTAACTAAGACTCCTTAATTTGCCCTATTACTTTTAGGGACTTTACCTTTAGTGTTTAGTACAGTCATGGAGCCCAATACATTACATGCATTCAGGCTCCTGCTCATCTTCATACTGTGGATTTTACTTTCCTAAAGGATATTTGGAAATGTTTGATAATAAGTATAGAGTATAAACCAGGGCTTCAGGTATGGAGTCTATAACCATGATAAGACAAAGTCCTTGCCTTGGTGGAGTTTGCTTTCTGGTGGACGACTTCACTTTGTAAGTTCAGTGATGGGGCTAGCACAAAGTGGCACATGCTTTAGGTGAACTCCATCAGGGAAGGATCTGGAGCAGGAGCTTACAGGATAAAAGATCACACTGAAAAATCTTGGATATAATGTGATTAAATTAGTTAGAAAGACATGATCAAATTAAAACATAAAAAAGGCAGATATATGAGAGTATCTTCAAACAGTTTACTATTGCTGGAGTACAGTATACCAGGCAGGAATGATCTTAGCCATGCAAGAGATTAGAGTAAAAATCAGAGGCCATTTATATACCATGCTAAGTTCTGATTTTATCCTTCATATGACAAGAAACCACAGAAAGATTTTAAGCTGGGCAAATATATAGTTCAAATGATATTTCAGAAATATCCCCCTGGCAGAAGGAGAATGAATTGGAGAATGCAGAAATGGCAAGGTAGTTTAGGAAGCTGTTATAGTCATCCAAGTGAGGAATGATAAGGATTTGAATCAGAAGAATGATTGTATAGATACAGAATAATATATGTATTCACAAATCCCTTTAAAAAAGTAAAATAGCTATTGAAGATGAAATTGCTTGGACTGGTGGTAAAATGGAAGTGGAGGAAGATGGCAAGGAGCCATAGAAACTACATACAGGTCCATCTTGGGTGATAGAGGAGGTTGTAGCAGCAGCAACTGAGGTATGAGCATTTGAGTAAGAATGGGTTTAAAGGAAAAAGTTAGATCCGTTTGTGATGTGTTGTATTTGGGGTTCCTATGATGATGCACCACTAGGAGATGCCTGGCAGACATAATAATAAACAAATGTAAATCTTTGTGAAGTTTAGGCTGGGCATATAGACTTAGAAAACCCACTGACTTCTAATCAACCCCAACATATCTGAGGCAACCAGAGGAAGAACAGATTGGAATGAAAGTAGAGGAGAGGCTGTCAGAAAGACTGGATTTTCCACAAGTTTCATAGAAGGGAGGAGACCACAGTATTCCAAGGAGAGGACACTGAACCAAAATTCCATTATAAAAGACCATGTTAAGGAATCTAAGAAGTCAGTAATCCTTCTGATGTATATTTTCACCCTCTAAGATTTCAGCACTGTGCTGTGGGTTTAGTTAACTGAAGCAAGCTCTACCTCATAGCAGTTTGGCCTCATTGTGCACCACCCCCCAGGCCCCTGATCCTTTTCACTGTATTTCTGGACCCTGGGGACTTCAAGGTTGATTTATATATGAATGTGGACTGGATTTAAGATATATGGCACAAAAGCACCCTTTCTTAAGAGAATTTGATGACAATGCAAAGGTCTTCATTCACAAGACAAATCTGAGCAAATTTGGAAGGGAATGGTGAAATATGTTAAAAATAAGACACTGGGACCACATACAAAGGAACAGGAAGGCATTGCCAAAGTTATCTCATAGCAATTATTGATCCAGATGACTTGGAATGTGTGAGAAGCTATCTCTTATTTTCTGACACTCAGAAACAAAGAGATTCTTTTGTAGTAGTAAAATCCAGGTTGTAATAACGTTTGCTGCATAAATTAACCTAGAAGACCAAGCTATTTCTAGAATTTTGAAGGGGAAGAATTAAACATGTACTTCATAGTAAGTGTAATATAAAAATCTGTATGTTCAGGGAGGATTTATCTTTTTATTTCTTTGGAAACAACACAGCTCATAGGTGAGAATATATGGTATAGATGTTAATTGCCTTTCTGCCAGAGCTACATTTTCATCCTCCTCCCTTTCTCCTCCAATATTAATTATCAGGACTAAAAATAGTCCATTGTGGGATCTGAGAGCCTCTGGGAGGCTTCTACAGAAATCTGACATCTGTGCAGGAGGCTCTGCTGGGATATGTGTTTCTGTGAAGCTGTCTCCTATTTGTGAATTCAGTAAACACTTGCATAGTGCATGCCGAAGTGTCTGTCTCTCACAATGGCTGTGAGTGGCAGCCCGTGAGAACACTGTCTTTCTGAGAAGACATGACTCATAGTGCCTGGAGGGAATAGAGAATGCATGGAATATTTATGATTAAGAGCATTAAGGACAATAGGGAAATATTGGTACAATAGAATGCCACAATGTAACCATTGTGTGTACCCAAAATGCCATGGACTCTGGTAGTTTCTCTTTTTATGTATAAATATAAACAGATATTCACCCAATCCATACCCCATTTGGAGAAAATATTACTGTATATGGAAACTTAAATGTAGAAATAGTAGTGAGTTGTATGTATCTATGGTTAGGTAATATGGAATTAGATGGGAACTAGGAAGATCTTTATGGACCAATCAATACATATCTACTAGAATTAGAGACTCATGGCTTTGTATGAACTCTACTCTTAAAACACAATTAATGCTGATTAAGTCATTCTCTTCTTGGTAAGGTTTAGTTTCATCAGATGTTTTCCAGTTGTCTTTTTGGAGAGGATGGTGATTTTGGCTGTTGTAAAGTGGAGAGAAGTAGGGAGGATTGCTTTGTAGCATGGATAGTGTGGCTACATTTCCTAACCAAGAAGCATATTTTGACAAATGAGTTTATTTATAAGGTAAGATTGATTACTACAAAACCGAGCAGTTCTAGGAAGAACTGAGATTGTGTAGTAATGTTAACTATGGGGTTGTTTCCTTAAAAAAAATAAGGGTACTTTAGAGATAGTTGTTGGTGCTGCAGAATTTTTTTGTTTATATTTTTAACCCCAAGTGGTCATTTCACAATGGGTTTCTCTGAGCAACTTGCCAGTGAGTATGGGTGAACAAAGTAGCCCCAGAGAAGAGAATGGAAAAGAACAGAGAACCCAGAATGAATCTTCCTTCATCCCCTCAAGCACGTTTTATTTGTGTATATTAGATACTTATAACTGGAAAACAAATTTGATTAATGTAAACCACTTGATTCCACACAAAAATGATGACTTTTCACTGGGAATTATGAAGTATGGTATACATTAAAGAGTTTTGGAATTTACCTATTGTGGGAAAAAATATCTATTCTTATAGTTTCTCACTTAATAGTGTATGAATTATCCTCTTTGAATTATAAATAAATTTTTGGCTCAAATTATTTTCTTGTTGTCATGCACAGTATATCAGGATTGCTGACATTTTTTGTCAGTTGGTGTGCATGCAAGTTAAAATGCTCTTTATTTTTAGCCTCAGGAAAACAATTTGGAAGATGAATTTGCTGCAATAAAAGACTTCTTCCTACAATCCATTTCATATCAAATAAATGACAGTCACTCATCATCTCAAATAATGAGAGAGAACCCTCCACCTGGAGAGGCTGGAATGCCTTATTATGGCCTTCTGTCCTTCCACATTTATGCATATGTGAGGACTGTTTCCATAATGTCAACACCTTGTCATTTGCAGAATCTTCTTCTTTGTAAATATCTCAAATTAAATACTGAATCAAAAATGTTTGTTTAAACAGCTCCCACCCCCACAACATGAGTGTCTCCTTTGGTCTCTAGGACAATTAAACTTGTCAGATGCTTTCTTAGAACACAGCATCATTGGACATTTTTTCCTTATTCTTCAGGTTTACCATCCTAAGTTGTAGACGTATCTAGATTCAATCAAGGTATCTCTGAGGCTGCTGCAGGAGAAGTCAGGTATAGCACTTCAGGGGGGAGCCTAAAGTGAGCCTACCATACTTCTTTTCTGAAGTTTGACTTTGAATTTGGCAACTTTCCTTTTATTTATCATGTTGTGTCTGGAGAACTCAGTAACATTTCATTTGGACGTAGACAATGATTATTCAGTCATATAAGTTTAAGATATTATCCATAAATATTTAGAAGACAAGTTGAATAGGGATGTTAGGATATGCCATGGCTCAGTTTTGCTATGGATAAGTGGAGCAGGTAGAAATGATGAGGTAGATCAATATGCTTTTATATAGGGGAAGAGTAATAGTGTTAAGTTTTAAAAAGACAAGTGACAAAATACCATGTATTGCCTTATCCCATTAGTGTAACAATACATACAAATCAACATGATAGACTTCTTTATGTACAAGTAGGTGTAGGCACTTGGGGGGCTTCCTGCAAGTTGACCTTTTGGTAATGGAATAAGTAGAGTCCACCAAAGCCAAGTAGAGAAAGTGAAATGTGAGCCTGCTGCTATGGGTTTTATTTCTGGGTCAAAGATCTTTGTTTTGTGCTTGGCTTAGGTTTTTATTTTATATCTGCTGACAAGTGATAAAACTGATCACAGAGCAGGTAAAGTTCCCCTGCTTAAAAGTTAGGACTGAGCTAAGAATAAAGAATAACTACCCAAATAAAAGCCAGTTTGTATTAAAGAGAAGCTTGTGAAAAATTGACTTTCATATCCAATGGAGGAAAAAAAAGAAAAGACAGAAGGAAGGGGAAGGAATAAAGTAGGAAGGGAAAGATAAAGGAAAGGGAGGACAGAAGAGAGGGAGAGAGGCAGGCAGGAAACTAGAAAATCCACACAAATATTGACTGAACTATGGTGAAAAGAATAATAAGTGACTCAAACTTCAATTTATAAAAGAGGATCAATCAGGGAGTTATTTGTATTAAATTCGGAGGCAGGCCATTCTCATTGCACTTCTCTCTATGGCCTCTCTAAGAAACAAATTATAGTGCAAATGTATTTTTTGGCACACAAAACATTATGTACCAACTTATTCTTGATTAATATTACAATGTGTTGATGAAATTTTCTAAGCACTGCTTAGAGCTAAAAGGAGAGCATTTTTTTCTTAAATAAAATGTGTTGATACTTGTTTTTATGGTGACTATTAGTTGCATATTCAATTTCATGTTCAGAGAGATTGTGTGCTGGAAAATTATTTTAATAATCAGAAATACTGAGCATTAACATGTCTTCTTCGCCTCTTCTTTGATTTTCTTCTATTTTGACAAGCTTTTTGATAGCCAATTATATTTTAGGATTAAGAGACTAAGAATAGGTAGATAGATTGGTGTGTGTGTGTGTGTGTGTGTGTGTGTGTATGAGAGAGAGAGAGAGAGAGAGAGAGAGAGAGAGAGAGAGAGAGAGAGACTGGGATTGAACTGGCATTTTACATGGTAAGCCAGATTCCTACCACTGAGCCACCACTGACAGAGAATGTTTTTAAAACATTGTTTCTAACTTCAATAAACAGTCCAATAGGTGAAACAGATACACATATCAAAAATGAGAATAAATACAATAGAAAAGAGGTCAGTTCACAGTCATATGAGAATAGAAGAAAACAATACTGCAGATTCCATGTGGGCAAAAGCTAGGTTAAGAATCTCTTATACTTCTATTTCATCAAATGATAGTTTGGATCTTAAATTTTTCCCTAAGGCCCACATAGTCCCCAGGGTGGTGTGACATTTAAGAAGTGGGACCTTGGATGTGGTTCTTAGGTCATTGGGACTGTGAGGGATGAGGGATCCTCTCTCTCTCTCTCTCTCTCTCTCTCTCTCTCTTTCTCTCTCTCTTCCTTGTGATGTGGTGCTTCACCATCAAAGAAACAGAGCCAATCAATTATGGATTGAGACCTCCAGAATTGGGAACAAAAATAGAAATTTTCTCTTTATAATATAATTATCTCAAGTATTCTGTCACTGTGATTGAAAGTTGACTAACAAGGCTGGGGTTGTGGCTCAGCGGTAGAACGCTTGCCCAGCATGTGTGAGGCACTGGGTTTGATTCCAGCACCACATACAAATAAATGAATAAAATAAAGATCCATCAATATCTAAAAAAAAAAAAATTTAAAAAAAGAAAGTTGACTAACACAAAGTTCCAATCATAGTTTCTGATACCTGGGATGTGTTTATTAATTATATGTTGAGTAAGACAGTGGATAAAGCTATGAGTGAAGTGAGAGTTGTTCGAGGAGAGGAATCTTCATGGAAGATATAGCATTTGAGTTTAGTCGGGAAAGAAAAGGAGAAAGAAGTAAAATGTTAAAAAAGCAAGTAAAAATTCCAAGTAGAATTTGAGTGATTAGAAAAAGCTTAAGAAAAATGTATGGAATAAAATTACACAACATTTAAAGGAATACCTTTAATAGGGTAAAGTAACACACATATGTAAATGTTGCTTGCATATATATATATATATATATATATATATATATATATATACATACATACATTATTCTCTTATGTTTTATCCAAATATTACATATACTATATAAGGAAATTCAAAATTTCTGGAGTCATGAAGCCATTGGTTCTGTAGGGTTAACTGTGGCCGAGCCCTGCTTCCCATCTTCTCTGCTAACAGCCCTTGCCATCTCTATTGTCGCTGTGTTCTGTGTAAATCTTGTGCTTCTCAGGCTTTGCTGTTCATCATTTATTTCATTAATTATTGTCAATACTTACCACAAAACCTTTTAGGAGCTTAAAGTACCAATTGGAATCTGATCTTGTCTCTTTACTTTTTCCCTTGGCTCTGATAAAATGTGGGGCTATTCCAAAGCTTGTTAGCAGGAAGGAATTAAGAATAAGAGGCCAGTAGGATCTTTTGAATAATCATAGGCCAGACATATGTAAGTCAACCATATGATAAAAGCCTTTAGAGATAGGTTAAATATAGTCTCTTCTCAATGCCTTTATGTTATCTTCTTTCGTTTCAGCTTTATTCAAATTTAACAATGAGAAAATGTTCCTCCATTATTTAATATCTTTGCATATGGCATGTTATGAAAAGGAACAGTAATAATAAGTTGAAATCAAGCTGTTTTAGAGCTAAAGTGTCTGGGAAAAGTTGCTAGAAGAATAGAGAGAATAACAGTATAGACTTCATAGACTAAGTAGCATGTTCTTTCTTTCTCTTTCTTTGATTTTATGTATTATCACACTCTTTGAGTAGACATGTCTGTGTGTGTTCTATATTTAGCCAAAAGGATGGTGTCATGCTGTCTACACAGATCCCGTATAATAGAGAAGAGGCACAGGTAGAGTGGAGGGGGTGTGATACAGCTCCTGGAGGTTCAAGTGATTCAGGGAGGTATGCTGTAGATAGCTATGTGGGCAAAACCATCAGCCCTGCTACCTGGGAGGAAGGATTACAGCCTCCAGAATCCTCTTAAGCAATCTAGTCCATTTGCAGCACAGCTTTGTCAATGGGAAGCCAATTCCAATGGACCCTTTTGCTATATTTTTAAACCAAAGGCCATTTTCACATCTTCTGTGAAAGACAGATATGGTGCTTAGGATTTAAGAGTAAGGGAGATAGTTTCCCCAAGACTGGAAGCTCTGTTCAGTATGGAAATGTATCTGCTAATCACAGAAGCAAGATAGGTTCCTTCCCGCCTCCTGTACCCGAAATCATGTGTCTCTCCAGAGACCAAGCACAACTCGACTGATGGAGTGAATCCTTAGAGGTTTTCACTATGAGCCTGGAGGACTGTAGTAGCTGGTAGGTATGGAAAGCCACTCGGTGTCTTTGTCATTTTCTCTCTTCTTATGCTTTTTGCTTACTGGCCTCAACACAAAAGTTATTTTCACAAAAGATAATTTTCTTTCATAGAATAGCTGTCATTCAGAAACAAAGCTGTAGGGCAGAATCCAACTGGCAGTTTTGTTGAAAAAAATGAAAAAAAGAGAGGGAGACACAAGAAAACAAAGATATAGACAGTGACAGACATAAATCTGCTCAAACCCATCTGGCCTTTTAGGCATTTTTGCAATTGATAATTTAGCTAGATGACATCATCATTGTCATCATCATCACTACTAAATTTTCCTGATTACATAACTCTGTAATAGGCCTTGTCAAAATCATTTTCTCATTCAACATGCAAAAAGACACTCTTATAGACACAATATTATTAATTTCAGTAATACTTATGTAGAAATCCATTGTTTGGGAAGTTAAATCCCTTGATTATTGTCACACAGCCAACAAGTGGTTGAGTCAGGACCATATCCAATGCTAAGTAATTTGAAACTACTTCTCTTAACTTTGTTATTGTAGCATTTACTCATTGAAACTGTGGCCAACAACAATAGAGGGTAAGTAGCTGTTAGGAAAAGCAATATTTGACCTGCAGCCAAATCTAATTCAGGCACATGCTGTCCATGTGTCTTAGTCCATTTTAATGCTGCTGTAACAGACTACCACAGATTGGTTTATTTATAATGAACAGAATTTTTTTTTTTTTTTTTTGCTTACTCTTCTGGAGGCTGGGAAGGCCAAGATTGCAGGGCCACATTTGAGCCTGGTTGCTGCCTCATAGCGCATGGTAGAAGGCAAGATGAGCATGGGATCAAACTTGCAGCCACAAAACCTTTTAAAATAAGCATTAATCCATTCATGGGTCTGGAGCCCTGTCACACACTCTCCATTAGGGGGACTACCCATCATTGTTGCACTGAGGATCAAGTTTCCAGCATGTGATTTTTTGAGAACACATTCAAACCATAGTAGTATGGCTTATAATGGAATCATCTTTTGTCGTTCCCAAGGAGAAACAACAGAGGCACTGGTTAGGCATAGCGCAAGAGAGGAAACCAATCCAAAGTTCCTCTGGCTGCTGCCTGTGATCCATCCTATTGATGCCTGAAGCCCTAACAGCCTAAGTGCTGGTGTTAATTTCCTCCAAGACCTTTAAATGTCATAGAAGGGAATTTCTGTTTTATTATGGATGCACAGGTCCTAATTCTTTGGGGCTTGGGGAGTTCTGAGGAGTCTCTGAAATAAATGAATGCCCCATCTCCTCTAAATTCCTGAACCTTTTCAGTACTATAGTTGATTGTCTGTGGGCAGTTGCTGAAGCTGAAATAGGTTTCAGAATCTTCAGAGTTTTCATTAATAGAATTCTGCAATTCAGCAAAAGAAAAAAGAAGTAGAAGGGTTGTGGTACAGACAGGTGTTAGAGAGAACCGTCTGCTTGTTAGTAACTTACCCATAGATTTTCATGCATCAGGACAGGGGAATATTTATTATGTGATGCTAGGACCATTCCATTCTACTATCAATTTTGTAGAAATATTATTACTTGCACAGTCTGCCATATTTTTTAATTTACTTTTAAAAATCTTCCTCTCCTTGGATACTTTTCTCAGTATGCTCCCCACCACCTCCTGCTCCTCTTTCCTTATGTGACTATTCTTTCTCAACCTTGCTATAAACCACAAGACTAAAATCAAAGTCATCACCAACAGGAATAGTACCCAAGTTCAGATGAAACTCAGATCATATTTACTGAAAGTGGTATTTTCCAATGCAGGTCAAAACATATTCAAACATTTTCAAGAAAATGTTTTAAATATGGATTTAATTTTATAGGATACATGCACATTTGAAAAAGAGCAAAAGAAAGCTCTGAACCAGGAGCTGGAAAATACGGGAAATAAAAAATGCCAGTTATATCTGGGTTTGCCATCAGCTAGAAGTGTCCACCCAGTGGACATGGGTTTTATCTATAAAATGAGGGCATTGTACTAGATTGATGAACAGATTTACTCATTTTTCCAAAAACATTTGTACCTATTATGGACATGGTAATAAAACTGGATATTCACCCCTAACCTACAGAATCTCTTGAGGCAAATCAGACCATCGCTTTGGAAATGTACACTATTTTTCTCTGTTCCTGGATGTGTGATATTGATTCTATAACTTATGTTCATTAAATTTCCTGAAATGAATAGAGTACTCACTATTTGACAAAGAACTTCATGAATTAGAAATTTGCAGATATGAAAATTTTTACAAAAAATTTTTATAAACTGAATGCAAATGATAATTTTAAATTACAAAAGCTTGTGTCTCATTTATTCTAAATATGCAAATATTACTACTCAATCATGTCATTATTATAGCTATTGCTGTATTCTCAATATTTTCTCCAATGCATATATTTCAAGGAGTTTAGAAATTCAACAAGCACATGAGAGCTGCAATATCCCATATCTATTCCAAGACTGGAAGTAATCACTTAAAAATATTTTTGGCAATTATATAAGTGAAAACTGTTGTTATTTTAGTATCATTTAACTTTCATTTATTTAAGTGTTTATGACCTTAAATGTTGTCTCTTTAATATGCCTTTTTATGTTAATAGTAAAAAATATCCTATCTCTTCTCAGATAAAATTGTACTTATTCACATAATTCTTGGTATATTCAACATTTTTGTATCTTTCCAGGAAAGTGAGACATTATAGGATTATAATAAAGAGCAGAGGTTGGGGCACCCATCCTTTCTCTTTCTCTCATTAATAGTGTGGCATTAATAATCTTTGTTAATCTCTCTAAGCTTGCAGAAACAGAGTGTAATACAACTTTCTTCTTGATTGTTATGAGAAAATATATTTACACACTTGGCATACTCTTTCACACTAGCAAATCCTCTTAAAATGTTATCATTATGATCATATGATCATATCATTATGATCATATTTTTTTCCTTCAACCTAATGAATTTTACTTTCCTCTTGAATTTGTTTTTCAGAGTTCTAGGACAAACATCATTAATTAACCAATTAGTTATTTTAGCCATTTCTTAATTGATTGTTTATTCAATGAGTCCTAGAAGTCATCTTTTTTCTCTTACCCAAGCCTCTAACACCACCATCTGACCTATGAATAGTCCCATTGGCTATACCTCTGAGTGTTATCTGGAATCCCACCATTTCTCTCCAGGGTCTGTTAAAGCCATTATCTCTCCCCCTGATCTCCTCAATCTTCTGCCTGGCTTCACTTTTTTTACATCTCTCCTGACAGCCCCACCACGGTCCATTCTGAATACTACAAGCAGTGCACTGAGACTCTCCCACAATACCTCTCCACGATACCCTGGTTGATATAAATATAAACCAGGCTATATTATTTTGATCATTAACTGCTACCTCATGGCATTTAGAATAAAATCTGTATTCCATGCCATGGTCTACAAGATTCTGAGTGATAAGCTTCTGCCTACCTTCTATCATTTATTTTTCTACTGAGTACTTCCAAAAGTTCATCTCTCCAGCCAACTAGTATTCTAACTGGTCTTCACATTCTCCAAGCTGTTTCCTATGAGGGGCAGTGAACTTGCTTCTCAGTCATCCTTTTCCCAGACTTTTCCACAGGCTGCTGTTCTCCTGGACACCTATGTGCCTCCCCTGCCTAACCTTCTGACATGATGTACCCACTTCTACTTTCTTAATTGCTCCATCACTATCTAAAATTGTAGTCATTACTGTGTAGGTTTTCTTGTGCTCCTTGTCTATCACTCATTCTCTAGAATTTCATGAACATGATATCTCCTGGAATGATAATAGTTGCATGAGTTGGTCATAGTGGAATTGTTGGTACAATGCTCATAAGAAAGTCAAAGTTAGGATTAAGGTTTTTAATGTAAAACTAAATGTAAAGGTTTCAGGAAGTAGAGGAATGAAGAGTGCTCCT
Source organism: Marmota flaviventris (assembly GCF_047511675.1). Classification (NCBI taxonomy): domain Eukaryota; kingdom Metazoa; phylum Chordata; class Mammalia; order Rodentia; family Sciuridae; genus Marmota; species Marmota flaviventris. Next base: position 116,919,440 of record NC_092506.1, on the reverse strand, counting down.
ATAAATAAAATGTTTGTTAAAACATTTATTATAATGATATTAGTATATCATTGTGTATTGTTGTGTATTGCTAGGTTCACTGCATGTGTAACACAGTAGATAATCGACACTATTAGATCAAAAGGGCAAATAGTTTGTGGGCTTACCACATTCAAGGTACACAGAGAATTAAACATCTTCTTCTTAGGATGTTAGGACTTAACAAATTTTTGGCTTTATGATTGTGGAAAAGTGACATGCATTCAAAAGGAACCATATATCCAATTTTGAATGTTGATCTTTTCCTGAGCTACTGGTATGCAATACAATCTTCTTTCAAAATACTGGTCAAAAGCAGCAAGCTATAGCTTCTAGTCAGCCATACAAACACAATGGAAAGCCACTGATATCTATATTATAGTGTTTTGCTAAGCCAAGGTATTCTGTAGGTTAGGAGGATTCAATGTATTTTCAACTTTAGACATTTTCAACTTAGGAAAGGCTTATCAAGATGTACCCTCATCATCAGTTAAGGCCAAGCAGCCTATCACAAACTGGTTTTGACTGGACATCATTTGACTAAGTCCCTTGTTTCAAACCTCACATTATGAATTTTGGAAGCTGTGTAGCAGAGAAAGCTCTCTTCTGAGAATCCAGGTTGCATTCAGAAAGTCTGAGCAAAGGATATCAATGAGGCATGCTTGGTGGGTCCTTTGCTATGGGTACTGCCATTTACGCGCGAACTCAGTCTCTGTTTTAGGTAGATCTCTAGTTTATACACATAGCTAGCTTGAAGTCTGGACAAGGCCTAAGCCTAAGCAATAAAAAATATTTCAGCAGTTTGGGCCCCCAGCTTCTGTCTCACATAGTTTAGTACATTGTAATCTTATAATCTTTCCTCTTCCCCCTTGATGACAGTCAAACCCCCAGGTTGAACCTGGCCTGGGTTTTTCCCCTAAAGGTCTATGGTCTCCCCTTTCCCTTCCCTTAACTCCATGGCTTAGCAGTGCACTGGGACCTCTTCCACTATACCTCTGCATGCACGCACATATGCTGCTACACCCAAGGAAAATGCTGGGTATTAAGAGCAGCTCATGGCTCCTGCCACATTTGGAAAATATCCCTTACTTAGACAAAGCGTGGAGAGAGGCTTCTGTCTTACTTTAGCTTGATGAGTTGATATTGCTCCTTGTATAGCTTTCTATTTGGAAACAACTCTGTTTATATAACACACATTTTCTGTATTTCTACTCTCTCATTTTTTACTATTAAGGATACTTGCCTAGAAACAGAATCTGTGTTTTTTTTCAAGTGTTCATCTCCTCTCGCAGCCTGTTCCCCACCTGAGTATATCACATTTGATTGCTATGCCGTAGAGCTGGGCACAGCCTTATTCCCCACTATATAGTATCAATCTGTTTGCCCATCAATCTTTCTTCCTCTCTTTATATACACACAGACACATAAATGTCTCTAGTGAAATGTATAGGTGCTAACATTTCTTTGAAATGCAGGAACAATGTTTCCTTTTATTTTTCTGTTAAAACACAGAATAATACAAAGCAGTTACATAGCATCTTAATAATTAAATTAATTAGTCCCCATCATTGCACAAAGAAACATGATCCTTATAGTCCACATTTTAATGATAAGGAGACTGAGACCAAAAGAGATGAATTGACGTCTTCAATGTGGTACAGAAGGAGATTCCTCACCACTGTGGGGGATTAAAATTCACAGTGACAAACTCACTAATCCTATGATTAGATCTTCAGAACATGTCATGCATCAAACCTCTTAGAACTTGGAGAATCAGGTGCTTAATATTGCCAAAAGAAATTGATAGAAAGGTCAGACATAAAAGGTACAAAGTGCAGTTCTCTTGTACTCTACACGTAATGAGGCAGATTTTTCAGTGTTTAATTTAAGAACCACTGAGTATATGAAATACATTTCTGAAGAGAAAGAAAGAGAGAAAATGGTTTCGTGTCTGAACTCAAATTCTTTGGGATTAAGAGCACCTTCCTGATTTGAGGATCTACATTTCTCAAAGCATCTCTCCTCCTGCTGCTTCCTCATGACTTCTCAAATCCACCCATTTGAGTTGCTGTGGAAATGATTACAGCACCATAGATAGGAGATTATATAACATCAGATCAGTGATAACAAGCAGAAGGAGATAGATTCCTACTGAACAACAATCTTGCTTTGTGTAAATCTGAAAAGAAGAGCAGAGGGAAGTGAGGAGAAATACAGGCAATCTATGATCTGAGAGGAAATTGGTTTTAAATAAGTTGTTTTTCAGAGGTTTCTGGGAGATATTGGTTCTTCCATAGAATTATGGAAAGCACCAATATAATTATCTTAGCCTTAAAAACTTAAAAAAATATTTTTATAAAATGTGTGTTTAGTGTTCAGCAAGCTGTCAGATAAATTGCCAAGGAAACAGTCTCCAGGAGGCCCCAGAGCAAAGGGCACCAGTAAACAGAGAACAACCAGAAGTGGGGGTGTCTTTGACAACAGCCCACACCACAACCCCATCCTTCACTCTGTTGTTTATTCTGCAGTTGTGCAATGTGATACAGCTGCCACTTGTTTAATTCATTTGAGTCATGGCTAAGAGCAAGGGCTTTAGAGTCAGTGGACCATCTGTATCCTAAACATAGTCTTACCTGATCCCCACATGATGTAGCAGCCCTACCACTTCCTGTTGATTAGAATTGATTATCAATATCAATATGATCACTTTTTTGTTGTTGTTTGCTGATCTCTTAGCATGAGAAGCTACATGTAACCTGGTAGGCTGCCTGGCAGCCTGCATGGCTTATAGCATGGTGGGACTCATTCTGTATTGCCACGTGGAAGCGCTACACCTCTAGGAGCCAGACCATCTACACCAACTACCTGAAGTTGCATGAACTGAAAGAGAGATTACTCAAGTGAATTGCTATTAGTGATGAGAATCAAAGTTACTTTTACTTACGTCATGTGATTCTGTATCCAGGTATTCCAGCTCCTGAAAAATCTGCCCCATACATTAGAGTTCTTACAGAGTATTGCTACCAGGTTGACACCTTGACTGAAGTTATAAGAGGCCATTCACAATTCCATTCGATGGGAGGCTTCAGGGAAATGCAGAATGTGATAGAATCATAAGATTCCCATGGCCCTGTCTCCATCGCAGCACCCTCTTTGTTTTGAAGTGACTACTTTAATTCAAGGAATTGTTCAAGATTTCTTGCCTGTGGAGCAAATACCTGGACTTATTGAGGAATAGAGCAAGTCCTTTGTCCCCCTGCAATAGCTGGTCAAATCTTCAGTATTGCTAGTGAGATGAGAGAGGAGCACACTGCAACTGTGATGGAAATCTGGTAACAGCCACTAATTGTGTGGCTCTCTCATTTCCTGTGATCATGCTTGTGTGTGATCTTATGATTGACTGCCCTTAGGATACTCAGTGTTACAACTTGATATGCCTGAAGAACCAAGATCATGATGTTCAGTTTTGAACACATGGTCATTTGATGTCCCATAGGCAGATTATTCATCTCTTCCCAGACCAAATAGCGTTCTTGAAGCTATTTGGGGAATGATTGTCATATTGTAAAATAAATATTTAGTCTTAGTCCTATATCCTGGTGAATAACTACTAAATTTCTTGGAATCTACAAAGAGATGTGTCTTTCATATGCTAATGCAATGACTGATAAATGGTAGCTTCCAGGTTACTTCAAGATGGGGACTGATCACCAGAAAGATCAAGGCACCCCCCCCCCCAATCTCCAAACAGGTCAGTGAGGCTGAAGGTTAAGTTGATCATTGATAGACAAAATGTTAATCAATCCTGCCAATGTAATAAAGTCTCCAAAAAATCTCAAAAGACAGGCTTTGGAGAACTTCTGTGTAACTAGATGAACGTGTGGAGATGCGGGAGGGATGACACATCCTAAGAGGTCACGGACATTCTGGACTCCATTCCATAAGCCTTACTCTCTTCATTTGTACCCTTTGTACCATTCTTTGTAATAAACTGATAAATACAAGTACGTTCCCTGAGTTCTGTGAGTTGCTTTAGGAAATTGAATAAATCTGAGGAGGGGTTTAGGGGAACCCTGACTCATAGCAGGCCAGTTAGAAGTACAAGTTAAACAACCTGGGGCTTGCGATTGGCATTCAAAGATAATGGCACAGGATTCATGGAGACTGAATCACAAACTATGGCATCTGACCCTATCTCCAGGTGGCTTGTATCAGGATTTGATTAAATCAGGGGACACTCAACTGGAGTCTACTGCAGAATTGCATGCTTACTGATAGGGAGAAACCCAGTACCTTTTGAGGGTCACAGAAGTCTTCGGTCCTGATGGTTATGGTGTGAGAGCAGTGTTTCCTACTTAGTGGTATGTAGTTCTTTGTTGGAGAAGGCATGCCTAATCCAAAACCCTAAATTTCCTTATGGTGCTTCAATTAGGGTTTGTTATAAACCCCACCCAGTATGTTTCTCCACAGTAGCTAGATTTAATACCATACCATCTCTTGGTCTTATAGCTTATGCATAAGGTATACTTGCATCTTAACCTGAACTTGGTGCTAAGCACCTTATTGTTCTGGGCTTTGGTCAAAGAAGGCTGCCACCTTCTTTTTTTCCCAGTAGATGAATCAGATCAGTATGCCCAAGTGCAGAAAGTACAGCTTCCAGAAACTGCAGATGGCTCCAAAGCCTTGTTTGTGCTTCTTTATTGGTGGTAGGAAGTGTGAAATGCAGTAATTCATCTCTTACTTTAGAGAGGCTGCCTCAGCATGTCTCAGACTACCAAATATCTAAAAGTTTCACTAATGAATGTTGTAGACTTCTGACTCTTTCCAGGGTTTATTTCTTCTCTATGGAGTAAGTACTTTCAGCCAGAACCTCCAATATGCTTGCCACCCCTTGCTTGCCTGTTTTACTGAGCACAATGTCACTGATATAGTGGATGACTGTGACATTCCACAGACTGTCCAGACATTCTATGGCTCTTCAGACTATGTCAGAGGATTGAAGAATTATCATAGTTCCTGGGAACACCACAAATGTACACTATTGTTCACTCCCTGAGAATACAAAATGCTTCTGATTCTTCTTTCTCATAGGAAAGAAAAAGAATTCATTCCCTAGATCACTGGTCACAAACCAAGCCCCCCAGACTGTTTTAATCTGCTCTTACAAATATACCACATCTGGTATAGCATCTGGAATAAGAGTTAAGTTCATAGAAGTTCAGTGTAATCAGTCATGACCCATCTGGTTATTGTAGGGAAAAGAATTCTGAAGTAAATGGGGATATGCCAGGGAAAACTTATATATTTTTTAGGTTCTCTGAAATTGAGGATCTCAGAGATAAATTTGATTTTCCCTTGTTATTTTAAATGGTGGGGTGCAGAGCAGGTACGAAGATTTTTTACTTGATCTTTTCTAGTATGGTAGCTGTTGAAAGGCAAAGAAACCATGTGATTGTTCTACCAGGTAACAGTTGTCCATCCTATGGCACATTTGGGAACTGGTAAACAACCATCATGTAGGTTTGTAGACTCAGTGCACCCATTCTGCACTGGGTATTTTAGAGGAAGCTATTTTAATCCCTATGATTCCATTCTAGAAGGCAGTCATGTATCCTGATTGTCAATGTCAATTCAGACTCAACATTCAGTGATTTACCTTTCTTTAAATATGTGGATGTTTGAGTCTTGAGCCCTCTAAGGGCAGAAGGAATAACTATTAAATGCATTTGCCAGCATTTTGTATGGTTCTAGCTCACTTAAATCCTTTAAAGGATTGTGGGTCTTAAATTATTTTAATATTTAAGAAAATGGTGAGAGGTAATAACTTATGGTAACTGTCCTTAGACTCCTGGTAACTCTACTACTAGCATTACCTGGTCATATACTTACTTTCTTTGAAATGTACAAATTAAGGAAAACTTGTCTCTCTTGCCTCTAAGATATCATATATCAATTCAAATCTCCAATTTTGAAAATTTGAATCCTGATTTACTACCATTTAAATCTTGTTGCTCATTTTGACAATTGTCCCCATTTTACTTATGATGATTTTTAATTGTTACCTGGCTTCTATTATTTGAAGTTCTATTATCTATCAGTTATTATTTGTCTTCACTGAGAGAACAGTTCTGTAAGAACATTTTACATAGACCTCCCTGGTACACAGAGACCAGCACCATGCACCCAAACAGATCCAGTGAACTAGTTAGCTGTATAAATGGATGTGTTATTCTAATCTATAGAATTGAAATTGTATTTTATTTTAAATAAAAACATTAACGCACTTAAAATGTCCCTTACCTCTGAAGAAGGAAAGATTATAAAAATCATTAAGATGCTAGTTTCCCTGTATCTAGGTTTCCTTTTTAAAAACAAATGTGTTTTAAATTTAAACACTATCAAACAATTCTCTCCAATAAAGATGAGGACATGATTTTGTAAAAAGCCTTACTGAGGTATACTTGATATACAATAAATTGGTATTTACAGCATATACTTTGATAGGTTTTGAAATCTATCTGCACCTATAAAAATCAACACCAGAATTCAGATAATAAGCATATTCTTTAGTCCACATTTTATCCCATCTTCCCTCTTTTCATCACTTGGTATCTGTTGATTGCATTTGTTTATATATTCAAATATATAAATGTTTATTTTGTTCTGTAGATGCAATTTCTCAAAGTTGTTTAAATGACTCTACCCTTGTATTTCTTGTCATGTCTTCTTCATTATTCAAGTCACTTATTTTGAGTTATGAATTAATTTACTGAATTCTGTTATCATGTAGGATTCTATTCATAGATGTTGTATTCTCTTGGTTCACTCCTATTTGAAAAATGTTTGTATGACCTTTTATTGGAGAACCACAAAAACCAGGCTGAGTACAATAATGTTAGATCAAGCAGACTTATTTTGGGATAGAACTTTAAAGATATTTTCCCACTGACTTGGCAGTGACTGTTACTATGGAAAAAGCTTGAGATCACTCTGATTATTTCCTTCTTGTAGGTTATTCGTTTTGTTGTCTACATGGCTGAACAATTACTATTTTTTAAATCTTTAAAATCCATTACTTAAATGAAAAGCATATCTCAGTATTGACTACTATCCATAAAAAACTTCCTGGATCTCAATGTGTCTTCCAGTTTTCAAATTAGTTCTACCTTCATTTTGGTGACATTTTCTCACATTTTATCTTTGAAAATATTTCTCTATTTCATTCATTTAATTGAATATTACAGGAACCCTACTAGCCTTACCATAGATGATCCTCGCCTGCCTTCTACATGCTAGCAGCTTTCTACCATTGGTTCTGCCATTGTTGCTGTTGGTTGAATGAAAGGTATCACTTCAACCTTCCTACTTTGTTAGTATTTTCATTTCTATTTCTTGATATTACTTAGATATTTTCTACATGTACACTGCTTGCCCTTCTGCTTGCTTACTTGTCTGTGATCTACTTTTTTAATGTCATTGTGTTGGTATAAATTTCTGTTTTATTAAATGAACTTTCTTTTTTAAAAATATCTTTATTTTACATTTATGTGGTGCTGAGACTTGAACCCAGTGCCTCACATATGCTAGATGAGCGTGCTACCACTTGAGCCACATCCCCAGCCCAAAACATTCTTTTTTAGTTTGTTCTATCGTTAAAAATGTGGGAAATCATTCTCACCCTTAGTTCTAGAAGAATCTTGTATATATTTCTGTACAATCTCTTCCTCCCCCCACCCAACATACACATATACACAAGTTTGCATAGTTGCCACATCATTTCTTCTCATTTTGCTTATGCTTAGATAGCTCTGTATAGACACTGAGAAGTGAATGATTTGTTTCTGCTAAATCTAAGACCATTGGTTTCACTCAAAGCTGTAGCTTGAGGGTTTATTGTTTACTGCTCTACACACATTTCTGGGGTTGGGGTGAGCAGTCTTTATTATTGACAGGTGACTGTTTTCATAAGAATACCTAGAGTGCCTGGGAATTCCTTTCTCAGGAGATAATGCCCTAGGGCTTTACAGTGCTCCCCAACAACCCTGAGCCTCAAACTCAAGCAGAGGAAGCCCCATTTTTCAGTTTCTCCCCATAGATATTACCTCTATTCTTTAGTAAAAAGGAAAAGATTCTCTCTAAATAAAAATGTGTCTCTACTGTTACGATTGTTCACAAGAAACCTGTGGAATCTGTCAAGTCCACATTCAGGTTTAACAGCTGGGGATATAGGAACAAGATAAGGAGCCCAGATTTCTTTTCTGCTTCACATCCTACTCTACCCTCATTGCTTAGCCATCAGAGGCCAGCAAAACAGTTCACTTTTCGAAACAATTTCTGTTACCCATATAAGAACAGAGCAGGTGAGACGCAGTTCCTCTTTCTCTGGAAGACTGCCTGCCATCCAGTAACTGCATGCACAATCACAAATAAATTAAAGTATAGGAGAGAGATTGGCTTGAAGTCTTTATGATCTGACTAGCTCCTTTGCAGTATGGATTAAACACATACTTAGACAACGGAGATATAATATGATGAGCTCAGTTAAATTGCTCACTTATACTAAAGCCTGACTATGCTTGATATTAAAATATTGATGGGCATCCACATAAATAATAATATTATCCCACAGCCATGTAAATGAGAGAGAGTTGGTTAGTCTTTGTAATGATTAGAGGCATTATACAATTCTTGGTATAAGGAATGACATTTTCCTTAATTGGGGCAAGTCACACTTAGTTGTTTCTCTCTATTTTAATCCTAGCACATTAAAGATCATTTTCTTTTAAGACTCAAGATGCTTTCACCCCAGATATGTGTCATTCAGACTGTCTTCCAAAATGCATAAAACAGCCTGTACTGGTCTCAAAACCCCTAGAACCCAAGCTGATAATATCATTCAATCAACCTTACCATAGTGATAAGCATCTTTTAGAGCATTTTTGGAAACAAAAACACAACAGAATAAAACAGAATGATGGAAAGCTCCCCTAAGTAGCTCACTCTTCTGCCATACTAGTGCACATTGATTTGGTTAAATTAACTTTATGTTACACAGGACCAGGTTTATTTTTTAAAGCCATTGAGAAGTAAGTAAGGCAAAGTAAGAAGGGATTGAATTATAGACATAAGAAAGTACTTTTCCACTCCAGTTATATTTTAGCTACAGGTATGAGATAAAATTAAGTTTGTTTCCTAAATATATTAGAATTAGATAATGACTAAGCAAGAAAGGCAAAAGGTGTTAATAAATTAAGTTAACTCCTATTTCTGATAGTTCATTAAAAATATATGACTAAGAATATAATGTTACAACACTGTTAAATGAATTTGCAAAATGATAAAAAAATACCCTACATACCCACAATCTCTTTTTTCCAATATAACTAGTTCCCTCCTCACATATTACTGTCCAATCCTCTAACTGCCATGAATCCATGGTTTTACATTTACTCTGGTAGTGTTGTAGTTTGCATTTTCATTGAACATTAAATCATACATATTTCCCATTTTTCCTATTTAATCTCTATAATGATAATTTAAACAGATTCATCACATTTAATCCTGTGGATATTCTGCAATTTGCCAAAATACCTCCTTATTATTGGGTAATTAAGTTTTTCTTCCCCTGCGGTATGGTACCAGAATAGATCCAAGCACTACCGTGGAACAAAAGTATGAGGAAAAACATAATTTATAAAGAGCCTATATTGTCCATGAGACTGCTGGTTCTCCTTCTCCCTGGCACAAAGATGGCAAGATTCCCAACAGCCCAGACAGGAGAGGTAGATGTCGTGGGATGCCTTGTCTCCAGGAGGGGCTGGAGCCTGACCTTGATGAGAACTCCAACCAGGAAAGGCTTTGAGCTCTGCACTTCTGCTCTCAGTGTTAACTACATTTTTCACAAGTCACCAGTGCCCACTTTTCATTTTTGGATTGCTGGTTTCTCCTTAAGGACTAAGACAATCTCCCTTTGATATAACAGACTGTACTTCTATATTAATGTGTCAAGTTGCTGTGAAATTTACTGCCTCACTGGGCCCATTAGACTGCTGAGATTCAACTCTGTCTTCAGTGTGTCTCAGTCTATCAGAGCTTGATCGTCTTTCTTAGAACAACTCGTCCCCATGTGCCACTGTACTGAGCAACAGCTCTTAATGGAGTGAGTGCAAATGGATTCTTCAGGCTCTGCAAACCTTGGAGCAGGAGGATTCTCTGCCTCTGAAACTGGGCAGGAAGGCCTCTGGCCTCCAGTGGGTATTCCGTCAAAGGCATCACTGGGTGTGTCTACATTTTTTAGGTACATTTCAATTACACATGAACCATGTATCACCACCATGCTTGAGAATCAAACCTGATATGCATATGCTTTTACCCTCAGTTTTCTGGACTTCCCTCATCACACATATGTATAAAATGTAACCTCTCTCCTTTATTTAAGCTATGTCCCTGATAATGTCACTCAAGTCAAAAATGTGAATTTGTAATTAGTGGTGGTGGATAAAATACTCGACTAGGAGAAACCACTGTCCTTTTCACCTAGTAGAAAAATGCACAGCAGCTATTGTCTGGAAGAGGTCACATGCAGATGGACAACTGGACAATTTGCTGGCATCCTTAATTCTGTGATTCACACTCAGATTTATTTGATTCATATAAGGACCCCACTCAATTATTACTGTCTGCCCTAGAAAAATAACAGATAAAGTCAGAGTACATTTTAAGTTTATTACTATTCTTTTACAAATAAGTAGTAAATTTTGGTACTCAAAATTTTTGCTTTTTTATTTTTTTCCTTTCAATGAAGTGAGGTAGGGACTGGAGCTTGTTGATTCAGGGAAGTACAAATTAAGCCTGCAGAGTAATCTCCACAGGGTAAAACCCAAGTGTGACTTCAATATCTTGTTTTTTTTCCCAGCCATGCATCAATTGTTGTCAGTTCTTGAATATGTAATATTGCATATGATAATGCTCCCTAATGCGTGTTTGAGATAGAGTCAGAGTATTGTACAGCAGCATGTGTCATTGGGTGTTGTTAGCAAGCTCAGATGAATACCGTTGTTTTCCTTATTCAAAAATCATCTCTACTGCTTTGGCACAAAGACCGGCAGAGTTACTGGTACAATTTTATTTTTGACATTCTGAACCATTGTAAGCCTAGCGAACTGTTTAATATGTTACATTCAAAAAGGACGGCTTGTACATTACCAAGGCTTTGGAGCTGTCGTACCTTAAAATGAATACAAGTTGTGGACAAAGGTGTTTTGTAGAAAAGCTCCACAAATGCAGAACAGATACCATTAGGACTTAAGAATGAATCAGGAGTTATTTTTACTTTTTAAAATATATATTTTTCAATTTTTTGCTTAGTGATGGATACAAAGCCTTCTATTCTGCCTCTGGTAGAATTTAGTGCTATTGTTTTCCTTCAGGCTTCTGCTGTAATGAGGGTTTCTTTTCTCTTCCTTTGGAATATGATTTGTAATCTCAAAGCATTGGTTGAAGACTACTTTCAACTCAGCAAACTCAATTTGGAAAACAAGATTCTCTAATTGCACTGTAAACAAACAGAAGAGACATCACTGTAAAAGCTAAGTAGGCTGGGCATCTCTATGTGGAAGCCAGTGTAATTAATTCATTGTTGAAAACCCAGAGATGCAAACTCGAGAGACATTCTTATGTGCATAAGACTTAGACATTAGATAAAGTCCACTTTCACAGGCAAGGAAAAACATCAATATTAAGTTACAGATTTATTTTTCAATGTCTCTTTTACATGTGCTTCTATATATAGAGTAATCTATTAAGCTGTCATGAGACATTACCTGTTTCATCACCTGTTATGTAGTGGTATCAGTTTGACCTCAAGTATAGCTAATTCACTGAAGGATGCCCCTTCCTAAGCATTTAGACTGGGGTCTGTCAACTCCTAAAACTTAAAAAAAAAGCATTAATGAGAACAAGTTTATAGCATGGGTTGATTGTAGACAGGTTACTGAGTAATAATATGGCCACTTATGTAACTAATTAATTGTAGTCAAAAGATTGTAGTTTTAGATGGTAAGTACCATCTAAGATCTCATCAAAGAAACAGCTTGGTCACCCAACTAAGGAAATTGTCTCATTTCTGGTCCTTCTCTTGAGATCATCACACAACTTACAAAAAGACTAAAATAATTCATAATTTACCATTTTCTTCACAGGATAGTCATTGCTATGGCTGTGTTTCACATGGTAGATCTGTAGAAGAATTGCTTAAAAGTTTGATGTGAATGCATCCCATGTGCTATTTGTATGTTTATGAATATATGAGCCTATAGATAGGGTTAAATTTCAATCACACTACTAATCAATCTTTTATAAAGTCTTACTTCAGAAAATTAAAAATTGTAGAATATTAAAGATGACATTTTATAAAACCTTTAATCCTCATATCCAGAAATTGACAATGGTTGACATTTTGTTTAGTTTCTTCCTAATATAAGGAACAAAGGAGTGAAGTAAGCAAGATGGCAGAGTAGGCAGCCCTGGACCATCTTTCACCAACTCAGTGACAATTCATAAACAAATTACCTTTTTTTTTTTAGCAATCCAGAAACTAAGTGAAAAGCTCCTGCAAACCAGACCCACTAAAGCTGTAGGGAGATTCAGGGAGTTCCTGTGTCTGGCACAGAACCCATGGGCCTCTGGCTTTTTTCAGGGGAGAAGAATGGTTGGTAAATATGCCTGGAACCCCAACATTCCTGAGAGGGCTCCCCCAGAAGACTGACCTCTGCTTCCCAGTCCTGGAACTTGAGTTTGCTCACTACCACTCAGAAGCCTGGGGGGGAATGGAGGTGGCAACTTGAGCTAGTAAACACATAAGCTCCTCCTCCTGGATCACAGTATACCAAGCTGACCAAAATCACAGTTGCCTGCTTCTCCCTGAGTCAGGAAAGATTTGGTAAAGGCCTGCATGGTCTCTGGCTGGACAGATTGAGGGTTGGGGGTGTAATTTCCTATATATGTTTGTCACTGAAGGCTCTAGGGGATACACCCACCCTAATGTGCAGGAACCAATGCAAAGATTGAAAGAAAATGAGGAGTAAGAAAACATATCCCAAATAAAGGAACAAAATAAATCTTCAGAAACTGACCCAAGGAAACAGAATTATATAATTTAACTGACAGAATTAAAAATAACAGTCATAAAGATGCAGGCCAAGGTCAATAGAACACTAGATGAACAAAGTGAGGATTTCAACAAAGAAATTTAAAATATTTTTATAATGTCAACAGAAATTAAAAAGCTGAAGAACATAATATTTGAACTGAAAAAAATCCACTCACAGAATTCAACAGCAGAGAGCAGAAGGGAGGAGCAGCAAACTCAGATAAGTCATTGGAAATAAGTCAATCAGAGGAAGCAAAATTTAATTAGAAAAGGGGAAAAAGCTTAAGAAACTTATAGAATTCCACCATATGGACTGATTTGTGCATTATAGGAGTTTGAGAAGGGGAAGGAAAAGAAAAAGGACCGTTCCTCAAGGAAATTATGACTGTAAAATCCCAACTCTGTAGAAGGAAAGGGGCATCTAAATCCAAGAAGCCCAGAGTTAAACAACTATAATTAACCCTCAAATATCCCCATCAAGACACACTGTGGTCATACTGTCAAAACCAAAGACCAAGATACAATTTTGAAATCACAAAGAGAAAAGCACTTGGTCGCTTACAAGGGAACCTCCATATAACCATGAAGGGATTTTTATCAGAACCTTTATAGGCCATAGGGTATAGACAGAAGGAGAAAACCCTGTCAATTGAAATTAGTATACTCTACAAAATTTTCTTTCCAAAAAGAGAGAAAAAGAGTTTCTGGCAAAAACAACAACAACAAAAGTTGAGGAGGTCATCATCCCTAGACCTGTCTTGTAACAAAGTCTACAGGGAGTTCTTCAAGTTGAAATGAAAGTAACATGGTACATCAGAAAATAGGAAACTCATTGATAAACAAATATAGAATACTGCATTACTGTAATGGAGGTGGGTAAATCACTTAAATTCTAGTGTAAAAGTCCAAAACTACTAGAATACTACAATTAACTATGTGTTTGAAGATGCATAATATTAGCATATGTAAATTATGAGAACAATAACATAAAGAGGATAGGAGTTAAGGTGCAAAGTTTTTGCATGTGATTGAACAAAAATTGTTAATAGTGTAAAGGAGACTATTGTCTCTAGAAGATTCTTATGTGACCCCCAAAGGAAACACAGGTAAAAATCTATGGAATTTACAGAAAAGCTAAAAAGGAATCAGATCATATAGATATCAGAGAAAAATTAGCAAAAGACAAAACAGCAGGAGAGGAAAATACAAGAGAACTACAAGACTAAGAAAACAACTAACATGATGGCAATAGTAGAACTTCATTAGCAATAATTATTTTAAATCTAAATATATGGAATTCAACAATTAAAGCACATTTCTTTGCCTAGTGGATTAAAAAAAAAATACAGCTTACATATATTCTGCCTACAAGAAACTCACTTCAGATTCTTAAAGTATAGATCAAAAGTGAATAGATAGAAAAAGTCCATGCAAATAGTTACTAAAGGTAATAAAATCACTAAATGCAAAATGGACTGTAAATTGGAAAAAAAGGACATTAAATAAAGATAAGAAGGACATTATATCGGGAAAATACAATAATTGTAAATATATAGGTGAACAGTATCAGGCCCTTAAATATACAAAACAGATTGACAAACTGAGGGGGAAGTGGACAGCAAGACATTACCAATGATATATTTCAGTACTCCACTTTTAACGCTGGATATATTTTCTAGGCAGATTAACAAGGAAACAGAGGACTTTTCCAATACCACAGACCAAATAAAGCTAGCAGAAATTAAAGAATTTTCTAACAATGATAACATTCACATTATCTTTGAGTGCACATAGATCTTTTTTCCAGAATTGACCAGGTTAGCTTAAAAAAAAAATCAACAAAGTGTAAAAAATAAGTTGACATTGTCATGTATATTTTCTGACCACACTGGAATAAAATTAGAAGCCAAAGAAGAAGGAAAACTGAAAATTTCCAAAACAGTGTAAATTAAACATACTTTTAAACAAAAATTAATCAAAGAAAAATTTGAAGATTTATTAATACCTTAAGGGATGCAGGAAAAACAACACAAAGAGGGAAGATCATAGTAATAAACGCATGCATTATTTTTTAAAAGAGAGAGAGAGATTTTAAATGAACAACCTAATTGTGTACTTCTAGGAGTAAGAAAAGAACAAATCAAGCCCAAGTTTAATTATACAAAAAAATAATGAAATAACAAATTAAAACAAAAATAAATTAAATAGAAAAATAGAAAGGGTTATTTAGCTCACAATTTGAAGCCTGAAAGTCCATAAGGATACCCATTTATTCAGCCTCTGGTGAGAAACTAATGTTGGATGGGATCTGGCAGAATGCTCAAAAAAGGAGGAGACCATGTAGAAGCCAGACAGTGATCTGGGGTCAGGCTCATTCTTACAACTGCTTGCTTTCATGAGAACTGACTCAGCATTCCAGGAGAACCAGCCTGAAACCTCATTTGTCCATTGACCTCGTGCTAGGCTCTGTCTCTTAAAGGTCTCACCAATACACTGAGGATCCTTGATCTATTTTATTTTCCCCCAAGGCACTGGAGATTTTAACCCAGGGACTCCACCACTTTGCTACACCCTCTGCCATTTTTTTTTTTTTTTACATTTCTTATGTCCTTTATTTCTTTTTTATTATTTTTTAAATAAATGACAGCAGAATGCATTATAATTCTTATTACATGTATAGCACAATATTTCATATCTCTGATTGTATATAAAGTATGTTGACAGCAATTCATGTCTTCATACACGTACTTTAGAAAATGATGTCTATCACATTCCACCATCCTTGCTAATACTCTGCACCCTCCCTTTCCCTCCCACCCCTCTGCCCTAATCTAGAATTCATCTATTTCTCCCATGCTCCACCTCCCTACCCCACTATGAGTCAACCTCCTTATTTCAGAGAAAACATTCACCATTTGTTTTTTTGGGGGGGATTGGCTAACTTCACTTAACATTATCTTCTCCAACACCATCCATTTACCTGCAAATGCCATGATTTTATTCTCTTTTATTGCTGAGTAAAATTCTATTGTGTATATATGCCACATTTTTTAAATCCATTTATTCACTGAAGGTCATCTAGGTTGGCTCCACAGTTTAGCTATTGTGAATTGCTGCTGTAAACATTGATGTGGCTATATCCCTGTAGTATGCTGTTTTTAAGTCTTTTGGGTGTAGACAGAGGAGAGGGATAGCTGGGTCAAATGATGGTTCCATTCTCAGATTTCCAAGGAATCTCCATACTGCTTTCCATATTGGCTGCACCAATTTGCAGTCCCACCAGCAATATATGAGTGTACCTTTTTCCCCACATCCTCACCAACACTTATTGTTTTTTGTCTTCATAATAGCTGCCATTCCTTCAAGAGACTCATCTGATAGGAAACTACATACACAGACTGAAGGTGAAAGGCTGGGAAAAATCATGCCACTCACATGGACTGCGGAAGCAAGCAGGGGTTTCCATCCTTGTATCAAATAAAGTAGAGTTCTAGCCAAAGTTTATCAAAAAGTATAAAGATGGACATTACATACTGCTCAAAGGAACCATACAACAACAAGACATAAAAATCATAAGTATATATGCCCCAAATAATATTGCAGCTATGTTCATCAAACAAATTCTTCTCAAGTTCAAGAGCCAAATTGACCACAACACAATAATCTTGGGTGACTTTAACACACCTCTCTCACCACTGGATAGATCTTCCAAACAAAAGTTGAATAAACAAACTATAGAACTCAATAATATAATCAATAATTTAGACTTAACTGACATATATAGAACATTTCAACCTGCACCAAACATATACACTTTCTTCTCAGCAACACATGGATTCTTCTCTAAAATAGACCATATAATATGCCATAAAGCAACTCTTAGCAAATATCATTTTTATTTTATTTTGAGACAGGGCTTTGCTGAGTTTCCCTGGATGGCCTGGAAGTTAGGCCAAAATTCCAAAACACAGGAATTTTTGAAGGACAAATCACCTGAAAATGATAGCAAAATTGAATAGATGTTTCTCCAAAGAAGACATACAAATAAATGACAGGTATTTGAAAAATGTTCATTGCCAGTAATCATTAGGGACATGCAAATCAAAAGCACAGTGAGATATCAACTTCCTATTATGAAAGGAAGAAAGAAATAAAGAAAAGTAGCCAAGTGTCATGTCGTGACACACATATGTAATCCCAACAACTCTGGAGAATGAGCCAGAAGGATTACAAATTCGAGGCCAGCCTCAGCAACTTAGCAACTTAACAAGGCCATGAACAACCTAGTGAGATCCTGTCTCAAAACACACACACACATACACACACACACACACACACACACACATATATATATATATATATATATATATATATATATATATATATAAAAGAAAGGCAAAAAAAGAAAAAAAATGGGGGAAGGGAGGTGGGGAGAGAGAGGAAGAGAGAGAAGGAAGAGAGAGGGGAAGAGAAAATAAAAAAAAATAAAAAAAGATAGCAAGTGTTGGTGAGAGTGTGGAGGATTAGGAACTGTTGGTGATAATGTTAAATGACTCAGGCACTATGAAAATAAATCAAAATAGAACTACCATATGATCCAACAATCCTTCTTCTAGGTATATACCTAAAATAATTGGAATTAAGATCTCAAAGTATTATTATCAATTGCATGGGCATTGCAGCACTGTCCACAATAGCTAAGATGTAGAAACAACCTAAATGTTCATTGAGAAATTATTAGAAAAATAAAATGTGGCATATACTATTAATCAGATATTATTCAGCCTTAAAAATGAAATTTTGCCAGGCATGCTGTGAAAGACTGTAATCCCAGACATTTGGGGAAGCTGAGGCAGAGGGATCACAATGATGAGGAAATTAATAATTTCCTCAGCAAATTAGGGAGACTATGTCTCAAAAAAAGATGAGTTGAGGGTATATTTTGGTGGTAGAGTGCACCTAGGTTCAATCTCTAGTACCACACATAAAAGAAAATATGAAAATCTGTAATATGTGACAATATAGATGGATCTTCAGAACATTAAGCTAAGTAAAATAAGCTAGAATCAAAAGCATATGAGGTATCTAGAATAGTCAAATTCATAAAATTGAAGACTATGTTGGTTGCTACCAGGAGTTAGGGGAAATAAATTAATACTTTGTCAATGGGCATGAAGTTTTGGTTGAGATGAATAAACTATAGAGATCTGATGCTGTCATTGTGACCATAGGGTCATATTACAAATTTAAAATGCAGTGGGGGGTGGGTCTCATGTCAAGTGTTTATACCACTGTGTATATATACACCAAAATTTTATTGATAATATGAATTGGAAAAAAATAGAAACATGATGGCCTCTTTCAATTCTTTCCTTCCCACTTTCCTTCCTCTCAACAGTCTCAACATATTTTAAAATATTTAAAAGGCACAAGATGCATTAAACATATTATATGTTTTATGTATTCTGTTAGTTTCCTTGCCCCTCTTTTTGACTTTCAGTTAGTTTATAAAGATTTTAAAACTCTATTCTCATCCCATTTTCTTAAATTTACAAATTTAAGAATAAAATAGATTGTTCCTGTTATTTCCACAACTACCTTTAAGATTTCAGTCTGCATGCATGGTTATATTTATAGTTCTTAATGACATTAAAGAATGTCAGCATATCATGCCTCCTTCCAAAGATGAGGGGGGTGGTATGCTTTCAAGTCCCTATTCTCTTCAAAATATTTACTCTTGTCATATACTTCCATATCATTTTCATCTAGACCAGAGGTCAAAAAACTTTATCTGTAAAGGACCAACCAATAAATATTTTTCAAAGTCCACATGACTTTTATGGTACTCCCTCAATAATGCACTTGCATGTGAAAATAACCATGGAAAATTTCTAAAAATTTTAGACATGCTCATCTATGACATTAAATATCAGCATTTTAATGTGAAAATTACAATTTTGCTTTTAATCAACATTTAAACTAACTGTATTTTACTGATTTTTCACTTCTGCTTCTTATATCCATTCCTGTCACCTGGATGTGTTATGTTATTGTTGTTCTCTGAATACACTGAGAAATCTTTTGATTTGTCTTTTTTTTTTCTTTGCTTCATGTGAGCTATCTTTTCTCTCTGGTGATTTTTAAGATTTTCTCATTATGACATCCTGCAAATTTCCTCATTCTCATTACGTCTAGAAATATATTCTAGTTTTGTTTTATTTTTAACTTTCTGGTTCAACATTCAATAAGGTTTTTTTTTTTTCTCTTTTTATTTCACCCATTACTCTAAGGACTGGGGTCTTTCTTTAATTCTCGGAAATTCTTTGCCATTTGCTCCTCAAATATTTTCTCTTTCCTGTCTGTCAAGAACTCCTGTCCCGTGAATACTGACCCTCTTGTTCTTTGTTCAAGTGTGTTAATTTTCTTGGATTGTCATAACATAGCCAACCACAGGCTGAGTTGCTTAAACAACAGAAATGTACTTCTCAGTTCTGAAAATCTGGGAGGCTAGAAGTCTGGCATCAAGGTGTCAACAGAGTTGGTTTCTTCTTTGTCCTTGGCTTATAGATGGCGGTCTTGCCTTAGTGTTACCACATGATCTCCCATCTCTGTGTGTTTGTGTCCTCATCTGCTCTTCCTGTAGGGACATTACCCAGATTACACTTGGGCCCACCCTCATGGCCTCATTTTAACCTTAATTACTTCTATAAATAAAGATTTTTTTTCCAGGGATGGTCACATTCATCACACTCATAGGTGTGGGTCTTAAGAATCTGACACATGAATTTGGAGGAGTGACATGATTTAGCCCGTGACACCATGCCTTTGAACTTTTTATTATATATTCAATGTCCTTCTGATCATGTCAGCTGTACCTTCTGATTTCCTCTTTCTTTTGAATTTTGGAGTATATTCAACCCAGCACAGCTACATAATATTCTAACCTATGGAGATGATTCACTTAATTAATCCATAAACATTGGAAATATAAGTTGCCTCTAGATTCTAGGCCGTTTTACTTCTATTAATAACATGACAATAAGCAGCCATGCATAAAGAGCTTTGCATGTCAGTGATTATTTCCATGGGATAAATTTCTGGTGCTGAAGTTGTTTGATTAATGCTGTTAATTTTAGGTCTTGTTTCCGTCTATGTCTCTTGGCATTTGTATACCTATCTGATACTGCTCAGTGCTGAATATAGAAGTTTCTTTTCTGATAAGCAGAGAAAGGGGGGAGGTTCCGAAAAAGGATGAAAAGAAATAGTTTTCTTTTATCCTGATATCCTGACCAATGATCCATTCCCATTTGTTACATTAGCTTCCAAATTGCACTACACCCCTTAACCATGCCACTGATTGCCCAGGATTCTGTCTGTGCATCACATACACATGACCAAAGTCAACTCACATACACTATTATGCACAACACCAGACTTCTGCCAGTACCTTAATTACCAAACTGTCATCTTAGACTACAGCTTATTACTTTCCTCCAATCCCTCCTTGGAACTGCAGCAAGAGTGCTCTTTCTAGAGGATATGTCAGATCTAATCTATTTCTGAGTCAAACTTCATAATAAACAAAAATAAAACATTATCTAACCCTCTCTGCCACCCCTCTAGGTGTTTCAAAAAATGCCTCAAGGGTTTCTCATCATCCTCAAGATTAGATTCTATTCTTTCAAATGTATTTTTCAAGTCCTTTTAGGACCTGGCCTCCCCTCTAGCAATACAATAAGTTTTATGATACAAGCCATGAACATATTGGATTAAGTATGGTTTCCTATAAGAGAAACACATCTAGTAGTCTCTCTAGTTCACCATGTTTTCCTCCTTTGGAACAAATGCACCATCTCTCCTTATTGTTCCCCAGTCTTCCCACGCTGGGACATGGTTATGTTGAAAGGGAAAATTCCTTAGGCCAATTATGTCAAATATAGTTTATTTGAACAGATTAGAACAAAATAAAACACAATTCACAAGTTGGATGGCTCCCAGCAACCAGAGTAGGTTCTGAGAACTCCACCCAATGCTGTGATCACACAGAATTTATAGAAAAACAGAAGTGGGGCTTAGAGAAAACTTAATTGGCTACAGCTGAGGCCATCAACCAGTTAATTCTCTGTGTCTTACATAGTTAATACATAATAGGGCCTCCTGCAACCAACCAATTCTCAGTTACTGTGATTAAACTTACATTGGTCTGGTCTGCAGCCCTTTGCGGGTGCCCAGTCCAAACACATGACTCATATGACTTTATTTCCTAGACAGTATTCAGTGGGTTATAGGTAGCACCTGATCAGGGTGATGCCAATGACTCCCTTTCTTGAAGAAGTTGAAATCTGAGCCAAAACATATTTTAGCCATTTCCAATGAAGGGATGGCATCGCAGCTGTTTACAGTCATTTCCACATTTGGCCTAGAAAATGGTAGAAAGCCTTCTTACCATTAAGAAAAAAAAATTAGAAGAATGATGGGTTCAGGAACAGAGGAAGGTTAGTGGGAGAGAAGACTTCCTGGATTCCTACTGTGCATATTTCCCTGATCCCTCTCTGTTCCTTGAGCCACTCTGTTTCTTCCCTTGTAATCTAGGATATCAGCTTATATTCTTATTTTCAAACTCTCCTTTTTGCTTAAACTCCTTTCATTGTCACTTACTGAGGCTGCTGCCATATACACCACATGCTTTTCTACCTTTGGATTCTGTGTAGTCTGGTCACTTAATCTGGAGTGCTGAATTCACCTTATATCCTTCATCACTTCCCATCTAATTAACATCATGATACCACAGTTTTACTCCTATACTACCAACTTATTTGTATCTTGACTTAGATAAGTTTTAATTCCTTGAGATGTTCCCCTGATGTTCCAGGATTGGTTAGGTTTCCCTCCACCATATTTCTATACCTTGTGTTTCCAAAGTCTATGAGAATACTCAACATCAGTCAACAGAAAATGCAGCCTGGTGACTCCCAGCAGTGAATAGCTTTTCTGTGGAATGCCCTTCTTATTGTTTTTTCTAACATTATCACAGTGCCTGGAACAGTGATCCTTCAAAAAAATTTTGTTAGTATAAATTGAAAAACTCATTTGTGATATTCCACATATTATTTAGATCTCTGAAATAATTTTGAACATTTTGGCCCAGTGATTTTGTCTATTAACAAGTAGTTTTTCTAGCTGTATACCTCTTTTGATGTACTATTAGGGTGATTCAGGGCAAAACACCCATAAATTGAGCTATACTGAGGGAATAGAAGTTTTAACAAATAAATATCCAGATACCCTCCTCCTCTATGCTGTGCTCAAAAAGACAAACTAATTCAAACATCAAACCCTATGCCTCTAACTTCCTTAATTATACACAAACAATAATGTGGTGTGAATGTTGGCCCAAGTTTTTCACCAAAGATTAAGGAAAAAGAAAACATTTTTAGTTTGTTGTTCCAAATTCTTAATATATACTTTATATTTCTCCTCTACAAATTATTATTATTTTGAGAGTGGGGTACCAGTGATTGAACTCAGGGGCACTCAACCATGGAGTCACATCCTCAGCCCCATATTGTATTTTATTTAGAATCAGAGTCTCACTGAGTTGCCTAGCACCTCAGTTTTTCTGAAGCTGGCTTTGAATTCACGGTCCTCCTGCCTCAGCTTCCCAAGCCACGGAGATTACAGGCATGCACCACTGTGCCTGGCCCTACAAATTATTTTACTTGTATTGCCTAATACCATGCTTTGTCATCATTGGATGCTTAATATATGTTAATCAGACAGATAAATGAGAAATATTAGGAAACAAATTGTTTAAACATGTCTAGGCAAATGTTTATAGACATAAATGTGGAAAGTACTGTGTTCTACATATCTAGAGAATTAAATGAAAATTAAGAGCTTATTGCATGCCTTGTGAAATGCCAAATACAGGCATGGGGGTGGTTTGGGGAGCATGAGAAAGTTTCATTATGCAATAGTCAATGTCAAACCTGATATATAGTGGTGCCCAGATATGGGCCTGAGCAAGGGATAGAGCTGAGATGGGAGTTTGTAAGTTTGTTAACTCCTGAGGGTATTATTCAGTGTAGTCATGTGAGAGCTAGTGGCCAAAACAAATCAAGCTGGGGTGGTGGTAATGCAAGTATATCATTCCAAAATTAACATTCAAAAGTAAAGAGCAGTGAGAACTTGGTCCAAGTATTGAAACTGCTATGAAATTATCGGTAGATTTTCAAGGCACACATCAGCTAAAGTTGAAAAGCTGAATACTCACATGTATGATTAGAAACATTGGCTGGTATGGTGGCTCACACTTGTAATCCCAGAAGCTCAGGAGGCTGAGGCAGGAGGATCGTGAGTTCAAAGCTCGCCTCAGCAAAAGTAAAGTACTAAGCAACTCAGTGAGACCCTGTCTATAAATAAAATACAAAATAGGGCTGGGGATATGGCTTAGTGGTTGAGTGCCCCTGAGTTCAATCCCAGGTGCCCTAACAAAAAACAAAAAAGAAACATCGGACATTGAGAAGAGGGAATGCATGATTTAGGGACAGATCTGGTGAATAAAGGAGAAGACAACACAGAGGCCTCCCTATGAGGTAGAAAAACATTAGTGATAAATGCTTAGTATATGCTATTCATTTCTACTATTCAAGGGTATAGTTCTGACAGATTATGAAGACATTGTAATGATTATTTAATAACAAAAGAATTTTTTACAGTTTCTTCCTTTCTTTCTATCTTTCTTTCTTTCTTTTACAGTTGGTAAAGTACTTTCACTTTTACCTTCTTGTTGCAATCTCACCACAACTTTAAATGGTGATATTTACTATGTTTTTTGCTTTGTACACTAGGAAAACAGAAGTCCTCCAATAATAAGAGGCATGCACAAGGCTGTATTCAGAGAACATGAAGAAGACAGAAGTAGAATATTGGTCTTTTGACTTGGAGTTCTAGGTGTCTTATCCACTACTCCACATCTGTTTTGTCCAGTCACCAGGAAGGTGAAACCTAGTGAGCTTGCCTAGCATGATTAACCCAGCATATAAAACCCAACTACAGAAATCATAATTATGACTTTCGACACTGTGGAGTGCATAATGCATGCGCACAAGGGAAAACTCCCTTGGGAGTAGTGCAAATGAATACCTTCGCATCACATCATTTCAGGAACCTACTTTCTAAGTGCCTGTCACATTCATTAGAAAACCTTAGGGGGTACAGCAGGATTACTTCCTTGGTTTAATCAGTTTATACTGCGTTCCTAAAATGGTAACCCACATTATTCAGTCAGTGAACAATGTCTATTAAGCCCTTCTTCCAGTGGACAAACAGTGGAGGACTGACAATCTGAAAAGAATCTACAAAACTGTCCACTCCGGTGAAGTAATGCTAAAGCAAACTCTGAAGCTTGGGTATTGAAGGGATTGGGTCTGCCAGCTTTGTGCAAGATGTTCTTTGCAGTCTTTGGATACTCTCAGGTGCCAGGAAAATAAGAACTCTGTCTTTGTGAAGTTTATTTTGTTAGAGAGTTGAAGAGAAGAAGAATATCTTAGCTCTTGGAAACTTGATTAGCTAAAACCAAGGGCCACTGCAACTAGTATAAACCAATCAAGAGAGCCCTAGACTAGAATCAGTGTGGAGAGCTGGCTTCCATGGCTTGGGACACCACCAACATTCTTTGTGTTTTTAGTCAAGTTGTTCCTTTAGTCTCAGTTTTCTTACGGAAGAGACAAAGCAATGGGTTGATGATTCTCAACAATCTGACACTATAATTCTCCATTTTGCATGGTAGTGTGACTCTCTGCACATGTTCACCCAGGACATTGCTAGTAATATTTAAAATATTGCTGTTTTAAAGTGAACAGTTCACAATGTTGTGCAAGTACTAATTCATATAATTCCAAAACATTTATCATTCTGGTGTGAAACTCTGTACTCATTAAACAATTTTACCCCAAGGAGAAGGTGAATTTTGAGAAAGCCAACAGATGACTCAGAGGTAGTGGGAGATAGATATGGCCACCTTCCAAATACACAGTCATCCGTACACACTTCCTGATTCTCATTTACAGTGGCAAACTTAACACAAATTCTTTATGCTATAAACACCATGTTGCCCTATAGCATAACAGAGTGTTAACAAGCATAAGCTTTGAGGTCAAGCATCCTGGCTTTGAATTTTATGTCTGAGATGAACTGGCTACATATGTCTTGTCTGTAGGTTGAGGGTTAATAACATATATCTCAGAGGAGTGTTAGCATGACATGGAGTTACAATGTTATGTAAGCATTTATCTTGATAAATAGAAAAAAAAATTGGTCATGGCCAATATAATGAGAGCTGTCTGTCACAAGGAGAGACAGATGCTTTGAAAAGCAGCAAAGTGAATAGGGGTTATGGGGCAGTCTTGGCTAGAAATGTCTTACTGACTTCTGTCTCTTCTTACTGAAGCCAGTGGATATGAGGAAACCAGAAAGCATTTTCAGTGTTTTGGGCCACCACTGATGGCATTTGAGTTTTGCCTGTTCTCATCTTAATATTAGATTCACCCAGTCCAAGTAGTCGTTAGCTATACAGTGATATGTGCCTCCCATCCAAAAGGTCTCCTGGAAAGCACCCATCCTGCTTGGATAACTTTCTGCCAGGACTCACCCATGTTGAAAATCTCTGTTTCATAGACATTGCCTTCCCTCCTCATACTCCTCATTATTTTTATCTTAATATATCATTACACTGGGCTATTAAATGAATAAGAGAATCATGAGATATAACCTATATATAAATAAGATATAATATGGACATGTAGTTCTGGTTTTCACTATTAATTCAAGTTCCATTTTTCAATTCTAACCAGAGATCATTTTTTTTTTTTCTGGCCTAGTAAAAACAACAGTTGTTCAACTTGGTCTACAGATTCCCTCTTAGTCACATAAAGGTCAAAAACGGCTCTCCTTACAGCCCAACAAACTCCAACAAAGTGATTCCCTTGGGTCCTACCTCCAATGTTTTCCCCACTAGCCTTTCCTTATTTCTGAGAGCCCTAGTTTCTACGCAGTGCTTCACAGAAAATCTTGTTACCCCCTTTCTGAATCCATCATTTCTCTAGAAACTTTAAGTAATTACAGACCATACCCTGAAAACATCAATTTCTAGTGCTTCAGTTCTTTAATTTTGAGGAACCTATGTTGCCAGGCCCTCATTTTGAAGTGTGAATCATTTGTGCTCAAACAAGAACACATTTTATAACTCAAGTACATTCTTTCCTGATTCTCCCCAGTCAGTGCTTTCACTTCATGCATGACTGGGAGGAAAGGAAATTTACTGTAAATGCCTGCAAGAATTCTCTTTAACCCTGGAAGCCTTCAGTTTTGTCTAATTCAAGTGTGACCCTTTTGTAACTGTGCTTCTCTCAAAGAATTGCTAAGGATGTGGTTGTGTGGATACTAGACTAGGAGCTCTTCAGCCCAGTAATTTCAATTGGAAAGGTAAATCTGCTGCAAAATGGAACATAATTTGTTTTACATTTTAATATCAATAGATATATTTGTCTGCCCACAGTCCTGCTTGCCTGTGCTGCCATTGGTCACTGAGTTACATGTGGTATTTAGCAGTTACATCTCCTTCTAAGTGAGCTCATGATTCAGAATTTAAATTCACAGAACTGATTAAGTAACACATGAATTCATTTTGCAGAGGAGCCCTGGATGGGAATAATTTTCTCAGTCCACTGAAACATCAGCTGCATGTTGGCTTTCATTAGCATAGGGAGGTCATGAATCCCTATTTCTGACCCAAAACTAGCAATTATTGCTCACCTGTTTTTTTCTAGGCACTGACCGGCCCAGGTGCTGAAGTGGCCTGGCTGTCACAGAGCTTATAGGTAGTGGGAAAGACAGGCAAACTTGGAACCCAGAACACATGTAGGAGTGGAGTAAGTGAAGTGTCTGTAAATGTATATAGGTAGGGGTAAAGGGTGAAGTACCTGATTATCCTAAGGAGGGTGGGAGAGGAGCTGAGGACCCAGTGAAGGATTTTTAAGCAGCTCAGCCAAGTGCTTTTTAGAAATATTGCTCTCTAAAGAAAAATCTTAAAGACAGTCAGTTAGAAAGTAGTTAATTCATCTAAGAAAGGATAAGAGCCCCAATTAAGATCACAGTAGTAGAGATGAAGAGGAATGAAGAGATATAAGTCATCTTATATAATAAATATGACCAAGATGGAGTGACCTGCTGGGTGCTGGAATTGAGAAGTCGAAAAAGACTAAATTGGCTTTCAGTTTCAGGTTTAAGCATATAGGGGATAAAAATGAATGATTAGGTATTGGCGATAGATGATTTTGAATGTTTATGTATTGCCAAGAAGTTACTAAGAATTTTATGTAACTGTTGGGCCTGTAATTCTGTAGGCAGATGGAAAAATGTAACCAAGCTCCAAAAGTTGATGGGGTGAAATCACAACTACTCACCCAAAATCATGATAAAAATTTCTATTGCCTAAAAAATTGTGACAAGACAAAGTAGTTGGGGAAGGAAGCTGTGGGATAACAATAACAGCATAACAGACATATTTAGCATTCACCACAGATATGCTTATGTAAGGTATGAATGATTACGATCTATATTTTATACAGGTAATTTTGTGGGAAATGATACTAACTTTACATACATTTGCTTCAGAGTGAGCCTGTGGCTCAGTCACAGCTTCTCTGTGAAGTTAGGGATATTTGTAAAATGCCTTCTGCTGATTTCTTTCTGAAGCTCCAAACTCTCTTGAATGGCTCCAATGAAGGTCCACAGTTTGGGTCTAAAACCAGGAGGCATCTGCTGAATTCTGTGGGCTTTAGCTCAAACTTCAGAGATGTATGAAGGACACAAGTGGCTTCAGGAGGGACAGGACATTTATCCCTCCAGGTGTTCATATATTGTTGTTGTTGTTTTTTTCTGTCTTATCTTCTTGAAATAATCTCCTCTGTCTTTACGAGTTGACACATAGGGTGAAGGTTCCCTCATGTGTTAATATAATCTCTGAAGGAGTCGAATTCCCTTTCCTCCAGCTTTTATTAATTTTTTTTTCAATTCTAGTGATGTGTTTGGATAGGGAAAAAATAGAAGAGAGAAAAGAAAAAGAAATATTAATAAAAAGCAGAATGCCCCCCAGCGGCAAGCTGGTGGCACCCAGAGGTTGCAGATAATGGATTAGCTTTTACCTATTTCCATAGCAACAGCTTAGCTGCTCTTAAACACTTCTTTAAAAGCTTCTGATAAATGCATCCTGTGACCCTGAAAACTTTTCCATCTCCCTCCTGACTTCTTTCATCTTCAACCCCTCCTTTTCCCTTTTGCCCCACAAAAACATCAATTATTCCTCATAACCTTGTAGCACTTGCTTGATTTTCTGTAGACCTGCTTCCCTTTAAGACCCAAGATGGATTTAGGAGTGGGAGATAGGCAACACTATTCTGTCCTCCTTCACTTTTGTTCTCTCTCCTCTTTTTTTCTCCCCTTCTTGCTTCTCTTTCCCATTCCCTTTCTCATCTTTTGTTTTGTTTGTTTGTTTGTTTTCCTACTAGGGATTGAACACAGTAATGCTCTACCACTGAGCTTCATGCCCAGCCCTTTTCATCTTTTTTTTTTTTTCATGTTTAGACAGGGTATTGTGAAATTGCCCAACCTGGTTTCAAACCTGCAATCCTCCTGCTTCAATATCTTTATTAACATCTTATTAACTAGGATTGTAGGCATACACCATCATGCCTGGCTCCCTTTTGTCTTCTCTAGCCCTCTTTTTCTCTCTCCTTTTATCTTTTGAGATTTCATCTTTCTCCCATTTCTCAAATTAGATATAAATAGAGATCATGTTATGCATCAGAGATTGAAATGGTAACCTCTATCAGTTTTTTTTTTTTTTTTGAAGTGTTAATTAACTACTTGCTCATGATTTACCCTGAGCTGGGCTCTAATGGGACTGGGCATGTGCATACGACAATAAGGAGTCTAAAAGATTGTTCTTGCCTGTATAATTCCTATAGAAGTCAAGGGACGGTTCAAGAGGTAAAACACTCAACAATTAGATGATAATCAACTCAGGTCATGGGAAAGCATAGGCAAGGAATGTACAGACAATACTTCAGTTTCTTGCAGAGCTACTTCTGTGTGACTTACAGCAATCACGTATGGTTGGATTTTTATTAATCATTAGCTATATTTGCATTTTTTTCAATCTGCAAAATGAAGAGTATAGAGTCTGAAAGCAGATATTATGAGAATATGAGAATCAAATGGTATATCCATATTAACATACTTGTACTCTGCAGAGGTCAATTTAAAGTTATTTGTTGTTGTCATTATTATGAGCTTAGTATCTTCTTTTTTTCCTATTCTTTTTTAAAATTTATTTTTTTAAATATAGGACAGTGGAATGCATCAAAATTCTTATTACACAAATAGAACACAATTTTTCATATCTCTGTATATAAAGTATGCTCACACCAATTCATGTCTTCATATGTGTACTTTGGATAATGATGTCCATCACATTCTACCATCATTGCTAACCCCCAGCCCCTTCCCATTCCCTCCCACCCCTCTGCCCTATCTAGAGTTTGTCTATTTCTTGCATGCTTCCTCTCACTACCCCACTATGAGTCAGTCACCTTATATCAGAGAAAACATTTGCCATTTGTTCTTTGGGGATTGGCTAACTTCACTTAGCATTATCTTCCCCAGCTGCATCCATTTACCTGCAAATGCCATGATTTTATTCTCTTTTATTGCTGAGTAAGGCCATGGCTTCAATCTCCAGCACTGCAAAATGAATGAATGAATGAATGAATGAATGAATGAAATAAAAAGCTTATTATCTTCTAAGAAATAGTGAGATGAGAAACAAATATGAGCCAGAATGGTTTCAAAAGATTTTATAGAGAGGAGAGAAAGTAAACTGGGCTGTGAAGAAGTGAATAGGGCTTAAATGCAAAAAAGGGAGGGAGGGTATTCAAATATAGGAGAAATACTAGGGAAGCAGGAAACACACAGGTAGACTCTCCTCACTAAATCCTCTTTATCTACTTGTATTCTCATTGGTTAGTAGGGACTAAAAAATAACCTCTAATTTTATGTGTGTGTATTCATTTTTTTTCATTTGTTCCATCAAATAGAAACACATTTTTTCCATAAGGAAATGAGTGGAAATGTTAAAATAATAAATTAAAGTTAGCTATCTATAAATACTCCTGAAAAATTCTTAGTATTAACTGTTCTGGGAAGCTTTTCCTGACTCCCCTGTACCTATAACACCTCTGTAAAGTGCCCAACACTCTTTGTGTGCCCATCATATTTTCCTCTTACAAAGCATGCACTGCAGGAATGGAATCCTATTTGTCTTTATTTTCTGAGTGCCTGGCACAGTTCCTAGAATATGGGAGGGTGCTTAGTAAATGTTTGTTAAGAAAAGACACAATTTAATGAGTGTAGTGAATCAGGCAAGGTTAACCAAGAAAAGTTTTCTTGAAGAGTTCAACTTTGTTTTTTTTTTTTTCTTTTTTTTATTGGTTGTTCAAAACATTACAAAGCTCTTGACATATCATATTTCATACATTAGATTCAAGTTGGTTATGAACTCCCAATTTTGAATTGAATTTTTAATAAAATAAAGGATGTAGATTGATAAAGGCATTGGAGTCAGGTCCCCTTCTAGTTCAGTCCACCAGAGTCATAACGGAAGCCCAGGTATCAGTATTAGCAAGCACTCCATTTTCCAAGGGCGGGGGCTAGGGGCCATCAGCAACATCCTGGAACCAGGCTGACAGGCAAGCAGAGGCTTTTCTCTGTCTCCAGGGTTTTAAAAAAGAAATAAAGAAAACCAAGAGTCCCCAATTCCTTATTCTACTTAGCTTAGCTTATATAGATGCCTCTTTAGCTTCTTTCTAATGGATGTGATTCCTCTGTCTATCTCCATGACTGAGGGGAAAAGACCTTGGAATCCACCACTGCCGCCACAGCTTCCTCCACGTGCGGAATCTAAATTGCTTTCCAGCTCCTACTGATCTAATCTGGCACCTTCCCTGAGCACTGTACTTAATAACAAGAGCTTTAAATACAATAAAAGGCAAAATGATGGTGTTATTATTTTATTATTATTCAGTCTCTGTTCTTTTCATATATACTTGGTGGAGTAGGGTAAGAATAAGAGATTTTAAAATGTCTCTTTCCATACAATCAGTATTACCTACGAAATCAGGACTCATTTTTAGCCAAGGGAACACTGAGACCTAAGTATGCACATATATTGTGAAAGAAAGACTCTCCTCCCTGTGGGTTTCAAGTGGGTCAAATCCTCAAGTTCAGCATAGTTCAATGGCCAAAATATAATCCAATATTCAATATGTAGATCCGGGCACAACTCAAATCAAACTTCTCCAGTCAGCAATGCCCAGTATAGGAAAATTTAATACTAATATCAAGAGAAGCTTTGAAACGGTTATGAAGGGTCTGATAGTCACAGACCACAGGGGCTACAGCTTTGACCAGCCAGCAGAAGATAGAAAATCACAGGAAGGAAGAAGGAGTAGGCCTTTCTTCCTCATAACGGCAATGGGAAATGTGTATTTGTGAATTTGGGGTCTATTTCTCAAAATTTGAAAGAGCCATCTCTCCTTCCTACATTCCAAGGAAATTTCTCTTCAGCTTCTGTAGGCTGGTTAATGAGATTAGATGCCACATACCCTTTGGTTTGTGTGACCTTGTGCAAGTGTCCTCTGATTTGCAGGATCTGAGGACTGGATCACTTGGCAATTTCTAATATGTCATTCATTTCTAAAATTTAATGCTTCCGTAATTCAAAGCAAAGTCCCAAAATGTTCTCAGTGCTTTCAATGATCTTTGCATAGGTCTGTGTTATGGTTTGATTAAGTGTCCCCAATGTGTCCCACGTGTATTGAAGGCTTAGTTGCCAGAACGTATTGGGAGGTGGTGGAACCTTTAAGAGTTGGGGGCCTACTTGGAGCAAGGTAGATCCCTGGGGGTATGTTCTTGAAGATAATTGACTGAAGCCCCTTTCTTTCTCTTTGCTTCTCTACTACCTTCAAATAAGCAGCTTCTTCCACCAGGTACTCATGCAATCATGTGCTACCTCACCACAGACCCAAAAGCAATGGGGCCAACAGACCATGGACAGAAAACTCTGGCACCATATGCCCAAATAAACCTTTCCTCCTTAAAGTTTGATTATTTCAGGTATGTTGGTACAGTGATGTAAAGCTGACTAGCACAGACTACAGCACCAGGAGAAGAATCAAGTGAGACCTGTATTTTTTCTAAGTGACAATATGCCCATTTTTGAGTATAATATGGTTCCCTTATTGTTGACTATGATTTTATTAGAATAAAGAACATTGTATACAGTCCTGTGAAGTTATTTTTACATTGTAAAGAGGTCATCCTTTGTTTATCTCACTTCACAAGAGATATGCAACCTTACACACAGATACAGCACTTATGTGAATAAGATCACATAAACAGTTATTTGACCGGCCTGGGTGATGACAAGGGCCCGGAATTCTGATTCATAGTGATTGGGTGAGGGGATGTGGTTACTCACCACCATATCCTGAGAAATCCATGTGTTTGTGCACTTTTGTTGTTTGCCTCCCTTCTTCAGAATGGATTTGTCAGCCAGGAGAATCTTATGAACATTTCTGAAGATTGAGCTGCCTCTGAAGATAAATTTAAAATAACTTAGATTGGCTGTTTTCTTTTCATTAAAAAAAAAATAAAACAAGCTGGCACGGTGGCACATGCCTGAAATCCTTGCTGCTAGGGAGGCTGAGACAGGAGGATCACGAGTTCAAAGCCAGGCTCTACAATTTAGTGAGGCACTAAGCCACTCAGTGAGACCCTGTCTCTAAATAAAATACAAAATAGGGCTGGGGATGTGACTCAGTGGTTGAATGCCCCTGAGTTCAATTCCCTATACCCCCCAAAACAAACAAACAGTTTTTCTCCTAAGTACATCTAGCAAATATATCAAACATGATAATTGCTGACATTTCCAATGTTCATCCCCTGCCCTCTCAAAGGGTCTGGCTGCTCTCAATCATCCAATGATCCTACCATTTTCTTAGGGACTCCTCAAGGCCATATTCTTGAAGAGCTGTGTTAGGAGCTGTGTTCTCATCATGGGAAACCCAAGTAAGGCACATAAATCTTCCAAAATAGGAAGAAACATAAAATTTCAACTAGGGCTAATTTGGACATAAAGCTTAAGCAAAAGAATAGTTTGTATTCTCTCCTTTTTGGCCTTTCTTTTTAAAAAAATGTTTAGTGTAAACCACCTACAGTTAAAGGGACAGTCAATGACTTAGTAATATATACATATTAAGGAGACTTTATAGGGTCATTCTTGTAACTAAACAGTTAAGGTTTGGATTAGTTTGACTTGTTATTTAGTCTGTTTTCTTTCACTATAACAAAATACTCAAAACGGGGTACTTTGTAAAGAAAATAGGTTTATTGAAGTCATAACTCTCAAAGTTCAAAAACATGATTCTGACCTCTGATTGGATTTAATAGGGCCCATGGTATCACAATGGTGGGAAAGCATGCAGAAGAGAACATATGGAGAGACAGGAAACTAGAGAGAAATCTAGGGAACCAAAATCATTTACAACAACCCATTTTTTTTCCGAGAGAGAATCTCACCAGACCAACATCAACATTCTGAAGGCAGTGCCCCCCAGTGATCTAATTAGGTATGATTAGGCTCCATTTCTTAAAGGTTCCACAACCTCAACATTACCATACTGGGAACCTAGCTTCCCACACATGAATCTTGGGGGACATGATCAAACAATGTCCATACCATAGTGTCTAGTGAACTACAAGTCTCAGGAAGAGGTTCTTTTTTTTTAAACCATGAGAACAGTACCTACCAGGCCTGGGCCAAGAAACCCACTGTCTTCAATATACCTCAGCCAGATTGTCTCTCCTGTGACCACCTCTGATCACAGAGAAGCTTCATGAGTCTGTTCCTGGTGTTAGGAGTAAGCTGGTTCCTAACTTGCTTGGTGAAAACTTGCTAGAAACGGCTCATTTGCTATCCTCTTTGAGGTTGATTCTGTCCCTGAGAGATTCCCATTAGACACAGTGTTGAAGACCAAATACAAGGATCATGCCAGGGTCTGAGGCTTTTAGAGTAAATAGGAGCCAACCAAAAACTCTGTACCTTTGGCCCAGTGTTTGCTCAGATTAAAACAATATCAACTTATAAACACAGTTTGATGACTATGCCACACAATCTGACTTGGAACCAAGGAAATTCGATTTAGCTGATATTTGTCAGCCAGAATTGTGGATGGAGGTGGTTTATTTCCCCCTCAAGTTTAGTAATCTATGTTTTAGGTTTGTCACATCCTCTTTGCTGTTGCATCTGCAGGCCACAGCAGGCTGCAGCAGGACAGGTCCTTCCTATAGAGGTCACTGTCAGGAGGGCTTTCCAAAGCCTACCTCTTCACTCTGAGTGATTGCACAAAAATGATAAAGAGCAAAAAATTTGGGGAAGAGGATAGAAGGAGGTGTTAGATGGTGATTCCAA
Organism: Marmota flaviventris; assembly: GCF_047511675.1. Classification (NCBI taxonomy): domain Eukaryota; kingdom Metazoa; phylum Chordata; class Mammalia; order Rodentia; family Sciuridae; genus Marmota; species Marmota flaviventris. The sequence continues at coordinate 116,884,683 of NC_092506.1, read as the reverse complement.
ATTAATATCTTTTCTCCTCTCATTTTGCATTCAAAATCCAACATAGGAGTAGATCCAATTCAGCTTCGGGCACTTTCATCTGTGAAGTCAGATTGGCAGAGAGTTTGGAAAGAGAGAATATGGGGCAATCTGGGGAAAATGTACAGGAATGCATTATTCATCCCACATTATCAGATAATGAGATGTTCCAAATGAGTGAGTCTTCTAGATACCTGCATCTTCCTTTCTGAACACTCAAACTTCCTTTTAACTTTGAACTATATTTATATATTTTGTTGAAGTGTGTCATTGGCATCTCTGCCCCGAATACCTGATTATATTTTAATCATATCTTGAAATATCATCATATTTTTAACAGAAATTAATTATTTTTCTGTTTCTCACAGAGATGCCACCTAGCTATGCCCTTCGCTATTTCCACATTTTTTAGCTCCTTTTTTTTTGTGGTGAATTTGCTGCATTCTTCCCTGTGGGGTGTCATTTGTCAGTGCATCAGTTTAAAGCCCTCTTTCCCTTTCTTTCTTCTAATCTTTTGTCCACAGTGACTTAGGAATAAATGGATGTCTCCAGGGAAAAACAAATAACCAAGCCTGTTAAATCAGCAACTTTATTTTCAGCTTGACTCGAAGTCTACCATTCAGTTTGTATGTGCAACAATTATTCTATGTCTGTTAAGTGAGGATGCTTTGTGTGGAAATGGGGATTATAAAGAGAGCCCTCTAAGTGGTTACTATCCATTAGCAAAGGCAAACAGATGCTTCCCATTTATCAGGAATGCCAAATAGGTAAAGACCCTAAGTTGAATTTATTGCTTGAAGTATATCAATAGAAGAAAGCACAGTGTAGAAAAGTAGAAGCGAGGATTTAATTCAGTTTGGTTACAGAGAGTCTAGGAAGACTGTAGAAGGTAAATCATACCTAAATGATTTAATGGGATGAATAGGAGTTCTCTAAGTGGAGATAAATGGATAAATATGCTGTAGACACAGGATATTGTAGCATTGTCCACATATTTGAGAATGTCTGCGTATCTCCATCTCTTTCAGAGACATGGGTTGGGGGATAACATTGTTTACTGCATTTAGTGTATTTAAAGGAAAACCTTCATTATTCCATGGGAAAGAAAGAAAAAGTTCAGGAAGATGAAGTTGTATCAATATAGAGTATCAAAACAGAGATAAAATACCAGGGATACTGGAGAAGAGGAGATGAATAGATTCCATAAAGGAGGAGTACTTCCAATTTTTGACATTTAGTTTCCTCCCAAGGTGACAAAGTCTCACATGACTGGAGGAGTGGTGCTCTGTCATGCCTGACCCATTTTACCAATTCTAAATTGGGTGCATTGTGGTTCATAATTTTTTTTTAAAGCACAGTGATTCTCAAATTGTAGTCTCCAGAACAGCACCATCAGCATCACTTGGGGACTTGTTAGAAAGGAAATTTTTGGATCCTACCCAAAACCTCTGGGTTTAGGGGCCCTGCCTTCTGTCTCACAAGCAATCCCTGTGACATGAATGCCCTCTCATGTTTGAGAAACACTTCTCTGAGAATACAGATAAGGGCCCCAGACTCAGAGGGAAATCCTGACAGAGGAAGATATTGGTTCCCTCTATGCCATTTCCTGATTGTGGCATAGATGAGCTGACCAGTCACAGTGGGGCAGAGTCAGCTTTATCAGTGTCCAAAGACAAACTGTAACAACTGCCTTTAAAATTCTAATTGGTTTATTTTTAATTCTCAAATTGGGCAACTCTTCATAAAATACAACAAATGTTCCAATGAGCAAATCAGAAAATCTGGGCTTTATAGACAGAAAAGGGATAATGAAAGAAGAAGCAAAAGACAACAAATAGATTGGTCATTTCAAGTTGCTTTCCTTGTAAAGCAAAGAAAGGGAGACAGAACAACTGAAAAATAATTGGTTAATATCAGTTACATCAGGATACCTTTTTTTATGAAAGGATGAAGGCAAAGGGAATATCATTCTCATACCAAATTGGACCTGGTGTCTTTGAAAAAATGATAATTATTGTTTTAATCCTGATTTCTCTAAGGATCAGATAAATAACTTAGTTTTAGTGTGGTGGATGGGACATTAGCATGAGTGACTCCATGAGCCTTCTCTATTGGGATCCAGTACAAATGATTCATCTAAAACAAAGACATCTGACAATTTTTATTTAACATAAGGTAGATCCCCTTTTGCCTCATGTGGCACTTGATTCTGAAGGCTCAGAAATTTTATTTTGAATGCAATGAGAAATGGTCCAGGTGTCTAGAAAGTTCACAATAAGGTACTTCCAGGAACCAACATGGAAACTCAAATGCCATTAACTGACTTATAATGTGCCAAAATGTTGCATTGGCTAGCACCAGGAATCTACCCTTTGGCCCACTTTTCTTCCCATACAAAGACTAAACTGAACCAGACTACACTATGGCACAATCACACAATGAAGCAAAGGGAACATAATTGCACTATTCAAACATTTCCTGGCATCTGGCTATTCTGGGATTGGTTAATGCACACAATTCAACAACTTTTATTTTCTGCCATAGAAATTAGGTGAAATCTACATTCAGGGCACTTCCTTCTCTTGAAGTGTTCTCTGTGCTTCCAGATATATCTCCTTCTGACTTATGTGGGATTCATGTGGAAATGCTAATATCAAAGATGAGGTTTGTTTTCGTCAGTCTCCTTGGCTACTATTTTTGTGTTTGTAAGGTAACTTTGATTGATATGATTTTGCCTGTTGGGTTGGATACTTTTTAGTCAAGTTCATGGGGGAAGATATTACTATATCTTTATATACAAATTTACGAGTACTTAAGAATGTCTGCATTCTTAATGTACTGCTAGACATTGTATGCAGCAGAAGATTGAAGAAGAGAAAATAATGAAAGAAAAAGTAAAACTGATATGATTGTGGAGGACTCCTGGAACACAGATAAAATGATACAACCTGCTAAATGATCTCAGCTTTAATTTAACATGATTTGAGCCTTGACATTCACTTTGCTCTTTGAGAGGTAGGCATCTCTCCCAAACCAGGAAATCTCTGGACTTTTAAAATATTTTAAGAGAAATGGATAGAGGAGAGTTCCTTGCCTGGCTCTACTCTGTTGCCTTTGAGTAACTATTGTATTTTGGTAAGTAATTACTAATTCTTGTCTGTTGCCTTATCAAGCTTTTTAGATGTCACTTAATTTAGAGGAAAAATAAATAGAAGAATGTAAATGAGCTGGGGTGGGAAGTGACACTTCTGCCCTTCACTTGTCTTCCCAGGGCCACAAAGGACCTCATTATTTCCATTCTTCTCTGTTTTTGGAGCAGGTTTTGTATGGGAGGGGGAAAAATGGAGACAGGAATTTTGAACCTGTTTCTAAGCTAGGATCCACTCTCCCTCTGCCTATACTTTCTTTAGACCCTACTCTCTCCCTCTTCAGTCTTTTTATTCTCAATTACTTCATGTACTCTTTAGTCTGTCCCTCAACCTCAATACAAATGGCCAGAGTACAAGCCCTGGGCAAGTGAGGAGTGGGTTGATAGGAAAATGATTTGGAGTCTCTGCCACATACAGGTAGCCCCTGTGTAATCCCAGCTCCACTTAGAATCCTCCCAAACACTGTGTTACTGTTTCTGGCACTTCCCATGGTATGGTATCTAATGGTAATGAGTTTTTATCACTTTGAGAAGTACTGCAGCAAGTTCCCTATCTAAGCTCTCATGCTTACACCCCTGGGAGAAAGGAAATTCACCGGGAACTGATTGCTTACTGTTACAGGGCTGCATCAGGACACCAGCACATATTGTTTGACACTTTCTCTAGGAACAGAGGAGTCCCTCTCTACTCACTGGCTGAATGTAGTGTCACAGCAGGAGTGACAGTGTCAAACAACTTTATTCATGGAGGTTTTATCTTTTCCATTTCAAAAGAAGTTAGGAGATGCCTCATTCAGAGGTAAAAACCAAAACCAAAGCAAAGCAATACATCTTCCAATAAGTTGGATAATTAGCAAAAAGGCTTTTTCCTAAAAGAATAAATGGGATGAAGGCCTTTGCCATTACACTTAGAGGGTTACTTCATCTCTTCTGCAAGTCACAAATTACCCTCTGCTGCATTGGAAACCTAGCTATTCACATTAGCAGATTCCTTGCCTCTGTCTTTTCTATGAATCTCTGGTCACAGCTATCTTCTTTCCATATTGCTTCACCATATTAAACCCTTAAATATAGGAATCCTCCTGAGCTCTTTCTGCCCTTTTTATAACATGCATATGTTTACTCTTTTTTACTCATTATTTATTATTGTTTTGTTTTGTGGTTATTTGGAATAGAACCCAGGGATGCTCTGAAACTTAGCTAGATCCCAATACTTTTTAATCTTTTTTTTTTTTTCTTAATTTTGAGACAAGGTCTTGCTAAGTTGCTGAGGCTGACCTTAACCTTGCACTCCTCCTACCTCATCCTCTCCAGTAACTGGGGTGGCAAGGAATGTGCCACCTCGGTCAGCCCTTGTATTCTTGATTCACCCCACCTCTTTGTCTTGGCAGATAGGTGAATATTTAGCGAAGCAATAAATACATATATCAGGGTCAACTTTGCCACCTCACCCACCCTCTTCTGCCTTTAATTATCACATTTTCCTCAGTTAAATTTTAGTATTTCTTCTCTCTCTCCAAAGAGGAAAGAACTTCATTAATTTTAGCTCAAAAAAAGTGAAGGCTTGCGGCCCCCACTGAGTATGTGCCAGCACATTTTCACCCTTGTCATCTTGCTGTGTCCTGAGAGCATTCGACATTTTTCTCTGGTGACATAAATTTAAAGCAACCTTTACATTTGTACCTAAGTTTATGAGAAGCGCCAGTTCACAGCTGTGCTTGTTTACAGAGACTGTTTGCTAGGCTGAATCTTTGGGGGTGAATTCTTTGCCTACAAGAGATAGAAGATAGAACCACAAAGCCTTTTCTTTGCCCAAAGTGGATATAGACCAATGTCTAAGCCACAAGGCAACAGAGAGCCCCTGGGAACATTTGCAGGAAGCAATATGTGAGGCCAGTGACCCTCGACTCCTTGACTCCCACTGTTTTAATTACTTCATGTGAATCAACTCATTCCTTAAACTATTCTACCTCTTAGGTACTAACTGTATGTCTATTTTATAGATTCAAAATATTGAAATACAAATAGGTTAAGAAACTCCCCAAAATCACATAGCCAGCAAATGAAAGAGCCAGGAAGCAGCCTGGCCCACTGTCTCCTGAGATGGAGAGCTAAGCAACACAGTAAATCAACTCTAATTCATGTATGAGGATTGATTACTTATTAAAAAGGACACTGGGAAGCCAGCACGCTTAGGCAAGGGACAGGAACAGAGAGTTAATAGAAGACGATACTAGTCACCCTGACACATGTGCAATGATGAAATCAAACCCACATGAAATACCATTTCCCGTTTATCCAATTGGCAAAAATTCCAAAGTTTAGAAATATATGCTGCCGACAGGACTTTTGGGAAAATAGGTTGTCTCACATTGTTAGTGGATGTGAAAAATTGTAAAACCCTCATGGAAAGAAATCTGTCAACAACCATCAAAACTATAGATGCATTTATATTTCAAACTAGTCCCTATTTGGGAATTCTTCCACACGCAGGCTTTCACATACCTTTTGGGGACTTGTAACAGCAACAAACTAAAATTGCAATCAGCTCACATTGCTGTGGACAGGGCACTAGTTCCATCAACTATAAAATATTCATACAAAGAAATACTACTTAGCTCTGAAGAGGTATATTTTTATAAATATGGGAAAGCAGTATATATGTCTACTCTGCTTCCTTTTGTGTTTTGTATCAGGAAAGGTGATTTTATTTACTTATGCTTGCTTTACATAACTAAGCATTGGATGATAAGCAAAATAAAAACAAGTTATAGAAACTGGGATAAAAGGGATGGGGTGTTACAGGCAGGAGTAAACTGGGTGTACTTTTGAAAGTAGGATGGTGTTGTAACCCTATAACCATAAACAGTTCTTCAAAAGATTAAATAATTTGAAATTTTAAAAAAAGAACAGATACTATGCAGTTTGCAGAGTTCTGGTGAGTACAGAGAACCTGGTTGGAATAAATCTCTTATACACAGAGAAAAAGAAGGATACGTCTCTATGCAAAAATAAAAACATAAAATATTTATTCACCAAACCCTTCATTTTATTACCCAAATCTTCTGACTCTAGCTATGGAAATGAGACTTAGTTTTTGCTCTTTCTTCTTCATAGTAAATGAAAAGATAACAATATTTTCTTTCCAAATCCCCCCACTTCACAGCCCTATAATCAAGTTCAAGTGTAGTGACATTACTATTGCCTAACATCTGTCTACCTCTTTGATGTACCCAGAAGCTGCGAAGCTTGTACACAGTGGGTTATTAGGCTCATGTGAAATTATAAAAGGCAACTGTTCCCTTTTTCCGATAATATGTATGTGACAATTATCTGGAATGTGAAGAACATAAAAATACAATGCTTAATGAAACAACTGAAAATATGATTAGAAGATGAATTAAATTTTAAGCTGCAAGACGCTGTAACTCCTGATGAGTTTGCCATAGACTCACTGGGATTGTAATTTGGGGAAATCCCTATAAAACCTGGATGGGACACTCTTTTTTCTACTCTAGGAAATGCTCCTGTCAGTTTCCCTGAGTGTAAGGAGATATCTATGTGTATGAGATTCTCTTCTCCTGCTGGGGTGCTGACACAGTGTACACAATGCAGAGCACACTAATTTACAGAGGTGGGAAGTGAGGACCCAGCCTTTCCTTCACACACTCCTGGAGGTTGTGAAAGGCCAGTGAAGAGGCGTTGTTTTTTTTTTTTTTTTTTCCAGAAAGCAGCCTCCTTTGCAACTAAAAGAATTGAACTTGACTCTACAGTGGTATCATAAATATCAATGGCTTTTTACCTGGCACACAGGTTAAACCTTATTAACCTGAAATATTTTCTGGGCTGGTGACTCTGGAGCTTCTAATAACCTCTTAGTCGCCTGCCTTTGTATTTAATGTATTTTAGACATTTTTGGCACAACTGATTTCCAAAAGGATTTTGTACATTATTTTTATTCTAAGCTGTCTAAAATATTATAGAACAATTATTTCTGGGAGTAGTATTTCACACAGTTAAAATTCCCGAATCTTTGGGACAAGATAAATGTTTAAAGACAGATTTGTATGTATCTTGCTTTTGCTTTTCTAGGGAATAGGAGTGTCAATTCCTGATGGACAGGTGATGAGTAGGGACACTGGACCCCTCCTTGGTAAAGAGTGTGAATTATTCTTTTGGAAGCACCCAATGACATTGCAGTCTGGAGTACAGGGAATTCACTTTTTTTTTTTTTTAACGTGCTTTAATTGCTTTTTGCTGGGGCCAGGGATATTTATGGGTGAGGAGATTGCCAAGTTATTTATTAGATGGAGTATCTAGGGATAGACTAATATAAATCACTTAGGCTGGTATTGAATATACCAGACACTCAGTAATTTAAAAAGCTTTAATAAAAATGCTAAAATATGAGACTTGTCTTTGGCTGTAATGAGACTCAGTTATCATGTTTTTATCAGTGATATTCAGTCACAGACCCCGCTCACCTTTCCCAGTATAAAAACATGCAAATGAAATCCTTATTTCCAGAATCTCCAGGTTTGTTAGAATTGAGGGAAGTTTTAAAGATTTGGAAAAAGGCTATGTAAGAGTTACATATTTATTAAGTATTTGGGGACAAATGACTATTTTCTTTCTATTTATAAATCCAACCATGTTCATTCACTTTAGAAATCCTGTCCTCTGCTAGATTCTACATGATTTAAAACGAAATAAAAAGGTGTGTGGGGTGTATAAGATTAGAGTTGGCCTATAGATGTGCTCTATCTTGTATATGATTCAGATCCCATTGCTGCAAATGCCACACCCAACCCCTGCGCTAAAAGACTGAGTAAAAATTTCTTAAGTTTGAACCACTGGAATTTCTGGGAACCCAACATATAGCTTTTATTTTCTTTCATGATAATACTTAATTATATATATTTTTTTATAATTTTTGTTTTTGAAAGTATATACATTTCTGTCATCTTGTTTATAACTAGAATATTTTGAGAAAAACAATATCATCTTCCTACTACAAAAACATTGCTCATGTTCCTGTAGTAATGGAAGAATGAGATGTCAGCTCCATGTCCTATCACTCTTCCCACAGTACCTGTAACTATGAGCAAGCTAATGGACAGATACCTCACTTCTTAAAGATATTCCAGTTCCCATCTGCCTCCCAAGATGAAGAGTTTCTCTGTGTGTTCCCAGAGAATTTCTTCCTTCAAATTCCATCTCAGACATGGGCACATGATGATTGCAACTTGTGTGTGGGGATAAAGCATAATGAGATAATCTTGGGAGCACAGGGCGGTAAGAGAAGGTGGCATCTCCAGTAGGAGACAAAGAGGGAAATTACTGGGAAAGGTGCCCCCTTTTTCTTTTTTTTTTAATTTATTTTTTTAGTTTTAGGTGGACACAATATCTTTTATTTTATTTTTATGTGGTGCTGAGAATCGAATCCAGTGCCTCACGCATGCTAGGCAAGCACGCCACCACTTGAGCCACATCCCCAGCCCAAGTACCCCTGATTCTTGATGGATAGTGCAAATGTCAGGCTGTCTCCCAAGGGTGGCCAGCTCAGTCATGACACCACCTGAGCCTCAAGTAAGCAGAGTTCATCAGGGACCTGCAATCCATCCTTATCTTTGGAATGCTCTGGGGTGGACTGTGGTGGACATCAGGGCAGGAGTTGATCAAATACTACCAATTGCTAGCTACTAGGCCATCAACGAGATCAAATCACAGAGGCTCAGAGTGTTTGGGTGAGTTTACTGTCTGTTGATGTGGATTTCAAAGCATTTGCTCAGCCCTGGATCAGACTGATTTCACTGGTTCAATTCTTTTAGCCCAGGGATTGGTGTGGCATTCACAGTAGTGTGATTTGAAGCATATACACGATAAAGCACATCTATAGGCCAAGTCTAATGTTATACATTCACAAACACCTTCTTTCATTGAAATCATGTAGAATCTAGAAAAGGACAGTTTTAGACTAGGTGCTAGGCAGGGTTCTAGGACAGACGTGTAAGGAAAGTTATGGAAATACCCCTTTCCTTCTAAAGATTTGAGACAAGGGCAATAGAAAAAGTAATATCAGAAAGTAATACACATGTAAGTCATATCAGAAAGCACCTGCAGACAGGCATTGTTGGGAGGGCAGGTAGGGGCATGGAATGGGTACATTTGGCCTAATTATTAGCTTCTACAACCTTCTACTGCCATCTGTATGGACAGAAAAAAACTGAAGTTTGGTAGTACTGAGGTTGAAGACTGGAGGCTTCAGGGAATTTGGGGAGAGCTAGAGAGCTGGGGCTAACAAATTCTGGGACAGAAATGTCCCTTGGTGTTGTTTGGATAGTGTCCCTAAAAGCCAGTGTTATGAGGGCTCGGTCCCCAGCCTGTGGAACAGTTAGGAGATGATGGGACTTTAAAGGAGAAGACCTAGTGAGAGATTTTAGGCTACTGAAAGTGATATTGGGACCCCAGCCCTTCTTCTCACTCTATTGCTTAATTTTTTTTGTGGGTTGGACTTGGAATTAAACCCAGAGGCACTTTACTACTGAGACACACCCCCAGCCCTTTTTTATTTTTTGAAACAAGGTCTCCTCCTAAATTGCTTAAGTCTCACTAAGTTACTGAGGTCAGTCTTGAACTTGCGAAACTCCTGTCTTAGCCTCCTGAGCCCTTGGGATTACAGGTGTGCACCACCACATCTGGAACTCTGTTATTTTCTTTTTTTGGCAGGGGATGGGTACTGGGGACTGAACCTGGGGGCACTCAACCACTGAGCCACATCTCTAGCTCCATTTTATGTCTTATTTAGAGACAGGATTTCACTGAGTTGCTTAGTGCCTCACTTTTGCTGAGGCTGGCTTTGAACTCGCAATTCTCCTGCCTCAGCCTCTTGAGCTGCTGGGATTACAGTTGTGCACCAGTGGGCCTGGCTACTATGTTGCTTTTAACTGCCATAAAGTGAGTGTGCTGCCTCCACCATGTTCTTCTGCCATGATATACTGGGTTACCACAAGTTCAAATGCACAGGGCCAACTAACCATTGACCAAAACCTCAAAACTGTGAGCCAAAATAATTCTTTCATATTGATAAACTGATTATCTCAAATATTCTGTTACAGAACCAGAAAGATGACTAGCACACTCCTTCTCCAACTTCTCACATTAATCATCCGTGATCCAGGAGAGCAAAATCAGAGATTAAGGAACTAGAAGCAGATAATGGGAAGATGCAAGATGTTCCTTGCTTTACTTCTTTTGATTTTGACATCTACTCCTTGAGGCAGGTCCTTCTAATATTACCCGCTCTTCTAATCAATCAGGGTGAGAGAAACTTTGGCTGCAATGCCTGCAAGAATGCCTCAATACATACCACAGTGTGTCCACACTGGAGGTTGTCAAGCTAGGATGCCAAGCAAACTTGAGTCACCTTGGGCTGTGACCTGCGGAGGCTGAGACTGGGGACTTTACCATTGATCAGAACTGTGTAACCATTTCAGCTTTATTTCTATCACACTGCATGACATTGGGAAACTTATTTAACCCTCACTGCCTCTGTTTCCTCATCCTTAAAACATGAAGTATTAAAACTGCTTCATGGAGCTTTCTGAAGGAGAAAATAAGTGAAGTGTGGCAATCCCTTTGTGTGGTGCCTCCTGACACTTATTAAGTTCTCAATAAATGAGAGTTTCTGGCAAAAACAAAAATCTAGAAGTTGAATGAAGAACATAGAATACTGACATTTACTATGTGCCAAGCACCATGATAAAGCATTTAAAGTATTTTTATGTTCATTTACCCTTATTTCTTCACAGTGACCCTCATAGTTACTTAAGGTCACTACCCTGTTCTATGGTTTGAGAAACAGAGATTAAAGCAGTTAAGTAACTCATTCAAGGTCATTCTATGAATAAGAGTGGGGGAGCTCAGATTGTGTTAATAAGATATAGATATGACAATTTTAAAGAGGGAAGGTAGAGAAATAGAGAGGTCTGAAACAAGTTCCTGGGAAACCTGATATTCTGAGGGTCCCTGATGTGAGGGAGAGATTTGGGTTAACAGAGGTCATGGGGCTTGGCTGCCACATCACAAATATTTGACAGAATTGGGACTGGAACCAAAGTGTTTCCTTTTCCACAAAAAGAGGTGGCAGAGTTGGGTGATCCCTAAGGTCTTTTTTTGACTTGAAACTTCTATGATGTAAATTAAACCCTATGATCCTAAATATGTGTGTGGCCAGAAGAACTCTCTAGGGCAATCACCACTCATGGGAGGATGGAACAAAAGTAGCTTCCCAGAGGGAGGGCATTTCCATGCCCCAGAAAGAGCAGAATGTGATGAAAATGACTCTTTTACTGCATGTGGTTTCTGATCTTGGTCAGCTGCTTGAATTGTGCAAATTAAAAAAGGAAATGTGTATGTAAGTCTATAAATAACTTCTGCAAGAGTCACAGTGCAGACAGCCATTATAAATGAATTTGGTGAAGCATGAGTGGTCTGTGATGTCACCTGGCCCCTCACATGTATTCATGTATCTGTAACACAATAATCATTTATTCTCTTCTATCATTCCTTTCATCAAAATAGAACCAAGAAGGAAAAAATGCATTCAAAACAGAGCAGATCTGATCACCTCCTGCATAAAATTAAACTAGGACCTGTAGGGAGTGTGAATTCACAGAGTCTATAAAACCAAATAACATGGATCTGGTCTTGCTTTCAAGCATAGGATGTGACCTCGTCAATTAGACCTTGTTCCAATTTGCTGGATACTCCCTGAGAGTTCATGCATTCTGAAAATTCTTCTTGCATTAGTAATTAGGTTCAGCACACATTAATAGAGCACCTACCAGTTACCAGTCATTGTGTCAAAATTCAAACAACTCTCCTTGATTACAAGGATACTTGTTCTCATGTGTGAGAGAAACATTGAAAACCACACACCAGTGTGAAAAGGTCTTTGACACTTAACACATATCCTTTCAATCTCCAAGCTTCATTAATTTTATTTCCAATTATGTCTTTTAAATTTGTCCCCATTTCTCTTGCTTTGATATTTGTCTAAACCACTACCATCTTATGCCTGGAAAACCTGCTGGCCATTTTCTAATCCACTTGCTACACTACAGCCTGGTCAATTTCCAGTGAAAATGTCTCCTGCCCAAGTCTTGCTATCCCTGTCACCATCCTCAGCCATCATTACTATAACCATCATTGCCATCACCCTTGTCACTATCACTATCATCACTATCATCATCATATCACCATCTTTAAATATTTTAATGGGTCTTCCACTTACTTTTATGATAAAGATTTAAAACCTAGTGCCTGTTCCAGGAACTATTACTTCTGGCATCTATCTGCATTTCCAGCATCAACATGCAGGATTTTTATTCTTTTCAACCACAGTCATCCAAGTGGACCAAGCTCCGTTGTCTGTACTAAGATTTTCCATAGGCTAATTCCTCTACCCAGGTCTTCCCAGAACAAACTCCTCACCACACTCACTGACCAGGAAAAAACCTCTACTGCCGCGTCCGGCTAATGGAGCCGAGTCCGGCGAGGGACGGCGGGGTTAAAAATACACAGGACACCAAGGTTCTTCATCCAGGAGGGAGCGTGTGAGCATTTATTGCCAGATTTGTTCCCCTTATATATCTTTTTAACAGCTGCGGGAAATTACTCAAAAGTGAGGAGGGAAGAGTAATAACTGCGTCCTTGGGTTACCGTCACGTCACCATCCCCTATCAGGAGGCTCGAACAGGTCAAGATGTTCCCGAGAGACACATATATGCGAGGCAGATAAACAGGGAACCGCAAGCCCGCGTCATGGCCTTGTGAGCTGGCCACATTGACATGCATAACAAAGAACTGGGGGTTGAGTCCCCAGGGGCCAGGGCGGGCCTGCTACCAGCAAGTCCCCCTTTTTTGTTTTTTGCATGTCAATGGGAATCAAGTAGCCCCTGTCTTAGGTCATCCACTGCCCTTGCACTGCTTACCCGTCTCTGGGGAGGCCCCATTCCCCTGGCTTAGGTTGCAGTGCAAGCGTGGAAGTTGCCCGTCACTGGGTACTACAAGATCAGCTCTTGTCCTATGTAAACGGACACTTTTCAGTAAGGATGTCATGGCCAGCAGGACACAACTGCGGATCCCAGTCATCATCTTTGCCAGTGGGATAGCTATGACCAGGGAGCTTTCTGAACGTAAGGGTCTGGGATGACGGCACCAAGTCGGCAGGGAAATTAGGGACCTGGGCAAAAGCAGGCATACATAGAAGGGCTTGGGTATTGGCTCCTGTCCAGTTACATCTCATCTCCGGATGGGTCGTAAGTACACCTCGTGGGCGGAGTCGTCCATTTCCAGGCGTTGGTAGTGAACCTGTATTGGCTTGGAGGTTAAAATGTTAATCTGGTCCTTAATGAATTGAGTTATCCTATTTGCAACACAAGGTCCCAAGGTTGCAATCAAAAGAAGACCCAGTAAGGGCCCCAGGAGGGGAAGAAGGTAGGGCAGGAACCCATTCATCCCAGTCCAAAGAGGGTTCTCGAATAATTCTTTTCTCCTTTTCTCTAGGTCTTCTTGAAGCTCCTTGATTTTAGTGCGAACTATGCCTGATTTATTGGCATAGAAGTATCACCTTTCTCCTAAGGCTAAACAGATTCCCCCCTGATTGGCAGTCAGTAAGTCTAGGCCTCGCCTATTTTGGAGGACCACTTCTGCCAAAGAGTCAATTTGGTCTTGTAGGTCCCTAATAGTGCCAGATAGGGTCTGCACATCATCTATAAGCTGCTGAGATAGATGGCGATAAGAATGTATAGCCGTACCCAGTCCAGCTGTGCCTGTGCCCATAGCAGCAGTTATTCCAAGGCCAACAAGGAGTGGTAAGGCCTGAACAGCTCTCTTATGTCTTCTAACTAGGGTGTCTAGGCTAGGAATGGGTAGGGGTTCATCTCCTGAAATAATCGTGATATCAGGAAGCAGTAATGCCAGAACGCAACCACCAGTCCAATTTGCTGGGAGCCTGGGAAAAGCTAAATTTCCACCACACATAAAAACTGTACCATTAGGGGGACAAATGGGCGGAGTAGGTGAAGAATAATTCTTTACTAATGAGCAGTTCCCAAAGGAAGAGACTCCAACATCAACATCATAGGTATTATTTTGCATCATGCCCAGAAGGCAAGACATAAAACCACCTAGAGGCTGCACCTTAAAGGGTAGCCCAGATTGACATGTGTTGTCATCATCAATGGTATAATTAATGGGGACTGCCAATGGCATGATTGCACCTGCCGTCATGCAGAGCCAGCAATCACTAGCAAGGGTAGGATTGGAACTGTTAAGTAAAGAAAGTAATTTCTAGGATATCTAATGTATTGGCATCTAAATCAGGAACCTGGGATTTGGGCAATATCAAGGGGTGGTATGTAGGCTTAGGGATCTCCGGCTTTAAAAGCTTAATCACCTGAAGGTGTTTGATAGCATCAGTGGGTCCCCCTCCATCAGAGACTCCGATGGGGGCCTGCATGGGCCAGCAGGAGGGTTTACCCATGACGCCCTCACATCTTGCCTCCGTTAACCGAGTCGTGATGCCTTCTCCTCCCCGGTCACCAAGAAAAGGAATAAAATTATAGGTGGTCCCCCCTTCTCCACGGGTGTTAGTTAGGATGGCCTCAAAATACTGTTTTCCTTGATTATTAACACAGATTGAGGCTGATGTATAACAGGAGATGTGCATTGCCGGGGTGTAATGACAAGTGGCGGAACAGCTTCCAAGAGTCTCGGTCGAACTGGGGACATTAAGTCCGGGCTTATTGACACATACCCATTTTGGTTGCTCAAATCCTCCGATGTTTTGATTGAGTTCAGCCGCCATGTAGGCTACTTTAGTCCCACAATCAACGCTCTGGGTATAACCAGAGGGGGCCGAGTGCCGGGGCCCTCCCTTACACTCACAAGGGGCTCCAAAAAGATATTCATGAATATTCCCAGGTGGGGGGTTAAGCCCTCCTTCAACAAACCTGTCCAGAAGGAATGCCACAAGTGGGGTCCAGCTCATGAGGTGTGTCTCGGCACTCACTTGAAGGGGTGGGAACAACAGCGGCAGGATCAGCCATCTTGGGAACTTCATTTTGTCTTGAATTTTCATTCACTGGTCTGGTGCAGCGCTCCGGGATCCAAATGGGTTTTTCTGTCCCTGGAGGGAAGACACATATAGCTCCTCTCACTCTAGCCAAGAGTGGAGCAGGGGGTTTCCACTTCCCTGTAGCCAGATCCTTCCATCTTATCTGTGCTTTTTGTATGGTGGGAGGGGAAAAGTGACGCTGCGCCGCTGTACGGCCTTCGGCGTCAGTGAGCAAAAAATTTAAAGTGAATAGAGTTATGCATAGGAGTGCTTGTGGTCCCTGACAATTCTGGTATATCTCCCCCTCTTTTGTTTTTTGCAAATAGGTTTTAAGATGTTGATGGGCCCGTTCAACAATGGCCTGTCCTTGGGGGTTATATGGGATTCCTGTTTTGTGTATAATATCCCACTGTGAGCAAAATTTTTGGAAGGTTTGACTAATATAAGCTGGGCCATTATGTGCTTTTATATATCGAGGGGTTCCCATAAGGGAAAAGGTTTTAACATAGTGCTGTATCACGTCCTTAGCCTTTTCTCCTGAATGTAAAGTAGCGGAGATAAAACCAGAGAACGTGTCTATACTGACATGCACAAAAGACAGTTTTCCAAAACTAGGAATATGAGTTACATCAGTTTGCCAGATGTCGTTTGGTTGAAGGCCCCTTGGGTTGACTCCCAGAGAAGGGGAATGGATAAAAGGTGCACAAGTAGGACATAGGGAGACAATTTTTAAAGCTTGATCCCGGGAACATCCTGAGTGGAAGCGCAAAGTTTCTGCGTTTAGGTGAAATATGTTATGAAGTTGTAGGGCCTTATCATATTCAGTTATTGTATATATAAAATTAGTGGCATGTGTGGCAGCGTCTGCCATGGTGTTGCCCGCTGCCAGAGGATCTGGAAGTCCGGAATGACTTCTAATGTGACCTATGAAGAGGGGGTCTGCCCTAGCCCATATAAGAAGCTGCACTGTTTGTAGTTGATCCATGATAGTGGATTGTTTTCCAATATAAGGTGCCGTCTCAATCGCGGAGGCGAGCTTGGCGATATAGAGACTGTCTGTGAAAACATTAAGGGGCACCGAGCTATAGGTCTGTAAGGCCAATATTAAGGCTGCAACCTCCGCTTTTTGGGCCGAACAATCGGCCACTCTCTTGTGGATGACTTGGGTCCCATCTGAAATGACAGCAAACCCAGTTTTGGCCCCGTCAGTGAAGACGGTTTGTGCCCCCGGGAGAGGATCCTTTTTTAGGATCTTTGGGAAAATTATTGGATATGTCTTTAGACTTTCAAGGAGCCTGCTTTTAGGGTAGTGATTGTCAACCTGTCCCATGAAACTACAGAAGAAAAGACACCAGAGATCATGTTCCTGTCTTAATTTAGAAAGAATGTCTTGATTATATGGTAATATGAGAACATCAAAGGTTTTCCCAAACAAGGCATCTCCTAGATATTTTGTTTTCCAAACTAATTGTATTACCAGATCATGGAAAGGTATCAAGACCCGGGAGGGGGATGCAGGTAAGTGAACCCAATAAATAGGACCAGTCTGCCAAAAGACTCCAGTTGGGGTGAGTTTTGATGGCAGAACAATGAATAACAAGGACTGGGAGTAGTCCACCTGCATCATCTGCATCTCTTGTAAGGCTGTCTCTATCAATCTACTTTTGGAGTAGGTTTTCGCGGGGAGGTGGGTGAGGGGTCTCCTCTCAAAAGGTCATACAGGGGTTTAAGTTCACCAGTAGGGACATGGAGGGAAGGCCGCAGCCATTGGATTTCCCCCAGAAATGTCTGCCATTGGTGCAGGGTTTTGAGCTGGTTCACCTGAAATTGAGGCCTCTGGGGAGTGATCCCTACCTTGTTAATAGTATATCCTATGTAGTTATAAGGATACTGAATCTGCACCTTCTCTGGGGCTATAATCAGTTTGGCCCCCTTTAACAGGGACTGGAGGACTTCATAAGACCGGAAAAGTGCTTTCCTATCAGGGCCTGCCAACAATATATCATCCATATAATGGATGAGGTAAAAGTTTGGGAATTGTTGCCTAAAGGGTTGCAGAATTTTTGTTATAAAGTACTGACACATAGTAGGGCTATTGGCCATTCCTTGAGGTAAGACAGTCCATTCAAACCGTTGATAGGGTTCCCTAAAATTTATTGAAGGTAAAGAGAAAGCAAAACGTTTACAATCCTGGGGGGCCAGGGGAATAGAAAAGAAGCAATCTTTTAGGTCCAAAATAATAAGATGCCAATCTTTAGGGATAGCCGTGGGGAAGGGTAGTCCTGGCTGTAAAGGTCCCATGGGCTGCATAGTATTATTAATAGCCCGCAGGTCTTGGAGAAGCCTCTATTTTTTAGACCCCTTTCTTATGACAAAAATAGGAGTGTTCCAGGGGGAAGTGGAAGGCACTATATGCCCCACCCTAAGCTGTTCCTGAACCAGAAGGGTCGTGGCCTGCAATTTGTCCTTAGTTAGGGGCCACTGTTCTATCCACACAGGGTCATCTGATAACCAAGTAATAGATAGAGGACGTGGCCGCATTTCAGTGGCCCCTAGGATAAATTTCTTAGCCCCCTCCAATTTCCTCCATTTCTGGTAATTTCTTCTGTAGGGTCCACAGGCGTTGCATGTCCCTCATGTTTTTTCCCCAGTCCTTTTCCGGGAAGCCATCCCATATCTAACATCATGTCATTAACAAATTTATTATTCCCTTTTAGGGTCTGAGTGGTGAGGATAGCTCCCATTTGTTGAAGTAGGTCCCTTCCCCAAAGGTTTGTGGGGAGTCCAGCCACTACGTAAGGCTGAAAATAACCATTGTGTTTTTTCTCATCTCTCCATTTTAGAAAGGAGGCACTTTTTTCTGGTCTCGTCTGCCTAATCCCCTGTAATACAGCTGAGGGATCTTGGAGAGGCCAAGCAGATGGCCATTGTTTCTTAGAGATAACAGAGACATCAGCTCTTGAATTTAATATCCCCTTGAAGATTTTATCCTGTATTTTAATGGTTAACTGTGGTCGGGAGTCCAAGTGTGCTACCCAAAAGGTTTGAGGGGAGCCGGTGGAACCAAAACCGCCATTACCCCGGGCTGCCTGTAGGGCGCGGCTGGGTAGAGACGCCACCGACAGCAGCAATAATTGTGCTATGCGTTCTCCGGGAGGAATAATAACGATCCCTTGGGTAGCCTCGGCAACAATTTTTAACTCCCCGTGGTAATCACCATCAACCATACCTGTAAGAATTCTGAGCCCTTTATGTAGAGTGTTGCCCCTTCCCAGTATCAGTCCCATAATTCCCTCTGGCAAAAGGTCAAAGACTCCAGTTGGCAGGGTTTGGGGACCCATCTGTGGAGTTAGTACTGCTCGGGAGGTGGAACTGAGGTCCAATCCTGCACTTCCCGGTGTTCCCCTGGGGAGTTCCCGGATAGAAAGGGGTTGGTCATGGGGAGGCGGCAGAGACGCCCACTCCCCGCGGCACTGTTTCGTCCCTACATTGCCCTGTACACTTTGGCTTTTGGGGCCCGGGGCTGGCCTTTGCTCTCGTTTCCCGACGGTATTGGGTTACCCTGGATGTCAAATTTTGACCTGCACTCACTACTCCAATGATTTCCTTTATGACATCGAGGACAAATTCCAAGCATCCCTCTGCCAGCACTTTTGCTCCTTTCCAGGCAGTTTCTCCTTATATGTCCCTCTTTCCCACACTTAAAACACCCCTTAGAGCAGGTTCCCCTGTTATCAGATTTTTGTATTCCAGTCTTAAGGGCAGCAGCCAAAACCTGACCAGTAATATGAGGCCCATCTATATCTTTGCATGCTCGAATCATGTCATCTATGCTTTTGGCCCGGGAGGACTTAATAGCATTTTGGCAGTGTTAGCGTTTTAATATGCCAGTTGTCTAATAAGTGGCATAGCCTGTTCCAGATTAGGGAATATTTTTCTAGCCGCCTGCATTAGGCGGGCTATAAAGTCCGAATAAGGTTCAGAGGGCCCTTGAGAGATCTTGGAAATTTTTGCTTCAGTCTTAGAAACGGGCAAGGCTTTCCAGGCATGGACCGCAGCTGAGGCTATCTGAGCATAGACCCCCAGGATCATAATTAATTTGCTGATTTATGACAGCATATTGTCCTGAGCCTGTTAACATTTCGAGGTTACGCCGTGGGAAGCTGGCGTCTTGATTGACTCGGGCTAGCTCGTGACACCTCTCTTGATTTTCATTTTTCCACAACAAAAAATCCCCTCCGGACAACATAGCCCTGCGAAGCTGTTGCCAAACCAAATCCCAATCATTGTTATTGAGAAAACTTCCTGTCAGAAACCAAGGATAAGCCTGGGCTATAACTTCAACGAATTCGGTTGCAGTCTTAGTTTTTATTTTTGTTCCTTGTGTATTTAATAGCTCTTTTAGTTCGTTGGCCAGATGAACCTTCGCTGTTGAGTTACCCATGGTACGTACTTTGTCTCTTTAAATTACCTTTAAACCAATCCTCCCCCTTCTACCTTTAGAAGGTGAGCCCCGTACGCTTACCCCTATTTTCCGGATCTCGGTGGGACCTCCAGATGCCGCGTTCGGCTAACGGAGCCGAGTCCGGCGAGGGACAACGGGGTTAAAAATACACAGGACACCAAGGTTCTTCATCCAGGAGGGAGCGTGTGAGCGTTTATTGCCAGATTTGTTCCCCTTATATATCTTTTTAACAGCTGCGGGAAATTACTCAAAAGTGAGGAGGGAAGAGTAATAACTGTGTCCTTGGGTTACCGTCACGTCACCATCCCCTATCAGGAGGCTCGAACAGGTCAAGATGTTCCCGAGAGACACATATATGCGAGGCAGATAAACAGGGAACCGCAAGCCCGCGTCATGGCCTTGTGAGCTGGCCACATTGACATGCATAACAAAGAACTGGGGGTTGAGTCCCCAGGGGCCAAGGCGGGCCTGCTACCAGCACTCTACTATGTGCTATCCTGAAGCCTTGTCCCACTATGTGGCACACGTAAAGTAGCAATCTTACATTGGCTGGTGTGATCACCTCCTGCATAAAATTATACTAGGACCTGTAGGGAGTATGAATTCACAGAGTCTATAAATTTATTGGTGTTAGTGTTCCTTTAGACACTAAGCTTCACAATATCCATGCAGGACCTTATCTGTTTATTTTTTTACCCTCAGAATAATTCAAAGCACATACAAGGCACTTGGTAAATGCTCAGGAATAAATATAATCAAATCATTAGTGACTGTGGATTGGACTTATATTTACATGGAAATAACTGTTGGAAACTGGCTATTCTATCAGTATAAGTCTTCAAGTATGAGTGGAAATTGGTAGGGTGGATAAGAGGGTAAGAAGGCACATGAACAGAGAGAAGAGCATATGCAAAGTTCTAGGATTTTCAATGTGTATTGGGTGTTTGGAGTATTGCCAAACAGGCTGACATGGCTAGAGCATGAGTTACCTTGGGAAAGGAATGGGAATCAGTACTGCTCAATTTTTGAGGTTTGGATCTAAAATGTCTTCAAAGGGCTCATTTGTTCAAGGGTTGGTCCTCATTTGATGGTGCTCTTGGGAGGTGGCAAAACCTTTAGGAGGTGGGGCCTCATGGAAGGAAGTGAGGTTATTTAGAAACATACCTCTGAAGGGAATATTGGGATTGCTAACCCTTTCTCTTACTTTTTGTTTTCTGCTATCATGAGGAAAACAGGCCTATTCTGAACTGTTTCATAATGTACTATGCTACCATAGGGAAAAAGCAGTTGGGCTAAGGAGCCATGGACTGAAACCTCTAATACCTGGAGCCAAAGTATCTTCCTTTTAAGTTGTTTATTTCAGTTATTTTGTCAAGTTGTTTGTCTCAGTTATTTTCATAGCAATGGGAAGCTGATCAACACAAGTAATGAGAGATAAACAGTTATGCAGACATGTGTCACTATAACAAAATGTCTGAGGAAATTTACTTAGAAAGAGAAAAGCTTTATTTTTGCTCAGGTTTTTATAGTTCATGATCAATTGATCCCATTACTTTTGGGCCTGTAGCAAGTTAGCAAAACAGATAGTGGTACAGGGCTGAGCAAAATCAATCATATTATGGCTGAAAAAATGGAAAAATAGGAAAAGACCAGGATTATGGGGTATTCTTTGGGGGCATGCCACCAATGAGTCAGAGACCTCCTA
This sequence comes from Marmota flaviventris, assembly GCF_047511675.1. Lineage (NCBI taxonomy): Eukaryota > Metazoa > Chordata > Mammalia > Rodentia > Sciuridae > Marmota > Marmota flaviventris. The sequence goes on along the minus strand of NC_092506.1, from coordinate 116,863,226 downwards.
CTAGGCCCCATCTTCAGATGTTCCATTCTCATCACCAAAGTGCCATTCTTGGGACCAGGCCTTTAAAACATGAAAATCTGGGGGACACTTCAGATCTAAATGATATCAAGATTCAAGGTCAGCATCATGCAACGAATAATCAATAACTGATAATAATGAATTCTGAGAACCCATAGGTACTAAATTGCTTTCCCTCCTTATAGTGTAAGTAGTACTGGTTCCATCTTTCGACAGCTGTTGGGCTAGAACTGATTTTTTTTATAATGATTGTAAGCCAATATAATTCACAAACTATAAAATTCACAGCAAGTTCTGTATAATTCAGTGGCTTTTATCATGTTCACAAAGTTATTCAACAATCACCACTACTTCTAGAATAGCTTCATCACCCCAACAAAAACATAAATCCACCCCAGTAGCAATCACTTCAAATTGTTCTCTATTTCTGCCAACTTTCAGACAAGAAGTAAAATCATTACATTTTTTTTGCCTCTAAATTTTTGTGTTCTGGATATTCCATTTAAATGAAATAATACAATATATGTTCATTTTTAGAAAACATCTTTCACTACTTATAGTGCTTAAAAGGTTCATCCATATGGGAACACATATCAGCACTAATGTTCATTGCTATATAATATTTGATTATTTGGATGTACTCACCAGTTGATGGATATTTGGGTTCTATAACATGTCTACTATAAATATTTATTTTCATATTTATATGAAAATTTGTGTACAAGATGTATTATATTGGAGGGTTAGATAACTGAGATTGAAAATTTCTCAATCTTATGTTAACTCTAACATTTTGAGGAAGCACCCACTGTCTTCCAATGTTTCAACATATTACATTCATACCAAAAGTGTATAAGGGTTTCAATTTTTTTCACACCCTTGCCAAAGCTTTACATTATCTGTCTTTTTAGTTATAATCATCCTATGGGTATAAAGTGGAATCTTATCATAGTTTTAATCTGCATCTTGTAAAGTGAAGAATGATGCTAAATATCTTTTCAAATGAATACTGCCCATTTTTAGTTCTTATATTTGATAAATCAAACTTATTCTTTTTTTTTTTTTTTTGGTTTGCAATTATCATGTTGGATATAGAAAACATTGCCTAATAAAAAAATCACAGAGTTTTTTTTAACACTGGTTTCTTCTAAGTTTTAGTTCATAAATTTAGGTCCTTGATCAATTTTGAATTTATTATTTTTACATGTGATGTGAAGTTGTGGTCCAAATGCATTCTTTGCATGTGAATATCAAGTTGTCCAAGCAACTTGATTTTTTTAAAATTTTATCTTCTTCCCATTGAATTGTCGTCTCACATCTTGTTGAAAGTGAATTGGCCATAAATGTAAGCCTGTATTTTTGGATTTTCATTTCTGTTCCCTTAAAGTACATGCCTACTCTTATGTTGATTTTTAATAATGAACATTTCCTATGAATATATTGAGGATTAAAGAAAATGAGGTATATATAGTGTCAATGCTAAGCTCAAAGAAATAAATGTGAGCTTTTTTTTGTTACTACTGTAGGGGGTTATCCTCTTTCTTGCATAAGTACAGATTGGGCTTGCAATGCTGCTAGAAAATCAATTTAAGGAGTTTTATACCAGAAGAAACCTGATAATTTACAATCTATTTCCCTCATTCTAGAACTCTGAAGACAAATAAATAAATAAACAACAAAACAAAAACACAGAAAACACACACACCTATACATAGCACTAGTCAGATGGGTTAATGAATTTGATAAATCACACAGCTTTCTGGAAGAAAGAGGACTAGAACCCATTTCTCCTTACATGTCATGTAATACTTCTCTGTACATTGCCATGCTATTTTATGTAACATATCACATAAGCCAGCCTAGCACAAATACCACAATTCCCAATTTATTCTTGCCTCTGGTTTAGGAAATAAACTCTCCTATTAAAATGCAGAAAGGTAACCCCACAAGAATAAAACGTTAGATCCTTAAAAGCCTTTACTGTATTATTTTTATAAATTAGCCTTAAATGTTTAAAACTGTAATGAAAAGCATTTCATATTTCTATTAGCCTTCACGTGGTCTCTTAATATTTTGTTATTCCCTGAGCATAATAATAACATTAAAGTGAAAACAATAATAATAGCTATTTAAGGCACTTTGAAACCATTATCTCTAATCTAATCTCTACATCCCTGTGAGGCAAATATTCATATGTCCATTTTACAGTCAAGGAAGCTGAAACTTAATAGCTCAAGTTACTTTTTCAAAAATCATGATGGAAATAGTTGGAAAAAATGATGTTCAAACTTCAGCCTCTATGACTCAAAATCAAGAGACTCTTTTGCTTTTAAACTGTGCCATGCAGTCTTAAATAAAACATTTAAGACTCAAATCCTATGTGTAGACAGAAGCAGGGTAGAGTATACATATTGGGAAAACTGTCCTTGTAAGACTTGTGTGGAACAGGACATGAGCAATCATCTCTAGTGGGCAGCAGGGTTTGGGTGAGGGCAGAACTCTGAGGCTCAGCTCAAAATAGGGCCCAACATTAGAATGAGGCAATGGCTCCTCATCTTGGCCAAACCTCACTGACTGTTAACAAAAAATCATCTCCCCAGAATTCTTGCTGGTGTCGGGACTCTCTGTGGTAGAGAAAAGACATGCATTCACTATATGTGTCACTGTCATTTTGACACATATTAAGCCATCTACCCATCAACAGGTGTCATAAACTTTACCTCACAGGAAATGAGTGAGATCAGAGGATTTCAGTTGCACACAGGTGTCTGGTTAGTACAGTCAATTCAGTACCAGAGTCAGCAGCTGAGTGCCCCAAAGCCAGTGTTCTGCTGCACCGTCACATCTCAACAGGGCTGGCACTGAGCCTTGGGATGGAACTGTGTCCCTACCTCCTGCTAAACTCACAGACTTCTAATTCTTTAACTTGTGTTATGCACCTCAGAGATGTTATCAGGTTAATGTAAGATAATGAAGTAAAAATAATTTATTGTATGTGAAGGGTTACTTATTGTATTGCTAAGAATGATGGATGTCTGGCCTCATTGGATGGGCAAGGCTGGTGCCTGGAGAACTGGCCGTCACCTCTGCAGTCTGCCTTATGTCAATTTTGCTTCTGTGCTCTCAGCTGAGGTGAGAAACAAGTTCCTGCTGAGCAGGACATTGTGCTGAAACCTTGTACCCTGTTCCCTCTGGGAAAACAGATAGGGAGAGCCAAGTGATTTCTCTACATGTGTGTGAGATGTGCCTGATGAATTTGATTAAGCTTTGTCAAAGAGGAGGACACCAGCAATTATTTTTCAAATACTGACTCAGTAGCCAGAGTATGTGTGTATGTGCTTGTGTGTGTGTGTACACACATATAAAGATAATGAAATTTCTGAATAGTAATACACATTAATTATATGCATATTATAATTATTATATGCATACTGTATAATTTGTAATATATATTATAATATTATAATTATATTATTAATACTCAATTATATAATATTATTTATAGAATTAACATATTTGCAAAATTATTTGAATAATTATACAAGTTGTATAATAAAATTATAATATTTGTATAATATACACATGTGTGTATAATTTATACATAAATTATATAAATATGCATTACATGATTGTAATTATAGATTGTATTACATAATTAAAACAATATATTATATATTACATATATTATATATATTATAGATAATGTATATTATATATATAATTTAATGTCATTAATTAAGTTTATTTATTTATTATATTTAATTTAACTTACCATAAGGAAATCTTCTCTTTCCTGCTCCCCAAGCCATCCATAACATAAAAGTAACTGAGATTTAGAAAATATTCCATTAGGCATAGATTAAGTCTTTTCTCTTATTCTAAATAGCATGAACAACATCAATAATGAGTATGTGAAAGAACAGTAACTGTTAACACTTATCCATGATACCTTATTAAATACTTATTTCTAGCCACTGTACTAGTGTATTGTATACGGTGACATTAGTTCTCTCAACAACTTGGAGAGAAGCCATGCACAGTGGTACATGCTTGTAATTCCAGCAGCTTGGGAGGCTGGAGCAGGAGGATTGGGAGTTCAAAGCTAGCTTCAGCAATTTATCGAGGCACTAAGCAACTCAGTGAGACCCTGTCTCTAAATAAAATACAAAAAAAGGGATGGAGATGTGGCTCAGTGCTCAAGTGCCTCTGAGTTCAATCCTTGCTATTAAAAACAAAACAACAACAACAACAACAAAAAAAAAAAAACTGGAGAGATAAAAATTTTGTCCTTATTTTACAGATGAGAATTCAGGGGCCCTGTTAGATTAAGTAAAACCTATCCCAGGTTATTCAGGTCTATTGGGTTCCAGAATCTGGTACATGGCCTCTCTTATGATTTTTCCATCTCACCATATCAACTGTGTGCAGGGTGGGGACTCACTTGTCAAAGTCACACAGTTCAATTCTCAATTAGCTTTGCACACAAAAAATGATTTGCCTTCAGGAAAGTCTTTTCTAATTCAAGCTTGCTCTTACAAGTACATATTAATTTGCATAGCACAGTATATATACTAGGTATTTATTTATTCAAAAAAAATTTATTTTTATTATGCACTGACCATATTTCTAAGTACTGGGACTATAAATGGCTTATGCAGCCTTAAGTTTAGTGGGCCAGAGAAACAAGGAAAAAAAAGTCATAACAATGAATACAAAAGCACAAAGCATTATAAGTATTCTACAGAAAAATGGAAAGTTTAAGCTGAGAATGTAGCAAGAGGACTTGACTTAGATATGGCAGGCATGGTGGGGGGAGCTGGGACCATTATCAAAGATTTCTGAGAAAGTAACCTAAATCCAGAAGAAAAAAATCATGTAAGTAAGCATGTAAGAGCGCTGAGTATTTCCATCCTAGAAATTGACATTTGCCCTTCCTCTCCCTGAAACTCTTGATGTGGTACTCAATTAAAATCCTGTGCACACATACATTACACCTAGGGAAGGAAGGATGCTAGTACATGTCAGGAATTGGCTTACAAGGATAAAGATAACAGACCCATCCTTGAAAAGGCTCACTTGCAAAGATAATGATATAATGAGGGCATGGTTGAGAATGCCTTTGGAAGAGAAGGTAGAGCAACTAAGGCATTGTGAAGGAGCTAAGTACTGAAGTATCCGTGGTTCATAGGAAATAGAAGTGGAGATATGTTCTCCAAACAAAAGGAGTTGTGTATGTGAAGGCACAGAAAAGATCACTTGAGAATGGCTGTACGGTCTCTATTAGCCCTGGAGACACCTGCCAGAGAAGGGCTAGCAGTTAGGCTTTGGCCAGACTGTAAAAGGTCTTATAAATCCTGCCAAGAAGTTTGTCCTTTACATGTTTACCAAAGAGCAGATGTGGAAGGTTTTAGGTAGAAACAAGACATTTACAGGTGTTAAGTGTGTGGGATTTGGCTTATAAGGTGGTGCTAGAAAATGATCACATTTTGGTAACATTCCAAACATGAGACAATTGTCTTTTCTACTCATTTTCAATCAATAGCAATGAGGTTGGAGAAGAAGGGTCAAGCTTGAGAATGTGTTTAGGGTACTTAAAGAGTCTTTGAATATACTATAAATAGAAAGAATGCATACATATTTCATGGTGACCCAGACCCCAAAGACACCTTCACAAATCTGCCCCTTTCCTTAAAATACTCGATTATAATCTGGTAATGGATTGTCTGCCTATACATCTATCATCTATCTAAGATGACCACATTTGAAGTCCCATAGTAGTTCATTGAGCTGAATACATAGCCTGTGCAAACGGCCTGTTATAACCCATCACCCAGTAAAAAGATAATCAGAAGCCTACACTATCAACAGAGGAGCCAAATGTCTTCTTGTACAATAGGATCCTCTTGTTACAATCACTCCTTAGACTTTACATTTTCTTTCAGAATGCTTATACAGCTTTGGCTTTTGTATTCATTTTTATGACTTTTTTTCCCCCTCATCTCTCAGGCCCACTAAATGTTGGACTTTATAAATCACTTATAGTCCCCTTACTTAAAACTATGGCTGACCCATAATAAAGATTTGTTGCATAAGTAAATATCTAATATGTATGTTGTTACACAAATTACTGTGTATGTCTAAGAATATATATATATATATACACTTACACACACACATATATATTCATATATACACACACACACACAAACAGAGACACGTGTGTGTGTATGTGTGTGTGTGTGTGTATGTGTGTATTAAAGCCAAAAAATTGTTCCTGAAGGTAAATAACTTTTGGGGCATGATTTAAAAACACACTGTTATTTGTAATCCTTTAGTTAGGCTCCTCAGGTCCTAAGATTTCATTTTCTTTGAGTAATCTAGGCATTTAAAGTAAGATTGTTATTCATTCTTTGTGTTTATTTGTATATTTATAAGCACTAGCGTGATATATAGACTCATTTGCCACAGATGCTCATCTGCATTGAACGATGATCTCTTGCCAAAATATGGAGATTCATTTAAAGCCATCCTCAAGTGATCTTTTCTGCAAAAAGTTATCATGAAAGCAAGAGTAAGTCTTAATAGTATTGCCAAGTTTGCTTCAGATTTAAATTAGCATTATTGAATACCTCCCTTGGCAAAAAATGCACAGGGCCTTGGAGAAACAAGAATGGTTAAGAGGGATCCCTGTTGTCAACGGAGGTGAGTGGGGAAGCAGACTTGAATGAGAGGACTTTGTTTATTGTGGCAAGTGCTCTGAAAGAAGACGCTCTGGGATGACTAGGAAGCCAAGGAAACAATATGCAAAAGCGAATGAATATAAATATTGTGTTTGGGGGATTGAAAAGAGATTAAATCAAAAGGCACTATAATATGTGCTCTGCCATTTATGAATTCTGTAATTGTGGACAATTTACTTAGTTCCCCCTGTGCCTCAGTTTCTTTATTTTAATGGAATATTTATTCAATTTATCTCCTAATTTTAAGGAATCTGTGAGATAATGCATGTGCAAGACAGTTTACAATCAAAGCTACCTACTAACATTGGTTGCTGAGAATACCATAATTGAAAATAAAAAGTATTTCCTTCTTCCCAATTCACTTTCTGAGAGCTGGGGGGATTGCTAGCTCAATGGTAAGAATACTTGTCTGGTATGCTCAAGACCCTGTGTTGGATCCTCAGCACTGCATTAATAAAAATAAAAATAAACAAAGCCAAACCACGTTCTCCACTTGGCTACTCACACCTTTGAAATTACTTGTTCCTTTGATAAATGACAGACCATTATCCAGTTGCAGAAAAGGAGAGATAGAACTGTGGACTTAGTGGGACTGTCTGGCTTGCCACTGGCAATCCCACTTCAGGAAACTTTCCTAATGGGTAACATTGACTGAGCTCCAGGAGAATGAGGAGATCGTGATGAACATCTATGGAATTTTACAAATATCTTTTCATCCAGCCCTCAAACCATCCAATGAGATACAATGTCCATGGAAATAATGGCTCTGAGGTGAGGCACTGTGCTTGAGCACTGCATTCCACAGCACCATGGCAGCAATGTATTAAATCCTGGCTCACCACCATGACTGTGCTTCCTCACGCTGTGTCTAGCTTCCTTCTGGAGAGTCTCTAGGGTCTACAAAAGGGACTTTCAGATGGCCTAGTACTTCCAGCTAAAGTAGACATTATTTTGAGAATATTTTGGAAGTTGCACTGAAGTTGTTGCTTTACAGAAGTGAAAAAAAAAAGTATTGGCATTTCTAAGCCCAGAACTATTTTTTAACAAGTTAGAAAATACTGAAAAACAGGTAGAACCATTTTCTCAAGAGATTGCAGTGTAGTTAGAATGTACACTATTTTTTTCCCACTGTGTATTTCAGTAAAATATGTGCACTGAAATTTCAGGGCAATTCCTAATGCAGAAATAATACAAAATATGGCAGATTTATAAGCTAGGCAATTTTTATTTATTTGCTAATGTGGATTCCCTTAAGAGCTCAAATGTTCTGCTCATTACTTATGGCTTCTCCTTGAAAAGACTTACCTGTAAGGTCTCAGCCACATAAAACTTCAGGCTGCATAGTCGTCTGAATTGAGCATCAGCTATAATTCTCTTTTGTCACTGACTCAAGGTGGTTTATAATCTACTATTGCTTTACCTGTTTTATAATTAATAATTCATAATTAAAGTGCAGTACATACAAATCAGCATGACTGTAAGCCTTCTTTCTGTTGTGTTTCCTTTTATTTTGAAGATCGGAAAGAAAATTGGAAATAACATATTAGGTGTCTGAAATCTCCCATTCAAAGTTTTAACTACCCTAGTTTTTGGAATTCTGCTAAATCTGTTCTTTGAATCTTTAATTCAAAGAGGAATTAAGCATGCAATCTTTCCAGCCTCTGTGCCAGACACTGAGGAAATAGAGATGTGTGTGATCGCTGCTTGACCTCCACCACTTGCTCTCCTGGGAAAGAGACAGGCATGAAAACATTGCCTGTAATGCCACATGCTCAGTCTCCTTCCTGAATCAGGTTTGGACAAGATGCACCTGAATAGATGGTTTTGGGATGTGAGAAGAGTTTAGGGAAAACAGCAGAGGGGAGGTGACATTTGAATACCTTTATAAGAAAAGAAGGTATCTTAAAAGATACCTTTATAAGAAAAGAATCAACAAAGGAGGAGGAGGAGCAACACTATGGAAGCACCTATGCTTTTCTCATATTGCAGGTAGAGTGAAGATACACAGTGTGCTGTGTTAGAGGTAACTGTGCCTGGGGAGGAAGATTGGCAGTGGATTTGGGGTTAGAGTGCCCAGCCCTTTAGTCATGCAGAGGAGATTGTCTACATCTGGTTGGTCATGGTGAGCTGTAGGAGTACAAAGGAGAGTAGTTTGGTTAGATTATTGCCTGAAAAGATCACTCTAGCCTAGTAAGGAATAGATTAGAGGGACCAAAAACTGCAGAGACCAAATGGAAGATTTCAGATTGGAGGGTATTGCAGATGTCCTTGTGAAGATCAGTGAGAAATACAACCAGAACAATGGTGATGTGGAGTAAAAATTGAGAAGGAATCTAGGTTTTCTCCATAATGAGCTTTGAGTTGAATTGATAATCAAGGCTTGAGATAGGCAAGATAGGTAGTAAGATAAGGGATTGTGTATGTTCTGCAGTGCTAAAGATACAGAGAGATGGTATTGGCCCATGAGTGGAAAATGATATTTTTGAAAGATGTTATTGTTGCTGTCATCAACATCATCATCATCACCATCATCATCATCATCATCATCATCATCATTGTCCTATCAACTAACACTTATTGAGTGCTTCCTTTAAATCAGATACTCTATTATGTCATTATTTCATTTAAACCTCACAACTTTGTGAATTTAGTTGCTAGTGTCACCTGCAGTTCACAGGTGAGCACACCAAACTCAAAGAGTTAAAGGAGGGTTACTTATGAAGAAATACAGTAGATGAGGAGCTAAGCCAAGATTCAAATCTTGATGTAAATGGACCCAGAACCCTGGCCCTGACCACTAGAATACCATACCTTTAAAATACAGTTTAGTTCCATACTGATGATGGCTATACTTATTATTTTTTTAACTTTTTCATTAATAGGAAATCATTCTCACTCAGTAGAAATTTTACTTTGAATTTTGATTTTGGATATTTTCCCAGGTTAATGTTATACAGTATAAAACTCACTATGCTGGGCCGTGGCAGTGAGCCAAGCTCCAAATCAGCCATATGATCACAAGGGGAAACCACCTATACTCCACAATGTACTGGGTTATTAAACTATGATATTTGGGAGGTTAAGTATATTAAATGCATTTTAGACTTAGGTTATTTTGAAGTCACAATGTATTACTAGACATGACTCCATCCTAAGTTGAAGAGTGTCTGTACAATTTCATGTTGACAAAAGCAGCAGGGACATTAATGCTTGTTGGTTGAGTCCAGGGAGAAAGCCAAATAACTCTGAAAGAGTCTGAGAAAATTTCACTGAGTGTTTAAGGGTGTGTTTTAAGAGTGGTCAGAAATTTTTAGGTTAAGCAACAAGAAGAAGAAAATTCCAGGATGGACTATTCTTGTACAAGTTCAAAAATTTTTGAAAAGATCTGGAATGCTTAGGAAATCTTAACTATCTCAGTGTGTTTGATCTTTTTGGTAAGAGTTTTGAAAAGGTCTTTGGGGACTACTCATGGTTACTCACTTCAGCCATTGATTCCAATACAAGGAATGAGTATATGGATAGACTGGGCCCTTGGAAGACTTTGTATTTTTGCTTTGATTTTGCCTTAAGTCAATAGCAGTAATGTCCATGTCTTCATTTCCTCTGTTCCCTCACCATCAAACACAGAAGCCCCTGTCTCCTGTTTCAACCAAATAAAATACTGAGCTTTGCCTTTCAGGAGAACACCGTAAATGCTGTTGGTGGCCAAAATTTTATTTAACCAAGCAACATAAAATTTTTGTGAATGAGAACAATATTCATCATGATAACACATCTTTTAAGTGGAAAGAATAGTTCTCAGGTGTTTCTTCTCTTTTCTGTTTCTTTATAGTTCCTCCTCAGATCATGAACATATCCTCAGACATCACCGTGAATGAGGGAAGCAGCGTGACCCTGCTGTGTCTTGCTATTGGCAGACCAGAGCCAACTGTGACATGGAGACACCTATCAGTCAAGGGTAAGGTATTCATGTATGGAAAACATTCAGAGTTAGTGTATTTAAGTCTTGACTGTCACACACAACAGAACTCCAAGAATCAGAAAACAGCAATGTGTCTGTAATACAACAATGTAAAAATCAAACAGGAACTTCTATCAGCTTCTGAGTATTCCAGTCCAAAAGAATTTATAGAGGAAATTTACTGAATTATTTTCATAGCACTTTTTATAATATTAAAAGGTTTTTGTTTTCTAAACTATAAGGAACAAAATTTTATAAAAGTAAATTTCAGTGAAGATGTTAATTTCTTAATTGGAGGTAATATCTGCTTTCTTGCAGTAGAGTGGTAAGGTGATACATTGTCATTGGGAATGTTGGCATTATTGAGAATCCAAGAGGAAAGAGATTTCCTGCTTCAGAACTTTGTAAATATTAATCCAAAGCTACACCTGTCTTATCTGCACATAAACAGTCCACCTTGAGTAAAAAAGGACATTAGAAATAATATCAGAACTCTGCTGGGCACTCAAAAATTAGTATTAATACTTCATCTCCAATGTAGTGGGAAGGAACCAAAGGGGCATTGAGCCTTATCCTCTTGGAAGCTAAACTCACTCCAAATTGAACTTGAAAATGTGGGCACAAATTCATGTGGTATATTTGCATGACTATTAGAAACTATGATTAATTCTAGGAATTGTAACAGAAATAAGTACTGTCTTAGACATTAGAAAATTCAATATGAAACTCAGTGAATAGTGATTAGGAAAATGTGTGGAGTGTATCTTATGTGTGATTTAAAAGTAATATAGCTTTAAAATAAAACACAGGAGTAAATCTTAATAATCTTGAGAAAGACAAAGGTCTGCTATGATACAATAAACCCCAACAATGGGTAAAAAAAAAAACTCTGTATTAATTTTCTGGGACTGCCCTAACAAAATATCAAAAAACCATATGACTTACAGAATAGAAATTCATTTCCTCACATTTCAGGAGGTTGTACATCCAAGATCAAGGTGATGACAGGTTTGGCTCCTTTTTGATAGGTGAGAGGGAGAATCTCTTGTATGCTTTTTTCCCCCTGACTTCTGGTGATTGATGTAAATCTTTGACATTTCTTGATATTTAGTGGTATCATTTTGATTTCTCCCTTCATCTTTTCATGGAGTTCTTCCTGTGTTAAATTTTCCCTTAAAGTAGGGAAACACTAAAGGGGTAAGGGTAACACTGTATTAGGGCCCACACTAATGACCACATCTTAATTGATTATCTCTGTAAATAATCTGTTTCCAACAAGATCACATTCTGAGGTGCTGAAAATTAGAACTTCAAAGTGCTTTTTGAGGAGGATGCAATTCAACCCTTAACAGACTTCATCAAAATTAAAAACATCAATAAGAATAAATTAAAATTGAGTCAGGCTTAGAGAAGATATATGTTGTACACATGTCTGAGAAAAAAATTAAATCTAGTGTATATGAAGCATTCTTGCAAAATAACATCCCACTACAAAATAAACAAAAAACAATATGAATAAACAATTTCAAAAGAAAATCTATGACTAGCAAATAAGCATATAAGAACATACTCAACATCATTAATGTTGAAATGAAAATTAAACTACAGTGAGATTCCATTGCTCAACCTTTGGAAAGACCAAAATTAAAAAGACTGATGATATCAAGTGTTGGTGAAGATAACTATTGAAGCTCATGTCCATCCACTCTGGGACTGTAAAATGGTGTAAGCACCATGACAAACAATTTGACATTTGTTATAAAGTTAAAACATACACTTAAAGTATGACCTGACAATTCTATTCCTAGATATTAACTCAAAATACATCAAAACCATACATCCACAAAAGTACATTGCACACAATGTTTATAATAGCTCTCTTTTCCTCCAAGTAGAAATAACCCAACTAAGCACTAATAGGCACATAGATAATTTAGGATATATTCAAACAATAGACCACCCCTCATTAATTAGATGAAACAAACCACTGATACACATAACAAAATGGCCAAGGAAAAGAAGCTAAGCATAAAGTCCTGCATACAACATGTTTTCATTTACATGAAGTTCTAGAACAGGCATAGCTAGCCTATAGATGGTATGCCAGTGGTTGCTTAGGGTAGGACTTTGGGGAGAATGAACAGAAAAGGGGTACAAAGAATTTTGGGAATTTTGGAAAAATTCTATATCTTGAATGAAATGGTGGTTACATTGGTATTGAAATTAGTTCAAACTACTACAACCATATGCTAAAAATAAGTGTGTTATACTGTGTGTAAATTAAAATTCAAGGCATTTTGAAAGATAAATATAGACACATAGGAAAAAATGACGTGATTTTCTTTCCCTAATTTGGAACATCAGTATATCAATGGCACCAAATAAGGGACTGGATTTATCACTAGGAGCACTACTTAAGCATTGCTGTTTTCTTGCACAGAAATTCAGAACTTGTATTTCTTTCCCTGTCTTATTATTAGGGAAAGATAATGCTAATAAATCTAGTTAACAATCTTTATATAAAGACCTCAGGTATTGAAACCCAAAATGTCAATATTATAAAGAAATATTAACAAGAATTTTAAAATATATGTGAAGGACATCACAAAGATCACCTTTAATACAAATATAGCAATAGTATATGTTCCAAAAGATAAGGGCACCAGGAGCTTTTGTTGTAAAGTCAGGGAAAATTTTTGAATTTATGCTATACAAAAAATTGTCTAACCATCAGAACACTTTTTATGTATTTAGTAAAGTAAAATATATTTGTGAATGCTTGCAGTATCAGAATGTACTTATTTGATCCTAAATATATAGTTCTCTAAGCCTAGAAATATTTTAAAAGGCATTTGGATTTAGTATAAGTCTTTCTAAGCAATTCTTTCTAATGGTACAATTTCCTTTTTAAAAGAAAGGAGATTCATTCAAATATTCCCAATCTATATATAATGTAATAGCTGCAATTTGGCCTCAAAAAAGCACAGCAAAGTCTAAATTTAAAGGATCTTCTCCTCTTTAAATCTCAGGGATGGCAGTGCTTCACTCTGAGGTGGCGTTGTCTTGTCATCTAGGCCTTCACTTCCCTATCTGTCATTTCTATTATTGTCTTTCCCCTCCCTGCTTTCAATACCATTTAAACATTTCTACTCAAAGCATTGTTTCCAAAGTTTGAATAGATTAGGAACCTGGAGAGTTTGCAAATTTAAAATTTGCATATACCAAGTAACTTCCAATATTTAAAAAAAAAATGTTTTAGAAGAATGCTCCATCTACTTGGACATAGGGAGTTGACTTAAAGGTTTAGAGGAACATCCAATAAAACTTGAACATCAAGCAGCATTTTTATAAAAAGTTGCTGGTTAGTTCTGCATGGAATAATAAGAAATAAAGGTTGCAATGACATTTCCTTTGAAATTCCAATAGGATTACATGTAAGGATTTAACTCACTGGACAGCTATGATCCCAAAAATGTTAATACATGGCTTAAATTTGTAGCTCTATAAAATGGGAATGAATAAATATCTTTTTTCATTTAGGAACAAATATTTTAATCGAACAATGACTAAATGTTAAAAAGAATGTTCATGTTAATGGTTTAAAATGACTGTCTATGTTTGTGCTACCAATTCATAGGAATTATAGGAAGAGGTAAAAATAAACCCATTATTACACTAGAGAATAATAATGGTAGTTTGGTGGGTCCAAAATCATGATGAATGTCATAAATATAAAAAGTTGATAAATATAACGAAGAGAAGTACAACTCAAAATATAGGGATATGATCTCAAAATGATAGGTGTTTGAAAAATGAAGGGGTTCAGGTAAGGGGCACTGATAAATGCATAAAACTGATTGGGGATGAGGGGAGGCAAAGAAGGGAGCTCTGGTTGCCAATTACCAGTTCTCATGGTGCCAGTATTTCCATCTCTGCCACTCTCCTCGAGCCTCTTTGAAGTGGCTTTGCTTTTCAGGTTTGTTTTCTCATAACAACAAAAAAACATCACCAACAAGTCTTTCTTACAAAAGCAATGAAGAATCACAAGGATTCCAGATGTGGGTCTAAAAGCCTTCCAGCTTCTCTGATTTCTAGACTGAGTAGGCAGCTGGAAACCTCTGGACTACCTGTTTCCTTTGCAATATTTCAATATGCCAGGGTTCTCAGAAATGACCTTTCCAGAAGTGGTGACATGGAACTCGCTTCTCAGGAAAGCTGGAAAGTTTACAGGATCATGATGAAATGTTGTGAACATATTTTTAAAAAGTACTCTATAAATATGTGTTTGGGTTTTGTTATTGACATGCAAACCACAGAGCAACTGATCATATATCTATTATTTTTCTTTAAATATAAAAAGCTATACTTAATTTTTTTAAATAGTAGATAATGGCGTAATTAAAAACATATATTCATATGGATTTGCCATAGAACATGGCACTTAAAAGACTTCCCACATCTAGAAATATGAACCAAATGACCCAAAGCTCAAGAAACAAGGGCAATGAGAAAATCACAGGCTGCTGTCTCTAAGGGATTTCCACAGGATAGGGTAGGCAGGTTTCAAATAGGGTAGGTGACGGGGTTAGCCAGTGGCCAGTGTGTCTGGTATTTATTGTGAATCTACCAAGTTTCAAGAATTATTTTCAGTTCTGTTTCTGAAGAACAGGAGAAAGGGAGCCAGATCATCATGAGTTTGGGGCACAGGAGTAATGTGAAAACAAGAGTGCTGCCTGGGAGTGGTGGAGGAGGCACAGGAAACTGCCACTGTTCTAAGACAGCAGCTTTCCCTCTAAGCCAGTGATCACTCTAATGCCTTATGCACCTGGCCCCATTTCTGATGGCATATTTGGGAAGGCCAGATGTTTGGGAAACATAATAAAGTCTTCTTTTCTTTCTTCCCTCCACTGAGATTTTAAGATGACAGCCATTCACCTGTGAGTGAGTTGCTCCTACAATCTACCCATACACAGTAATACCTCAGGGAGCAAGTGAGTGAATTATTTTGCAGAGGTGAATTTTCTAGGTAACTGAAGCTGATGCCTGTATGCATTGACTTGAGTCACTTTTAATGGAAGCACTTTAAAAATGAACCATGTTATCTTCTCTTTTCCTTCAGTCTAGTGAATGCCATCTAACCTCATCTTTATATTGTAATATTAACATTATACACATCAATTGTACCTCAGCATTTGGAGACTGGGATGACTAGAAATATAGCCATTAGAAGTTGTTCTGTTTGGTATAGTTTCTCTATTTTTTATTTCTTCCCTCCAGTCAGACTATTAACACATTTTCTCCCATTATCCCAAGTGCGGAACACCTCTAAAAATGTAAATATGGTATATAATGTATAATTATACTATATGTTATATAATTATATTATATTAATTATATTTTATAATATGTCTCATAATATAACACAATTATATTATATATATTACATTATGCATTATATAATGATATGTAATACAATAATATCCAATTATATTATAAAATATATTAATTATAATCATATAAAATAATTATATAATAATATTAATCATGATTAATAATACAATTATACACACACACACACACACACACATATATATATATATATATATATATATGTGTGTGTGTGTGTGTGTGTGTGTTCTAGATTATGATTTCCAACCTATTTTAATGCAACTTTGTCAATTTCATTGACATATTGGCAGAACTGAAAACTTGGGTCTTAATGTGTTGTTAATTTTTCTGAAGTTAGTGTATCTGCAGTTTTAAAATCACATTTCTCCTGATTATTTGCTTCTAATGTACTATGATAAAGAATCCATATAACTAAATTGATTAATCCTGGGTAAAAACTAGTGGTGGGAGAGGACCTCTGAGGAAAGGGTATCATGACTGTGATGAAAGGGTCTGATGATAGCTGTCTGGGAAGTAATGGCTGGCATTGTTTTAGATGTGTGAGGTTGCCAGAAGTCTTCCATAGTATCCTCCATAGTTCTGACCTGTTTGGCCAATTCTAACTTCTATTCTTCACCCTGCCAAATGTTAAGGTTAAGAAATGCATTGATCCATGACTGTTTATACTATAGCTTTTATATATTTGTTACTGTACAAATTCCTGAGAAAAAGTCTTAAACAAATGGTCAAGTCCTTGACAGTCCAAATAAAAGAAGCACTAACCTGCACATATTGTTAGGTGTCAGTCCCTTCAGATGGGTAGTGTTAGATCGTAAGTTGAATACAGACTTCAAAGTCTTACAGACCTGAACTTGAAATCCGGGCTAAGTTATTAAGAAGTCAAGTGACTTTAGAAACATTACTTCATCTCCATTATCTTCAATTCCTATGACTGTGACATGGAACTCTATGTCGACTACATCAGATTTTATTTTAGGGATGAAAATAGAAGACAAATTGAAAACATGTAATAGTGTTGAATGCATATTAAATGCATTCCTCCTAAATTACAGTTGTGCCATGTTTGTCTTCCAATGCATTCTCCGAAACACTACTTATGATGGTATTATGATGAATGCTTCTACTGTGTGCCAAATACTCTTCTGTACACTTTATGTTTTAACTTCTTTAATGGCCCAGCAACCCTGAGAGAAAAGTGCTCATATCTACTATTATTCTACTTCTGCCTTCCTGTCTTAATTCTTGGTACTCCTGGATTATTCATTCAGTGATTCAGTGTTTCATTCATCTGCCTAAAAGTCAGGAGTAATACATCTGTTTTATTTGTGACATCCACAATTGGAAACAACCTAAAAGTTATTCATTGGGTGAGTGGTTAAACAAGATATGGTACAAATATATCATGGTATACTATGGATCAATAAAAAGGAATGAACTGTTTAATATACTCAGCAACATGGATGAAATTGAAGGGCATTATGCTGAATAAAAAGAGTCCATATCAATTGAAACTTTATAGTAAAACACTGTATGATTTCACTTCCTTAGCTATTGTGTGATGGAAAGATTTTAATATGCACAAAAGGCCTATGATTGACAGAATTTAGGGCACAGGAAGGAGAAACCCACAGGAGGGAGTTGGTGCTAGAACAGCATAATATATTAATTGCTGTTTTAAGTGTATGAATCCACATGTGTGATGAAATGTCACAGAACCATACACAAATACATGAAAAAACAGTACATGCAAAACCTGGTTAAATCCAAATAAGCTCCACAGAGTAGTTATAGTACATATGCATGTATGTGAATATTTGATATGTGTGTGTGTGTGTGTGTGTATACATTCAATCACATAAAAGGTCACCGATAGAGGAGCTGACTGATAAGTACATGATACCTGTCTACTATTTTTACAATTTCTTCTAAATCACTGATTATTTCAAAATAATACAACTATAAGTAAAACTAATATATAGTTTTCTATTTTTAACCTATTTGTGCATATGCTTCTATAGAATTTGTAATTTATAACTATTTTATATGCATCATCTCAAACAATTTTATAGCAGTTATCTAAAATAAGTCAGAGAAGGAATAGTCTGCCTGTTTCATGGGTAAGGAAACAGATGGAAAGGTTAAGTAATGATAAATGACTCACAGCTAACTAAAATTGTAGATCTATGAAAAGAACCTAGTTCCTGATTGTCAAATCTGGAGCTTTTTAATTCTCTACAAATATGGCTCCCATGAATTAAGGTTGCAACAAGTGCAATGTAAAATGATGTGGGTTTTTTTTTTATCAAATTCTTTTTGTTATCTGGGACACCCAAAGGTGCTCACTAACTTAAAGCATCATCCACACTCTCACATATTCCTTTCTTACTCCCCACCAACTTTCCTCTGTCTAGGCACTTTCTATCGCCACGCAGTATTGCTCTAACAAAAGCACAGCCTCTGAATCAAAACCACATTCATGCCATTGTCTGCTGTAGGTCCCCATTGTTCCTCTGCTTCAATTAAAATAAGCCTGCTGAGACCTACCAACCTCATTTCTCTTCTGAGCCATCCCAGGTACAAGTTTCAGCCACTAATAGGAATTGCCTATTAGTTGACCTGCCGCATCATCCAGTCTTGCTACTACTTCTTTGTCTCTGCAAGGCAGCCAGGATCCTTGTTTCTAATCTGAAGCCATGTTTAGAGCCTAATTAATCCCTACAGTGTGAGAAAGAGGTGTCTGAGATGAGAAATCAAGGTTATACATATCTTGCTCAGTGGAACAGTTATGGGCAAACAAGCTGTTCCTCTCACATTTTTGCAAAGCAAATTTATGTTCACTAACTTTGGTTCTTGTTGTAAATGAGAAGTGTATGAAGGTCTAGCAATGCGCTTTTCACCATATGGGTGCCCATATGTTTTCCCCCTTTGCTTGCGTACATTTTCGCTTTGGCATGCACATATGCCTGTATTTTTGCAACTTAACAATATTAAAACTAATCCCATTTATGCTCCTTTTGGGTGATTTGATTGAGTCATAAATTCCTGAGAATCTCTTCCTTGGGAGGCTGCAGTTCTTTTGTGTGAGCAGGGGGAGGGTAGAGCAAGCTATTCTGGCAAACAGATGCAGTTAGCCAGTGTCACTCATGGTACCCTTGATGCCCCAACCCATGCTCTGGAGTGGGATCTTAACCATTGAAGAAGGAGAAATGTGGATTTATAATGAGATTAGTGGTGACCCCTTATCTGCCTGCCTAGGGGGAAAAGCCCTAGGCCAGGTGAATTAACTCACCTCGAAGCAAACAACTATGATGTCTTTAGATGTGGTTCTTGACATGTGAGCATACTTCATAATTTTACTTAATATTTCCCATACTGAATTGAGAAACTACGTATGTGGAAATGAACTGCATTTATTAGAATGATGCTTAGCTTCTTCCCTAGACCTTTTAGAAAATAAATATAAGAATGGATATTAACATGTATAGGGAAAAATTCAACTAACTCAAATATAAAATTGGAATTGAAAACTTTTTGTTCATTTTTATAAAGACTTCTCTGTCTTTGTTTCTTATCCATGCATTCCTGCATTCATTGTACACATTAAGAATATCCACTTTTGCCTCTTAGTAATAATAGTGTTGATATAGGCAAGATAGATGGCATTCCTGCCCTTATGGAGCTTATGATATAGAGCAGGAGATAATCATTCATAATTTAATTAAGAATATCTAATTTCAATGTATGTTGACTCCTGTGAGGATGAGTAACAGGGATATATGACCCAGTCTAAGGTAAAGTTTGACTGCACTAAAATTTGACTGCATTCAAAGATTATGGAAGTCAACTACAAGAGGGACAGAGATCTTGGCATATGGAGGGGCTTGCTGAGTAAAATGGTTTCAGGTGAGAAACAGCATGTCCAAATGTCCTGAGGGGAAAGGTAGCTGGCCTCCTAACAAACAGAGCTTATACTTGAATGCAGAGAAAGCAGGAGAAACAATGATCTGAGTTGGGGTAATGGGGGACCAGATCATACAGAGCCCATGAAGATTCTGGTCTTTATTCCTAGAGCACTAGAAAAATACAAAAAAGTTTTAAGTAAGAGAGCTTGGAAACAAGATGTTCTTGTGGCTAGATTTAACTAGGAATGGCTCATTTCTGATCTATTCATTTTCTATGTAAATCTGGCAATCGACTAAACCTCTGTCTCCATTCCCCCGCCTATTAACCAGAAAGGAATTAGTAATAATACTTTCTCTTTACGGAAGAAGGAAGAATGGAATCTGATGGTATCTACTCCAAATACTTTTCAGATTATAATATAAAAATGGATATTAACGTGTATCATAGCAAGTGTAAAATTGGAATTGGAAAGGCATCCAGTGCTGCCTGGCGTCTGTTGCAAAGCCTTCTCTATGCAATTGCTATATCAAATTATGCTATTGAAATCAGTTGGACACTGATAAAATTGAGACCAGCTTTACAAGTACTGTAGATCTAATTGGCCTCAGCAGTGGGTCCACAGTGACTCTTGCTGCTGAACAAAAATTGTGGGCTTCAATAGAAAATAATAAGCAGGCTGGCTCCACACTAGCATCCTGCAGCCACCTCTGGAGATAATGCACTTTAATTTAGACACTGAGCTCCTTCATTTGGCCAGAGGTTGATGGAACCTCAGAAAGGTTTGTTTTCTTCTTCCCTCCTGAATGAGTACCCTTGAGAATATATTTAAAAGACCTTCAGGTCCAGCTCCGTCCACCTGCCATCCTTGGTGTTCCTTTTGCACACGCATTTTTTTTTTTAATTTTTTATTGTTGGCTGTTCAAAACATTACATAGTTCTTGATATATCATATTTCACAATTTGATTCAAGTGGGTTATGAGCTCCCATTTTTACCCCATATACAGATTGCAGAATCACATCAGTTGCACATCCATTGATTTACATATTGCCATACTAGTGTCTGTTGTATTCTGCTGCCTTTCCTATCCTCTACTATCCCCCCTCCCCTCCCCTCCCCTCCCCTCTTCTCTCTCTGCCCCCTCTACTGACATTCGTTTGTCCCCCTTGTATTATTTTTCCCCTTCCCCTCACTTCCTCTTGTATGTACTTTTGTATAACTCTGAGGGTCTCCTTCCATTTCCATGCATTTTCCCTTCTCTCTCCCTTTCCCTCCCACCTCTCATCCCTGCTTAATGTTAATCTTCTTCTCATGCTCTTCGACCCTACTCTGTTCTTAGTTACTCTCCTTATATCAAAGAAGACATTTGGCATTTGTTTTTTAGGGATTGGCTAGCTTCACTTAGCATAATCTGCTCTAATGCCATCCATTTCCCTGTAAATTCTATGATTTTGTCATTTTTTAATGCAGAGTAATACTCCATTGTGTATAAATGCCACATTTTTTTTATCCATTCATCCATTGAAGGGCATCTAGGTTGGTTCCACAGTCTAGCTATTGTGAATTGTGCTGCTATGAACATCGATGTAGCAGTGTCCCTGTAGCATGCTCTTTTTAGGTCTTTAGGGAATAGACCGAGAAGGGGAATAGCTGGGTCAAATGGTGGCTCCATTCCCAGCTTTCCAAGAAATCTCCATACTGCTTTCCAAATTGGCTGCACCAATTTGCAGTCCCACCAGCAATGTACAAGTGTACCCTTTTCCCCACATCCTCGCCAGCACTTGTTGTTGTTTGACTTCATAATGGCTGCCAATCTAACTGGAGTGAGATGGTATCTTAGGGTGGTTTTGATTTGCATTTCTCTGACTGCTAGAGATGGTGAGCATTTTTTCATGTACTTGTTGATTGATTGTATGTCCTCCTCTGAGAAGTGTCTGTTCAGGTCCTTGGCCCATTTGTTGATTGGGTTGTTTGTTCTCTTATTGTCTAATTTTTTGAGTTCTTTGTATACTCTGGATGTTAGGGCTCTATCTGAAGTGTGAGGAGTAAAGATTTGTTCCCAGGATGTAGGCTCTCTATTTACCTCTCTTATTGTATCTTTTGCTGAGAAAAAACTTTTTAGTTTGAGTAAGTCCCATTTGTTGATTCTAGTTATTAACTTTTGTGCTATGGGTGTCCTATTGAGGAATTTGGAGCCCGACCCCACAGTATGTAGATCGTAGCCAACTTTTTCTTCTATCAGACGGCGTGTCTCTGATTTGATATCAAGCTCCTTGATCCATTTTGAATTAACTTTTGTGCATGGCGAGAGAAAGGGATTCAGTTTCATTTTGTTGCATATGGATTTCCAGTTTTCCCAGCACCATTTGTTAAAGATGCTATCCTTCCTCCATTGCATGCTTTTAGCCCCTTTATCAAATATAAGGTAGTTGTAGTTTTGTGGATTGGTTTCTGTGTCCTCTATTCTGTACCATTGGTCCACACGCCTGTTTTGGTACCAGTACCATGCTGTTTTTGTTACTATTGCTCTGTAGTATAGTTTGAAGTCTGGTATCGCTATACCGCCTGATTCACACTTCCTGCTTAGCATTGTTTTTGCTATTCTGGGTCTTTTATTTTTCCATATGAATTTCATGATTGCTTTCTCTATTTCTACAAGAAATGCCATTGGGATTTTGATTGGCATTGCATTAAACCTATAGAGAACTTTTGGTAATATCGCCATTTTGATGATGTTAGTTCTGCCTATCCATGAACAGGGTATATTTTTCCATCTTCTAAGATCTTCTTCTATTTCTCTCTTTAGGGTTCTGTAGTTTTCATTGTATAAGTCTTTCACCTCTTTTGTTAGGTTGATTCCCAAGTATTTTATGTTTTTTGAAGATATTGTGAATGGAATGGTTGTCCTCATTTCCATTTCAGAGGATTTGTCACTGATATTCAGGAATGCCTTTGATTTATGCGTGTTGATTTTATATCCTGCCACTTTGCTGAATTCATTTATTAGCTCTAATAGTTTCTTTGTAGACCCTTTTGGGTCTGCTAGGTATAGAATCATGTCATCTGCAAATAGTGATAATTTAAGTTCTTCTTTTCCTATTTTGATGCCTTTAATTTCTTTCGTCTGTCTAATTGCTCTGGCCAGTGTTTCGAGAACTATGTTGAACAGAAGTGGTGAGAGAGGGCATCCCTGTCTTGTTCCAGATTTTAGAGGGAATGCCTTCAATTTTTCTCCATTCAGAATGATGCTAGCCTGAGGCTTAGCATAGATTGCTTTTACAATATTGAGGTATGTTCCTGTTATCCCTAGTTTTTCTAGAGTTTTGAACATAAAGGGATGCTGTACTTTGTCGAATGCTTTTTCCGCATCTATCGAGATGATCATATGGTTCTTATTTTTAAGTCTATTGATGTGGTGAATAACATTTATTGATTTCCTTATATTGAACCAGCCTTGCATCCCAGGGATGAATCCTACTTGATCATGGTGCACAATTTTTTTGATATGTTTTTGTATCCGAGTGGCCAGAATTTTATTGAGGATTTTTGCATCTAGGTTCATTAGAGATATTGGTCTGTAGTTTTCTTTCTTTGAAGTGTCTTTGTCTGGTTTAGGTATCAGGGTGATGTTGGCCTCGTAGAATGAATTTGGAAGTTCTCCCTCTTTTTCTATTTCCCGAAGTAGCTTGAAAAGTATTGGTATTAGTTCCTCTTTAAAGGTTTTGTAAAACTCTGCTGTATACCCATCCGGTCCTGGGCTTTTCTTAGTTGGTAGTCTTTTGATGGTTTCTTCTATTTCCTCAATTGATATTGGTCTGTTTAGGTTGTCTATATCCTCCTGACTCAATCTGGGCAGATCATATGACTTAAGAAATTTATCTATGCCTTCACTATCTTCTAATTTATTGGAGTATAAGGATTCAAAATAATTTTTGATTATCTTCTGTATTTCTGAAGTGTCTGTTGTGATATTGCCTCTTTCATCCCGTATGTTAGTGATTTGAGTTCTCTCTCTTCTTCTCTTCGCTAGCATGGCTAAGGGTCTGTCGATTTTGTTTATTTTTTCAAAGAACCAACTTTTAGTTTTGTCAATTTTTTCAATTGTTTCTTTTGTTTCGATTTCATTAATTTCAGCTCTGATTTTAATTATTTCTTGCCTTCTACTTCTTTTGCTGTTGTTTTGCTCTTCTTTTTCTAGGATTTTGAGATGAAGTATGAGATCATTTATTTGTTGTTTTTTTCTTTTTTTAAGGAATGAACTCCAAGCAATGAATTTTCCTCTTAGAACTGCTTTCAATGTGTCCCATAGATTCCGATATGTTGTGTCTGTGTTTTCATTAATCTCTAAGAATTTTTTAATTTCCTCCTTGATGTCTTCTATAACCCATTGATCATTCAGTAACCTATTGTTCATTCTCCAAGTGATGTATTCTTTTTCCTTCCTTCTTTTATCGTTGATTTTCAGTTCCATTCCATTATGATCAGATAGGATGCATGGTATTATCTCTACTCCTTTATATTGTCTAAGAGTTTCCCTGTGACATAATATATGATCTATTTTTGAGAAGGATCTATGTGCTGCTGAAAAAAAAGTGTAACTGCTTGATGTTGGGTGGTATATTCTATATATGTCAATTAAGTCTAGGTTATTAATTGTGTTATTGAGTTCTATAGTTTCCTTATTCAACTTTTGTTTGGAAGATCTGTCCAGTGGTGATAGAGGTGTGTTGAAGTCTCCCATGATTATTGTATGGTGGTCTATTAGACTCTTGAACTTGAGAAGAGTTTGTTTGATGAACATAGCTGCACCATTGTTTGGGGCATATATATTTATGATTGTTATGTCTTGTTGGTGTATGGTTCCCTTGAGCAGTATGTAGTGTCCCTCTTTATCCCTTTTGATTAACTTTGGCTTGAAATCTATTTTATTTGATATGAGTATGGACACTCCTGCTTGTTTCCGAAGTCCATATGAGTGATATGAATTTTCCCAACCTTTCACCTTCAGCCTATGTATGTCTTTTCCTATCAAATGCGTCTCCTGTAGGCAGCATATTGTTGGGTCTTGTTTTGTGATCCATTCTACTAGCCTGTGTCTCTTGATTGGTGAGTTTAAGCCATTAACATTTAGGGTTATTATTGAGATATGGGTTGTTCTTCCAGCCATATTTGTTTATTTATGTTACTAAACATGGTTTGTTTTCCACTTTGATTATTTTCCCCCCTTTAGTGTCCTACCTCCCACTGTTGGTTTTCATTGTTATTTTCCATTTCCTCTTCCTGTAATGTTTTGCCAAGGATGTTTAGAAGAGATGGTTTTCTAGCTGCAAATTCTTTTAACTTTTGTTTATTGTGGAAGGTTTTAATTTCATCTTCCATCCTGAAGCTTAATTTCGCTGGAAACACAATTCTTGGTTGGAACCCATTTTCTTTCAGTGTTTGAAATATGTTATTCCAGGATCTTCTAGCTTTCAGAGTCTGTGTTGAAAGATCAGCTGTTATCCTGATTGGCTTACCCCTAAATGTGATCTGCTTCCTTTCTCTTGTAGCTTTTAAAATTCTCTCCTTATTCTGTATGTTGGGCATCTTCATTATTATGTGTCTAGGTGTGGGTCTCTTATGATTTTGCACATTCGGCGTCCTGTAGGCTTCTAGGATTTGGGGTTCTGTCTCATTTTTCAAGTCTGGGAAGTTTTCTCGTATTATTTCATTGAATAGATTGCTCATTCCTTTGGTTTGAAACTCTGTCCCCTCCTGTATCCCAATGACTCTTAAATTTGGTCTCTTGATGTTATCCCATATTTCTTGGATGTTCTGCTCATGGTTTCTTAACAGTCTTGCTGAGCTGTCTATGTTCTTTTCAAGTTGAAATACTTTATCTTCATTGTCTGATGCTCTGTCTTCTAAGTGTTCTACTCTGCTGGTAGTATTCTCAATTGAGTTTTTAAGTTGGCTTATTGCTTCCTGCATTTCTAGGATTTCTGTTTGTTTGTTTTTTATAACCTCTATTTCCCTGTATAGTTGATCTTTTGCTTCTTGGATTTGTTTATGTAATTCATTGTTGAAGTGATCTTTCATTGTCTGATTTTGCTGTCTGATGTCTTCCTTGAGACTCCAGATCATCTGAAGCATTTATATCCTGAATTCTTTATCTGACATTCCATCTGCTGCAGCTATTACCTCTTCTAACGTTGAGTTGACCTGCATTGCTTGTGGTCCTTTCTTTGCTTGTCTCTTCATACTGTTCGCGTTCCTTTCTATTTGGTGAAACTGTTGTGCTATTGAATTTTCCCCCTATATATTTATATTGGTCTTGTATAGTTGCAAAGTCTCCCTCGCAGGCGCGGGCGGCGGCTCTGCCCCTCCTCCAATTGGGGCAATGTGCCTACCACGCTGGGAGGCCGCTGGGCCTGCTCTGCCGGTCGGTAGCAGGTCCGCCGACCTTGCAGGCGCAGGCGGCGGCTCTGTCCCTCTGCGGGCCGCTAGGCTTGTTCTGTCGGTGGTCGCAGTTCTGCCTACCTTGCAGGCGCGGGGGCGGGGGCGGCTTTACCCTTCCTCAGGCCACTGGGCCTGTTCTGTCTCTCGGTTGCAGGTCTGGCCTGTTCTGATGGTGGTCACAGTTCTGACTACCTTGCAGGAGCAGGGGGGAGGGGGCGGCTCTGCCTCTCAGCAGGCCGCTGCTCCTCTTCTGCCGGTGGGTCGCAGGCCCGCCTACCTTGCAGGAGTGATTGGAAGCTCTGCCCCTCCGCGGGCCACTGGGCCTTTTCTGTCGGTGGTCACAGTTCCACCTACCTGGCAGGCGCGGGGGGTGGGGGGCGGCTCTGCCCCTCAGCAGGCCGCTGGGCCTGCTCTGTGCGTGGTCACAGTTCCCTCTACCTTGCTGGTTGCACACGCATTTTTATTTCTTTCAAAAAACCTATACATCCCTAGGGTAAAATTTTCTATAAATCACTTTTCCTTGGTTAAACTATTTTAAATTGGGTTTCCATTACTTACAGCCAAAGTAGCTCTGATTAAATTCATCATGCAATGTACAGGACACTACGTAACTGAGGCAAGTGGAACATAGTCCCCATTTTATACTTATATCGAGATTGACAGGGGAGAGACCTGTAAAGTCAGCATTGCACTGCAGAATGTTTGGGGCCAAACCAGCTCTAAGAAGCCCTCTTTCAGATATGAAAGAGGTAGGGAGAATGCTGCCTGAAATCATCTTCCAGCTGTGCCCCACTTGCTTACAGTTACCACCCACTCAATTCTCATAGTCTAAGAAGTTCACATCTGAATAGTCCTAAATTAACACAGGAGCTCTGCGGGAACACCTCATGTCCACAGCATAACACTCACCATAAACAAGGCATTGAGAGACATACCCAGACCATGTCCTTATAAAGCTTTCACTTCTTTGGGCAAACCTCATAAGGAGCAAAGATTTAATTTGTCTTAATTGATCGATTCACTTATGCACTGACATTTACTTGGGATCAGTTACCCAACTTTGGCCAAATGGGATTCCTCTCTTCCCTCCCTATACTTAGGCCATTGGAGAACAGATGTTGTACATGTGGCTTACGTATTTTTTTCTTTCCATAATTTTTATTGATGCATTATAGTTGTATAAAATGCTGAGATTTGTTGCTACATGTTCATACCTGCACACAACATAACATTATAAATTGTGCAATATAATTCCCCAGTGTTGCCCTTTTTCCTGTCTCTCCTGCCTGCCCTGATTCCCTTTCTCTACTCCACTGATCTTCCTTCCATTTTCATGAGATCCACCCCTCCCCACTACCTTTCTTTTCCTTTTTCCTCTCTATCTTCCACATATGAGAGAAAATATACAATTCCTAACCTTCTGAGTTTGGCTTAACATAATGATCTCAAGCTCCATACTTTTTCCTGCAACTGGCATAATTTCATTTTTCTTTACAGCCGAATAAAACTCCACTGTGATGCTATAAACCTGGGTATGAATGTATCACTATAATATAATGACTTTTATTCTTTAAAATAAATGCTAAAGAGTGGTGTAGCTGGGTCATATGGTGGTTCCATTCCTAGTCTTTTGAGGAAACTCCATACTGATTTCTTAATTTACAATGAACTAATTTACAAACCCACCAGCTGTATAAAAGTGTTCCTTTTCCTCCATATTCTCTCCCAGCATTTATTATTGTTCATATTCTTGATGGCTGCCATTCTGAGTGGAGTGAGATAAAAACCTTAGTGTAATTTTGATTTATATTTCCCTAATTGCTAATGATTTAAATTTTTTTTCATAAATTTGTTGGCCATTAATATTTCTTCTCCTGAGAAGTATCTGTTAGGTTTATTAACTGGGCTTTCTCTTTTCATTTTAGATGTTAAGTTTTTTGAGTTCTTTATATATTCTAGATATTAATCCTCTGTCAAAAGAGTATCTAGCAGAGATCTTCTCCAA
Organism: Marmota flaviventris; assembly: GCF_047511675.1. NCBI lineage: Eukaryota > Metazoa > Chordata > Mammalia > Rodentia > Sciuridae > Marmota > Marmota flaviventris. The sequence goes on along the minus strand of NC_092506.1, from coordinate 116,834,753 downwards.
TTTTGCAGGTTCTCTCTTCACACTTTCAATTGTTTTCCTTAGCTATGCAGAATCATTTTAGTTTGATGTCATCCCATTTATTGAATCTTGGCATTATTTCTTGAGCTTTAGGTATCCTAAAGAGAAAGTCATTGCCTGTACCTACATGCTGGAGTATTGACCCTACATAGTTTCTGGTATAATTCCAAAGTCTTTGATTCATTTTGCAGGGTGAGAGATAAGTGTCTGGTCTTATTTTTCTACGTGTGCCTAACCAGTTTTCCCTGCACCATTTATTACTAAGCTCTCTTTTCTCTGGTGTTTGTTTTTGACACCTTTGTATCTGTGCAGTTTTTCTCTATCCCTTCTACTGTGCACCACTGGTCTATGTGTCTGTTTTTTTTTTTTTATGCCAGTACCATGCAGTTTTTGTTACCATAGTTTGGCAGTATTATTTTAAGTCAGGAATTGTGATGCCTCTAGCATTGCTTTTTTGATATAGAGTTGCTTTAGCTACTCTGGGTCTTTTATTCTTCCAAATGAATTTTAGGGTTAGTTTTGTTTGTTTATTTAGTTATGAGAAGACAGTCATTGGTATTTTAATGGCAATTATATTGAATCTGTACGTTGCTTTTGGTAGTACTGTCATTTTAATATATTAATTCTGCCCATTTATGAACATGGGAGGTCTTTCCATGTTCTCATATCTTCTTCAATTTCTTTCTTCTCATTGCAGATGTCTTTCCCCTCCTTGGTTAGATTTATTCTTGGGTTTTTTCCTTATCTTTTTTTTAATCTCGTGAATGGGATTGTTTTCCTAATTTCTTTCTCCGGTAGATTCATTATTGATATATAAGAAAGCTGTTGATTTATAAGAAAGCTGTGATTTTATAACTTCCTTCTTTGCTGATTTTATTAGTTCAAACGGTCTTTTGGTGGAGCTTTTTGAACCTTCTATGTATAGGATCATATCATCTATAAACAGTGAAAATTTGATTTTTTCCTTTCCTGTTTTTATCCCTTTAATTTTCTTCTCTTGGTTAATTGCTCTGGCTAGAATTTCTAGTACTGCCCATTTATGTACATGGGACCTGTATTAAATAGGATTGGTAAGAGCAGACATCTTGTCTTGTTCCAGATTTTAAAGGAAATAAGGCTTGGATACATGTGATTTTCTGTAGCATGAAGCAAAATGCCTTGCATTTCAAAGGTGATCAAAGAGTTACTATTAAATGACTATAGTGAGCTAGAATAAAGGAAAAGGGAAGGAAGTGGGGATCTGCCTAGACTGGATGCTATGTAGAGGAAGCACCATCTGTGTGAGATTGTAAGAGACTTTTGATGTGTAGGAGAAGGTCATATGGGGAAGACACACCAAGATTTAGTGGCTTTAGGAACTTGCAATTTTATATATAAAGTGGTCTTCTTCCATTTGCCCAGTAAAACTCTTGGTCCCCTTTTCCCTAAAACAAAAACAATAAAACATATGCTGGATATCAAATGCTCTTATGTGATGTCTTCTTTATATAACATTTGAACCAAGTAGAAACATTTGCTCTAGTCTATGTTTCTATATCATGGTGACCTATATATAGAATAGAGAGAGAGAATGTATTCTTCAATTACTGACCAATAAAGTTCTTGTGGGAAACGGATGACTTGCTCAGGAAATCTCCCCAACTTCACAAAGAGAGGTCCAACAAGCTTTGCAATGACTTTCCTCAATATATGATTTGATTTTAACAAATTGGGGGAATGATAATAGCATTGTACACCAGGCATTTCTCAGTGTAACACCAAAATTCTGGCTTTCCTATCCCTATAGGCTCTTTTTCTCTTTGTCTTCCTCCTAAGATTACCTGCTATCATAGGCTTCCACCAATGCTCAGTCTTAGCTCCCATATGCTGAGATTGAGAAATGACTCTAGACATGGTAGTAATAGGAATCATATCCTCTCCAGTGTAACAACAATGGTTAGTTAGTTGTCTGACTGCATATAAGATTCAGAGGAGGGAGGGAAATGAGAAGGCAAGGGTTGCTGGGAACATTTCAATTGAGTAGGCTCTCCAGTCTTAAATACTCCAGCCTCAGCAAGAGAGAGAACCTCAACTGGAGGTAAACAGGGTCAAGGGAAACTGATCTCATCAAACAAAAATAGTTGATTGTCACTTTGAATCTGGGCTGCACACTTGGAGGCTGTGATTGACTCACACACTAACGAGAACTGGATTTGAGTGAGGAGGTAAGGGAATTGATCTCCCAAAGAATACTTAAAGCATAGCCCAGGTACCCCCTCCTACTGTGCTTTCCCCTTGGTAGCCTAAAAAGTGTGAAGCCTCCCTAGTTGATAGAGACAGCCAGGGTAGTTTTTTCTGACTTTTTTTTTCGTTTTTCCTCCTCTCTCATGCTTTAATTTATTTATTCTTTTCTCAAATATTAACAGCTTTCTTACTTTAGAATCACTTATTGGTGAGAGTAACCCCTGGGGATGCTAGAAATAGTTTGGTTTTAACGATATGTTTAGTAAAACAAGACTACCCGTCTTGTTTCCCCAGCTCTCTCCTGTTCCCCAGAAGCTTTGCTTAGCTCACCTCTGCTCCTTACACCATCACAGTTCCATAAATGCTTTCATCAGGAGCATCTCTAGGGCCTCCTCCTGCTGCACTGAGCCTGGGCTTATTTGTCCCTTCACGATTGGAACCGGATGCAGTAATTATATCTGCAGTGAAATAGTTTCTCTCCCTTATGGGTGGTAAAGATATTACTGGCACTACTGATGAAGAAATGAGCCTTTTCTGCAGAGCACCATGGGCCATGGGAAGCTCTGGGAAATTAGCTGGCAAACTGTTTGGAGCTTTGCCATCCTGGGTTACACTGCATTCCAACTTATACCTCAATCTCTCCCCTACCTGTCACCCTTCTCTTATTTACTCCTGACCCAGTTTCAAACTTCCTACAAATTTTTAGATAGTTTTTCAGCAAGATTTCCTATCCCTAGGGATGTGAAAGCAGTTAGACTGAAGGCAGTGTGCCATAATATTCTGAGTCACAGTTTCAGAATGTCCTGATGTCCCACACCTCTGATTTTCCTCAAGTTGTAAAGTACCTAGAAGCCTCCTACATGGTTTCTACCTGGAATGATTTTCCCAGGAGCCCAGGCCCTCTAATACCCAGCAGGACGCTCAGAAAACCCACCCTTTAGCTTTGTCTCATTAGATTTCATCCATTACTCTTTCAGATCAGGGAACCCTCCAAGACTTCTATTTCTGCTGGATGCTTAGTACTCGAGACTTTCTTCACATTGACTTTATGTATGTGTCAGTTTAATAAAATAATATGATGACATATTGCCAATTTTATCACTTTTTTACCACAATTATTCTTTAAATGTATTGGCATGCCACTTTGATTTCACCTCTTTTTGTCTTTATAAAGGTTTCTATTAGAGGGTAGATTGGTAAATTAATTAATTAAAGCAAAGAAAATATGGGCAGGAACTAGTATGCCCCTTTACAGAGAAGGGAATTGGAGCCTAGACTGGTTCAACTGATTGCAACTGGAAATAATATTATTTATTCATTCATTCATTTAATTCTTTAAAGAAATAATTAGTGAGTGTCAATTACATATCAGGTACTATGCATAAAAATGGAATAAGAAAGATAATTAATATTATAGTTCTTCCAGAAGGTCACAGTTTAAAGAGACATAGACATAGTAACTTGGAAGTGAAGGTAAATGCATTAGTCATCTAAGCAAAGTTGTGCAAGGGCATAGAAAGGATTATTTAAGTACAGCCATGAAATCTGGGAGAATCAGGAATCACTTCCTGTAAGAGGCACCACTAAAATGACTCATAAAACCTGATGCAGAAATAGTCAAAAGAAGGAATGATACAGATGAGGTGCAGGAGAAGAGAGGTATTTTAGGCAGTGGAGATAAAGATAAAATATGTTGAAGTTAGAAATATGAAGCTAATTAACATTTGCAACACATCCCATATTTATCAGTTTTTGCAATGAGAATATTTAATATCTGCTCAGTAATTTTTAAGAATAGAATATTGTTAATTTACAAAAAAAGAAATATCATGGTATCATTGGATATATAAAAGGTAAGTGTTTTTGAAGCACCAAGTACAAAACACTTGTAACTCAACACTGAGCTCATTTGTCATTTGTTTAATTATGACATTGGATTACATGGAAACAGATTTTATCATACCAATAAAGAAAACAAAAATAGCTTAATGCAACCTAAATTTACCCAAATCTTTAAAGTGATCCCAAATGGACTAATGTATTAAATAATATGTAGAATAGTTGAAGGATGCTTTCTGCCATTTTTTTTTCCATTTCATTTACAACATGGCAAACTTTTCTCTTTTCCCTCAGCATCCATGAGAATTTAAACTGTCTGGATCTCCCCTTTCTCATTTTACATGCCCTCATCTTTCAGTAGTAATGTCCACAGATTTGTAGCATAAATAAATTTAGCTTCTCCTCTTAATTCCTTCATTTTGCAGCTCTACTGATTATTCTGATTAGTATTAAGCCTAAGAACCAAGAAAACATCTTTGGTTATATGTTGTTGTGTATTAATTTTTTGGTCTCTACATGACTCGTGAAAAATATAAATGGAGTCAACTATAAATTGCTGAGCAGACAGTGAGCACAAGGTAAGAACATGAACTTTAAAAAAGAATCTTGTGATGATAATTTATATAAGTATAGATTTTAGTGAATTTTGACAAATTTATACATTTATATGACCCCAAACAACATATAGAATGCTACCATTAACTCAGATAGTTGCAGCCTTCTTCTTCTTCCCCAAACTTACTCCAATACCCACTTGATCAAACACTATGCTTTCTGCTACTTTATATGAGACATTTTCTAGAAAATATATATACACTCTAGAAAAATATGTAAAGTCTTGTGTAAGTTTCTAATATGTACATATTTATTTCTGAATTCTTTCACTCAACTTTTGAGTTTCATCCATGTTATTTTGTGGAGTTCTTTCGTCTTTTTTGCTGAGTGGCATTCCATCTTATGTATATACCAATATTGTTTACTCATTCACCAGTTGATAGACATTTGGTTTATTTTACTTTTTTGACTATTATGAATGAAGTAGCTATGAATATTTATGTACATAGCTTTTGTGAACACAGATTTATATTTTTTTTTCTTGAATAAATACATAGAAGTGGAATTGGAGTCACACCTAACTTTATAAGAAACTGGCAAACTGTTCTGGAGGAGTTGTTCCATTTTGTTTTACTATAGGCATTGTGTAAGCATCACGGTTGCTCCATGTGCTTGCCAACATACAGTATTCTCTCTTTTGTGTCATTTTTTCTAATAGGTGTTTTGGTAAAATATATTTGGTTTTAAGTGCATTTCTCTGATGATTAATGTTTTAGTCATTTTTTTTTTCTGCTGTGACTAAAAGACTTGACCAGAACAATTTTAGAGGAGGAAAAGTTTATTTGGGGGCTTAAGGTGAGACAGAACCTCATGATAGAAAAGTATGATGGAAGGAAGTGGCTCACATGATGATCAGGCAGAAGAAAGAAAGAAAGACACCATTCACCAGATATAAAATATATATTTCAAAGGTATGCCCCTAGGAACCCACTTCCTCCAGCCACACCATACCCACCTACAGTGACCAATCAGTTAATCCCATCTGGGGATTAATTCACTGATGGGTTAAAATTCTTATAAATCTCAAAACTTTCTTCCATTGTCTCACACTTGAGGTTTTGGGGGACACCTAATATCTAAACCATATCAATTAATGAAGTTGAACATCTTTTCAAGTGCTTATTTGCCCTTTATATATATTATTTTGTAAAACATTGCTGCAAGTGTTTTGACCATTCTTAATTGAGTTATGTAGTTATTTATATATTCTAAATATGTGTCTATGTCAGATATATGCATGAAGAATACTTTCTCTCAGACTGTGCCTTGTCTTCTCCTTTTTCTTGATGATGCTTCTCAAGAAATAATACATTAATTTTAATGAAGTCCAACTAATCATTATTTCATTTTATAATTCCAGTTTTTCATGTCTTATCAAAAATTTAGATATAACAAAAAGTGATAAATGTTGTCTTATGTTTTCTTCTATACATTATAGAAGTTTAGATTTTTGTTCAAGTATAAAACCCATATAAACTAATTCATGTGCATGGTATGAGATAAAGGTTGAGATGATTTTCCCTGCTATACCCATCCAGTTAATCCAAAACACCTGTCAAAATCACTCTATCCTGTTCCTCATGAATGACTTTTGTTTCTTTGTTAAAAATCAATTGAACATTCCATATTTCTATCTTTATGCCAGCACCATACTGTTTTGATTACTGTAACTTGATAATGTTCTATAATCAAATAGGATGAATTCAAATCTTTGTCCTTTCCAAAATAGTGGCCAATCTATGTCTGAATATTTTCACATAATTATGAATCAGTTAAACAATATCTACCCAAAAATGATGCTGAAATCTTTACTGTGAATACATCAGAATTATAAATAAATTTGGAAACAATAAACTTCTTAGCAGCATTGAGTTTTTCATCTTTAAAAATACATTCTACCATTTACTTAGGTACTATTCTATTATTTTCATGTATTTTGTAGCTTTCAATATACCGTTCTAAAGTATTTCATGTTTTCAATCACCATTGCAAATGATAATTTTAAAATTTTAATTTTAATTGTTCATTAAAAATATGTGGAAATAAAGTTGACTTTTATATATTGATTTTGCATCTTGTAATATCGTTAAATTATTAATTTGTTCTAGCACTATTTTTAGATTACTTAAGATTTTTACGGAAATTGCTATGTCCTCTATAATAAGAACATTTTACCTCTTCCTTGGTATTTAATATTTGTCTTACTTCGTTTTATTGTCTTATTGGTTGAGTATGCAATTCATATAATATTAAGTATGAATGGTGATAGCTGATATTCCTGTCCAATTTCTGATAAGAGAAAAAGCATTCAATTTCCCCTATTAAATATATTATCCTTTTTAGATTTTTTTCAGATAAACTTTATAAGACCGATGAAGTTCTCTTCTATTAATAGTTGCTGGTACACAGGTGTGGTGTGTGTGTGTGTGTGTGTGTGAGAGAGAGAGAGAGAGAGAGAGAGAGAGAGAGAGAGAGAGAGTATGTAAAGTACGTATGCTTGATCAGATATTTTGTTTGTCATCTATTTCTCTATTTATCATAAGATAACCTTATGATAAATTATGTGAAATTTTTTTAATATCAACTTTGTATTCCTTAAGTAAATCTCATGTGATTACAACATATTCATACTTTTTTAAAAATTGCTGGATTAAATTTATCAATATTTTCTTATGGGTATTTCATCTATTGTGTTCATGAGGGAAAGTGATATAGAATTTTAATAATTGGTTTTGGTATCAGGGAAATTCTAACCTTATAAGCTGAGTTGGTTAGTGTTTTCTCCTAATTTATTTTTGGAAAGAATTTAAATGGTGTTACTGCTACAAAAAAGAAAAACCCTAATATTTATAATAGTAGCAGTGAATGGAAACTCATTTTCATTTTAGTGAAAGAAATATTTGTTTTTTTTCTCTATGAATCATAATGCTGGTTTCAGTGAATTACTTTATTATATTAAATAATAATACCCCTTTTCCATAGAAATCTTTACTCATACAGGTAGATTTAATCAAACTATCTTTCTCAAAAAAATTATGAAAATTATCATTCTTGATCCATGTTTCTGATACATAAGGGTATCATATTTTGGTATGTTGAAACATTTGGTCTTAATATTTTGTGTAATGTTATTTTATTCAGCTTTTACACTGCTGTAACGGAAAGATCTGCTAAGAAAAGTAGAGGATAAAAGGTTTATTTGGGGGCTTACAGTTTCAGAAGTCTTAATCCATAGATGGCAGACTCCATACTTTGGGGCCTGAGGTGAGGCATAACATCATGGTGGAAGTGGGTGGTGGAGGAAAGCAGTTGGATACTTTGCACCAGGAAGCAGAGAGATAAGCTCAGTTCACAAAACACATATCCTAAAGGCACATAATCCTAGACTCACCTCCTCTAGCCACACCCTACCTGCCTTTAGTTACCACTAAATTAATTCTTATCAGGGGATTAATTCACTGATTGGACTAAGGCTGTCAGAACCCAATTATTTCACATCTTAATTTCTTGCATTGCTTCACACATGAGCTTTTGGGGGGACGCCACATATCTACCTTTAACGATATAAGAGTATCCTTTGTATTGTAATTTAAAGATTTCAGTTGTGCACGTAACTTTTTCTAACTTTAATATTATATTTGTTGTATCTCTTGCTTCAATTTTTTATACATTTCTCATCCTTTAAAAAAAACCTGTATTAATGAGATTTAGATGTATCCTTGAAAACAGAATAGAGATATATTCTTTTCCCTTTTTCTCTGCCTCTCTTTCCTTTTATAATGTGAACTGAGCCTCTCTTTCCTTTTAATGGGGAGTTTAACCCACTTGCAGGTATTTTTAAAACTGATGTGTTTGTTCCCTGTCATCTTTTTGTTTTCTGCTTTTTGTTCTGTCTAGTTGCCTTCGTGTTTCATATCTTTTGTTCTTTGAAACACATTTTCTTTGATTTTATCCTACATAGTTTTTTTGAGATGAGTATATCCTGTTTTTATTCATGCTGGTCCTTAGATTTAAATTTCCCAGAAGCATTTTCAGCCTATGTAAATCTAATGATTTAAGCTTGGTGAATGTTTTTCATGTCTCCTGTTTGAGACAAAAATTGTGATGGCTTCTCTGTCATCCTCTCTCCTCCCTTAACAGTGTGTTTCTTGGAGATTTTCATAAATGCCTTGTGAAATTGTTATCACAAGTCAGATATTGAAACATCAGTATTTGCATTTAGCTTAATTATTAGATTTATAACAATTGCTTTGCCTCATCTCTTTAAATCAGATCCCAACTGGGGCCTTTCATGCCAGGCATCCCTGGTAGTCACCATTAGCTAGTTTTCCCTTCCTTTCATCTTCAGTTGTCTGGAATGCATTTCAAGAGAAGTTTTACTGAAAAGGTGTGTGAGTGCTCTGTTTCCTGATGATTAGAATGCAGTCTTCTTTTGTACAGCTAACATTTATGGAACACCTGTTTTTGCAACAATAGCTGTGGTAAGGTGCTAACAGACACAATAATGAGCATCATCATCACCAACTCTCAAAGAATGTATATGTTGAAAGATTTTTGTGTTACCATCAAATATGATGGGCACATAAAATCCAAGAATCATAATATTTATCTTTAGATCTCCGATGTTTGTTTATTTTTTATTGTATTTGGCCTTTAGTAATGAAGTACAGCAATCTGAGCACATGTTTTCTTATTTCAATATTTTTAGAATAATCCACTTATTGCATAAATTTATGAAGATATCCTTTTTTTAATCTGTAGGGTTCACAAGTCTTTCATAAAGATGTGGAGATTTCTCTCTCTCTCTCTCTCTCTCTCTCTCTCTCTCTCTCTCTCTCTCTTCTGAAACTGGTATTGAGCCACCCAGGAACATTTTACCACTGAGCTACATCCCCCATTCTTTTTATTTTATTTTATTTTTATATTGAGAGAGGATTTCTCTCAGTTGCTCAAGGTCTTTCTAAGTTATCAAGGTTGGCCTTGAACTTGTAATCCTCTTGCCTCAGGCTCCAAAGTTGCTGGAATTATAAGTGTGGGCCACCACTCCCCACATGAATGTCTCTTTTAACAACTGATTTCTCTTAGCATGTGGTCAGCCAATTATTATGCCCAAACAACTTCTGCAGAAGAAGAAAGCAAGTAGGTATTAAATTCTTGTTCTGAAGAAACAGTATGTGCACATTGACACTTTCCTTACCAGTCATCTTTTTCTCTCCCCTCATTATATCCTTATGTTTTTCTTTTCCTGTGTATCTTGGGAGAGTTTTTGGATTTTGAATCACACACTTGATATTTTGAAGGCTTACATCAAATATGTTTACATCTCATATAGATTTAAATTTTATTGTTTTTTAAGACCCCTTGGCTTGCTCCCTATATTTAGTAAATTGGGCATTTTATTTCATCTTGTTAACTTTTCTTTTTGAATTCTAGTTCATTATTCTTTAGTTTTTGCCTCTTTCAGTCTTTTCTCAGAGGCCATATTTTCTTGCTTCATTTGAGTCATCAGAAATTTTTCAACAATTTCATTAGGGTCCTGAAAGTCATTTTTTTTATTATTATGATAAAGTATACATAGCAATCAACTTACCACTTTGCCATTTTTAAATGTGCAATTCAGTCACATTAAGTCCATTCACATTGATGTGCAATGAAAGTCATTTTTAAGTGTGTTCTTCCTGGAATGTTTGTGAATGATCTTCCTTTTTCTTTCTTCTTCTATATTTTCTAATACATATTCTCAAAAATGGTGTGGTCTGTGGGGTAAGTGGATGCTGCCTTGCTCCGTATTTTCTGCCCTTTGTGTAATCCCTTTTAATGCTTCTTCTGAAACACACATTCAGATGTAGAACTCCTCAGTCATTTCTCAGTGTCTAGCTGGCTTCCACTTGTTATGCTTCTGTGTCCTTGAAGTAGTACTATTTTCTTTGTCCTCTGATATTTCCGGTACATACTAATGATGGAAGAATTTGAATTATTGAGGGATTGGAGACACTCATTTGCTAATCTGGTGAAACTGCATTGATAGTGCAAATCCATTGGGTTTCCAGGGATAAGGTATGGTGGCAGCTTGCCTCCTAAAGGGTTGCTGGTGATCCCTGCTCCTGATGTTCACACTGTTGTTTAGTTCTCTACCAAATTGCAGTAGCATTAGTTTGTATGATTATAGCTCACAGTGATTGCATGTAACTAAGGCTAAGCCATAAAAGCCACGCTTGTCCCTTTTCTTGTCCTTTTTATTGAACAATCCATGGGGAAGGGATCCAGCTGCCATAATATGAAGGCATGAAGAGTCCTCATGGTGAGAAACCCTGGCCAGCAATCAGCACTAACTTACCAGATGTGAGAGTGAGCCCTTTTGGAAGGGGATCCTCCAGCTACAATCAAACCTTCAAATGATTATAGCTACAAATGACAACTTGACTGTACCCAAATGGAAAACCTGGGACCAGAACCTAAGCAGTTCTCTAATTTCTTGGACTTCCCAACTGGTGTGAGATAATAAATATTTATTGTTTTAAGTGCTAAGTTTCAAGGTGACTTGTTACTCAGCAATAGCTAAGTAATGCTTCCACTTGAGTTAGCTCTTATTTTACTAATGGTTGTTCAATCCTCTCCTTTGTTTTAAGACATTCCCTGAGTGAAGAGATATTTACAGAGGTATATACTAACTTCTTATCCTTTTCAATGTTCTAGTTTCATAAAGATTGGTTATATCATGATTTGAAAATTATTTTAATAATTTTCAACTAAGAATTTCAATCCATGTTCAGTCCCTTATCACAAGTACTATCCTGGCTTAATTATAAAAAATAATTTTTTCCTCAATCTCAGTTTTTCTAAAAATATGAGTATCATTTTTAGTAGAAAACTTTTTGTGAGTTATTTTAGTAGAAACCTGGAAGGTTGTCTACTTCCATACAGTTTTGAAGCAGATGTCTCTCCTTACTCTCAGTGAGGGTGCATAAAATATAACTTTCTGTCTTGAGTATACTAGGTTACTTTAAAAGATATCACTTCAAGTTTTCAATCTTGATAAAATATATACAATTCTTGGCTTGTTGAGATAGAAAATCATTTCAATTTTAAATAAAGATTATTTTTGCCTTATTCTTTAGGCATTCCTTTACTTTATTTTTTTATTGTGTTGCATTGGCTAGAATTTACCAAAATGTTGATTATTAATAATTATAAACTGGCATTCTTAATCTTATTCTATTTTCTTTGAGTTACAACTAGTGGTTTGTCAATTAAATATGATGTTAGTTTCTAATTTTATTTTTATTTTTATTTTTTTTAATTTTTTATTGTTGGCTGTTCAAAACATTACATAGTTCTTGATATATCATATTTCACAATTTGATTCAAGTGGGTTATGAGCTCCCATTTTTACCCCATATACAGATTGCAGAACCACATCAGTTACACATCCATTGATTTACATATTGCCATACTAGTGTCTGTTGTATTCTGCTGCCTTTCCTATCCTCTACTATCACCCCTCCCCTCCCCTCCCCTCCCCTCTTCTCTCTCTGCCCCCTCTACTGACATTCGTTTGTCCCCCTTGTATTATTTTTCCCCTTCCCCTCACTTCCTCTTGTATGTACTTTTGTATAACTCTGAGGGTCTCCTTCCGTTTCCATGCATTTTCCCTTCTCTCTCCCTTTCCCTCCCACCTCTCATCCCTGTTTAATGTTAATCTTCTTCTCATGCTCTTCGACCCTACTCTGTTCTTAGTTACTCTCCTTATATCAAAGAAGACATTTGGCATTTGTTTTTTAGGGATTGGCTAGCTTCACTTAGCATAATCTGCTCTAATGCCATCCATTTCCCTGTAAATTCTATGATTTTGTCATTTTTTAATGCAGAGTAATACTCCATTGTGTATAAATGCCACATTTTTTTTATCCATTCATCCATTGAAGGGCATCTAGGTTGGTTCCACAGTCTAGCTATTGTGAATTGTGCTGCTATGAACATCGATGTAGCAGTGTCCCTGTAGCATGCTCTTTTTAGGTCTTTAGGGAATAGACCGAGAAGGGGAATAGCTGGGTCAAATGGTGGCTCCATTCCCAGCTTTCCAAGAAATCTCCATACTGCTTTCTAAATTGGCTGCACCAATTTGCAGTCCCACCAGCAATGTACAAGTGTACCCTTTTCCCCACATCCTCGCCAGCACTTGTTTTTGTTTGACTTCATAATGGCTGCCAATCTAACTGGAGTGAGATGGTATCTTAGGGTGGTTTTGATTTGCATTTCTCTGACTGCTAGAGATGGTGAGCATTTTTTCATGTACTTGTTGATTGATTGTATGTCCTCCTCTGAGAAGTGTCTGTTCAGGTCCTTGGCCCATTTGTTGATTGGGTTGTTTGTTCTCTTATTGTCTAATTTTTTGAGTTCTTTGTATACTCTGGATATTAGGGCTCTATCTGAAGTGTGAGGAGTAAAGATTTGTTCCCAGGATGTAGGCTCTCTATTTACCTCTCTTATTGTATCTTTTGCTGAGAAAAAACTTTTTAGTTTGAGTAAGTCCCATTTGTTGATTCTAGTTATTAACTTTTGTGCTATGGGTGTCCTATTGAGGAATTTGGAGCCCGACCCCACAGTATGTAGATCGTAGCCAACTTTTTCTTCTATCAGACGGCGTGTCTCTGATTTGATATCAAGCTCCTTGATCCATTTTGAATTAACTTTTGTGCATGGCGAGAGAAAGGGATTCAGTTTCATTTTGTTGCATATGGATTTCCAGTTTTCCCAGCACCATTTGTTGAAGATGCTATCCTTCCTCCATTGCATGCTTTTAGCCCCTTTATCAAATATAAGATAGTTGTAGTTTTGTGGATTGGTTTCTGTGTCCTCTATTCTGTACCATTGGTCCACCCGCCTGTTTTGGTACCAGTACCATGCTGTTTTTGTTACTATTGCTCTGTAATATAGTTTGAAGTCTGGTATCGCTATACCGCCTGATTCACATTTCCTGCTTAGCATTGTTTTTGCTATTCTGGGTCTTTTATTTTTCCATATGAATTTCATGATTGCTTTCTCTATTTCTACAAGAAATGCCATTGGGATTTTGATTGGCATTGCATTAAACCTATAGAGAACTTTTGGTAATATCGCCATTTTGATGATGTTAGTTCTGCCTATCCATGAACAGGGTATATTTTTCCATCTTCTAAGATCTTCTTCTATTTCTCTCTTTAGGGTTCTGTAGTTTTCATTGTATAAGTCTTTCACCTCTTTTGTTAGGTTGATTCCCAAGTATTTTATTTTTTTTTGAAGATATTGTGAATGGAGTGGTTGTCCTCATTTCCATTTCAGAGGATTTGTCGCTGATATACAGGAATGCCTTTGATTTATGCGTGTTGATTTTATATCCTGCCACTTTGCTGAATTCATTTATTAGCTCTAATAGTTTCTTTGTAGACCCTTTTGGGTCTGCTAGGTATAGAATCATGTCATCTGCAAATAGTGAATTTTAAGTTCTTCTTTTCCTATTTTGATGCCTTTAATTTCTTTCGTCTGTCTAATTGTTCTGGCCAGTGTTTCGAGAACTATGTTGAACAGAAGTGGTGAGAGAGGGCATCCCTGTCTTGTTCCAGATTTTAGAGGGAATGCCCTCAGTTTTTCTCCATTCAGAATGATGCTAGCCTGAGGCTTAGCATAGATTGCTTTTACAATATTGAGGTATGTTCCTGTTATCCCTAGTTTTTCTAGAGTTTTGAACATAAAGGGATGCTGTACTTTGTCGAATGCTTTTTCCGCATCTATCGAGATGATCATATGGTTCTTATTTTTAAGTCTATTGATGTGGTGAATAACATTTATTGATTTCCGTATATTGAACCAGCCTTGCATCCCAGGGATGAATCCTACTTGATCATGGTGCACAATTTTTTTGATATGTTTTTGTATCCGAGTGGCCAGAATTTTATTGAGGATTTTTGCATCTAGGTTCATTAGAGATATTGGTCTGTAGTTTTCTTTCTTTGAAGTGTCTTTGTCTGGTTTAGGTATCAGGGTGATGTTGGCCTCGTAGAATGAATTTGGAAGTTCTCCCTCTTTTTCTATTTCCCGAAGTAGCTTGAAAAGTATTGGTATTAGTTCCTCTTTAAAGGTTTTGTAAAACTCTGCTGTATACCCATCCGGTCCTGGGCTTTTCTTAGTTGGTAGTCTTTTGATGGTTTCTTCTATTTCCTCAATTGATATTGGTCTGTTTAGGTTGTCTATATCCTCCTGACTCAATCTGGGCAGATCATATGACTTAAGAAATTTATCTATGCCTTCACTATCTTCTAATTTATTGGAGTATAAGGATTCAAAATAATTTTTGATTATCTTCTGTATTTCTGAAGTGTCTGTTGTGATATTGCCTCTTTCATCCCGTATGTTAGTGATTTGAGTTCTCTCTCTTCTTCTCTTCGCTAGCATGGCTAAGGGTCTGTCGATTTTGTTTATTTTTTCAAAGAACCAACTTTTAGTTTTGTCAATTTTTTCAATTGTTTCTTTTGTTTCGATTTCATTAATTTCAGCTCTGATTTTAATTATTTCTTTCCTTCTACTTCTTTTGCTGTGGTTTTGCTCTTCTTTTTCTAGGATTTTGAGATGAAGTATGAGATCATTTATTTGTTGTTTTTTTTCTTTTTTTAAGGAATGAACTCCAAGCAATGAATTTTCCTCTTAGAACTGCTTTCAATGTGTCCCATAGATTCCGATATGTTGTGTCTGTGTTTTCATTAATCTCTAAGAATTTTTTAATTTCCTCCTTGATGTCTTCTATAACCCATTGATCATTCAGTAACCTATTGTTCATTCTCCAAGTGATGTATTCTTTTTCCTTCCTTCTTTTATCGTTGATTTTCAGTTCCATTCCATTATGATCAGATAGGATGCATGGTATTATCTCTACTCCTTTATATTGTCTAAGAGTTTCCCTGTGACATAATATATGATCTATTTTTGAGAAGGATCCATGTGCTGCTGAGAAAAACGTGTAACTGCTTGATGTTGGGTGGTATATTCTATATATGTCAATTAAGTCTAGGTTATTAATTGTGTTATTGAGTTCTATAGTTTCCTTATTCAACTTTTGTTTGGAAGATCTGTCCAGTGGTGATAGAGGTGTGTTGAAGTCTCCCATGATTATTGTATGGTGGTCTATTAGACTCTTGAACTTGAGAAGAGTTTGTTTGATGAACATAGCTGCACCATTGTTTGGGGCATATATATTTATGATTGTTATGTCTTGTTGGTGTATGGTTCCCTTGAGCAGTATGTAGTGTCCCTCTTTATCCCTTTTGATTAACTTTGGCTTGAAATCTATTTTATTTGATATGAGTATGGACACTCCTGCTTGTTTCCGAAGTCCATATGAGTGATATGAATTTTCCCAACCTTTCACCTTCAGCCTATGTATGTCTTTTCCTATCAAATGCGTCTCCTGTAGGCAGCATATTGTTGGGTCTTGTTTTGTGATCCATTCTACTAGCCTGTGTCTCTTGATTGGTGAGTTTAAGCCATTAACATTTAGGGTTATTATTGAGATATGGGTTGTTCTTCCAGCCATATTTGTTTATTTATGTTACTAAACATGGTTTGTTTTCCACTTTGATTATTTTCCCCCCTTTAGTGTCCTACCTCCCACTGTTGGTTTTCATTGTTATTTTCCATTTCCTCTTCCTGTAATGTTTTGCCAAGGATGTTTTGAAGAGATGGTTTTCTAGCTGCAAATTCTTTTAACTTTTGTTTATCGTGGAAGGTTTTAATTTCATCTTCCATCCTGAAGCTTAATTTCGCTGGAAACACAATTCTTGGTTGGAACCCATTTTCTTTCAGTGTTTGAAATATGTTATTCCAGGATCTTCTAGCTTTCAGAGTCTGTGTTGAAAGATCAGCTGTTATCCTGATTGGCTTACCCCTAAATGTGATCTGCTTCCTTTCTCTTGTAGCTTTTAAAATTCTCTCCTTGTTCTGTATGTTGGGCATCTTCATTATAATGTGTCTAGGTGTGGGTCTCTTATGATTTTGCACATTCGGCGTCCTGTAGGCTTCTAGGATTTGGGGTTCTGTCTCATTCTTCAAGTCTGGGAAGTTTTCTCGAATTATTTCATTGAATAGATTGCTCATTCCTTTGGTTTGAAACTCTGTTCCTTCCTGTATCCCAATGACTCTTAAATTTGGTCTCTTGATGTTATCCCATATTTCTTGGATGTTCTGCTCATGGTTTCTTAACAGTCTTGCTGAGCTGTCTATGTTCTTTTCAAGTTGAAATACTTTATCTTCATTGTCTGATGTTCTGTCTTCTAAGTGTTCTACTCTGCTGGTAGTATTCTCAATTGAGTTTTTAAGTTGGCTTATTGCTTCCTGCATTTCTAGGATTTCTGTTTGTTTGTTTTTTATAACCTCTATTTCCCTGTATAGTTGAGCTTTTGCTTCTTGGATTTGTTTATGTAATTCATTGTTGAAGTGATCTTTCATTGTCTGATTTTGCTGTCTGATGTCTTCTTTGAGACTCCAGATCATCTGAAGCATGTATATCCTGAATTCTTTATCTGACATTCCATCAGCTGCAGCTATTACCTCTTCTAACGTTGAGTTGACCTGCAATGCTTGTGGTCCTTTCTTTCCTTGTCTCTTCATACTGTTCGCGTTCCTTTCTTCTTGGTGAAACTGTTGTGCTATTGAATTTTCCCCCTATATATTTATATTGGTCTTGTATAGTTGCAAAGTGTCCCTCGCAGGCGTGGGCGGCGGCTCTGCCCCTCCTCCAATTGGGGCAATGTGCCTACCACGCCGGCAGGCCGCTGGGCCTGCTCTGCCAGTCGGTAGCAGGTCCGCCGACCTTGCAGGCGCGGGCAGCGGCTCTGTCCCTCTGCGGGCCGCTAGGCTTGTTCTGTCGGTGGTCGCAGTTCTGCCTACTTTGCAGGCGCAGGCAGCGGCACTGCCCCTCTGCAGGCCTCTGGGGCTGTACTGCCAGTGGGTCGCAGGTCCGCCTACAATGCAGGCGTGGGGGGGGGGGGCGGCTCTACCCTTCCTCAGGCCACTGGGCCTGTTCTGTCTCTCGGTTGAAGGTCTGACCTGTTCTGATGGTGGTCTCAGTTCCGACTACCTTGCATGCGCGGGGGGGAGGGGGCGGCTCTGCCTCTCAGCAGGCCGCTGCTCCTCTTCTGCCGGTGGGTCGCAGGCCCGCCTACCTTGCAGGAGTGATTGGAAGCTCTGTCCCGCCGCGGGCCACTGGGCCTTTTCTGTCGGTGGTCACAGTTCCCCTACCTGGCAGGCGCGGGGGGTGGGGGGCGGCTCTGCCCCTCAGCAGGCCACTGGGCCTGCTCTGTGTTTGGTCCCAGTTCCCTCTACTATGCCGGCGCAGGGGGAGGGGGCGGCTCAGCCTCTCAGCAGGCGGCTGCTCCTCTTCTGCCGGTGGGTCGCAGGCCCGCCTACCTTGCAGGAGTGATTGGAAGCTCTGTCCCGCCGCGGGCCACTGGGCCTTTTCTGTCGGTGGTCACCCTTCCCCTACCTGGCAGGCGAGGGGGGTGGGGGGCGGCTCTGCCCCTCAGCAGGCCGCTGGGCCTGCTCTGTGTTTGGTCCCAGTTCCCTCTACTATGCCGGCGCAGGGGGAGGGGGCGGCTCAGCCTCTCAGCAGGCGGCTGCTCCTCTTCTGCCGGTGGGTCGCAGGCCCGCCTACCTTGCAGGAGTGATTGGAAGCTCTGTCCCGCTGCGGGCCACTGGGCCTTTTCTGTCGGTGGTCACCCTTCCCCTACCTGGCAGGCGAGGGGGGTGGGGGGCGGCTCTGCCCCTCAGCAGGCCACTGGGCCTGCTCTGTGTTTGGTCCCAGTTCCCTCTACTATCTAGTTTCTAATTTTAAAGTGATATCTCACTGAGATCATTCATATATATTGAATTTTTATTAAATTTATTACTTTGGGAATTTCTAAGACTATTTATAGTTAGAAAACTAAAACATGTTTGTTTTCTTGGAAGAATTTTAGTCACACTACGTCTGTTTAATGCACTACTAGATTCTATTTGCAAATATAATCTTTTTGTTGTTGTTGTTATTAAGTAAAGCACTACATACAAAAGTCTGGACAGGAAAATACATGCTTCTGGACAATATGTAGGTGATCAGTACATCTTAGCCATTGAAGTTATGGCAATTACTACTGCAGTGTGTACTGTGAATTACAGGTTTTCAAGGACTAGATTGGTTCCAGGTACTGACAGTAACATGAGAAACTCTGAGGGACTAGTGATTTTCCTACCTATAGAGTTAGCCCCCCAAATTACAATAACATGTCATTAGCAGATGGGCTATACATTTTTAAAATTTTCATTAAATATATTTCTTAAGTGATACATAAAAATATAAAAAGTTTACTTATTAGTTTTTTAAGCTTCAGCACTTTATATTGCCTCTATAGTCAAACTATTTTTATTAGTGCTGAGATCCCACAACTGCAAGTTGTAGAGTGGAGGAAAGGGCTACCAGTGCCTCTTCTAATTCCTAGTTGGGGGATCTGGAAAAAGTCATGCATATTTTTGAGCTCATATTTATCATCTGTGCAACAGGGCTTACCAATCAGCCCTTCACTTAGAATATTGCCATACAGGATGTGAAAGTAAAATCAGGTCATCATCATCATTGTGACCATTGTCATCGTCATCGAGAGTAATATTAAGCCAAGGCTCACCACTCCCTATGTAGAGCAGAATCCTCTTGCTGCCATTGTGAAACATGGGTTTACATTTCAGGGATGCTTAAATATCCTTCCTCATCCCCCAAACATTTTCACATTTAAAAAACCTCTTATTTCACTGAACAATGAAATGGCTAAAATTTTACATATTAAGTGTGAATCGGTAGCGCTGATATCTAACTAAAATGTTCTGTTTTTTTTTTTTCCTCTTCCCCTTTTCATTATTCTCCCCTGAGCTGCTGACAATATTGTAACTGTATTCAGTGTCCCCATTCTGTCATCCTGAGAGTTCTGAGGAAAGCAACCAAAAAGGTTCAAGGGAGAGCAGGAGCTCAAGAGAAGCAAGAGGAGGGTGGAAGGAAGGGAGAGGGGACGAGGAGCGGAGGAAGACAATGGCAAACAAAAGGAATGGTGAAGGGAAAATTGTTCAGAAGAAAGTATGTTGGTGGTCGTCCAGTGAGAGGTTATGGATAATTTAAAAGAGGGCACACCAATGAGAAAGGGAGGGCCCCCCCAAATGGAAAAGTTCCAGGAAACAAGAGAAAAAGTAAGAACGGAAGGAGAAGGAAAGGGCCAAAGATGACAAGATGAGTAGAGAGGAAACTATGAAGCTAAAGGAGGACACACTATTTTATTACACAGCAGGTAGTTCAAGGGGATAGATATGCTCTGAGTGTCAGCAGAGCAATGGCAGGGAAGGGAGGGAATAGATCTTTCAAGAAATTCCTGTACATATCCATAAACAGTGTGTTTAATACATCACCATAAACAAATTCTAATATGAAGGCTTTCTATTGATCTCCCCTGCATAGGCTTTTATGGTATAACTTAACAGTATAGACATATTCCACATCCTTGATTTTCTTTGTTTTCACACAAAAATATGACATAGAATCACAATCTTCTGAATGTATTTCTGTATCTTCATGATATAGCCAAATATGAGTCTTACTTATCATTTCTGGAGGTCATGCCATCACTAACACACTTCCTGGAAATTAGTTCACAATTAACCAGGAATTTGTTAAAAATCATCTGTCCAGTTTCTTTTTCTTTTAATTTTTTTTTATTTATGTATGACAGCAGAATGCATTACAATTCTTATTACACATATAGAGCACTATTTTTCATATTTCTGGTTGTATACATAATACATTCACACCAATTCGTGTTTTCATACATGTACTTTGGATAGTAATGATCATCACATTCCACCATCATTAATTACCCCATGCACCCTCCCTTCCAATCCAACCCCTCTGCCCTATCTAGAGTTCATCTATTACTCCCATGCTCCCTCTCCATATCCCACTATGAATCAGCCTCCTTATACCAAAGAAAACATTTGGCATTTGGGTTTTGGGATTGGCTAACTTCACTTAGCATTATCTTCTCTAACTCTATCCATTTACCAGCAAATGCCTTATTGCTGAGTAATATTCCATTGTGTACATATGCCACATTTTTTTTTATCCATTCTTCTATTGAAGGGCATCTAGGTTGGTTCCACAGTTAAGCTATTGTGAATTGTGCTGCTATAAACATTGATGTGGCTGTGTCCCTGTAGTATGCTGTTTTTAAGTCCTTTGGATATAGACCGAGGACAGGGACAGCTGGGTCAAATGGTGGTTCCATTCCCATTTTCCAAGAAATCTCCATACTATTTTCCATATTGGCTGCATCAATTTGCAGTCCCACCAGCAATGTAAGCGGATACCTTTTCCCCACATCTTCGCCAACACTTATTGAAGTTTCTATGCATAATAGCTGTCATTCTGACTGGAGTGAGATGAATTCTTAGAGTGGTTTTAATTTCCTTTTCTGAAGATTTATCAGAAATGCCTTTGATTTATGGGTGTTGATTTTATATCCTGCTACTTTGTTGAATTCATTTACTACTTCTAGAAGTTTTCTGGTAGAACTTTTAGAGTCTTCCAGGTATAGAATCATATCACCAGCAAATAGTGCCAATTTGAGTTGTTCTTTTCCTATGTATATCCCTTTAATTTCTTTTGTCTGTCTAATTGCGCTGTCCAGTGTTTCAAGAACTATGTTAAATAGAAGTGGTGAAAGAGGGTGTCCCTGTTTTGTTCCAGTTTTTAGAGGGAATGCCTTCAATTTTTCTCTATTTAGAATGATGTTGGCCTGGGGCTTAGCATAGATAACCTTTATGATGTTGGGATATGTCCCTGTTATCCCAAGTTTTTCTACTGTTTTGAATATAAAGGGGTTGTATTTTGTCAAATACTTTTTCTGCATATATTGAGATGATCATATGATTCTTATCTTTAAATCTATTGATGTGGTGAATTAGATTTATTTATTTCCATATATTGAACCAATCTTGCATCCCTGGGATGAAACCTACTTGATCATGGTACATGATATTTTTGATATGTTTTTGTATTCAATTTGCAAGAATTTTATTGAGAATTTTTTATCTATTTTTATTAGAGATATTGGTCTGAAGTTTTCTTTTTTTGATGTGTCTTTGCCTAGTTTTAAAATCCGAGTGATATTGGTCTCATAGAATGAGTTTTGAAGTGCTGCCTCTTTTTCTATTTCCTGAAATAAATTGGAGAGTATTGGTATTAGTTCTTCTTTAAACGTCTGTAGAACTTGGCTGTGTATCCACTCAGTCCTGCGCTTGTCTTAGTTGGTAGACTTTTGATAGTGTATGCTATTTTGTCACTTGAAATTGATTTGTTTAAATTCTGTATATCATCCTAATTCAATTTGGGCAAATTATATGACTCTAGAAATTTGTTGATGCCTTTGATATTTTCTATTTTATTGGAGTACAGGTTTTCAAAATAATTTCTAATTATCTTCTGTATTTCTGTGGTGTCTGTTGTGATATTTCCTTTTTTATCACGTATGTTAGTGATTTGAGTTTTCTCTCTCCTTTGTTAGCATGACTAAGGGTCTGTCAATTTTATTTATTTTTTCAAAGAACCAACTTTTTGTTCTGTCAGTGCTTTCAATTGTTTCTTTTGTTTCAATTTCATTGATTTCATCTCTGATTTTAATTATTTCCTGTCTTCTGCTGCTTTTGGTGTTGATTTGTTCTTCTTTTTCTAGGGTGTTGAGATGTAGTGTTAAGTCATTTATTTGTTGACTTTTTCTTCTTTTAAGGAATGAACACCATGCAATGAACTTTCCTGTTGAAATGCTTTCATAGTGTCCCAGAGAATTCAATATGTTGTATCTGTGTTCTCATTCACCTCTAAAAACTTTTTAATCTTCTCCTTGATGTCTTCTGTCACCCACTGTTCATTCAGTAGCATATTATTTGGTCTCCAGGTGTTGGAGTGGATTTAATTTATTATTTTATTATTTATTTCTAATTTCATTCCATTGTGATCTGATAGAATGCAAGGTAGTGTCTCTACTTTTTTATATTTGCTAAGAGTTGCTTTGTGGCATAGTATATGGTCTATTTTAGAGAAGGATCCATGTGATGCTGAGAAGGAAAGTATATTCTCTTGTTGAAGATTGGAATATTCTATATATGTCAGTTAAGTCTAATATATTGATTGTATTATTGAGTTCTATAGTTTATTTTTTCAGCTTTTGTTTGAAAGATCTATCTAATGATGAAAGAGATGTGTTAAAGTCACCCAAAATTATTGTGTTGTGGTCTATTTGACTCTTTAACTTGAGAAGAGTTTGTTTGATGAACATAGCTGCTCCATTGTTTGGGGCATATATATTTATGATTGTTATGTCTTGTTGGTGTATGGTTCTCTTGAGAAGTATGTAGTGTCCTTCTTTTTCCTTTTTGATTGACTTTAGTTTGAAGACTACTTTATTTGTTATGAGGATGGAAACCCCTGCTTCCTTCCGCAGCCCATGTGAGTGGTATGATTTTTGCCAATCCTTAACCTTCAGTCTGTGAATGTGTGAATGTCTTTTTCTATGAGATGTGTCTCTTTGGAGGCAGCATATTGTTGGGTCTTTTTTTTTTTGTCCAATCAGCTAATCTATGACTTTTGATTATTGAGTTTAGGCTATTATTGAGACATGATTTGTATTCCCAGACATTTTTGTCTGTTTTTGGTATTTTACATGACTTGGTTTCTCCTCTGATGAGATTTTCTTTTAGTGTAATCCCTCCCTTTGCTGATTTTCATCATTTTTTTTTTTATTTTATTTTCTCTTCTTGGAATGTTTTGCTGAGGATGTTCTGTAGTGCGGGCTTTCTAGTTGTAAATTCTTTTAACTTTTATTTATCATGTAAGGTTTTATTTCATCATCAAATCTAAAGCTTAGTTTTGCTGGATATAAGATTCTATATTGGCATTCATTTTCTTTTAGAGCTTGGTATATGTTGTTCCATGATCTCCTGGCTTTGAGGGTCTGGGTTGAAAAATCTGCTGAGATACAAATTGGTCTCCCCCTGTATGTGATCTGATTTCTCTCTCTTGCAGCTTTTAAGATTCTATTCTTATTCTGCTTGCTAGGCATTTTTATTATAATGTGTTTTGGTGTATATCTGTTGTAATTTAGTACATTTGGTGTCCTGTAAGCCTCTTGTATTTGGTTTTCCAATTCGTTCTTCATGGTTGGGAAATTTTTTGATATTATCTCATTGAAGAGATTGTGTATTCCTTTGGTTTGAAACTCTGTGCCTTTCTCTATTCCAATAACTCTTACATTTGATTTTTGATGCTGTCCCATAATTCTTGGAGGTTCTGTTCATGATTTCTAACTTTCTTCACTGTGTGATTAACTTTATTGTTCAGATTGTACACTTTGTCTTCATTATCTGACATTTTTTTCTTCCAAGTTATCTAGTCTGTTGGTTATGCTTTCTATTGAGTTTTTTATTTGATTTATTGTATCCTTCATTTCAAGGATTTCTGACTGTTTCCCCACACACACAGCGTCTCTGTCTCTCTCTTGATGTAATCTTTTGCTACCAGTATTTGCTCTCTTATCTCTTTGTAGGAGTGATCAATTTTTGCTTGTATTTGCTCATTTAGGTCATTCGTTAATTCACAGATCATTTTAATTATGAGACTTCTGAACTTCTTCTCTGACATTTCATCAACTTTGCTGTCCATAGATTCTGTAATTATAGTGTCCTATTTTTTTTTGGGGGGGGGGGCACTTTCCTCCCTTGCCTTTTCATGTTGTCTATATGTCTTCCTTTCTTGCAGTGTGAATCTGAGATATTACAGTTTCTTCCCTATAGTACTTGGGCAGATTGTCTGTTCCTCACCTTGATGTTGGGCTTCTAGATCCTGTTGGTATCCCTCGATGGATGCTACTGCATCGTGTGTCTGGGACCTGCAAAAGTTCGAGTGGGTGGATCTGGGCCATTAGGCTTGACCTCCCATGGTAGTCTGCTGGTAGGAAGGGGCCATCCTATACCAAAGGCTAGGCTCTGGCAGTGTCTGCCCCTCGGCAGGAGTGGGGTGTGGAGGGAGGATGGTTGGGGGGGTTGGGGATGGGGCCCGGCCTACTTAAATCTTGGATCCTGGGTGGGCTGTGAGCCGTCTGGGCTGGATCTTGGCTCTAGCAGGGTAGTGCACTGGTCAGAAGGGGCAGTCCTGCCCCTGCGGGGAAATGGGTGGACCCAACCCTCTGTGCACCTGGGCCCTGTCTGTCCAGTTTCTTTTTATTCAATTTTTGCCCATTCTGTTCATAAAACGTATCATCTATTTCTAAAATTATAAGGTTTAAAGAGACAAATCAGCTATAGATAATGATACTGGGTTTGGAGCAGGGCTCATGTTAGAAGTTAGAGCAACCATGTGACCTTATGATCATTTCTACCATAGTTCATCATGAAAGCCGTGCCCATTGGCATGCAAGACTGTCCATATCTCTGTTCAACATCTTGGGCAAATATGCATAGAAGGCCCAAGATACTTGAACAACTTGCAAGTAATAGGTCCCAGAGCTAATGGTAAGAAAGAAACTATGCCATTGAAGTACGGGCCTCAGCACTATGAAACCAGGGACTGGGATTCCTGTTGGTTAAAGAGAACCATGTAAGTCCACAACCAGTAAAGAGACCAGTCAACCAGACCCAAGGACCACTTAGCCTATTTCTTCAGAACCCTTTGTCTCTTGTTGTAATTTGCCCTGGAAAGCTCTTCCCTCAAGCCATGGTTAGCATAGGGGTTACCTTTCCTCCTGAGATTGTATTTCCTAAATTTGTCTACACTTACCTGATCATATACATAATATATATTACTATAAATTTATATATTTCAGTCCCTGACCCAGACTAACCAATCTGGATCAGGATTTTATATATTTAACAAACAACAAGGCAAGATTGATATATCTCAATTCTTAAAAGAGTTGAATCATTTTAGTTAAAGGGGGATATAAGACTAAATATCTACTCTTAAGGCTCTAATGATGAAACATAATTTCCCTAAACATTCTAAATAATTACTTGGATTTCCCATTTTTAGACTTCACTTTAAAATCGGTGTCCTGATTTGATGTATGAGGTAATTAAGCAAGTCTAGAGCTACATTTCACAACTTATTACCTTTATCTTCACAGCTTCTTCAGATATGACTTTAAGCCCAAAACAAGATAAATAGGCTTTGCCTTGGTTCTTTTAGTCCTGTATGCTTAAGGTCCTGAGTTTTTCTTTTCATTCTACTTCCCAGGAACTAGCATACTGTCTCAGGATGCTGGCTTATTGTTTGAATATTGCTCTGTGTTGACAGAACATATCTTGAAGCTAACCAGTTAGTATAATAATTAAAGTTTGTTAAACTCTTCTTCAATGGTAGCATGTCTTTTTGAATAATACCCATTTTATCCTCAGGACAACCCTACAGCCTAGTTACTGTTAGTATTCCTGTGGGTCATTTTAGGATGCTTAGGTACTGAAATGCAAACCAACTGCCAAATATCACAAGGCAGTATGTGTCAGACAGGATTTAGTACCAAACATTAAAGTTTTAGTCTTTGGGCTTTTGTGGATGAAACTCTTCTGCACGAACTCTGATGTCCCATCTCTAAGATGAATGGTTTTATGCTTGAATTGGTCCACCCCTGGACAGGCAACTATCAGACTTCCATTCTTGTAGATCATCACATTGTGCCAGATCTACCAAGGATATCTATGATCTAGTACTGAGGTAAGAACCTTCAGAAGTCCTGAGAATCAACTCTCATGAGGGATCTAGGATGATAGTTACTAGGGGCCATCCTTAGGAATGACTATCAGTGCACCATATCAACTAAGCTTAAATTGTTTTTGCAGGCTGCCTGCTTAGTCTTTGCTGAGTTGGCTTCTGTCTTTGTGCTACCTTGTGCCTGGAAGAACCCTTTCCTCACTGTTCTACACTGAGGATTGTCCCAGCTTTATCTAAGTCCCTAATGGCCTCACCTAGTTTATTTCTATTCTTTCTCTGCTTGACCAGCTATGATCTAAGTCTTTAGCTGAATTTTAAGGTGTCCTATCACCACCAGCTCACAGAATTCTAAAAGCAGGCTTTTTTAAATTTAAGACTCCAGAAGGACTAAAATAGCATCTCCATAGGAATTTTACCCATATTTAAATTCAAATCCATCTGTATAGCACACACAATTCTGCTGGATTTCATTTTTTTCCCCTTAAGGCTTGGAACAACCAAATTTATTCAAGATGTGAATTTGCATTCCTCTTCAAATCTACAAGGTATACTGTTACCAGTAAAGTACTCTATGTCTTGATATGTATTATTTTAAAACATCAGGACCCTCTTCATAACTGCCTTCCAAAATCCTAAAAATGAAACTTCTTTTATGGGGAAGTTGTTGAGTAAAAATATAGTCAAGCAATCTGGACTGGTGCTAACATCCATAGACATTGTTATTCAAAACATCTTGGGGAGAAGTTATGTAATTCTTCTGTCTGAAATTTAATAGACAAGTCACAACCCTGAAGTTGCATGGAAAATGTTTGAGTTAACAATTGGTATTTCTTTCAATATAATGAATACACTTAGTTTATTTGGTAATGTGGACAGCTATGTTCATTTACTAGGCTGTGAGGTTCATAAGAATTAAGATAAGCTGCCAGGCACAGTGGCACATTATCTATAATCCCAGTGGTTATGGTGGCTGAGACAGGACGATCACAAGTTCAAAGCCAGCCTCAGCAACAGTGAGGCCCTCTCTGTAAATAAAATACAAAATAGAACCAGGGATGTTGTTCAGTGTTTGAGTGTTCCTGAGTTCAATCCCTGGTTAAAAAAGAAAAGAAAAGAAATAATATAAGCTGATTGATGGTCTCTGTTCTTGATATCTAGGTTTTCAGATATACTTTGTGTGCAAAACATCCAAATTTTATTTCTCTTTGAATGCCTACACTTGTAAAGTCACTTTAATACATTGCTTAAATAATGCAACCAATACTTTTCATTTGATTTAAAGTTAAATTACTGAAATAAAATATTTTTCTCTTTTATCCCCTTATTTAAGGCAGAGGGATTAAATGAAATCTATAAAAATAGACAAAATATTTAGACAAATGTCTAATGTTTTCTAAAACCATGAACTCCTTTCCATACTTTCATATTCCATCCAATTAAAGAGGTAGAGTTCTAGTCAATATATTTTGAAAGTTGTCAGAGAAATTTGTTTATGAATATTGACTATACGCAAATATATTGAACTGCTACACACAGAGTTTGAAAAAAGTATGTAAAAAAAAGTACAGAATATGCTGCATCCCATCTTGGTGTAGTGTCATAATTTTCTCCTGTATCTTTGACAATTGCTTCAAGGAATGACAGAGTCAAAGTCAAAGGCCTTACTGTCATCAGAAACATCCCATATCACATGGTCTTCTTGTGTCATTATTCCACACACTCCACACAAACCAATAAGGCTCCTTTAACATACTTTCCAATAATGTTCCCTGAAGTTCCACAAAGTGGTATTGGTTCTCACCCCTGTTTGAAATATTATTTCTCCCCAAATCCTCATGGCTCACTGGATCACATTAATACTTCTCTGACCAGCTTCCATAAATAGCAACTTTTCCAGCCTCAGCCCTGCATTCTCTGTTACCCTGCTTTATTGTCTCCACAGAATTTGTCACTGTCACACACAGACACACACATACAAGCTCACACTACAATGCCCCCTCCACACAGAGAATTTTATTTATATTGTCTGTGTACTCTACATTAGAATATGAGTTGTTGGGAAGGATCCAAGTTTATCTTATTTATTGTGTCTTACCTTTAGCATCTAGAACAATACCAGGCAACTAGTAGAAATTCAATAAATATTTGCTGTATGAATAAATAAACATATGAATATGTGTGACTGCCAGGAACAGACAATCAGGTAATGGCTTAAAATCAGACATTTATCTGTCTCATATGAGACAAGTATGGCTTCCCAGGGGTGGGTGTCAGCTGCACAACACATCCTTCACATGTCTTGTTACTTCTTTGTTGCAAGATGGCACTTCCAGCCATAATGGAAGGCTCTGAGGCGTATGGTGCACACAGCTGCTGGGGTGGGACTGTCTTGGAGCATCAGGTATATCTTTGTTCCACATCCTGTTGATGACCTGTGCAAAATACTACTCATTCCTTATGGACCTCAGCTTTTCCTTATTCTTTGTGACTCTACCTGCAGTACCTATCACAGCACAAAATTCATCATCAGTAAGATTCCATGAAATGAATCAACAGATAGGGGTATGGACTGTGAGACATGGCTTAACCGATCACGTAGAGCAAGTATTTCAAATTTCTCTCTAAAATACCTGTCTCATAAGCCCCAAGTAATATCACAATTGTATGTATGTGGATCCTTGTAAAATATGAGTGTGTGAGGCTAAAATCTGCATGAGCTCTCCTAAAGGGAGCTGATGAACATGTAGTCTAATTTAATGCACTCTGGATTATATGTTCATTCACATAGGTACGATTTCTGAGAAGCTGTCCTTACACAGCATATCCATAGTTGTTTCAATTTCTTTCTCTTAATCTCTAGCATGTATTTTGAAATTTCTTTTAAAACATGAGTATTCTATTTGAGGTAGTAGTTGTCTTGTTATAGTCATCAGTAACAGTGTTATTAGCTTTGTCACTCCAACTTAATAGACTTCCTAAAAGTCAGAAACAGAGATCTTATGGATGGATGCTCAATAAGGGCACACTGAGTAAAATGGAACAGAATGGAATAGGAAAGAAGGAATAATGTGGGTTGAAGTAATATAAACGCAAAATGAATGCTAAGGGAAGCTTCCAAGGGGGTGACAATGAGTAGGACTTTGAACTAAGCACTCTAGGCGGGGAAAAGTCAACCACAGTTACAGAGAGAAAATCCATTTTGGTAGAAATTTGCTCCCTGTCGGGTGTTTATTTCTCAAAGCACAAGTTGTATTAAATTGAGTCTAAGCCAATTAAGAGTTTCCCTTTGTTTCTTCTAAAGGGTAATGCCCATAGGTCTTGAAGATACAGGGTCTCATGTCCCAGTCCCCTGAGACATCTCCTGGTCTGGTATATGTACAGAGCTGGAAGAAGACCAGTTTCTACAACAAATGCTTGTTTTTTTTAAAGATTATTTGCTATTTGGTTGGAATAATTACAAGGAATAGCCATATCCTTAATAGTGGATGTAAATTATTTGTTTATTTGTCAGAAAAAGCATGGAAACATTCCAAGACAAAAATACTACTTGTTTTATTTTCCCCCTCCCCTTCTGCTGACTGAAGACACTCCAGTTACTGAGGTTTTTGTTTCCCTTCCTCATGTGGAACCATCTTCTTAGAAAATCATTAGGGTTTCACCAACTTCTATATGGAACAAGACAGAAAGGGAAGAAATGTGGTTAGAGAGGAAAGACTTCCTTGTTTTTCTTTAGCTGTCAAAGAGAAAAGAAAAAAGAAATACACCAAGACCAATTTTTACTTGAACTCACTCTGTGTGAAGAAGCCAACTTTATTTCATACTTTTGCAAAATGCCCAACCTTGAACACTACTGAAACCAGAAGGAAAATCTCTATTTTTAAAGGGTTTATTATAAGTAGCAGGCATATTCTGAGTAGCAGCAGCACATAGGGTATGTGCATGATTCATAGGGCTATATGAGAAGAAAAACCCAACACTTATCAGCTGCCATTGCCCTTCTTGCATCTAGAGAAATGTTTTTGAGAACAACTTTCTGATTCAAAGGAAAGTTGGCAGCACATACCACAGCTTCCTGGGATCCAAGGTGGACATGGCAAACATCATAAAGGAGACTAACAAGTAAGGAGACCTTGCAGGCAGCCAAAGCCCTGTCATGGGAAAAGGCTCCCTATAGGGAGCAGGGCTGGCAGCAGCTAGGATATGAATCTCAGGGAGCCCTGGCAGAGGATGTAAGGGATTCTACAACCAACTAAAATTATTTTGCACCCAATAACAAAACAGAGGAGAAAAGAGGCATATAGAAACAGGGTAGGAGCAATCATCCTGTTATTTGTGAAGCATGGCATAAACAAGATCCTATGTCTTGCATTCCAAGGCCTTTGGATCAAGATAAAATTGAATTGAACAAAGCAAACTATGTATTATTAATGTTAGTATATCTTTTAAAGATTTGATACGGGCAGGCACAAAACATTGCAATAAAAAGGGAAAGGCTCTTCAAAATTGCCAATTCTTTTTCTACAGTTCTGTCCCAGTGGGATGCTACAGGCGTCCTTTCTCCTCTTCTCCTTTTCTGGGGGCCTTTTTCAACAAAGAAATGGGAATTCAGAAAGAAGAGGAGAAAGACAGCAGCTAGCAGACCCCAAAAGAGAACAACAAACCAAGAAAACTATAAAGAGACACGGACAGGGAAGCAGAAGGTGAAAACAGTTTGAATTAAAAACTAGAGAGTGGGGAATAGTAGGACAAGAAATTGATAGGCTTCTAGAATATTTATTTTGCACACCAGGGAATCAGTGTGAAAATTTTACTCCCTTAAGGCAAATATGTCCATTTCCTCCTTGGCTGGTATAAAGGGAAGGGCAAAGGGCATCTCTGTAGTTGTCTGATAAGAGGAGGAACTGGTTTCACTTCAGAGTCCTTTCCATTCCCTTCTCCCTGCTGTCTCTTTGTGTCCAGCCTATAAGAGGGCTGGCCATGGCCATCCTTCTCCACTCCCTTGATTCTACGGGAAAGTTAAAATTATCAGCAAGTAAACTTCTTGTCTATCCAGCTTTACCCAGAGATTCAACCTCCCAACTTATTCTAGCTTTAAAGAAAAAGCTAGCTGGAACCTCTTATTTCATAGCTCTTTGTCCTCAATTCTGAATCTATACAAGTGATGCCATTTCTATATTGGGTCATGTTTAATTTTTCCATCATTTTTCTACTAATTATTGAGAAGCTACTCTATGCCAGGTACTGTACTAGCCTCTCTGGGCCATTTATTCAAGAAGTTTTTATAATGTACCTAAGATAAATGCAGTTTATTAGTGTATTCATTCATTCATTCAAATTACTTTTTGAGCACTGACTCTGTGCCAGGTACTATTATGAAAATTAGAGATAAAAGCCCTCATGTTGAGGTCAAAAGAAGATGAATGAATCCCATATCATGAGTTGAAGTGTTTCTCATGTGATGATGATGCTCAAACCACTCCCCTGAATTCCCAGGACATATTCATCTACCTACTTGGCCTTTGCATGGGTTCAGATTGAATATCTATGCCACAAATCAAACTGTTGAGTTCCTAGTGCCTTTTAAACCAGTTCCTCTCTCATGTTCCTCATCCTTGTAAAAGACAGATCCATCCTCCCACTTGTTCAGACCACAATATAATGGAGTCATCCTCCATTTCTCTCTTTCTCTGACACCCTATACCTTTATATCCACAAACCCTGCTGGTTCTACCTTCAAATTATATCTAGAATTTGAAACCTCACTATCTCAGCCCCCACCTCTTCAATGCAAGGGACTATCATCCTTTTAGAGATTCACATGGGTCTTTTAACCATTATCTCTGATTCTACCCTCCACACCAAAATGAATTATTTAAAATAGGGGATACCCTTTCAGTTTAAAACCCTCCAGTGAGCTCCCCTCTTTCTCAGAGTTAAGGATAGAATCTTTACAGTGAACATCAAGGTCTCATGTATCCTCATTGCTAATGTCTTTCTGGCATTAACTCCTTTTATCCTCCCCATGTCCCTGTTTGACTGAAGCATCTTTAAAATCTTTACCACATCAGTCTCATAGTGTCTGAAATCACTGCTACCTTTTCTCTCTGGATATGTGGATGGCTCACACTTTCACATCTTTCAAAGTCTCTGCTTAAGTACCACTTTTTCCTGTGAAATCTTACTTGTCCACTGGGTAGTTTCAAAAACCACACCCAATCCCTTTCTTTATCAATTTTTTTTTCTGCTAACACCTACTAGCCCTGAATATCCTTTATTTATTTGCTACACCAATGTGATCTGTCCTTTTCTATCAAAATTGTAATTTCCTTGAGTCAGACTTTTACATGATTTGCCCATTGAAAAAGACCTAGCCCCTAGAATAAGACCTCAATTAAAACAGGAACTCAACACATAATCAGAAATAAATAAATGAATGAATAAGTGAGTGAGTGAGTGAATGAATGAAATATATAACATATTTTCAGGCAGTGATCAATCCTATGAATGAAAATAAAGCAGGTAGAAGGATATAGAGTGAGTAGGTGAAGTTGTGTATGCACCATGGCCACAGATGCCCTCTGAGAAGGTAATATTTGAGCAGAGATCTAAATTAGATGAGGCAGGGCACCAAGTAGGTATTTAGGGGCTGAGGGATCCAACAGAAAGAAAAATAGGCAAAATCTGTGCAAGGAGCATGCTTGAGAAAGAGTAAGGGGGCCATTATGTCTGAATGACTGTGATTGAGGTTGGAATAGTGGGATGAGCCCAAAGAATGGACATCGCAAGGAGTTTGGATTGTATTCCAAGTACAAAATGTATCTATTGCGGTTTAGGCAGGAAAATAACATAAGCTGACTTACTTGTTTTTTTTTTTTTTTTCTTTTTAACTTTCTCAAACTTGTGATGAACAGAAGGAGGGGAACAATGTGAGGCTGGGAAAAAAGTGAGGAGGTTGTAGTGGTTCAAAATGAGAGATAGCATGAACTGAGGGGCTGCAAGAAGCGTGCCTGTGTTGAGAGATGGTTGAGTCTAAAAGATATTTGAAATCTAATACTAATATTTGCTAATGGAGGAAGTTGTGAGACAAGGATGAGTCTGGGGTTTTTGACCTGACTTACCAGTTACTTGGTAATTTTCTCGGAGAAAGAGGCGTAGTTTTTGAGAGAAAAATAAAAATGTGGTTCATACTGGACCAACATGACACACTTATTAGATTGCAGAATATCTAGAGCTATATTTTAGAGAGTAGGCCAGGGTTGAAGGCACAAACATGGAGGCCATTTCTATTAAAAAAAACATACTTATAGCCATGACATTCAGTAATATCACCAAAGAGGTCAGTGGTAAAAATAAGCAGGATAGCTGTATCCTGAGTCCAATGGCACCTCAACATTCAAAAGTCAGGGGAAATAGGTAGATCCTTCAAAGGGAACAAAAATGGAAGTTCCAGGAAGTAGGAGGAAAACCACGAGAATATGTTCATAAGAGCATGGAAAATAAGTTGTTCTTAGGAGAGGTGTTAATAAGTGGAATGCAGTTTCTATTCTCAAAGTGCTCTTGAACTTGGCAAAAGATATTACAGTATAATAGGAAAAAATGTACAAAAAGAAAAAAAAACCCTTGTAGAATGAGTTCCTTGATTAACTTTGCCTACATGGTAAGAAGTGATCAAATAATGTTTCACACAAGACATAATATTTTAACAAGAACTCTCAGCAAGAACACAGGTTTTCCAGGTAAAGAAGCCCTAGGCTTTACTGGCAAAGACAGTGTAAGTGTTTGCAAAGGTGTGTGGTAGGATAGACCCAGGGAGTCCAAGGCATCAAATGGAAAGAGTCACATAGCAGGGGGTAATGCTGGAAAGGTAGGTTTGAGCCAGTTAATAAGACCCTGGCACATCAAGCTGAGAAGCTTGGATCTTATCCTGAAGCAGTGAGAAAAGAGTA
Source organism: Marmota flaviventris (assembly GCF_047511675.1). Lineage (NCBI taxonomy): Eukaryota > Metazoa > Chordata > Mammalia > Rodentia > Sciuridae > Marmota > Marmota flaviventris. The sequence continues at coordinate 116,800,310 of NC_092506.1, read as the reverse complement.
AAATAAACATACCTACATTGATAAAACTATTCAAAGCTTATAACTAGTTTTGAGAAGGCAACACCAAAATGCATATTAGAATGTAGTAATGTGATGTATCTATTAAGGTAGGGATCATGACCAACCATAGGTGATGTGCCCAGATCCTGTCTCTGGTCTTCTGTGTCTTCAGCTACCAGAAAATGAGACTAAAATGGAAGAGTTCTCAGATTTCTTCCCACTCACTAACATTTCTGTGACTCCATCTAGCCAGGTAGTATGATCAGGGAATGTTTCCTGGTAGAACTCAACGTAAAACTGGGTCTTAAAGGAAAAGGAGGAAGAGAAAAGATAGCCTAGCAAGGAAAACATGATGATAAAGGAAGAATGACATGACTCATGCAGCAAACTGCCAGCTCTGCAAAGACAGGAGCCACCCATTTCAGTGGCCTTGTACCTTCCAACCTGGACCCCACAGTCTGTTCTCAAAATGCTTATTGAACAAATATGGAAACAGATGAATGAAGAAAAGAGGGATGGCCCCTTGGGTATATTAGCAAATGTGGCAGATGGTGATCCAGGTCATATTGGCCCTACCTGGAGGAAACAGAGGATAACAAGGAAATCAAACCCTTGGGGACACAACAGTAGTACTGACTGTCTCAATCACACTTACAAAATTCTGACAGTTGGAATTTGTCACTAGATACATGATGGGCTGAGCAACAGTCTCTCAGTGACCCAGAACAACCTGTTTTTCTCTATGTAGCAACTGTTATTTGTTTCAGGGTGAAAATTCCCCATTGGAGATGAGAGAGCCCAGCTGTGTTTGGGTTTTACAGGCTGTCTCAAGATTTCTCTCAGATGTTTTCGTTTATAGCAAAGTTGAAAATATAGCATTATCATGATCATTATCACCATTATCATTTATTCAACTACCACTAATAATTAATGTTTACTGAGTACCATTAATGTGCAGTGGAACTCAATAAGCATTGAATTAGATTTGGCCTCTGTCCAGTGAGCTTGTAAATAAGAAAAAAAAAACAAGTTATCACCCAAATTTTAATCTCTTCAGAATATGTTTATTTCACAGGCTCCCCTTGGTTATGCTTTGCTAAAAATGACTGATAAAAGAAAACAAAATTAAGCTTGCCATCAATGTTTTATATCAATATTTCTTAAAATATGTTGAGTACAAAGGATATTGTGCAGGGAAAAGAAGGGGTGCTCAGAAAAACAAATTGGAAGCAATAGTTTTAATAAAAGTATTTTTTTTAGGATTTTGCTGAAGTTTGGGCTAATGTGCTTCATAAGCACCAAGAGAGGGAAGGAATACACTTTATATTCCAAATATATTCCCTCAGAATCATTTTCTAAAAGACTGTAAATGTGGTTTCAATAATCCCGTCTTAAGTTCAGAATGTATTTTGTTTTGTTTCCACAACGAAGAATTTTATTCCTCAGGTCCCTTCCCTGTCCTCTGAGATCACCAAAACCTTTGTGACACATTCTTCTTATTATTAAGGTACCATTGTACTCATAAATGAGTAACCTAAAAGGAGAATATCATTCTTTCTTTCAAGTTTCTGCCCATACTATATCAGCTGGTCCAGAGAGCCTTCCCCAGCATCCCTACAACATTGTGGTCACCCAGGGCAACTGTGTGACATATGGAGACAGTCTTTTCACCATAGTATGAAGAGTTGAGAACCAGCATTTTTTGAGTACTGGTCAAGCATTCTAATACAAATCTGAAATCTGGAATGCTTCAAAATATGAAATTTTTGAGTACTAACCATGATCCTCAAAAAGTTTTGGATTTTGAAGCATTTCAGATTTTGGAATTTGAGATTAGGTGTTCTTAACTAGGTACATATTGCAAAGGCTGAATCTGAATTCTGAAACATTTCTTTTGGCCATGGAGAATTAGACCTACATTAAAGCAATTGGAACCCTTGTCACATAAATCAATGTCTAAAATCACATGACACAATACCAAGTGTTGCTGAAGATAAGGAAGTGGAACTTCCTACACTGAGTATCAAAACAGAGCATAGTGACACATCTACACTATAACATGGTAACTTCAACTCTTGGTATTTGTTAAAAACAAGTTAATTGATCTGTCCACAAAAAAATATTTGCATAAGAATACTTTATTCATAACAACTGTTGAATAAATTAGAAACAATATAAATGTCCATCACTAAGGGAATCAATTTATAAATTATGGTAGATTCATCAGTGGAATGCTATCCAACAAAAAGAAAAAAGAAAATTTTCACTTTTATGCACAAAATATGGACAAATCTCAAAAAAATTTGAACAGAAAAAGTTAGACAAAGAATATTACATTTATATGATTCCATTAACATGATGTTCTAAACATTGAAACTAATTCGTCCTAATAGAAATCTAGTTGTTGTAGCTGTGGGGCACAGATGGTATCAGCTGGGTGGGTGGGAACTGACTGGTAGGTCCCAGAAGAAACTCAGGGAAGAAGGAAATGAATTATGCCTTGATTGTGTTGCTAGGTGCATGAGTGCTAACACCTGTCAAAAGTCACCAAACTAAACTCTTAGGATCTGTGCATTTCACTTTATGTAAATTATGCCTCAGTAAAAACAAAGAAACAGAAATAATTGGACCACTTTACCTCAAACAGCAGCTTGGTGAGATGTGTTAGCTGACACCTCCAAACAGGAGTCATCGTGAATACTTGTTAATGAAGTAATTACAAGATAATGCAATGTATATCATTTGTCATGAATCAAGGGACAATGTTCATTTTAATTTGTTGAAACAAAGTTGGTTTTTCCTTGGTTGCTAATTCTCGGATCAACTAGGACAACTCTCCTGAAGAGTGACATTAAGAACCAATTCCATGTATGTTACTTTCATGTGCTCCTTGTATTTTTGATGGGTTGTCAACTAATGAGTTGCCCTTTATTTTTCAATTAAAATAATTACTGATGCTTATATTTGGCCCAAATTAATTTTCTTCATCTCAGCATAGCATTTTGTTTATTCATGGGTACATGCTACCCTTATTCATACTCTAAAAGCAACCAATGGGCCTTTAAATGCAACATCAATTAACCTTAAATGCCAAGGAGTAAAGACAACCAAAGTTAATAACTTTACTGGGCTCTGCCAGTATCATTTTGGTGATAAGTATGACAATTGTCAGTGATTATTTAGCAAGTCACTAAATGAATAAATGAAGGATAAGCACAAACATGGTTCATAATAAGTTTAGAATTGATGAACAGTTATGTATTTTAGTTTTCCAGTTTTAAGAACTTCATTCCCCCCAATGCTGCTCTCAGATTCTCTACATGGACTAACAAGAATTTTGATGCAAATGACTCTTTGGAGCATACTTGTTAAAATGGAGTTTGCATGTCTTCTTCTCTGTCTCTTCTTGCTACTCATTTTTTTTTTCTCATCTTATTCTCCTCCTTATACATCCCATTTATCAGGAACTTGTTGTGTGCTGGTATCTCTCTGTTTTGTACTTTCATTTGCATTATTGATTTAATGATTTTCTAACTTAAAGGTAGGAATGGTAATTTTAACCCATTTTACAAGTTGAAAAAATTGAGAGAAATTTTATATTATAATGCAGAGTTTAAACTTAGAATAATTAAGGTTTTTGTTTTTTCAGTACCTGGATTGAATCCAGAGGCACTATAATACTGAGATATATCCCCAGTCCTTTTCATTTTTTATTTTGAATCAGGGCCTCTTTAAGGTGCTTAGAGCTTGGCTGAGTTGCTGAGGCTAACTTCCAACTGCTGATCCTCCTGCTTTAGTCTCTGGAGTTGCTGGGATTACACAGGTATGCTCAACTGCACCTGAGGAAGAATTGGATTTGATCATAGGGCTTCTTGATCACAGAGACAAACTTATTATATACCATGTTATAACACTTCACCATGCCTTGACCTTCACTTCAGTGTAGATAATGTTGTAATATATACACAACCAGACCTTCCACACTTTCTGGATTTCTACTTTCCTTAAAGTCTTCAGTTTTAACTATCTACCATTATTATTTCTTTTTTTCCTTTAAAACCCTACATATTTAAAAATGAACAAAGCAATCTCTCAGTAAATATTGTTTATTATTATCTCAGAAATAAATGTATAAATTTGATAGAAGGTTTGAATTTTAGAAATGTTTTCATCTATAAATCCAAACTTTTCCATGTGAATTCTCTACATAACCTAAGAGTTCACAATTAAAAGGAAAACAATAGAGTGATTTTTCCCAAAACCAAAGTTAAGTTTATCACAACAGGCATGCTCTCCCCTAAAAGCAGACTCTGAGGATTTCAACAAGACTGATAGCCTCCTCACTCCTGCCTGAAGTCTTTGTCCTATGTTTCATGCCCTCATTTGGTCTGAGAGGAGAGGGGACATTGGCTGTCACTCTGCCAGAGGAAGAGATTCTCTGTGGATATGATACATGCTCCATCTGCACCTGTCCTTAGGCATGCAGACTCTCTGGGGACAAGAGTACATAGCAAGGAACAAAGTATGGGTCAAGGACCTTGAGGATGGCATCTGTGGATTTGGCTTCAAGTGCCATCTTGGGCAGGTTATTCTGGTGCTCCGCATCTTCATTTGAAAGCTAAGGGTTTGATCTCCAACCGTGGACTTCAACCCAAGAGGTTGGAGTGCCCCAGGATTCCACAGAGTTGGTCATGAGAACCCATCCATTACTTTCAGTGTTTGAAAAGCTTACCAGAAGTCTGTGGTGGTCCATTTACATATTTTTTTAGTAAAATCATATCAATTCAGCATAATGAAGACTTAGATTAAAAAGATATCTGCACTCAATTAAAAGTGTTATAATACAATTTGTTTGGTATACAAAATATTTTTTTAAAAAATGGGATTCATGGGGGTAACTCTTTTTAAAGGATACTTAATGATGAAAATGCTGTATGATTTCTTAGGTCCTCTCAAGTTATTTATTTATTTATTTATTTATTTATTTATTTATTAGTTTTAGGTGGACACAATATCTTTATTTTATTTTTATGTGGGGCTGAGGATCAAACCCAGTGCCTCATGTATGCTAGGAGAGTACTCTTCCACTGAATCACAACCCCAGCCCCTCCTCTCAAGTTTAAGAACATGATTTTTTTTTATTTTAAATTTACCTCTAAGTGTAATGTGCATGGTAAAAGCCTGAGTAGGTGTGTATACATAGGTCTGTACATATATGTATTGTACATATATGTACAGACCTGAGTAGGACTGTACATATACAGTCACTTAACCAAGGTGATATGTTTCAAGTTTTCTTGGCATTGCACAACATTGAACTTACACAAAACCTAGATGACTACATTGTTACAAGCAGATATGTTTGTATGGGAATTCTGTCACATAGGAGACCCTTCTTTAACTGAAATGTTATTATCTAACATGTAACTCTATAGTTGATAGACCTGGACAATTCAGGGTTCTCTAAAACTTTATAACAATTCTTTGAGGTAGATACTCTTAGCATCCCCATTTTACAGATGAGAAAGCTGAGGCCCAGAAAGGTTAGGGCATTTATACAGGGCTACACAGATTGATTTGTGTGCATGTCAGTCTATTGTGAATTTATATAAAAAGGAATTTCTGTATATATATCTGCTATTCATAAGGTATGCTGGAGACAACACAGGTTTCTGCATTGAGGTGGAGCAGTTTCATGTGAATTCAGCACTCACCCAAGGTGTGGCACAGTACCACTTAGGGAGTGTGTAGTCTTTCTGCCTGGAGGGAGGTGTGTTAGTTTGCTTGGGCTGTCATAGCAAAATACACAGATTGGGTGACTTAAACAACAGAAATGTATTTTCTCACAGCTCTGGAACCTGAAGTCCAAAATCAAGGTGTTAGCAGATTTTGTTTCTCTGGAAGCCTCTCTCTTTAGTTGCAGGTGGCAGCCTTCTCACTGTGTCCTCATATGGCCACTCCTTTATGTGTGTGGGTGTCTGTGATCTCATCTTCTCTCTTTAAAAGGATGCCAGTCAGATCAGATTAGTGCTCATCCTAACAGCCTCATTTTATCCAAATCACCTCTTAAAGATCCTGTCTACCAACAACAGTGACTCTGATGTACTGAGGGTATGAATTTTAACGTGGGAACTTTGGTGGGGGGATGCAATTCAGCCCATAGCAGGAGGTTAATGAATTTCTCTAGTGTGTTCTCCAGAGCTATATGTATAAGACAAATTTCAATACCCCTCCAAGTAACATCTTTGTTTCAGTAAACTCAGTAACTCAGTAAAATGCAATAACAGAAAAGCAGAATTAAACTAACCACATAGCTATAGAGCATTTGGTAGACCCTTTCTGAGCTTCTATGCAAAACCCTCCAAAACCCATCCTTTGTTTTAACTCCACAGATTCTGTTGTGTCTCAGGCAGCAACCTCACAAGCAGGTGGGAAGCAGGGAATAAGAAAGACCCGAAGGTCCAGAGCTCATGAAATACACCAGCAACATGGCAAACACATTTTTCATCATGGTGGCAGAAGGACCTCTGCAGCTGCAAGCTAAAACAGACAGGGCTGGAACCAAGCCCAGGGGGACAGTTACTGCGCACTCAGGCAGCACATTCCTCTTAGACAGGTGGCCACAAAGCCAAGGTGCCAAGAAAGACTGTCCATTTTTTCCAGCAGTAGCTGCAATAAAGTCCAGGACTTCAGAGGAGGACCCATGGAACCTAGGCTAGTGTCCTTGTTGCAATATAACAAACATGCTGAGGCTCAAGGTGGAGGACCCCGCATCCTGTGGACACGAGTATAAACAGGGGATTGATATACAAAACCAAAATATAGCAACAAACTATAGCAACGATCAGTTCTGAAAGGGAGGATAGGGGTAACCTGCCATTTTTATAGGTGGGAAGGCTTAGAGGGTGCTTGATATTGCTACTGAACACATCTGAATTAAGTAAGGACCGACAAGGACATCCCAGAGGGCCTCTGAGACCTGGCTCATATTTGACTTTACTATTTCCTATCCCCTGGGCTCTATACTCTCCTTTGAGGCCAACTTCTTCTTGTGATCTTTCCATGACCACAGGTTCCAGAGTGCATCCTGCTCTGGTGTCTTCTCACTGAAAATTATAAAAAGGATAAATACTGGGCCAAGCAATTTACTCTAGGGAATAAAGCTGCAAAGGCAAAAGGCAGGCCATCCAAGCAAATTGGTCATTTTCCATTGCTAATGTTTCTGACTCCATGATTATGATTCTGTGAATATGATTGCTGATGTATATTCAGTTTGCCTGCTGGTAAATGTAGGGCAGTCATTCCTTCATGTGACACCAACAGGGCCCTCTCCCTCACCTGAAGTCATCTGTCTCTCCCATCCTTCCTGTCACTTGTTCCAGGGATGACTCAACCATACATCTGAGGTTTGGCAAGTGTACTGCTGGTTCCTGCTAGCTAATTGGCCTTGGGTTGCAGAGTGTTGTTGGTTTCTTCTCCCAATATAGGGCTCTGTTTGGACTTCCACCTCTGCAGGGATTTTGGAACCCCTTATAAATCTGTTCCTTACTGTACTAATGGATTATGAATCTTGACTTTGGTGATGAATGAGAAGTACCTGCTCTCAGAATCTAAACTCCTTATCAGGTCCCTAATTCTATGCCCATCCAAGACCACTACATCCCATCTTCCTGAGAAGCACCAGTAGGGAGGATTTGGATCACTGACCAAGTTCCTTTAGGATTTGCTCTTTAAAATCTGTGGAATCAAGGCCCCTGCCTCGCTTGTAGATTGGGTCTGTCCTATAAAGAGTACCCTGAAGACGGGGTTTCTATGTCTGTGGTTATTTCAGGACTCTTTTCTCACATTTAAATCTATTTTCTTCCTTTGCATGAATTTTTAGAAACTCACAAATTAATTTTTATAAATCTGTTCATTGACTGGGAATCCTGCCCCTAGGAATAGCTTTGAGGACAGTCATTTATTTGGCTGCGACTGTTTGGCACCTCTTTTTCTTGATGGAGGGTTGACTTCTTTGAATTAGAAGTTTTCATTGCTATGCATTAAACAGCTGTTCTCTCTTACCAGATGCTTTAATATGGTTCCTCTATCAAGCCCAGTGAGTGAGTTCTCTAGCTTGCAGTTCAGAGAAGCAATCTAATAGCTTAAGGATCCATGGAAAGAGTTCTTCGGTGGCTTAGGGTAGATTTTCTTGTGTTAATGTTCAGAGCATAAAGGTCATTTTTAAATGACTTTGATTGGAGACTGTTGATTCACTTGCTGGCCTGTTGATTTGATGAGACTCAGATGTCAGCAAGACCCTTTGAGGTCCTGAGACAGAATGCCATTGGGCCCAGTTTTCTCTGTCTTTGTCGAGATGATGAATGGGCCACTGTTGCCGAGGCTGTGGGTACGAGTGAGATGGTTCAGTGCAAGTTCTAGTGCTCCACACAGTTCCTGCTGCTGGCAGCAAACTTCCATGTATTCCATTTATCTGAAGTCTTGGCCAAGCTGCATGCTGCTTTGACCTAGTTACCATGGAGAACTTGTACATTCTTGGCTTCCTTGCTGCTTTTACAGGCAGAATTACAGAAGAGAATGTCTTTGCTGCTAGGAAATATAAATATTATGGAGAGATGCTCATTTTCTCCCTCTATGATGATTATTACCAAAGATATGCAAGAAGACTTCATTACAGAGCATTGTCCTTCATAATGAGTGCTTGGTAGGCTTTTCCAGGGATGGATAAGCCTGCTAGGAATGGATTGTGTTAACCCTTGGCTACCTACTAGATAGACCTAAAGTAAGTTACTTAATCAACAGAGGTCCCCCACCCCCACTTTGTAGAGCTTAGTATGTGCTAGGCACTGGGACTACAGAGGCAAATGAGATACTGACCTTGCCTTAGATGATTATACGATCAAGAAGCAAAAGATAAAACTCCAAATAAATGACAATTTAAAAATGTTGTAGTGGACTCCTGTACCAAATGAAAAGAGGCATAAACATAGTCAGGGGTCATGGTCATACATACACACGTGCGGACACACACACACACACACACACACACACACAGGAGTTATATATATTTAGTCAGGAAGACTTCCTAAAAGAGGCATCCCCAGCTGAGTCTTGAATGTGTAGTTTTTCTTCACAAGAAAAGGGCAGGACCGTCTAAAGCTGCTTTTCCTTTATTGTGACTATATTCCAGACAAGAAATGGGCAAAGAAAGAGTGAAGGCAAATAGCAAGGAGGTACATATTGGTATAAATGTCTCTCAAATCTTATTAAAGTTCCCATTCAGTGGCATGGCCCCCCAAGCTGTAAGACATCCTGAATTGCTGAGTGTTTTCATTTGAGTCTTTGGCTATCCTGAATAAAATCAGGGTTTGCTTAGATAGGGCCTGATAACCAACTTCCAGGATGGAGTGATCTTCAACTCCTAATAATCATGCTCTTGTGAATCTTTTCCCATACTGAATAAGCTGGGCTGTGAGACCAGTGGGATACAATGGCAGGAATGGTGGGTGACTATCAAGGCTGGGTCCTATGCACATAGCAGATTCTGACTCAATCTTTTGTTGTAAGAACAACTAAGCACCCTTATACAGAGAGCCAGATAGAGTGGAACCAATTTCCAGTCATGTGAGTGACCAGTTTAAATAGTCATCCAGCCCTGGTCAAGCCTTCAGATGATTACAGCCCCAGCTGCATTTGAATACAACCTTAAGACACAGAGCCCGAAACCCTCAACCAAGTCACTCCCAAATTCTTAAGACCCCCAACATCATGAGAGACAATAAATTGCTATTGTTGTTTTAGGAGACTAAATTTGGGGTTATGCAGCTATCAGTAACTGAATAATAAGGATATAAATATGCTTTTTACTCACATTCCCACTGTGCCATAGACCAAGTGTTGTACCTGCTGCCAATGTCCCTCCTCCCAATAGCGCTTCTGGGATTCATTTCTTTGCTACTCTGCTGAATGTTCTTGTACCAAAATCAGTATTGAACAATGTGTCACAAATGTGTCCTCCTTTCCAGTTCTCATTTTACTTCAAATAGTTGATCATGTTCTTCTTTTTGAGCCACTCTTTTCTTGACTTTCAATTGTCATAAGTTTCTTCCTAGATTTCAAGAGCTCTGTTTCAGTTCCAGCTGGGTTTTTTTTTTTTTTTCTTTTCATATGCTAAATGTCAAGTCATTGGAGAGTAAAGTTCTGGAACACCTTTTACTTTCTATGTACCTTTTAATGAAAGATCTTAAACAGTCCTCCAGTTTAAATACAAACAATGTGATGATGACTTACAAATCCATATCTGAGAGGCAATTGAGTAGAGTGGTTAAGAGCATGCACCTAGGAAGGAGAAAATCTGTTTCAGCTCCGAGAGACCTTTCACTTGATGTTGGGATGACCTTGGGAAAATTACTTAATTACATATCCTATCATTAGGATAACAATAGTACTTATTAATACATTTAAAGGGCACCCAATAAACATGGGTGGCTCATAGTATTGCTACTACTTTCGCTACTTTTATCAATGTTCTCTAAATTTAAATGCACACACACACACACAAGAACCTGAGCTTTGCCAGGTCTGTTGTGACCTCAAAAAACTTTTCTCTGGTCGCCATCTATTGCTTATCCTCATAACAGGGCCTTGGCATATGCTGTATCCTCTACCTGTGATGTCCTCCCTGTAACTGCACATGGCTGTTCCCTTCTTGACCATCAGGGTCAACTCCCATGATCTTCCCATCTACAGAAACACCCAGTCATTGTCTAATACATCTCTTTGTTTTACTTACATCATCATGATTTTATTTTAGTTTCCTTATGTTTTAAAAATATTTTTCTTTATTTTGCTTCAAAATTTCCCTAATAGATCCTAAATTCTATATGAATAAGGGCCTTATATCTCTATTGATTTGTGCATCTCTAGCATAAATGGAGCTCAGAAAACAGTAAGTGCTCATTCTGTTTTCTTTTTAATGATTAAAAACCAATAAAACAAAAAATCATAATTGGATCTCACTGGTTGGGGTGATCATTACTTTCAATAAAATGTAGAAGACAAGGTATAATGAGGACAAGAGTATAACCCTGGACATCTTGCATGGGGTGTGCCTGTGGGCATTTGGTTGTGACTGGGAGGGAATGCAGTTAGATCCATGTTGCTAGAATGTAAAAGAGTTCTGGGAGGTACATGTAATTTCAAGATCCATTATAAATAGCCCAACTCAGTGTGACACTGCTCCCTAACACTAGCCCCCAGGAAAAGAGAGAGTCATTTTGCCTTGAGTCTGTGCAGCAGATTCCATAATCCAAAGTGTTCTCTTAATTACTCACTTACAAAATAAAGTAATGTTTCGGCAAATAGATTAACCTGAAACTACTTTAATCAATGCTACTTTGTGATACTTAGGAGGTTGTCTTATACAATCAATTTCTTTAAAAAAAATAGTTTAAAGATTTTAACATTGACTTAATACTTATTTTTGTAGCTGTGGTCTAACCACTGCAAGTGTTTGATATCATTGCAATGTGACTTTTTAGCAATGATTTTAAAAATCAACACAGTTAAATTAAGTACAAATCACAAATCTATAGAGTCCTGTAAAAAGAAAAATAACATTTTATGCAAAAAGGTACTAGTGGTTTAGTGTATAATTTTGCATCATTGGAAGATGATGGTGCATAATAGAAGATCATAATACAACATGATCTTACAATTAGTTCAAACATCGAGGGAAAGAAAGGTATGTACTACTAAAGGGGAATTTGCAGTTTGAGGAGTTGTTTCTAGTGATATGAAGGTGTCTGGCGTCTATAAGGTTGAAAAACAACAACAAAAAAAAAACAACCAGGAAAGAGTGAGCAATTTAAAGATGAAAGAAGGCTATTAGATGAGCAACTAGAAAGAATGGGAAACTGGGGAGATCAGTTCTGTCCACATGAAGGGGCACATTCTATGAACCAGTAGGTGGTAAGATCAGGTGCAAATGTAAATTTATTTATGTGGAGTCAAAAGGCAAAGGGATGACTCTGGAATCCTCGCATTTATCTAATCCACCTTCCCTGTCCTTCATGCTAAGTACCTCGCCCTGGAGTAGCCAGCACTCCCCCTTTTAGAAGCAGGTGGATTAATGGATGGAAAAGTCTAAATTTTGCATTTTAAAATTCTTGATTCTCACTTAGTTACAAGATGTGTGAAAGGCTGTGATTTCAACTAATGTGACAGAACTTGGCTCCCTTTCCTCCTGACCCAGAAACCCCTTTCTCACAGTGTTGCCTTGGGGAGCAGGAGGAGAAAGTTCATTTCCCCACTCAGTATCCTCCCGTGAGCATCTTCTTTACGGCTGCCTGGGCTTCAATGTGCCAGCGTATTTCACGAGAGTGTTAAGCTCCATCTCCAAATCCATTTTCAACTGCAATGTTTTAAATGTGTATAAACACTTGACTCATATGATGCCTTTAAATAATAAAACAAGGTGGAATATAATTAAGGGGCAAAATGAGTTGTACAGACAATTTGTGCTGTGAGCAAGTCTTTTTAAGTTGACTAATGTGACATTGTTCTCCAGGAAGAGAATACTTCAGCACTTTATTTTCAGAATTACCCTGATTCAAATTAGGTCACAAGAGGCTGAAGGAGGAGGATTGGAAAAGTCCCAGAGCATCTCTCAGGTGATATAAACTCTTGATTTTCTTTGTAATCCCACTGAAAGAAGAAGAAGGGCCAAAGCTACAGAGCTTTGCAAGCCAAGGACAATTCTGCCTCTGTCCAAGCACCATCCCTGCTTGCAGAACAATGAGCCTTCAGGCCAGTGGAAGAGTCTGTTATCAGCCTGCAGCAGGCTGAGAAATAATCTCTAGCCACTAGCAACAATGGGTGCCATATCTCAGGCCAGGTAATGAGGAGTCTTTAAACTCCATCAGTTCAATTTTATTATCCTTTAGTTTTACACTTCTCAGCCCAAGAACAGTCTTATCTTTTCCTTTTTGTTGTTGTGTGCAGCCCTCTCCCCCTCCACAAAGGAAAAGATATTAGGTGGCCTTTTCCTTCCATTTTCAACTTTGAAGCTACCTTATTATAATGAACCTCTATAAAAATACACAAATGTTCATGAAAAAGTAAAATTACCTGCCTCAGTTTATTTTGTTCAATATGTGGTCCAAAACAGATGAATGCATACTAGTTACATATTAATGATATAGACTCTGTGCCAGCCCTGGGTGCTGATTGGGGTCATAGTCTCCAAGAAAAGAAGGGACTCATCTACATGCCACAAACCCTACAGACCCTATGCTGGAGGCACCTCTTCATTTTTGTATGTACTCAGAGATATCAAGTAAGAAATAAGATATTGGGTCACTATGTTGCTGATTTCGTACAAAAGTACTAATTGGTTGTTTCAATGTATTCCTTTTAAAAGCCATTTCTTATTCCATAGGCATTGAACCAGCTTGAGAAAATAATTTTTTCTGTGTAGTATCTGACTTTATTCCTCCACAATACCTCCCTTTGCTGTGGTCTTCTCTCTAAGAGGCATTCAATTTGTGTCTGAAGGGAAGGGGGACTTAGGTGGAAAGGGAAACTGGCATAGTTGAGAAGATCAAAATTTATCACCCTAGATAAGTGTGTGTTGGAGGAAGCTGAAGGCAAATGATGTCTAATTCATAAGCAAAAGAAAGACAGGAATGTGAAAGAATGTGAAGGTACAAATTAGCCTATCCTCACCTTTACATTTTTCAATTTTGAAAACAGATATAAGTTAGTGATGAGAAATTTTTAAATAATTGTTTTATTTAAAATGTATATTTGAAAGATTTCAAAGTGAATTTCAAAAGGAGTTAAATATAAAAATGAAAGAGCATGAAAAAGGATATTTTTATAACCTTGAGTTTGAAATAATTTCTTCAGCAAGACTCAAAGTGCAGGTGTTATTAAAAAAAAGTTGACAGATTTGGCAACCATTAAAAAACTTGTTAAAGTGAAAGACATAAATGAAATTAAAAGATGTATAGCAGGCTGGATGAAAATATCTACAACAGTTATGAGAAATAAAAAGGAGCCAGGCATGAAATATGAAAATAATTCTAACAAAATAATCTAATGAAAGAGGATAAAAAGGATACTCTAATAGGGAAAAATGAGTAAATAAACAGGAAATATATAATAGAAAAATAGAGATGCATAATTAAGATAAAAAGGATATTGATTTCACTAGAAATCAACGCATGACAAATTATAACCAGAAGATGTTTTACAGCAGTAAGTTTAATAAAATTCAAGTAGATAAATAGCATGGGTTCTGGTGAGCAGAAGGGAGGCAGTCATCCTTACAGACCAGAGTTGGGAGTGAAAATTTGTAAGCTCAGTGTAGCTCAGTGTGGTAGCATTGATCAAGTTTTAATTGAGCATTTCCTGTAAGAAAGAAACTTTCTGAAGAAATTCTCGTACTATAACCAGATATACATTGTGTGCAGATGGATATGCATGACAACATGATGAGGAGAAATTAGAAATTACCCAAAAGCCCACCTGAGGAAAACATTTAAATTAATTATAGTATATGTTTTATGCAGCCCATAAAAAGAATGAGGCAGAAACACATAGACATGGAAAGGTATGTTTCCATGAAAATGTTGTATTTAGCTATGAAAAAGTTGTGGAATAATAAGTGTATCATTATCCCACTTATGTAAAAGAGAAGGATCCAATATGTATACATTTACCTCTATATACAGAACTGCATAGGACGTGTAACGTTTGTATGCACCACAATCTGATAACCTGCTTTTTTCTTGGAAGGGAATGAAAAGAGTTGCTATAGGTAAGAACTATTCTTACATTTTGTAGAACATACTTTGTTGTTTGGATCTTCTATCAATGAATCTACTCATTTACTAATTACACAAGAGGAAATAATGGAAAAACAAATGCAGATGCCAGTAATATGGCTAATTAACTATTAATATATAGAGGAGTTTAGTCTATATGGAATTGATTTAGAAAACCCTAAGGAAGCATCAATAATTTGTTTGTTTTCCTAGATATAAATTAGTCTGTGAAGCTAAGGGCCGTAAAAACTAAAAATAACTTTTAAAATATATAGATATGATTAATGGGGAAAAAGGTATTTATTCATTCTTTGACACATTTAGCAAATGTAAAGCAACTGTGCACTATTCCAAGCATTAGAGATATAGCAATGAACCGAACAAAGTACCTGTGCTCCTGAAGTTTTAAATTATCCTGGTTACTCTGAAGACAGGGGGTGGAATGGGGTTAAGGATCAGAAAATACACAAATAATTAAGTGCATGTATAACACCAGATGGTGCAAAGTCCTCTGATAATTCAGAAACAAGGTAAGAAGGTTGGGAATCCCCTGGTAGGGAATATTTGTGATATTATATGGGGTAGTCAGCAAAGGCCTTCCTGATCACATGAATTCTGAGGAGAGACCTGAAGGAGGCATGGAGGAAGCACTATCTGGAAAAATGTCCCAGGCCAAAGATAGCAAGGGCAGAGCCTTGAGGGGGGATATGCAGAGTAGTAAATGGATGATGAGTTCATGGAAATGAAAGGAAGACTGGGAAATAGTGCATTTCATTTATGTCTCAGTGATTTACATAAGCTACATAAATTATTTAATCTTCCAAACTCAGTATTATTTCTGTTTTCAGGATGAAGAAACAGACTCAAAACAATGAAGTGCTTGTGCAATGCTGCATGGGTTTCCTGGGGCTGAGCTCTGCTTGAATTTAAGTCTCTTTGAATTTGAGAAATATGCAGGGTTCCTAGATCGGCAGTGCTCATACCTGTCATCATTTCAGAAACTTAAGAATCAAAACACCCAGGACAGGGAACTAATAACCTGAATTTTCAGAAATCTTCTTAAATGATGCTGGTGACTGATCAGAAAAGTTTTGGAGCCTACTTCTCCAACTGGCCCCCCTGGCATATGAGAAAATGGAGGACCTATGAGGTTGAATGGCCCATGAGCTATCCCACAGTGAGGCAGAGTAGGGTCTAAGACCAGACCCCCTACAGTAAAGCAGGACTTCTCCAAGATTGACATGAGTAAGAATCACCTGGAATCTTATTAAATTCCTCAGTGCTCCTGGTGTGAGATCTGAGATTCTGCATTTTTAGCCAGATCTCTAATGATGCCAGTGCTGCCCCTCTAGAGCCACACTTCAAAGAAAAACAACTTAGAACTTCCCTCAGAGCTTGTGAGAGTTACTAGGACCCAACTGTAGGCACAGAGATTAGGAAACTGCTTGCTGTCATCTGAGTGTGTCAAAATGAACCTAAAGACTACTGTGAACTTGGCAATAGAAAATAGTATTTGGAAAGAGATGGTGGCAAATGGGACAAAATGAGGAGGCAAGGAGATGAACTGGTGTGGGTAGTGGGTGGAATGAGACCTTCAAAGTGAAACTTGCAAATTTCTACACAGAAATAGTGAGGAGAAAATTGAGGAAACTTTCAATAACACGAGTCAAGATTTCAAAGTTCTGGCTTCATTGTTCCAGATTAGTGCATAGTTTTTACCTTGAGAAATCCAGGGAATTGATATAAGGAAATTTCTTTAATGACTTGTGATTGTGACAGACATTGCAACATTGCAGCAGACGGTGGAGAATGTTCATGATCTTGTTGAATATCTGGGAATTTTGCCATCTTTACTACCCACTCCTCACCTATATGACTTTCATGGACAATTTCCTGGTCAAACCTAAAGCACTACTTTATAGCAAAACCTAATTATTCAAGAATGATCACCAGATACCATATCTCTGGAGAAATTCATTTTACAGTTATGACTTCCATGTTTGTCTAAGTGATGGGTCAGGTGAATTAAGATGTTTTGTCTTTATTATTGAATGTATCTCCTCTCTTCCCTCTTCCCCTCCAGAAAGATTATGGTGCAATGTAATTTAAATTTTGTTCTCTGTCGTTTCATGGCAGAGAGACTTCCTCTCAGGACCCTTTACAAGGAGAATCTAGCCAGAAGGAAAACCAACTGTATAAGTTAGATGTTATAAATCATCTCTTTTCCAATGCCACTTGCTCCCACCTCAGAATCACTGGTAGGCAGAGTTCATGCTTAACATCATCCAACATACAGCTTCTCTGGGATCTCCTGTGTGGGATTCAAATTCTTCGAGATGATGAGGGTTTTTTTTTTTTTTTTTAATCTTTTATCATAGTTGGTGCAGTATGGTTGTGTGACTTGAGGAAAGGTGGTAAAAAAGCAAGAGATACCAAAGGGTTTTTTTTTTTTTTCCTCTTATACAGTTAACAACTGTATAACAATTAACTGTATAACACTTAAAAATTGTATCTCTGGTCACTATAATATGTGCAGGGTTTTCTCCCCACCTGTGACCAACTATTAAGACACCAGCTGGGAATCTTATAATTCAATTCAATTCAATTCAATTCTCCTTACCTGAAGATAGCATCAGTTCCCCAAGTTAAAGGCTTAGACCCCACAAGATTCCCCTCCACTTTAGACATCAATCACAAGTTGTATTCTGTCACCTACCAGTTGATCAATCTGCTTTAAGCCCAGATTCCTAGTACCTACTTCTTGAGTTTAATTTCCTATAGCAGCTCATAGAACTCAGCGGGGGAACTTGCATTTACCCATTTGTAATGTATATTGCAAAGGATATAGATAAAGAACAATATGAAAGACATGCACAAGGAGAAACATGGAAAAAAGGGTATGGTTCCACTTTCCAGGAATCTCAAAAAACTCCAAAACCCAAGGTTTTTAAGCTTTTTTGGAGGTTTCATTAATAGGTGGAATTGATCACATGGTTGACCATTAATAATCAATTTAACCTTCAGCCCTTGACTTTCTCCCTTCCCTGGAGGTGGCAGAAGTTAAGAGTGGGGGATGGGGTAGGGGCTGACAGTTCCAACTATCTTATCCTGCCTTGATCTTTCTGGTGACCACCTCCCGTCATAATGGTACCCTGGGGCCCCCTGATCCCAATCATCTTATTAGCATACAAAAGGCACTCTTGTCACTCTAGAGATTCAAAGGGTTTTATAAAGGATCTGTATGTTAGGAAACTGGGCCAGAAACAAAATATACATTTCACAACCTCACAACCTGAATCATGTTTTGTTCTCTTTTGATACTTTATATTCTCATATTCTTGGGTACCTCATTAATCTCATGCAGCCCAACTGCCGATCTGTAAAGTGGGACAAATAGTACTACCAAATTTCCTAGGCTTTTATTTAATCACTGAGATGCTTTGTTTATCCACCATCTGAAATTAAGTAGTCCACAAAAATAAATACCTAAATAAAACCTCAAAGCAATTTATAAAATTCCAATTATTGATAAGGAACTCTTTCTAAGGGATTCTTCCTAAGAAGAATCTTTCCCTTTCTCAGTTTCTTAATCATAGTACATTTTATATTCCATAACTTTATTTTAATGACTCAGGGTCATCATTCTGAGCAAGGCTTATTGTACAGCAGTGAATTTCAGTGAAACTCTCCAGACTATTGAAGTGCATGGTTATTTGCTCCTGCAAAAGATAGCCTCAAATTGATATGCTTTTGAATTCAAACTTTTTATAGTTTTTTCTTATTCTTCCTTGCTGTCAGGATATCAGTCAACAATTTTTGCTACTAAAATTTCACTTAGTTTAGTCAATGTTCATCTTCTTCTTGCTGCCTACTTCAATGTCTATAAGCTTCTATTTTGAGAATAATTCTCAAAGTAAAACTCATTCACCCCTGGGATCACCAGGACTTTTTCAGAGGGTTTGTGAGGTGAAAACTATTCTTTCTATGAAGTCAAAATTATTTTTGCAGCAATACTAAGAATTATTTGCTTTTTAAAAATTGTCCTGTTAGCACAAAAGCAATGATGGTACACATGCTAGAACCTTAGCAACAATAAAGCTAATGAACTTGAGCTCTGCTAGTAGGTATAGTATTCCTCATTGCCACATATGGTAAAAAAAAAAAAAAATGCCACTTTAACTTAAGAGTGTTTTAGTTGAGGCAGTAGAAATTAATTTTATTATATCTCAACTCTTTAATACATGACTTTTGAAATTTCTCAGATGAAATAGAATTATGTCTACAAAAACAAAGTACAATTTTTTTCTCAAGGAAAAATGAGTTGCCAGCTGTAGTAACCACTTTTTTTTTTTTTTTTTTTTTGCCAAGGACTGCATACTTGTTGAAAAGAACAACTGACAAATAAATTATGGTTATTTGCACTTAAATTTGGCAAATATTTTCTTGAAAGTGAATGATGAGGGCTTGTCACTTGGAGGAAAACAACTGACAGCATTCATTGCCAAAAATGGAATTTGAGCTACCCAGCTAAAATTAAATTTTGGAAACCTTTATTTGTTTGCATGAATTTGACAGGTTCTCAGTGCCTAAAGACTTTAATGGTATGGTTGCATATGATACTAGAAGATCCAATTTTTAAAAGTTGTACAGTGAAGTATATTACCATTTGTGAGATCTGCATATCTCAGTGAATAAAGATGCTCTAATAATTAGTGTTACTATACCAAATTGATGTGTGGAGCAAAAGACGAACTTTCTATGACTCAAGGTCTTCAAGAGAAATAGGATCTATAATGATACATGTCTGTTTATAAATGTATGTATATACACATGGTATAATATTTACATTTTATATATTTATGATACACAATGATGAACTCAATATTATGACAATGATCCTATAAAATTATAATGGAACTGAAAATTTCCTATCACCTAGTAACATTGTAGCCATCATAAAGTTGTAGCACAAAGCATTATGTTTCTGGTGATTGCTGGTTAAGCAACCTTCTGTAGTGCAAGTTATGTGAAAGTGTAGCACTTACAATTGTGTACAGCATATAATACCTGAAAATGATAAGAAACAACTATGGATTTTGTTAAGTAGTTACCATATAATTTTTCCTATCTATTTTAGAGTATATTCCTACTTATTAAAAAAAAAACAGTTTAGTCTAAAACAATGTACTATGTTACACTAGTAGCAGCCTCATACATCTTATCCTTAATGAGGAGGATCAGCTATGTAAGTCTGAGTAATACTGCAGAAATAGATCAATATCCCAGTTTAATCAGTCAGGACAAACCAGCAGACGTTCTTGTTGTCCTCTCCCTTTTTGTTCTCCTCAGGTCCTCAGTGGCAAAAATGGTATCCATCTGCACCTGGAGGTTCAGACCAGTGAATTTTAAAGTAACAGAATACAAAATCATCATTGATATGGTTTCAGATTCTACATTGAGACTAAACTTCAGGAAACTACTAGTGGCTGAATTTGGGTGTATAACAAAGAAGAAAAGCCACAATTATCTGAAAATGCTATTAAGAAGTTTTCTTATCTAATTACATCTGTGTGTAAGGCCACATTTTCTCCATATATTTGAACAAGAATAAAAACTTGGGTACTAAAGTATTCAATATGATTTATAGGAATCTAACTTAGATAGTGAAGATATTTGCCAAAATGTATAAATTCTTCTCATCAAATTTTGTTTTGGGAAATATTTATTTTCCATAGTAGTATACATTTATGATATAAGTAGTTATTGTTTTAATGAATTATTATACAAATATTTTAATTTTCAGTTACATTTCTAATTTGTTAAATATTGTGTTCTTAGGTGTCCTCAACAATGTTTTAAGATGTCAGCGGGTCCTTAAAACAAAATATTTAATAACATTTGCATTACAGTGGTAGATTTATTCTTATTCCCTATATATTTTCTACTCATAAGAACTTTACCATCTAAGGCAAGTGGGAAAGAAATTACCATTCTTACCTTGCTCCTAGACATAACTAAATTGCAGTCAAGATTGGAATCCACATTTTCTAGCTCCTGCTTGGGAGTGCTATACTGCAGTTGTCCTGGAGAAGGGAGTGGAACATAACCAGATTTATGAAACTTTCATTCTTATTTGAGGATAAGTCAGATCTCAGTGGGGACCTGGATATTCTACTAGCCACGCATGCTCTTTTGTGCACAGATTGTATATCATTCCTATTTTTCTGCTTAGATATCTTTACCTCCCCTAACACCCACATATCCTAAGATCTCATTTCCTCCTTTCCTTTAGGTCTCTGTGGAAATATCAGCTTATCAATGAGGGCTTCTCTGGCCACCTAGAAAGACTGGACACCCCCATAGTTCTCAAGCAACTGAAGCTCCCTTTGTTTTATTTTACTGCACCACTTAACACTGACAGACTAGATAATATTGGTTTCTTGACCAGCTTGCCTACCAGGATCCCAAGCTTTTCTAGGGCAGACACTTTTCCTGCCCTGTTCCTTGCTGTTCCCTTGTGCATAGAACTGTGATTGGCACAAAGTAGATATTAAATACTAGTCAAATGGAATCATTCACTGACTGGAAAATGGCATTGTATGATGCAGCCCACTTCCACAATCCCATGAGACAGTGAGATTGAGCAGTACTGCAGGCAGCTAGGGAATGAGTTTTTTAGTCTGCAAGTGGGAATCTGGGCCACATACAACAGCCTTCACCATAGAGAGTGAAACAAGAAAATTCTTGGCACAGGCTTAGAATGTACTAATTACTCAATTCGTTTTAGTTGGTTTTATCATTATTGTTTCAGCATTTCTTCATAGTCTTTATTACTGTCTGGTATTATATTTATATATTTCATTATATGCTTACTGTCAGACCCTCAATTAGAAAGACATGATTTTTGTAGCATTAACTACAGTATTATCAGTAATTAATCAGTCCCTGGAATAGAGTAGACATTCAATAAATATTTTGAAAGGATAAATTATTTTATCATTAATCCCACTTCTGTTTTAGCATGGATGTGTATGTTTGTAGTCTCACTCAATAACTGTATTGTAAACTGTTAGCTTTTGATTCCTGTGGCAAAATACCTGAGATAATCAAATTTAAAGAGGAAAGATTTATTTTGACTTAAGATTTCAAAGGTTTCAGTCCCAGGTTGCTTTGTCCCGTTGCCTTGGGGCCTGCAGTGGTGCAGCACATCATGGTGGGAGCATGTGCAGAGTAGGATGCTCACTGTATGGTGTCCAGGAAGCAAAACAAGAGACAGGAAGGGCCTGGGGTCCCAATATCCCTTTCTGGGATGCCTCCAGTGATACCTGCTTCCAACTAGCCCTCACCTCTTAAGTTTCCATTTCCTCCCTGTAGCACCACAGGCTTGCTACCAAACCTTCCACACTTGGTACCAAAACTTCAACACATAAACTGCATACATTTTTAAACAGATGATGCATTTCTTACACCTTGTCTTACTGATCTTGTAGCATATTGGAAGCAGCCATTCCTTCAGAGAGAATTCAAAATCTGGTTCTTCATTACTATGACTAAAAGACCTAACAAGAATTATCTTAGAGGAGGAAAAGTTCATGTGAGGGCTCATAATTTCAGAGATTTCAGTCCACAGACAGGAGGCTTCATTCCTTAGGGCTCGAGGTGAACAGGACATCATGGTGGGAGAGAATGGTGGAAGGAAGCAGCTCATATGGTGATCAGGAAGCAGAGAGAGCGAAGCCACTCATCAGATACAAAATATATACCTCAGAGTCATACCCTCAATGACCTACCTCCTCCAGCCACATAGTATCCACCTTCAATTACCACTCAGTCAATCCCATCAATGGAGAAATTCACTGATTAGGTTAAGACTCTCATAACCCAGTCATTTCACCTCTGAGTGATATTGCATTATCTTCCACATTACCATTTGGGAGTCACCTTACATCCAAACCATAATAGTTATTCATGACTGGCCCTACCTATTTTGCTAGCCTCAGGGTTCCCTTCATGCTTTCAGACCAAAGTGACTTCCTCCTGATTGTCAGTTGGGAATCCAACACCTCTTCTGCCTGGAATGCCCTTCCAAAACTTCTTGGCTTTGCTAGTTCCTCTTCCCTCTCCAGGTCTAGCTCTAGGCTATCTTTCCCTGGAAACCATCCATTCCAGTCCAGTGCTCTGCTCTGTCTGCTCTGTGACTCCAATGCTTCACTCTTTAATGGACTTATCACACTCTTTTGTCATCATCTTTGAAACCGGGAGACTGCCAGCTCCCTGAAGGGAGAGATTATCTTGAGTATCTGTATTCCTGCTGCTTAACTCAGGCATTGTTGGATTAATGATCATGATTAATAAGCTTTTCTTTAACCAGGGGATTGTAAAAATAGAGTATTATAAAAAACTATTGTGTAAACCTTTAGATAATTTCAACCAGACTATGTTGAACAATACAACAATAATACCACAAATGTATTTGATAACTTTTCTCTGACAAATCCAATACACTTTGCATGCTAACTATTGTTCTAGCTCCCACATGTGATGCTTCTTGATGGGAGTAAGTAGGTCCCCCACTCTCACCTACCTGTCCATGAAAACAAGGGGAATCATTTATCATTTGTTGAATGAATGGATGAATAATGTAGTTTTGGACTAACCTAGAAGACAAAGTACTTTCAAATACTTTCTATTGCTCCTGACAACAGTGTAGGTGGAAATGAACAAGACACATCATGTGGGTATTAGACTAGTTATATGGCGTTTTCTTCCAATTAAAATCTTTAAACCATAAAATAATTAACTAAAAATAAGTTTTAGAATCCCCTGCCCAGTGTGACCTCTCTTGCCTTAAAATTCCTCTGGCAATTATGAAAATTATTAGCTGTTTAATTCACAAAGCCTTGGACATCTTTTCTTTTGTTCTGACTTGCTACTTCAATTTCCATTATTATTTAAAGTTTCATATGTTTATGTATTGTTTCTTCTGTTTCACTGTGCTCTCCCTAACAAGGGGAAAATGTTTATCCTTAACTGAAGTTCAACAAAAGCTTCAATTCTCAGGGCTCCTCTCAACCTACCTAGATGCCTCTCTGAGGAACAGAGAAAATGTATTAGGAAGGATGTGAATGGCTATGAGGATGAGATAGCTGTTTTAGTTGGATTTTTCACTGCTGTGAACAAAACACGGAATAAGAATAATTTTAGAGAATAAAAAGTTTATTTGGGGCTCATAGTTTCAAAGGGCTTAGCCCATAGACTCCATATTTCTGGGCCCGGGACAGGTAGGACATCATGATGGAAAGGTGTGGAGAAGGAAAGTACCTCAGAACATGGCACTGGGAAGCAAAGAGAGAGTTCTTCTCAGCATGGATAAAGTATAAACCCCAAGGCCATGCCCTCAGTGGCCTACCTCCTGAGTCTCACCTTACAGGCCTATAGTTAGCACACAGTTAATTTTTATCAGGGGATTATTGTACCAATTAGGTTAAGACTTGCATATCCCTATCATTCCACCTCTAAACTTTCTTGGATTGTCTCACACATGAGCTTTTAGGAGATACTACATTCAAACCATAACAATAGCAAATACTAGATAATAAAATCCTAGGCTTGTACTCCCATATCCCAATCCAAATAAAGCAGCTTCTTTTTTTATAACTTTAATGAATCTTTAATGTAGGATATCAGTGACACAGACAGAGGATTCTAGTACTTAAGTTTGGTACAGTCACTAACCACTTACTCATATCAACTATTATGTTAACAGCTGACTGTTCTTCCCCAACTAAAATGTAAGATTCATGGGGATAGAGATTAGGTGTATCATAGGGAATCTTTCTTATGTAGGATTAATGAATTAGTAATTAATTTGACAAAGGAGGTGTTATGTAAATTTGTACGCCATCAATATCAAATTGACTTAGAATGTGTAACTCTCCAAAAGAGAACTTCTTTGGAGTCTGCAGTGATTTGAATGAAGCATGACTACATAATGTACTATCTAAACTGATACTATTTTGAAATGAAAGTAGTAGAATTCATAATCATAACAGAACAACAGATGTAAACAAGGACTCTCTCTAGCAAGACAGGATATATAATCAAGTCTCCTGGGTGGCAGCTCTAGGGGGTTTTTTTGTCATGGATAGATCTGAAAATTTAACCTTTGCTAAAGGGGATATCTGTTCCAGTTTTTGTTACACAATTAGAAATAGTTGTTACTTTCAAGCAACCATCCATTCCTTCTCTTGTCTTACAGTTACTTCTCTCAAATGTTTGGGTGACTGAAATCTAAGACTACCCCCAGAATGAAAAAAAAAAAAAATTACTCTTGAGCTTGACTGAAATATCCATGAAAAGTTCAGGGATTCAAGTTCTCTGACACTAAAGGATTTAGAAATTCTTCTGCTTTTCAGCTAGCAAGGAAAGCAGCTGATGTATTCCACTTATGCTACCATGGCCCTCCCAAGCCCCTTGGTAGATTTCTGTTCATGAGGATGATGACAGTTATATTAAGTGCAATACCAAAAATGAGAAATGTATAGGATATAATCATTAATAGTGGAGGCATTCCCCTGTGAGCATAAAGTGACTCTTGAGTTAACACCCCACTCACCTGTAGCAGGTAGGTTATCTCAGCTGAGTGAATACTATAGGCTACTTTTCTAGCTAACAAACCATGTGGCTTCTCTGAATCATCCATCCGATGGTGTATGATGTGTTGTGTGAATATTGGCAAGGTAAGGGAATGTTGTCATCCTGTGCTGAATTTAAGGAGTGTACAATTAAGCAGAGATTATTTAGACAAATCCTATGAAGCTCTTTTACAATGCCAGCATTTGGAGCTTTGGATTTAGATCAGGCCATTTAAGAAAGTAGCTGTTACATTTTAGGAGACAGAGTTTGACCTGTAATATATCTAAGTTTATGTGATACATTCTATTATAATGGTGTTACACTCTGTTCATAAAATTACAAATGTCTCCCAGGAAAAGGGTGAGTCAAATGTTATACTGTCAGGGCCCTGGGCATGTTTATTCAGTCCAGGGTCAGTGCATGATTATTAAATCCTAGTGGAAAAAAATAAATTGACATTTTAGACTGAAAATCACACCATTTCTAGGTGGTGTGCATACTGGCTATGTGCAGATATTATATGTCCCTACAGTCATGAAGCAATTTATATGCTGGCATGGATTTCCTACAAGTCAGTCCATTCTATTTCCTATAGAGCTGACTTGATTATATCTGAAAGCAGCCCCTCACTTCTCTGCAATAGATGCCATTTAATCAGTTATAGGAAGCCACAAACTCTACTTGATTCCAGCAATTGAACTAGTGCCAAGTCCCCCACATGCCCCTGGTGCTGGTTCCCTCATATCATCTGCTCTTGGTGCTCACCCTGAAGCCCTCAGAGGGGCTATCACTATGAACAGCGTATGGAAGAGGCAGCAGTGCATCCCAACAGTGGAGGGCAGGATACCGAGGTACTTGGTGCCTCCTGATTAGATATCAGTTCACTGAAGCTTCACCTTGGAAAGGTGGACTCTGGCTCACTGAGCATTTGTCCTTGCCCTTTCAAATCCTCCTCCCATCATGAACTTTTAAGATTAGTTTTCCTGTTGCTGGCCTCTCCTAGGACTTGGATGCAAATACTCATTTACTTAAACTTTATTTCTCATAGACTCTGGAAGAAGTTGCATTCATATATAAATAAATAGACATAAAAGGTGACTCTCAGATCATTTGGAGTCTTCAAATCATAGACCATATAAATGAGACTACTTATAAAACAATGTGCTTTGGAAGATCCAATTCAATAAGCATTCATTGAATGATGCAGTCGTGATGTCTTTTATGTATTTATCTATGGTAGTAGGAATTGAACCCAGGGGCACTCTATCACTGAGCTACAGTCCTAACCCCTTTGTAATTTTTTTGTTTTAATTTTAAATTTTGAGACAGGGTCTCAAAAAGCTACTGAGGCTGCTCTGTTGTATTAGTCAGATTTATTGCCACTGTGACTGAAAGACCTGATCAGCACAATTATAGAGGAGAAAAAGTTTATGTGGGGGCTCAAGATTTCAGAGATTTCAGTCCGTGGACAACAGACTTCAGTTCTTGGTGCTCAAGATGAGGCAAGATGTCATGGTGGAAGAGTATTGCAGAGGGAAATAGTTCACATGATGATTAGGAAGCAGAGCAGAGACTCCACTTGCCAGATACAAAATACATGCTCCAAAGCCATACCCCCAATGACCTATCTCCTCCAGCCACACCCTACTCACCTTGAATTATCACTCAGTTAATCCCTATCAGGGGATTAATTCACAGATTAGATTAAGACTCTCATAACCCAATTATTTCTCCTCTAAACTTTCTTGCATTTCTCACACATATGCTTTTAGGGTATACCTCACATCTAAACTATAACACCTGGAACTTGTGACCCTCCTGTCTCTGTCCCCTGACTCACTGGGATTGCAGGTGAGTGTCACCACACTCAGCCAGTCCTAGTATCTTAAACTGAAATGAAACTATTTTGCCTAGCATGTCTTTATGCAGAGTATGACTCTTCTCTTGATGAACATGTGAAAGTGAGAAACTGTCCTGAGAAGGCAAAACATGGATAGAGCTGTTGGTGCATGGCTGTAATTTCCCTGGGATTATTTAAAAGGAAATAATTTTCTTCTGGAACCAGAATTCACTAACCAAGATTCATCAGTAATTTTTCTCTGGAATCTAGAAAAAATTATAAAATGACCTACAATATTATTTCTACAATTTCTATCACCACTACCTTATTCATTCTATGCCCCTGCTTGCCTTTTATGCATCCCAGATCTGCTGTTGAAATGAGAATGTTGTAAGTCTGCTTTGAATGCCATTTATTCCACATACTGAGTGATGTTGCTTTGTCCCATCCCTCCCATCTGTATAGCATATACTCTTTCCTTGAAACCCTGATGAGGGTTTTAAACACCATGCATGGGGGGAGGCTAGTTTTTGCTAGGTTTATGTTTATTTATGAACAATCAGTCTTTTTCTCAGAGCACTAGATGATGCAAGACTAGGACTGGGTTTCATTAGTGAATATTTACTTTTCATATTTTTCATCAAATCTTTTGTGAGGCCATACCACATGTCAGGAATTGCATTAGGCACTGGAAATGAGATAGATGATCCTGAAATTTACAGAATCTCTGTCCCTGTAGTGGGAAATGTAGGTGATTAAACAGGTGTCTCCATGTTCATTGTAGGTTTCTCAACCTCAGCACTAGTGACATTAGGAGCCAGACTTTTCCTTTTCGTAGGTGTCCCCTGCACACTGTGGGACCATTGGCAGCATCCCTGGACCTCTGTCTCCTTGATCTAGGAGCATATCTCCCTGACCCCAATTATAACCAGTTATGGTGACCAAAATGTCCCCAAATATTAACAAGTAACCCCTGGGGATAGAATCACAAGGCTGAAAATCAGGACTCTAAAGTGACGAGTGTAATCATAAATGCAGGTTTTATGGTAGTCTAGAATAGGAACATCAGACAAAGACCTTAAGGTCAAGGAAGGTGTGTCCTTCAAGACCTAGCAGGAAACCAGGGGCAGGTTCCACCCTGAATAACACTAGCTAGGTTTAATGAAGGGATTATTTAGGAGGTGTGAATAAACCATACTCCAGGCTTCCTGATTAATAACAGCAGGGCTACTGAAGGCCCTGAGTTCAAAGGTGCAAGTGAGGCAGTTACTGAAAGAAAAAGGGAAAATTTGCATTGAGGAGTGGACTTGAGAGGGACTGTCTGTTTTGGTGAAGTGACACAGGCCTCAGAGGTGAACACATCTGAGCTCCCTATTTCCTTCCTTTGATCAACTGCTGGGTGTCTCACTGGACATGCCACCTAGAATCCAAAGGCAAGGGGGTCAGTTGGAGTACCTCATGGAAGTCAGATGCCCAGGAGAAAAAAAGCAGATGAAACAGGGGAGAACGATGCTGGGAGGATCAAAAAGGAAATCTCCAAATAGCAGACTTTCCTGAGGAGGTGACATCCCAATGGAAATCTGAAGGCTGAGTCAGTTTCCTGGGGATCAAGAAGCAGGGAAGGATTCATATAAAAAACACATATGACTTCTATTCTGTAAATTTCTAGTTAAATTCTTCAGGCCCTATCCCTCTGGCTGGTGATAAATACAATCTAAGGCAGGTTTGGGAAGACTATCTTCCCTTGTTAAAATACACAGAATGCTTTAAAAATTCTCAATTTTTTTTTTTTTAGTGTCTAGTAATGGGTTTATTGTCTTGAGCTCAAAAAGTGTTTGTTGAATAAAAGATCAAGGCAGGGATAGAGGGAGAAAGAGAAAAAAGGGGGGGAGGGACGGGTGGGCAAGTTGATCATGGCTTCTAGATCTAGCCTCATTGTCACACAGCCTCAGGAGCTGTCACTTGCTGGTGATTTGCACACGAAGTACACAGGTACTTGGCCAACTAAGGTGTCACCTCTAGAACCCCACGCCCAGACTGTCCATCCTCTCCCAGCCTGTCCCATATCCATTTCCATGAGCCCAGACTCTTTGTTTGCTTGTTTCTTTGAAACAAAAGCCTGGGTGGTAATAATCTGGGTGCCTAGCAACTGCCTTAGACCCCATGACATGAAAGTCATTAACAACCCGGAGGCAAGGAGCTCAGCAAGGAGAATACACAAAGCCAGCCTTGCACCTGTTGGGATGGGGGAGAGCTCACGCCTCCCTTCCCTTCCAGTTTTCTACAGCTCTGAGAACAAAACACAAATAAGTTTCACAGCAGATTAGACTGTCTTGTTATAGAAGAAGAGAGGGACAGAACCCAGAGAGCGAGCAAAGCAGTGTAGGGGAATTAGAGGCTATTCAGTATGGCATAGAAATATAAGAGGCTCAAGTTTGAAAAAGTGGTTAAGATAGTGGAAGATAGAAAGCAGGGGGCCCAAAGAACTTGGAAAGTCATTTAATTCATAGAATTTTTTTTTTACCAAGACTTATAAGGAGTCATTTTTGTAACCTTAGAACATTGAAGGTGTGCACAGAAAGATTTCCACCAACCTACATGAGGCTCTGAGATTAGCAGATGGCCCACATGTTCCAACAAGTCTGAAGCACCCAGACTATCAGGGACTAAATAGAGAACCTGCAACAAAGCAGCAGTCAGAGTTAAACACCAGACTCAGAGTACTCAGAAAGGTCTCAGTGCAAACGGTCAGCATTGCAGTGCTCCAAATGACACAGCCAAATAGCCAGTAAATTATGCATTACTTATTTATATGTACCTGGTCATGCATTGACTCTTTCGGAATGTAAACACAAGAGCTAAGTGCTTTCTTCAACACATCAGCAGGACTAGTTGTATAGGTATCTGACCCCTGGTCTTCTAGGGTGCTCTGTGCCTGTCACGGGAATTAACCTGGCTGCCTCCTCCCGTCCTTCCTGTATCCTGCTTCCCTCACCATCTCGTCAGTGTCCTTGCTAATTCGACAAAGTTAATACCTGATTAATAACTCCTATAATAGAAGAGTTCTTGGATGAGCTGTAGCTCCCATTTACAATCTGCTAGTGATTGAAAAATTATGTTCAGTTCAGTAATAATTGATGGAAATGATCTCTTCTTTTCTGCAGCTGATTTGCTTTGTAATTGTGATTTAATAATATAAATATCACTTGTTTTCTTCTCAAGATGAATTGCCTTCTGATTTGCTAAGCTCCAACCTTTTGGAGTTTTTTTTTTAATTTATTTTTTATCTCTTTGGTTGTTCTCATGAGATTCCAGGTGAAATGCAGTCCTTAGTTTCTCTCTCTCTCTCTCTCTCTCTCTCTCTCTCTCTCTCTCTATATATATATATATATATATATATATATATATATATACACACACACACACACACACACACACACACCATTGTGTCAATGGTTAGAAGAAATATATATTATTTTTCAACCATCTACTAACAGAAATTAGAACTAATAACACATTTTAGTAATCATCTAGACTGATCTCTTTGTATTCATCTTTGATAGGATAGGAGACTAGGGTAGCTAAATAACTTATCCAATTGTGAACAGAGATTGTTCACCAATCTAGTACAATGCTATTTTCTAAATGAGAAAGTTGTAAAAGAATGGCTATAAATTTTCCTTGCTCTGTTGAATGTTTCCCTACCTTACTTGTATAGGCCACACATACATCTGTCTCTGTATGCATGTATAATATATATAAAGAAATATATATCAAATATCATTTGCATTAATTCCATGATTTTCTATCAATATGCAATATTCTATAATTGAAAAAAAAACTTTAGAGTTGATAAAAGTGAAGTAAACTCAAGGCCACATCATGGCTTATTCCCTTCAAAAGTCTCCTTCATTGGAAGCCCTAATTCTTCATGTATCAATAGATAAGAGGCTCCCAGCAGCTGCTCTGTATGGTTTGGTAAACACCAACCCTTTCCACCCACACATCTTGATGGAGGATATTGCAGTCCAGGTTTATTGTGTTGGAGACTAGTCCCCCTTCCAATGTTCCTTGTCTCTCTCACACAGAATAACATTGCCTTCCAGCAAGATGGAGGCTTCATGCTTTCCAAGACCATAAAACTCAACCTAAGAATTCGAGCTAGAGGGAAAGATGTCCAGTTGTCTATGGGATTCTTCATTTTTTTCTAAGGAAAGATGTTAATATGAATAGAGACCTAGGGGGAGTGACCACTAAGTACAAGAAATTCCAGCAGAGGCAGGTGGATTTCTACACAGGGCCTGGGGAGTGGAGCTGTAGAGGCTGGTGAGCCCTTGTCTGAGCCATCACATTACAGTGTGCTCAGCAGCATCACCATCCAAAACCAGAGCCAGTCCAAGTACCTAGAGCAGAAACAAGATTAAAAAAAAAATCCACACCTTCACACTTCACTCTCCACAAGTTCATCTCCACATAAATACTGGGTGCTATTTGATGACAGGTATAAGAAACCCTGCATATTGGATCTGAAGGACCATCATGGACAGAATTAATAAAGAACAGTGGCTGAAGGATCCATATCATAAGATAGACAGATCACCTCTATATTAGGAGACTGAGGCTAGGTGAAGTAAAGTGCTCTGGGGCGGTGGCTGTTTTCATGATAGAGGGAAGACCAGAACCTTACATTCATTGCCTTCCATTTGTCCCCTCAGCACTTGGTTCTCATCTGGTGTATCCTTGGACAAGTTCTGACGGTGAACATGAACTGGATGATTTATGTAGTACCAAGCATCTTCATTTCCTCAGATGCCCTTTTCCTCATCTCTCAATATTTGTTCTCTAGTTGGAAGGATTATCAAAGTAAGCCATGCAACTATGAAGAGATAATTTTAGCAAAGGACGAGGAGGGCAGAAATCATAGAAAAGCATCATTTTCCTGCATTTCGAGTGTACCCTCGAACCCATGAAAATGGGCCTGAAATCATGTAAGTGGATGATTAGTTACACCTACAAGACATTACTCCAATCCACCCATCAAGAAGAGGGAATAAAGAACAGCTACTTGTCAAAATCTGCATGAATAGGAGACTTGGAAAGGAAAGGAAAGAATTAATTTCCCCCATTAACACAAGACATTACCCTCAGACACACACAGTCCTTCATAATTGTCAAAACCTCTCTTTCCTCCCTATCACCAAACAGCTATAGCACAGTAACAGATGAGAGCTACCTTAAAATTGACATAGTGTCTCTATTTTTTTGCCTGAGTTGTCAAGACACCAGATAAAGTGGGGGGCAATCTAGGGCAGTTATGCACCATCTTTTCTGACTACAGGGGCCTTACAGTACCTGATAGGTCAGGCAGCCTAAGCTGCTGAGCTTGAATTCTGTCCATCAACCCCATGATCTTCAGATTTCTAAACCTTAAGGAATTATTTAAGATTCCTGGATTGGGACCACATTGCTAGGTTATCAAAAATGGTAAAACAGTGAAAATGATAGTGACCTAACCTGATACACTTTTTGTATTTGATAGAAAAAATAATAATTGAGGCTGGGGTTGCTAAAAATTACTGATTGAAAATCACATATTGTGTTAGAACAAAACTAAGATTATATCCAGGTCTTTTGATCTCTAATTCAGTGGTTTTATTCATTGTTCCTACTACTGACATGGAGTTGTAGAAGGTCATGTGTATGAAGTCATTTCTAAGGTGACCAGGCTAGGAGAGGTGGCCTGGGGAAAAAGGGAAGTTTCTAGAGAGAGGTCCGCTTAAACTTAGTTCAATTTACATGCAAAGGGGATATCGAGTCACCCAGAATAGTTCAAGGTACAGATGGGAATTGCCCTTGACAAGAAAGTTTCCAATGGGGCACCCTTGCCTCCAAGAGCAGAGTCTGTGCCCTCTGAATGCACAGCTCCTAATCCTTTCCTCTCAGCTGGCTGCTAGAGCTGAGTGAGTGAGCAATGCTATCTCCCTGTGATGCTTCAGAGCCCAGACCTTTATGCTCCATGAAGTGTGCAGAATGTCTCTGGCTGTTGCCTGCATGCCAATTGGGCTGGGCCAGTGGGTATTTTGCCTGGAAGCTAATACATGCATTTCAAAAATATTAATGAACACTGATAATTAACATCATTGTCATGCGGCTGTTCTATTGGGAGCTAATAGAGAACTAAGATAAGAGAGAAAATCAAAGAAAAGGAAAGAAAGGGAGGAAACAAGAAGAATGAGACTGAGTCCAGGCCTATCTTCAAAGACTGGGCCATGCTTTTTCATAGAAAGGCATTTTCTTCAACAGCTTGGGAACACCCCAGGGCTGTTTCTTTTGGGAGTTTGGGCATCCAAACCATTTCAGAAAACTATAGATCTGGTATCTGCTCTGCCCGGGATTTGGGCCAGGATCCCTTGAACCCTAGCTGGGTTTCCACCCTGCATCAGCACTGCAGCCCTCTCTGGTTGGCTTTGGTTCCAGGCACCTGTTATTGTCTCTCTTCCCAATGGCCTACAAGCTTATGGTGAATACATGCACAGAGGATCTTTCTTGACCACTCTAGGAGAGTACTGCATGTACAGGTCCAAAGCATACTTGGAGGTAAACCACTGCCTCGCATTAGATTAAAAAGCATGGGTGCTGGCAACAAGCAACACCCAGGGCCAGATGGCAGAATTTCCACAGGCTGTAGGACCATAGCTGCCCAATTTATCATACAGCCAGTGTACCCTTAAGAGATGAAGACAACTGTTAATAATTGTGCTGGGAAAGCAGTTGTCAAAGGGGCTGTCCCAGGATATTCATTCTACAAAACAACAAATGTGTCATTGGTGTCAAAATAAAAACATGCTCATGTTCCTAAATGCTGTTTGTGAGCAATGCTATGTTCTAATTAAGTGCATGATTACATGATTTCATTGTATAAACTTCAGAGAATGTAACTTAGTGGTCATTCACTCAACGTGGCTTTTGGATGCAATGCAGATTTGTGGTGTACCACAAGTGTATGAAGAGGATGCTGGCAAAGCAGGACATACTGATGCACAGTCAACCATTTTTTTATAAGTAGATATACATGCTGAAATAACAATAGAAATACAGTACGGTATGCACATAAACCAGCATAGCGAGGTAGGTTTTTATTGCCATTATCAAGTATGATGCACTGAACATAATTGTGCATGCTATACTTTTATGCCACTGGCAGCGCAGGTTTGTGAACATCAGCTTAACAACAAACATGTCATACATTGCACTATGACAGGGAACATGTCACTAGGGATAGGGATTTTGCACCTCCTTAAAATTATATAGAACCATGGTTGTATGTATATAGTCCGTTGTTGATTAAAACATCATTATGTGGTGCAGGACTATAAATAAATCTCCAGGGAAAGTGAGTCAGATTCAGTAGGTGTTTTAATGTTTCCCAAAGCTTGCAAAAGCTAAATCATTGACACTGAGATTGGTGTATTATTGTAAATACTTAGAGTTCATACACACCTAACCCTGGCAGACTAAGACTCTTTAGGTCTACTGTGGGATCAAGAACTCACTTTTGCAAAGTGCCCTCAGTTAAGCCCACCCCCATGGCACAGCCTGTAATCCCAGCAACTGACAAGGCTGAAATAGGAGGATCACAATTTCTAGGCTAGCCTCAGTAGCTGAGCAAGGCCCTCAGCAATTCAGACCCTGTCCCAAAATAAAAAAAAAAAAAGTATATAAAAAGACTGGAGTTGTAGCTGAGTGGCAAAGTGCCCTTAGGTTCTGCCTCAAGTATCAAAAAATGTAGTGCTCTCATGCAATTCTTGGATTAGATAGTAACACTGTGGCTCAATACATTTTTGTTCCTCCAGAATATTGCTTTCTTCAAGAAACTAGGCCTCGGTGCCTGTCAATGCCTGCTTAGGCTTCTGCAAGTAAGACTGAGTCCACCTCTCAAGATTTATACAGATGACAGCATCAGTATTTCATTCAATGCCTTCATCAGGTCTTTTTGTTGTTTTTCAATTATTGAGTTTTATTTTGTTTTATAAATGCAGTAGCCTTACTGCTCAAAACTCTTTTCGCCTCTAGTTGTCAATACTGAAATAACTCTGTTGGTTCAGAGGGCAAATAAAATAGTAATAATAATAATAAAAAAAACCTGTAAAACAAAAGGTTTTCATATATCCTTAAACATTTTGTCAATAATTTAGCTATTTAGACTCTGCTATTTAAAAGTGGTGTCTTTTTTCCCTTTTCCCTCTATATTGTTTTGATCTGAACTGTTTGTGTTGTTTATATTAAAACACATTTTAGAATGTAAATGCTAGCTCCTTTATTTTTAACTCAAGTACATTACTCTGTTCATCAAATGGATTTAAGCTTCAGTTCTCACCCTCCTCATTTTCATTCTCTGTGTGTGTGTGTGTGTATGTGTGTCCAAATCTCTCTTCTGCCTCAGTCCGCTGCAGCAAAATAACCGGGGGTAACTAACAACTTGTGTAGATTGATACAGCAGGAGTGGGAGCCCTTTATTGTAGGACAGGAGGGGTATTTATACATTCCACACAGCTTATCTTAATTAACATAAACTAGATACACCAGTCAACCAATAAGGAATCTCCACACTTAATGGCTCGCTGGTGTTACTTCACAAACCACTCCCTCTGCAAAATCCAGGCGCCATCTTGACTTGTTTACAGACTAACATTTCCCCCTTTTATTTAATTTAAATAACGACCATAGTGGTTTTTACACAAACACCATAAATAATCTGCTACAAGCAGAAGGGGAGGATACAAAATGCCACAATACCAAGCCAATTGATGGCTCCATGCAAGAAGCCCTTGGAAAAATTATACCAGCAATGACACCATTAGCAAAGATACCGAGTTACAATTTGTTGTAGATTACAGTTTGTTGTCTCAGTCCAGGTAAAGCAGTGTCTCAATAGATTAACTCACAGTCCAGGTAAATCACAGTCCAGGTAAGTTCTGCAGGCAGCTAGCTTGATCCGAAGTCTCGTCCGGTTCTCAGCCGAAGTTTCGTCTGGTTTTCTGTAACACTGGAAATTTTTCCACGCTTGTCCTCACCGGCACTGGGATGAAGGCAGAACTCAGGCAATGATGCTAAAGAAAATCCTGTAGCATTCCACTAAGAAAACAACCTTCTGAACAATTTAGTACATTTCTCAAGGTTTTTTACATTTGAAATAAGCCTTAATAGTGCTCATTACTCATTAGCTTCCAGGTGTGAGAGAACCATTGTAGTTACTGGCCTTGGAAATGATCAAACTTCAGGGACAAGGGGTGGGGGGGCAGTCTTCTGCCTGCAGCATCCCGGGCAGCCCCAGATGGCCCTGGGGAGAGTCCAGGACTCAAACTGCTTCTGGGCACAGGGAGCAAGAGCCTGCGAGACTATGCCTCCAGGTCAGGTCTGGATTTGGGCTCTTGCAGTTGCATTCCAATCCCTAGGCGGGGGCGGGGAAGAGCCGGCTGCCACCGCTTGGAAAGTCCTTGCTGCGCCATGACCGGCTTGCACAAGTGGCAGCCAACAAGCCAATTCAGGCACTCTCCGGTAAAGAAAAGTATTCAGTAATAGCCTTTTGCTGCAACTTTTTTCCTGATAATCCTTCCTCCTCTGAACTTTCTTCTTTCTGACTAGAGTTCCTGGGCTTCCATCAACACATGTCCTAACTATTCTTGGTTCCACTGGGGTGCCTCTTTCCTTAGAAATTTACTTTTTAACCCCTTCCATATTTTCGTCACAAAGACAATACAACATTTCAAGACAAAACAAGACACAAACATACTGTATCAATCCTCTCCATTTTCTCAAAATGGCCATTTTTCCTCTCGCCCTGTCTGCCTAGGGACGAGCAGATTTGCTCCCGTCCTATCTAGGGACAGGCAGCTTTTTTTTCCGTCACTTACCCCCGAGTGTCCCGGGGCTCCCCATAACGGGGTCACCATCTGCCGCAGTCTGGCTGCAGCAAAATAACCGGGGGGTTATGAACAACTTGTGTAGATTGATACAGCAGGAGTGGGATCCGTTTATTGTAGGACAGGAGGGGTATTTATACATTCCACACAGCTTATCTTAATTAACATAAACTAGATACACCAGTCAACCTATAAAATTAATCTCCACACTTAATGGCTCGCTGGCTTACTTCACAAACCACTCCCTCTGCAAAATCCAGGCGCCATCTTGACTTGTTTACAGACTCTAACTCACTTCTCTGTCTGGCACATGCTCTGCACTTTCATTCAAAAGGAATGTGCTGCATCCTTCGGAGTCACTCATTTAGGACCACCCCCAATGGGCCAAAAGTCCTAGAATCTAGTTTCGTCCAAATTCTTCTATACATAATGATCCCATCTCAGAACAGAATACAAGCACAGTCTGTCTAAACATCCACTGTGGTTTTGAAAGAAGCTACTCTTGTCTTTATATTCTTGGTGGTTATATTTGGGGCTCTCAGTGCTGGGGACTGGCAAGGGCAGAGAACACTAGACCTGATTATGTGGGGGGTGCGGTCCTTGGCATTGCCTCCTCCTGTCCACCAACTGGGCAAAACTCTCTACTTCCTCTGTGTTTATCTTTGGGGCCAGTTATACCAGATAAGTCACTTGATGCCTTCTCTTCCTGTATTATTCTCAGTTATCCCCAATCAGAAGATAGGGGATAGAAACTGCTTCCATCACTCTCACCCATTCATAGAGGGAAGGACTTCAGACACTCACCACTGCCAGGGAATTTCTCTGTGCCCCCAGCTACAAGGAGCTTTATTGCTATACTTCTTCCCTTACTCAAAGCTCAAGGAACTTTCACAGGAACACATTGATTTTATCCTTAGCCAACTTACTGTCAGCCTCAGGGATGGCAGCCAGCAAGAATGCCCTGGAGGGGGCAGGCCACCCCTCCCCCAGGGAAGATCCTGGTGGCCACAGCCTGAGAAAGGTTGTCTGAGCCCAAGACAAAGTGCTTTTGTCACAGCCAGCAAGTGAGACATTGACCCAGAGGGCTGACTCTCCAAACCAAAATGACTTTAGCACAATTCAATTGCTTGTATTAATTAAGAGAAAATGAAATAGTGGGTTTATCACACTTTTCATTAACTCCAATGCAGTGAAGGAAAGAGTGGATCTGGAAGCCAGGAGCAGGCGAAGATGCTTGGCACTGCTGTCCACACTCCCTGGCTTAATTAAGGGTGGGGGAAAGAACTGCTTACTGCCAAGGGTTCTAAGGAGAGCTCTTTCAATATTCAGAGGAGAAAAATACAGGTCAAAATAACAAGAAGAAGAGAGGGGATTTTTGTGCAGATACAGAGATTCCTGACCTCTAGCCACTAGGTATAATGTGAACATATGCTGTATATTTAGCCCACACTAGATGCCCTAAGAACTTCAAAGTAGTGGAAAATGTCATTTCTGCTCAGGGTGCTTGCCATTCAGACAACGGGATGACTACTACATGGTATGGAGCAAACAATATAATAATCAGATTCTGTGGGCCCAACTGTGTCCCAAATGCTAAAACCTGATAGCAATTCCAAATGCAAGCATAGTCTCAATGTTTTTATCCTTCAAAATAAGAACTGTTGTGTCATGATTGGTAATCATGCCACGAGATCTCTAGGAAGGAGGAAGAACCCTACCTATTCCAAACACTCACATTTTTAGAAGGTAGCTTCCTTCTACCCTGTTCACTCTTTGTCTCCCCATGGAAAGGGGTCAACTAAAGAACATATTAAATGAATTGCTTGAACATCCTTTGGATCTAGTTAAAGTGGAATAAGACAATTATCTAGAAATAAGTACAGCACCCCTGTTTCCCTTCACCTTCCTGGCCAACATTTGCCTGAGTCCAGAGACCTTATGATCCTGCCCTCCATATTCCATATGGCTCTCATTAACACTCTAACCTGTGGCTGAGTACCAAAGCCATGTGTCCCAGTGTGCAAGCCCAGCTGTCATCAGCACACAAGGGAAAAGGCAGAAACCTCCATGTCAGCTCTGCATCCCTGGCCCAGAATTTAGTCCAGCTCAATGACAAGAAAGCTGGTCTTTTGATCTGCTCAGAGCTATTTTTGTGGTGATGTTCTGTTGGTCAATATCCTGGACAGCAAAAAAAAAAAAAAGAGTGGGTGGATTTCAGCACACTTCCCTTCAGGAAATTCTGAGTCCTTGCCTCATCCTACTCACCTCATAAGCAAGAAGCTTTGGGGTGGGTGGGCACAGATAGCCTTGAGTGCTTCCTTTTCTTGCTCCAGACCTCCATGGCAGGATTTCCAGCAAATACACAGCATGTCAGCCAATTCTCATGTCATTATAAGCATAGTATGCTCTTGGTGGGCACAAAGTCTTTGTTTTTTTTTTTTTTTTTTTTTTTTTTTGATAGCTAGGATTGCTGGCTAGCGTTGGTACACAGTAGGCAAAGGCTATTTCCCAACATGAATAAAAAAGCTTCATTGTAGCTTATCAGGCCAGAAATAATTATGCACACAATCGCCTGTATATATAGTTCCAACTTTCCAAATTCAAGATCAACTGGGATCATATATAAGGGTCCTTTCTGTCGGGCATCAGGGAAATTAATTCTCTTATTTTCTAGAAATTCTCTCATTTGAACCAAATAGACAACTGTGGTGCCCACAATCTCTTCATTCCCTCTGGCTTCCTTCGGGCCACGTACTTCTCCCTCTCTCTTCCTCCTCCAAGTTCCCCTTCTCCGTAATTTTTCCTGTCTTTTATGCCACCTGACACTCTCAGCCCTCCTCCATGATCTCATCTGCTGTTCACTCCAGCGCATGTTTCTCTGTGAGTCACCTCCTGACAGGTCTCATGGCAAAAGCTGTTATAGGAGCTGGCATTTAACCTCACAGAGCAGTTTCCATAGATAAAGCCACAGCTGTATGCAGCATTTATACAGAGACAGTGAATATGGGGACACCTACGGTGCAACTTTCAGTTATTTTCAAAAGAAAGGCCAGTTGAGCTTTGTCTCAAGGTGAGGATGATTATTTTGATGATGTGCGTAGTCAGGTAAGGGAACAGGCCACACTCTAAATTTGTTCCCAGGAGTTTCCAGGCAGAAGAAAATATATTTTATCAGGAATGTTAATGCAAAAATGTGAAGGCTAAAATCATTGACCCTTCATGTTTCCAAATCTAGGCTTCTTGGGAATTGGCTGAGAAATTAGAAGGGAAATCTGATGCAAGACTAGTGGCTAAGATGCCCCTGGCAGGGGACCCTGGGATGCACAAGAGGGGAAGCAGGTCAAGAAGCTTCTGGATTGTCCCCTGGGCTTCCTGGTAGATCTCTTTTTCTCAGATGTTTAGATTTATTCCCTCTGTATCACACCTTTCTGACCTACTCTACCTTATGTGAAAGATCTAGAAGTGACAAAGAACTGAAATATTAAACCTAATACAGAAACACACAAACTGCTTCAAGATCTGGATTCATGAGATTGCTGACCCCCCCAAGGTGAAGGATCTTTTCCCTAAATCATCTCTCCACCACCCAACGTGTCCAACACAACACCTTGCACATAACAGGTATCAATTAAATGACTGCCGATAACCTCAGGGACAGCAAGCAAGCAAAGCAGCCTTCTCTTTCTCAAACAGTTTCTCTGTCTGCTCCTGCACTGTAAGACAGAGCAGTTCCTGACTGTGGCTGTTGCATATTCTTTGTATTCTGTGACTGTGCATCCACAAGTTTGCTCACCCTCCCCCACGCATGCATACTATATCTGAGAGGCTGACCTCCCACATCCCCTGATAAATGGCACTATTTGTATCCTTGCAGATCTTAATCTCACTTATATAATGAATTGAACTTATCTTTTTTTGAACTCTTTCCTTGGAAGGCAACAACCATCCCATCCCCCATTTTTCCCCCTGCATTTATGCTACTCATTCAGAATAAGCTTTCTGTTGCTTTCAGTCATCGTATGTGATATGCCTGGATGCTTAGGGCAGGTTCATAATACCTCTTGGTTATTGGCTTATTATAGGACATTGCACCATAAGGAGAAACTCTGGGCAGACATGGTACACACACACACACACACACACACACACACACACACACACACTATAGTCTTGTAGACTTTAAAATAATCCCTTTTAAATGAGTGCCCAGAATCTTCTGGTGGCTACCTGGGCCATCTTGCCTATCCCAGCTGTCATTCTCCCCATCTTCACTCCAACAAATTCTTCCTTCTCCTCCTGTCTTCTTCATCCCCTTTGATTCTCTCAGATGTTTCTCCCAGCCCTGTATATCTACCTGTAACTCCATAGTTAGCAATGAGGCTTCCTGAAAGCTAGCAAAGGGGATTCAAACACTGGTTGACTTCTACCTCCTTCTCTACAGCATGGAATTAAAATTTTATACTGCAGCTAGAACCAGAGAGGACAGAGCAGGCATTCAACTTTTTGGTTTCCTAGGTCTCCAGGCATTTAGCAACCCAGATTGGTTGTGCTTCAGATATTTTGCCAAGCATTGAAAATAGTTAAGAACATATAAGTCTCCTTTGCTGGGCCTTTTCCTATTTTCCAGGAAAGGAGTCTGTGTTTATGGGGGATTTTGTTTGTCTATTTCTAATCACAAAGAATTGATACAATGTTTATTTTCAAATGTCTTGATTCCCATCCTCAGTGTATCTTCTGAGCCCTGACATCCTAAATTAGTGTGTCTCTTGAGATGCAAACTCCACAGGAATCTCAGTATGAGGGGTGCTCAGTGTATTTTCTTAACCAGATGCCCTTTATAGACTATATTAGTCAGCTTCCTGTTACTATGACCAATGACCCAAGGTACTCAACTTTTTAAGACAAAAAGGTTATTTTGGCTCACAATTTTTAGAGGGTCCTATCCATGATTGGTTGTCCCTGTTGTTTTTGTTCCTATGGTGAGGCAGCACATCATGGTGGGAGCATGTGACAGAGGAAGACCACTCAACTCATAGTCAGGAAACAGAAAGGGAGAGAGAGATGAAAGAGGAAAAGGGGCCAGGATCCCACTATCCTCTTTGAGGGCACATCTCTCCTGATCTCCAATCAGGTCCCACCTCTTAGAGTTTCTACCATCTCCTAAACAGCTCTAATTGGGGATCAAGCATCCACCACGTGGGCCTTTAGGTGACATTTAGGATCCAAACAACCACATAGACCTATATAATTGTGAGTGTGTGAGTAAGAGTGAACCAGTGTCCAGTCCTGTGTGCTGCCTGATGATGTCTGTGCTCAGTATGGTCTCCAGCCCAGCAGCATGAGCAGCACCTGCGCACTTGCTGGAAATGCAGAATCCCATACCCTGCTCCAGACCAACTGAATCAGAATCTAACTTCTAAAAAGTCCCTGAGGAATTTATATGCAAATTAAAATCTGAGAAGCACTTACTTTATCGGACGAACTTGACAAAATTCGTTTTCTCGCTTAATGAGGTAGTATTATCATAACGATCCCCATTTCACATGAAATGTATTTTTTTTCCTTCCTTTTTTTGCTGTCACATATCCATCCCATAAAAGCAGCATTGCGGCAAATGAAAATAAGTTCCCACATTCCAGAGAGTGGTCATGTTGTCTGGTAATTCTCCACAAAGGACCCAGGATCTGTCCTACTCATACAAATGCTCATGGCCTCTTCCTTCTTTGAAGCCACCCAGTGCCTTTATGTGAGTCAGCACTTCTCAGTTGATTTGCACACATTTCTCAGTTAATTGGCATGCATGGATGATGCTTTATCAGGAGGTTTTATCCATATGGCCAGTGTCCACTGTGCAGCATGAGTGGGTCTTTCTTGTTCTCCCCAAGGAAGGGGAAACAGTGACTCTGCCGGAGGTTCCTGCCAGGTCCTGGGCAGATAGCTCATTTGTTGGAGTAAATGCAGTGTGGTCCAGTTACTTCTAACAAATACTCTATGGTATATTTTCAAAGAATAATGGAGTCTTAGGAGGAAGAGACCAGAATTCCCATTCTGCCATTGTTATTCATTGTAGAAACAGTGAAGTGAGACTGGAAATTCATTTTGGTGTTTGATTTTATTGTTGCTTCATCCTTAAAAATGCTCACATTGATCAGCCAGCATTGTTCCAAAAGGAAAGGTAAGTTTTATCTTTGTTAGACTTCCCAAAATAAATACTCTCTGAATCCCCTTAACTCTGAGATTCTAAGAGAAAAGAAAGGGGGGAAAAAAGGATGAGAAGGAGCTTGCATTCCCTGATTAACCTTGAGGAGTCTGAATATGATCTAGTCTGGTAACAGAATGGCTGTTGGGGTGGAGTCCTTGAGTAGCAACACTGTCCTGAGATCTCAGCAAATGGGGCCCGCTTTCAGGTCCCTGGAGGTACCACATCCTGATGCTCTTCTGCAAAATGTTCTAAGCTCTTCTCTCACCCCTAGGGATAGGTGGGGTGAGCGATAACATTCAGGGAGGCATGCCCATGCTAGGTCGGGAGTGTGGAGTTGCTCTATCCCCCTTGGGAGACACACTTCAGACACTCTTCAGCACCTGGCAGACACTCTTCGCATGGTTTCTTCCAGGTTCCCCATTGACTCTGAACATCATACCCATGTAGTTCTTGGAGCCTTGTCACCAGGTGCAGGTTCTAGAAAGGTGGTGTGACAAATTCCTTTGGGTTACTGTAATATTTCCCCATGAAATTATGTGGGATTGAACTATCAGAAAAGAACTGATGGGGGAACTGTGGTCATGGCTCAGTGGTAAAGTGCTTGCCTAGCACATGTGAAGCACTGGGATCTATCCTCAGGACCACATACAAAATAAATAAATAAATAAATAAAAATAAAGGTATTATGTCTATCTACAACTAAAAATATTTTTTTTTTAAAAAAAGAAAAGTACTGTTCATGGTGATGACTTCTATTTTTATATAGATAGGAGCCCTGAAAAAAAAATATTTTCCTGGTGTACCATACTTTTTAGCAATGACTTTGCCAACAACATCCAAAGACTGACATTTCATCCTAGATAGATATGATCTAAGGTAGGGGATGGAGATGGGTAGTCACCAAGTGCCAAAGAGCAAATGAGCTGGGGATATGGGCACAGTGAGAGGTGGGAGGTCCTCAAAGCTTGGACTTGTAGCAGAGTCAGGGTGCCAAAGCACCTGAGTTCCAACCCCACCATTAGCTCCTCTCCACGGACACCTGGGCTGGACCCAGATATGGTTGAATAAGCACCGATGGTAAGAATATAACCCTATAGGGTATTGGGGAAAGTTATAAAGAGTTTCAATTGCCCTGAGCTCAAAAGGAACCAGGTAGCAGGTATATGAGAAAGGAAGATGGCTGTGCCTTCTTGACCTTCCTGCTGGCTGGGTTTTCACCACAGCCAGGTGTTTCAACAGAGTTCAGAAAATTTGACACAGGGGCTCTTCTCTCACACTGAACTATAGGGAATGGG
Source organism: Marmota flaviventris (assembly GCF_047511675.1). Taxonomy (NCBI): domain Eukaryota; kingdom Metazoa; phylum Chordata; class Mammalia; order Rodentia; family Sciuridae; genus Marmota; species Marmota flaviventris. Next base: position 116,755,587 of record NC_092506.1, on the reverse strand, counting down.
ATAATCAGAAAGGGAGAGGACCCAGATTGTTACAACAGCACGTAATGATGGATGAAAGCAAAGCAAATTTTGTAGTACTCAACTATTTTGAATCATGAGTTTCAAATTTCACAAGTGTTTGAGAAGGATAACTCCCAAATGCGTTCAAAATCAGGTATTAAAATACCTAGGCTGTTTTAGTAACCACAGATTTATCATTTGAAGCTAACTACCATTTATTTATGTTTGCAAATGCTTATTGAGAATCTAATACATAGTAGTCACATGGTGCTTTCTCATTCAGTTATTCTTCACTCTTTCTTCCTTACCGTTTTTTAAATGTTTTATTTTTTATTGGATAAATAAAAATTGTATTTATTTATTGTATACAACATGATGCTTTAAAATACATATTAATTGTAAAATGCCTCAATCAAACTAGTTATTCTCTACCTCAGTTTGAAACTAAACCAGTTGTTTTGATTTTATTTGTCTTAAAATGTAAAATATTCACTTATTTGTTCTGGAAGTAGTTAGTAGCTTGTGTTCTATATAACACATGTAAGAAAAATGTTGATATGCCTTTCTTATCAAATGTCTTTAAAAAGTTAAAGTGACTTGGCTGAAAGAACATTGATCCAAGACTCAGGCAGGGATTTCTCTCTTCACAGTGCCCTCCCTATATCGTTGATGGGCTGTTCAAACCCACTGGTCACGACCATAACTATTCTATCTACTGTGGCGCTGTTCCTGGTTTAACCGTCTCTCTATTGTTTTCTATCTCTTTCTCCCCAGAAGGCCAGGGCTTTGTGAGTGAGGATGAGTACCTGGAGATCTCTGACATTAAGCGGGACCAGTCTGGGGAGTATGAATGCAGCGCCTTGAATGATGTTGCCGCACCCGATGTGCGGAGAGTAAAAATCACTGTAAACTGTGAGTTGACCGGCCGTCCGAGAATTCTGGGGGAGAAGAGGGAATAGAGATGAGGGGGAGAAGAGGGAATGGCAGTACCATTTGCTGAGAGACCCACATTCAAGTGGCTGCCATCAGGAAGATTCTTTACAGATGGCTTTGTCCCATTCTTGCCTCCATTGCCGTCTGTCCATGGAGTCTTCCTGAGACCCTCAGAACTCTCAGCCAGTGGAGACAACTGCTAATTTAGACTTGGTCTGAAGGCCAGAAGAAGATGCTGTTCTCATCACAGTGTCTTACAGGGAGTTCTTTCTCTGTTATTTTACTGGGAAGGAATTGTGTCACCAGACACAGCAAATGGCTGGACATGCCTCTCATCTTTCACTGGAATCACTCTGTATGGTTTTGTTGTTTGTTTCCTTGTTTATTTTGTCCACAGACCCTCCCTATATCTCAAAAGCCAAGAATACTGGTGTTTCGGTTGGCCAGAAGGGTATCCTGAGCTGTGAAGCCTCTGCGGTCCCGATGGCTGAATTCCAGTGGTTCAAGGAAGACACCAGGTACCTCTGAACTAGGGCAGCTCTGAAGCAGAGCTGATGGACCATTCCTCACATGGAAGGAAGATGATAAAGTACAGGAGAAAGATAAGGCAAAATCAAAATGTGTTACAGCCTCCTTAGTGACAGAGTCTCGGTTTAGAACTAGGAGAATAAAAATGAAGTAAGCTGGAAAGAGACAAAATGAACTGATCTCGTTTCAGAATCTGAGATGAGTTTTAGATGTGGTAGTCTCTGATGACTAGAAATCAAAACATTTTGAGTGTTGAGTGTGCTTATCCTTTCATTTTTCCTCTTGGTGGAGTCTGTGGTACTTAGGGTTTGAGTTGGAGGGACTGAGTTACTTAAAGAAAAGGGTTTGGGGAAAGAAAGCCTCTTTACAGAATTTGTCTATGAGGTCTTTGCATTCTCTCAGTGCCCACTGTCTGCTGTTTCCTTCCTTTGGTGGGACCAGACCAACAGTACCTTCTCTTATTTCAGATTAGCCACGGGCCTGGATGGAGTGAGGATTGAGAACAAAGGCCGCATATCCACTCTGACTTTCTTCAATGTCTCAGAGAAAGATTATGGAAACTATACTTGTGTTGCCACAAACAAGCTTGGGAATACCAATGCCAGCATCACATTGTATGGTGAGTGCAGAACGCCTGGATGCAGTGGGCTCAGCCACATGGGGGAGCTCCAGGGACCCAGGAGGGAGGACAACATGATCTGCTTGGCTTGTGTCCATCCATACTACTCAAATCACCACCCTTAGCTAAGAACTCCTTCTCCCTGTCATTTCCCTGGCATGTGATACAGTGATGTTTGCAAAGTGATTCATTCTCCTGATCATTGAAAGGCAGTTTGTTCCTTTTAAAAGGACTAAACCAAATTTCGAATCCATTTGAATGTGGAAACAATAAAGAAGACAACCACAGACAGTTCAACTGTACTACCTTGTTAAGTTCTGCATGGACAAACCAGATATGATTTTAAGATCCAATACCTTCTACAATAAAATTCTGTGATTCTGGAGTTTTCATTTATGGTGTTAAACTAAGTCAACTGCTGCCATCTTGATTCTCATGTTGACTGCTGTGCCATATTCTCATTGACTGAGATGAATGGAGCAGAGGTCTGAGTCCTCACCAGATGACTGCTCTATTCACAACTCCAGCATGAGGCCCTCCTCTGAAGTCGTTTCTCCCATAGGACAGAAGTACTTCAGAGGAACTAGGTCTCAGGAGCCATGACTGGCCTCCTAGAAGCCCTTTCCTTTCTTAACTTCATATTCCCACCCCGCTATGTGCATATTCTTGTCCGACATTTCACACCATGGGCCAGGGCCAGCTTATTTGTGTGTGTGTGTGTGTGTGTGTGTGTGGTTTTTTTTTCTTTTTTTAATTTTTTTTTACTTGTGTATGTATGTGTTTATTTGCTGTGGTTTAGTTAGAGGGAAGCATCCAGTAAGTAGGATGAGGAGGGATCCATATTTCCATGTGCATCTCAGACCCTGAACAAGCTTTCAGCATTGAGATGAACTAAACTTTGTCCACCAACCATCTGAAATGTGTGATCTATGTCTTTGTTTTCTCTCTGCATTGTGTGTGCATTGTGCTGTGTGTGTCTTAGAAATAAGCCCCTCATCAGCAGTGGCAGGTGGGTACAGCATGTTCCTTCCTTCCTCTGCCTGCCTGAATGCTTATGCTTTTGTATATAAGCCTTCTTCAAAGATAGGCTTGCCTGCTCCCCATCCCTGATGTACTTCTCCATAGTGGATAGACTTCAAGGGGTATGGTTTGCACAGTTTAGATAACAAGCATGTAGAATATGATGGCTTACACACACACACACACACACACACACACACACACAGAGCTATAGAATATCATTATAAATCTCAGGGGAAGTGGTTTCAGCCCCCAAATAATAAACTTCTACTTGGTTGCCTCTAACAAGAAGGAGTATTTCTGCATACAGAAGTATCAAGAGGAACCCAGCCAAATGGATTATTAGATGACTGTCTTTAAGGAGAAGTCACCCTAGTATGAATGTTTCATTCTTTTAGCCCAAAGCAAAGAGTGATACTGACTTAGTTATAAAGTTTTATTTTAAAATAGAAGTATATGAATATTATACCTACTATTTGCCAAATATTTACTAGTTTTTAGGCATCAAGCCAGTAGCATAAAACAGGTTATTAACACCATTTTACAGATAAGTAAAAGGAGGACCAAAGAGGTTGTGTGACACTAAAGACTGAAGCATGTAGCTAATGAATAGGCACAAAATCAGATATAAAACTCGACTCCTTTATTAAGTACTTGAGTATTTACCCAGCAATGATAACTGGGGGGAGAGACAAACACACACACACACACACACACACACACACACACACATACACATACACGTTCACACACACAACACACACCCATTGTATATTTGGAAAAGGCAGCAGTTAGTGCCCAGCTCTTCTTCCAGAGATGGAAAACTCAAAGCCCTACTTTTCTAAGTAGGGCTTATCACTTGGAAAGTGATAACATTTGAATTTTAGAGACCTAAAATCATCTCTGCAACTGTCACTTCTCACAACTCTGTATCCAGGGCAATCACAGACTAACATAGCCTGTCACACCTTAATTACCTTAACTGTACATCCCTTAGTCTTGAGGACACTGCAGGTAAAGAGCAGAATTAGGGTGCTGTCCTGCCTGTGACTTCACTTATGTCTTCAGTTCGTAAGGGTGTCAGTAGCAGGGAAAACAGACAATGGAAAGGCCTAGGACCGACAACCAGATGACTTGAATTCTCGTCTCTCTCTGCTGTTAAGGAAAGAGATGTGTCATAACAGATAACAATAGCCAATGTATACTAAGACCATATGAATCTTCTCAGGTTGCTGTAATAAAATGACACAGATTGGGTGACTTAAATTACAGACCACTTTTTTTTTTTTTTTTAATAATTCTAGAGGCTAGAAATCCAAAGTGTGAGTTCGGTCAGTTCCATTTGAGTAAGGGCTTGCTTCATGGCTTGTCACCTGTTGCTGTTTCCTTATGTAGCCTTTCTGCTGAGTTTTTATGAGGGAACAGGAGTGGAGAGAAACTTACTAGTGTCTTTTCTTATAAGGATACTAATAGTATTGGATCAGGGTTTTTCCAATGACTTCACTTAACCTAAAATACCTCCTTATATGCTCCATCTCCTAATACAATCACACTGAGTGTTAGAGGTTCAACCTAAGAATTCTGGAGGGATGGATGAAATTCAGTTTGTAGCAAAGACATAGATTTCCATCTCAGTTCAGCCACAAGTCAGTTGCATACTTGATGAAGATTTCTTACCTCATATACCATTCTTACCTCATATACCATTGGGATTTTAATGCTTGCTTTAAAAGGCTGGTGAGGTGGGTAAATGAGGGCACCCCAAAATAGGTTTAAGTGTGTGACTTTGACAGCACACAAAGACGGTAGGTCTCAGTTTGTAGAGCTGAAACTGGGATGATGCTCTCTTGGCCTGCTTATAAAAGAGTGTCACTATGAAATGTCAGTAGGATAATACTCATAATATGTGGCCAACTGAAAACTCTTGCATACCTGCTAGGTACTGTGAATCCCCCTGGTATGTGCCTCTCTGTCATGGCCCATGCTATCACTGCTTCCATTCCTGTACCTGCTTTCCTTTCTTCCATCTCCTTTGACCTTCAATTACAGCACACTCCAGTCCCTAATGTTCACTCTGTCTCACTTCACCTGATAGGATCCACTTACCTATCATCACCTATTCCTGAGGAAAGCCTTCCCTGACCTTTCTTAAATCAGTTTCCCCCACTGTACACACTCCCATACTTTGTTTCTGCCTGCTGTACTCACTGTGTGTTGGTTAGCCTTCTTTGACAAATATATACTCAGTCCCTGTCATGAGCAGGTCACTGTTTATGATATACAGTAGAGATATGACAGATAGGCTCCTTGTTTCTGGGGCATAATCCTCTCCTTGAACTTTTGCTTTTGTTTTAACTATTGTATTCAATTAAAGTCCTTCTTCCCATTTAGCTTATAAGCTTCATGAACTAGGGACCATATCTGGCTTGATCCGTAGAATCCAACACAGAGACCCACACACAGTAACTGGTCAAGAAAATTTTGTGACTGACAGAATGCATGAATATGCTAAAATAAAAAAGTTGTGCTCCTGATGCCCAAAGTTCAGTGGCCAGGAATGAAATGTGACAGGATGTTATAGGGAAATAGTTCTCAGAGAGTCTTTAAGATCAGGCTCTGCTGTTTGCTGGCTGAGTGACTTGAAGAAAGTCAGTCTCAGATGGCCTGGTATTTTCATCAGTAAAAGCCTTCTGTGTAAAATGTCTTCTGTGGAACTCACACATACTAATTCTCTAATGCTAGGATTGAGTAGCAATAGATGCAGCACAATATCAGAGTAATAGTGTCCAGCCAGCCCACCTTTCTGCTGACCATGATTGTTCATCCTAGTGCTCAGTGCCTCATAATTACAGCTAATGATAGCCACAAACTACTTACTATGTATAGCACCACTGAACTAACTATTTTACATGGTTTGTCTCCCTGAATGAGTCTATAAATACCATATTTATCCAGATTTTGTACACAGGAAATTGAGAGGTGAGGCAGATAACTCAATCTCACTGATTTATAAGCACATGAGCTGTGATTTGCAACCATACACTCTAATTTCAGTACCTGAGGGCTTTACTACACTTCCAAACTAATTGTTAACGCTTGGCAACCCATCATGGATATGGTAGATGATCTGGATGCAACCCCATACAAATAAGCCATTTGCTTGGATTCTACTCTTGTGCAAAATTCTCCCTTCTCTTATCTACTCATTCTGCTAAAAGACAAATTTTACATTTAAAATTCATATGTTCATACTATCTAAACACACACACTATTCCCAGGTATTCATTTGTATTTACCTCACAATCTGTAAGTCCATATTTTGAGAAGCCCCTTGAACTATGTCCCTATAGGTTCCAGCAAAACATGCTTCCCTCATACATACCCTTTGTATATTTCTGCACCTACATGCAAAGAAAAAATAAAAATAGGACAAAAGCAATTTCAAAGGAACAAAAAATATAGAAGATTATGGCAACAATGGGTGGGTGAATGGGTTGAAACAGGAAATGATTAGGAAAAGTGAATAGCAACACAGCATGTGGGTGATCACCAAAAATCAGCCAGTGGTTGACATCTGCATGAAGCACTTCTTCCTCATCACACCAATTACTACCTGGCACAGAGCCACAGAGACAGGACTGTTGCCCAGGTAGAATTCAGCTCAAGTATCGAACTAGACACCCACTTCCCTCAGCCCCAGGCAACCAAAGTTTGTGCAAAGGCAACAGAATGCAGAGAAAAGTCCAGCTTCTATAGAGAGAAGGACTGAATTATGGTCTGACTCTAGTAGACAAGCCTTCACACTGTTTGTTTCTCAGTTGTTTTTGAAATACAAGAAAAGAACAAGAACACCCAATTTACCTTTAGGTTTCTAGATGTCTTCCCTGAATTGAGAAGAACTGAGGATGCAGGATGAGGGACAGATCTCCATAGCTGCGATCCATAACCTTGGAGATGGTGGCATGCCCCCTGTGCTCTTGAAATGGAGCTTGCTCCAAGTGTTCCTTAGCTTTATTGAGTGGGTTCAGCCATTGTCGGCCCACCTAGAGCCCTGGCACATTGAAGTCTTGCCAGAACTATGTGCTTACCACTCTGTTTCTTTCCCTCAACATGCCAACTCACTTTGCTTCCTCTGGGCCTTGAGCAAGAGGCCCAATCCCTCTGTCCTTGGAGTGCACAGAAGGAAGACACTGGACTTGATTACATTGGCACTGCAGAGAGTGCGATGTGCTTAATGAGGCATATAAACGCCTGGATTACTGGAACTGGCAGGGGAGAGGGACAGAGAACGCACACAAAGCCAAAAAGGAGGGGGGATACTGCAGAGAAAAACAGATTTCTCACATTTTATCTGTGAAATTTGAGCAACAAAAATTAGTTACATTAAGAGTTAAGTATCAGGCACACGGACAACTCATAGGAATCTTGTCACTGCAAATGAGCATGGCAAAATACTCCAGTTAAAGCAACATCTGGGCTCTGGGTTTTTCCTCAGGCAAAGCTTCAGTGCCCTTGGAGTAGCTATGCCTACAGTCTAACTAAGCAGCTCCTGAAAGACTAAGGGCAGAATCTCTATTTTTCTTTGCTAATAGCTGTTCTTCCAGAATAAATATGCATATCAGGTTGTATCTCCAAACTGAATTTTCAACTAGAGTCCTTTCCAAGTCCACCCCACTAATAATTGTGGGCTGAGCCTTAGCGTCTCTGCCTTTGTACACTCCTCTCACCCCACACATACTCCTGCTTCCGTCTTCTCCTTCCTTTCCTTTAAGGTGTCCTGACCGCTATACATTTCCCCAGGTGTTTCCAGGAGGAATACAAAGAGTGGGCATGAAGACTCCAAACTTCTCTTTAGCATGTCCTCTCAGAAAAGGAAATCACCACATCAGCATTTGCAATTACCACTTTCTCAAGCTCCATTCACCTCAGGCTACCAGGGTCTCTCTCCCTCCCAACACCCACTTTCTGTTGGTTCTAGACCCCGGTGACCTCTAATTCCCCATTTCTGGCATTTCTGATATAAACAGGAGGTGACTTCCTTGGTGTCCCATAAGTCAGTACAGGGGAGGATTACAGTGAGAGTTGAAGGAATCTTCCACATCTTCAAGCATCTTAAGAGAATTATTTCTTAGCCTACATAGGACTTACTCTGGATGCTTTAAAAAAAAAAAAAAAAAAAAAAGAGTGTGAGCCTTGTCCTGGAACCACCTAATCAAAATCTTTCTGAATGTCCCTGAGAATGTGCTTTTAAAGCAAACTCTCCAAGGGAATTTTAGGCACATAGAAGATTGGTAGCCTTTCAGAAGTAGTCAAATGACTTCCAAATCTGTATCTTTAGCACTCTCCGGAATGCTGAGTGACAGACCACTGTCCCTGCCAGAATCCTCCTTGGAAATTTCAAATCCAGTCCTTCTCCCCAAGGGACCCTTCTCTTCAGCATTTGACTTGCTTTGTACCTACATACATTTCCTAGAACCCTTACCATCATTTCTTACTTCCTCTCACTCTGTGAGCCAATGAGTCCTAACAAGTAGATCTCAACCTTGCATCCGACTTCCCACTCCCCATTCTCATCTGAACAATTACAATATGCTCTCATGGGTCCTCTCATCTTTGGTAATTCCTCTTCAATCTGTTTGCCCCAGTAGGGCCAAGCATCCTTTCCAAACCTCAGAATGAACCTTGTCATTTACCTGGCTGAAAACTCTTTCCTACCAAAGAAGCATGACATTAAGACTGTATGCAATCTCAGATTTACCTACCGTATAGCTTCAAGCACCCTCTAGGCTGGGCTATACCCCAGGTCATCACAATGAACCTTTCATGAATCTGCTTTCACTCTGAATTCAACCATCAATTTATTCATCTGGTCAAAAAATATTTATTTAGTGCCTACTTTATGCCAGTAATCATATTTAGGATGGAGGATCAGGAGGAACAGAGTTTCTGACCTTTAATAAACAAAGAAACAAACCATTATCATAGAATATGATAGGTGCTATGCTAAAGGAATGAAGAAATAGTTTCCATCTATTAACTGTCAGCCACACACACCTTCAGATACTTAAGAATTCCTTGAGATAGCACTGTTATTCTTTCTATTTCACAGGGGCCTAGAGCTTAGAGAATTCAAATGATGCAACAGAATTTCCCCAACATAGGAATTTTACCACAGGAGTGTCAACACCAGGTTTTGGAGTCTGACTTTATTCCCACCTTTCATTCAAACCTATATATACTCTATCTCTTCCCGTGTGTTAAAGGGTAACACATACAGGTTTTGTCCTCTTCTCTGCCTGATAAAATCATATTTATCCTTCAAGACTCAACTCTATGGCAGTTCATTTGTAGAGCGTTTCTGAGCTCCACTGAAGAATAAATCCTTCATCTCTTGGGCTCTTGTGGTGCTTTGCCCTCCGGCTTATATTTTGTTTGTATTTGTTTCTGCATTTACAGGATGCAGCACTGTATCTTGCAATGGTTGTTGCCCAGTCAATGATTGTGGAATTAATAAATAAATCTCCCAGTCAATAGGGACATCAGTCACAGCCTCCATATATTTGAAACTCTTCACTAACCAAAGAAAGGCCAAATACTCTAAAGGACTTGTAGTTCTCTCCCCTCAGGGAAGCCACATCACTATTTCTCTTACTTTACTTGCATTCCAACCTCCAATTGGCCCAATTCTAATTTTAATTTAGGGGTCCCCTCCCAAGCCTGCTTTGCGAGGGAAACTCTATCAAACATTTCAGTTCACTGTTTAAGAAGGCACTCTTGCAGAAACATCAAATGCTGAACCTATTTGTCCATTTCCTGCTGATAAATATACATGATTTTTATTTTTCAAATTGACAATATAAATCCAGGTGGGAGAGAATGAGTCAGAGAGAAATACCATTGCTTTTGGCTGATGACAGAAGTGTAATCATTTGTATTTTCCCCAACCTGCAAGATGTCAACATATTAGGGGAAAAAATGCAGACATTTCACATTTCATTTCTGATGAGGTTCCTTGTCATCGCCTTGCACCCCCACCCTCCTCCATGTGAATCATTGACATCTGGCTATTAGCCTAAGCATTTAGACTTTCACACTGAGCATTCAGTGTGTGCTGATGTCAGCACAGACACACAGCTTAGACAAAGTCTTGTCTCCTTCAGGTTTGTGATGAGCTTACAGATTTGAATTAACTTCTGGTATTAACTTGCTAAGCTTTTGTCTTTGCGATGAACAGAAAACAGGGAGTGTGAGAGGAGAGGAAAACGAAGATGGCTGCCTTCTTCCCTCCTGATCCATGCATTTTCCTTGCGCTGAAAGCCCGGTTAATCTTACTTGTAAAACAACACAGTGCCACATTTTTCTCTGTAATTAAAGACAATGGAGGGAAAGTTCCCTTTCAAGGGAAATGAGGAGCCTTCATCTGCCCAGCACTGCTGAAAATAGGTTTCTGTTTCACCAACAAGTGTAACACACACATCCTCTAATTAGATTTCCTTGCTCCTCTTTTAATCACCGAGAACATCATTATCCTTTTGGTTCCTCATTAGGAAGGTCACACAGTTCATAATTATACTTATAAAACCCATCCAAATTTCATAGCAAAACTGTATCTTCTTTAGACTTCAGATATTCCATTGATCTCACTGTGCTATCAACAAGTTCAACTTGCCTGTGAGTTTCTTTTTTTCTTTCTTTCTATTTTTTTTAAATGTGCTCACTCTCCCACCTGCCACTTTAGTAAAATTACTGCTACTTGGTCTGCTGCTGCTGTTGAAGAAAGTGCTATATTTATACTACGATCCAGAACAGAAAAATAAAGACACATTCTAATACATTCATTCCTTATAATGTACACTACATTTTTAAACTTCAGAATTTCTTAAAAGGTAGGATCTCATTAGGAAGTTTATATGTTTGTGTGTGTGTGTGTGTATATATATATATATATATATATATATATATATGTACATATATACACATGTGTGTGTGTATATATATATATATATATATATATATGTACATATATACACATGTGTGTGTATATATATATATATATATATATAGAGAGAGAGAGAGAGAGAGAGAGAGAGAGAGAGAGAGAGAGGAGAGAATCCCTTTGCCAGGAGCATTATACTGAGTCCTCATACTGTGATTGTCAACACCTGCTGCGCAAGAGGGTGAGGAGCCACACTCTGAATGCAAGCAGCAAGTGCATGTGGCTAGACACATGTTCCTAGTTCTTATTTTGTAGAAATGGTTTAATTTTATTTCAAGTCCTCAAACATGTTTGTTTCTTAAAAATATAGTATATAGTACACTTTGCTTCCCAAAGTAGGCCTCTGAAAGATAGACTTTATTTTGTTTATGTGTTTGTTTATTATTTGTCTTGTTCTTGCTGGACTTTAAGTCTGGACAGATAGTTCTCCTCTGGCCCATAGTGTACACAATAGTCGACCTTTATGACATTTTGCCATTTCTAGAGTTTTTTCTATCAATCACTTTTCTTTTTTCTATATGCTGAAACCTGACTTATATTTTTCTGCATATTGGTTTTCAAGGTATTTTGTTGTTGTCATTCACAGTTTGTTTTCTGCCTTTGCATCCTCATTTCAGCTTTTATTTTTAAAGATGCTCAACTTCAGGCATGAAGGAAGCAATTAATTTTTAGCATTCGAAAGGGTGAAGGAGGAGGGACTGGAATAATGAGAAAGGGCATAATTACATGTTCTCACTGTCAATTTATCTCCCTGAAAAAAAAATTAATGAAGCCTGATATTTGCAGCAGCCATTCTTCTTGAATTGAGTCATTGTTAAACATAAATAGAGCAGGATTCCTTAAATGTGGCATTTGCCCAGAGAAAGAATTGGGCTTCTGAATACACTTCCTCAGAATGACTGGTCTTCGTGAGGAAGCTTTTATCTGTGTTTAGCAGCCACCTCAGGTCCTCCAGAAGGAATCCGGTCACTCAAGTACTACAGCCAAGTTTGCTTTCAGCTGGTATTTGGCAGTGTTTGAAAACCTAGTATCCCAAAGCATCTCTTTGTACAGGATCCCCATACAACATGCTATTTTCAAAATCAGCATTGTGGTCCTAATTCTAATTCAATCTATATGTATTCATCTTTTATTTGTATTCAGGGACTTTACACTTACATACTGTTTTAACTAATCTACAAGGTAGATGCAACTACCCTTCCCCATTTTATGTATTAAAAAAAAATATTCTAGAGAAATTGTTCATCCAGTCTTCCTGCTAGTGGGTAGAAAGAATGAAAATTCAGTTCTTTCTAACTCTTGAATTTAATCCTTTTAAGACTACCCAACAGGCAGGATGTTCCTGAGATGAAAGACATTTGAGGTTATTTGTTCCAAATGAATTTCTTTCCAGAACCTAGAGAATTTGAAAAAAAAAAAAAAGGATTTGTCTTTTTTCTTGTTTATTTATTTAAAGTCCAACTGTCTCTGTCCTACTGGGGAAAGGCTTTTTGAAGGTAGAGACTGTGACTATCTTTTTTTTTTTTTTTCTGAAAATAGAGTCTGGGCATGGAGACATCCAATAAGTACTATGACTTCTCCAAGTCTGGCCCAGATCCATTTTCTCTGCAGAGAACTGCCCCTTTGCCATTGGTCTTTACTGTTGAGCTTGGATTTAGATCTCTCCCTACTCAGTCAGTGTCCCTCATCCTCCAAAGCCCCCCAAAGAATGGCCTCTCTCAGTAGCAATGTGACCATTACACTACCACACTTTTTCATTCACTCCTTTACCCAAATCTCACCCCAATTTCAATGAATTTGGAAAAGATTTAAATAACCTAATATTAATCGCAACTAAGAAACTGAAGTGGAGGGAGGGTGGAACCACTAACCCATAGCAGCAGTTACCTCTATCTCATAACTACTTTCCAAGAGGCACAATACTGATCATCTTGATCTTTTAATCCTGTAAACTCTGTATTATTATGTCTATTTTCAACAAGAGAAGACAAAATATCTTGTCTAAGACCACGTAACTGGCAAGCCAAAGACTCATGATTTAAAGCCAAATTGGTCTGACTCCAAAGTTTCCAGGATTAGTTCCACTTATATGTCAGAATAGTTGCACTTACATATTATAAGTGATGTTACCCCAAAGAATATTTAGGGCTTCATATATAACACAGAGAGGTCCAGGAGGCAGAATACACAGAGAATGTTTCCTGTCTTCCTAGTGGATGTTTTTCCCACCTGCAACTTTTAGTCCCATCTTTTCTTGAAACCCCTGGCCTTTATCCAGATGCCCCTCAGGGTCAGTTTTCTCAAGGAGAAAACCTCCTTGAAAATCTACCCTGCTTTTCCAAATCTCGGAGTCTAAGTTTTAGGTAAGAATTAACTTTTATCCCTATTACCACTAACAGACATTCCAACAAGCCAAGAAAAGGGGGAAAAAAACATTTGAATTCTTTACTATATTTATTAAAGTTAAAATTGACATCATCTTGGGAACCATGAATTTGGTACTCAAGTTAATGTCTTGAAATCTTGGGTAACATGAAAATTCATGCAGCCTTCACCTAAAGAAGCCATGGTGTAGAAAAACATATTCAATCTGATTCTGAAATGAATGTTCAAGGTTTTATGGGAGCATTGCTGATCTCAGAGTGAAGAGCTCCTTCAATGCCAATCCCTCCCCTGGTACAGAGTTTGGCTCTGCAGATTCACTAAACAAGTATGCAAAAGGCTGTGGCAGTCTAAGGACCAAATGTGAGCCCCAAGAGGTCATTGAGGGTCTTCAAACTGCACCAAATTAAAGCACAGCAATCCATCACTTTTTCAAACTATGCATTTTCCCAAGTGAAGAAAGTGACTAGAGCATACTGAAGTCCAGTGTGAATGACCTAATGCTGGTACCTTCTTTTCCTCATTTCCAGTCAAGTAGGATCATTGTAAATATGTGATTTAAAAATCAGTTCATTGTTAATGGTTTTATTCCTCACATTCCTGCAACTTAGAGAGTGGTATAAAGATGTGAGCCACTGTCTTCTGCTCTAAATAAAGCCTGAGAACCCTTTTGTATAGTTCTAACAATCCTGTCATTTGGCCCTGAAGTCAATCTCAAATATGTCCAGAATCTTTATGAGGAAAGCAGTGTTGGTTTTAATCTCTATCAGAATGGATTAGACTTATTCTCTGGCTGCAATAGCCCAGCCATTTTTCACAGTCTGATTGACCAAAGGCACTTTGGCAGCAAATTTTATTTGATGCTCCAGAGCAGTTGCTCATCATGTCTTCTAAAGAACCTCACAACTTTCTGGAACTACCTGGGAATTGGGACCAAAAAGGGAAACTATTGGGTCCAGTAATATTTCATGTTTCAGGAAGAGCTGTCATGCAGTGGTGCTAAAAGCCAAGGTGTTGATTATTTTATACCCCCTGGAGAAGGCTGTCTGGGTGCTCATAAGCTATTCCTTCTAGAACTAGATATAGAAGTTCCATTTATAAGATAGCTCAGAAAGCTAATAGGGGAAGAATCATACAAGTCATCAAGCTCCACCTACTTTCATTTTTCAGATGGAAGAACAAAAGCCCACAGAGGTGTTACTCAACTAGAAAACATCAGAGGCACTAGAGAAATTGTGTCCCCACTTGGTTGCTCCTGTTACCACATGATGCTATGACCACTGGGGGAAATGATTACTTTCTATAGAGAAGATGTAGAGTTGAAAACATCAAAAGCAAAGAATCTATTTAGATTCTTTGAATTGTAGATAGAGAGCACAGTACTGTGTCATCACAATTATCCTCTGAAAGCTGGGCAGCCTACATATCTCTAAGTCATCCTCATGGTTCCCACTTGATGGTACATTCAGCAGAAACTGAAGATATCTGTAAACTTCCACCTGATCAGCACCAAGCATCTTACCCATAACCACAAGAAACACTCATTTCTCTTTAGGATTCCACTTCCTTCTAATTCCATACATCACTTTTTTTTTGTTTGCTTGTTTTTGCTTTCCCTTTATGCTTCTCTCCTCTCTATCTTAGCTCTAACCAGAGCAGTGCTCGTAGCATTACAGTTACAGAAATGCTTAAGTCCATAGGTAGAACCAGTAAAAATAAGATCTCTACACCTACATTTCTTTAAAGTGAAATATAGGCTTTAATTGTTTTTCAAGTTAATATAAACATGATAAATGAATACACACACACATATATGTATATACATTAACTAATCTAACATATATATATATATATATATATATATATATATATAAAATGGAAGATACTTTTAAATAAAAGTATCCATGCATGTGTATCCCTCTGTATCCATGAGTTATGCACCCATGAATTCAACAATAATAGATGGAAAATATTGTGTCTGTCCTGAACATCTATTTCTTATGGTTCTTTGCTAACCAATTCAATGTAATAACTATTTACATAGCATTTGCATGATATTAGGTATTATAAGTAATCTAGACATGATTTAACGTATACAGAAGGACAAGCTGAGGATGTGGCTCACTGGTAGAGCATTTGCCTGGCATGCATGAAGCCCTGAGTTCATTTCCCAGTACTTCAAATTAAACAAACAAATAAGAGGATGTATGTAGGGTTTACGAAAATAATGTGGCATTTTAAAATAATGAACTTCAGCATCTGCAGATTTTTGGTATATATATACAGGGTCCTAGAACAATCTTCTCTAGAGAATGAGGAGCAACTCTATGTGTGTGTGTGTGGCAATTTATATATAGAATAATGCTTTTAAATTAACATAAGAGCCTTAACAATTTGAATTGCTCATTTCCTTATAAATTTATTTAAAAACCTAAATCATCATCTTTTGCAGAAGACAATATAGAGGATGACATGGAGCTTCCACTTGAATATTTTCCAACTTAGTACATTATATAGGCTAGTCTTTAGGATGTGCACCAGGATTCCTGGAGGACCCAGAATCAGGCTAATACTCATAAATTGTTGGGGAGCCTCCATGAAACTCAGACAACTGTTTTAGAACCTGCACCCTGCCCTTGTTTGTGAATATTCAATAGCTAAAATGCACAGCAACATGAGTTGGACTTCAGCTATAAAGTAAATATAATTTTTAGTCCACCTGAGCATTGTGCACATTATAAGTCAGAGAAAAAATATCTATGTTGAAGTCCTTAAGGTAGGAACAGTTGTATACTTATTGCTAAAGTGAGAGACCTGGAATTTACTAAGCAAAAGGTATGAATCAGTCTCATAGTAGGCAAAGCAATTCAAATGGCTTGAGTCTAGTCCAAGAAGACTCACCCCATGTTAGCTCTTTAAAGCTTTTTTTTTACTAGCAGGCCAGTTTACTTCAGCAAAGTCTTAGTTTTAGACAATGGAAGAGCTACACTATTTGTCTGCATCTCCTTCCCCTGTCACTGGTCTTTTAATCCTTTGACCATATTCCATTTTGCTTCACCTGGAATACACTGTGCTTGCAAATAAAGGTGGAGGAGGAACACAGAGGCAGAATTCATCACTGGCACATCTGCCCTGAGGCCAAGGCAGACTAGGACAATCCAGATTCATGTGGTTTCTCTTCCTGAGGCATAGAAGCTGAGGAGAAAAATAGTGCTCATGATTCTGTATTCTTATTTCCCAGTAGAATGTGAAGGACTCAGTAGGGATATGGGAAAGGACCAGAGGGAGGGAATTAGAAGCCAAGGAAGCATCAGGTGGCAGTTTGTTACAGGGATGCCAAGTCTTCTTTGATGCTGTTGGAGAGGCACTGCTGACAGTTTGGATAGACTCACTCCCACTCTTCAAGCTCTGGAGAATAATTATCCATCCTTCCTCAGCAGCTTCAGGAGAACCCTCCCCCAACACCTAAATTACATGTGTTGAAGATGAAAAGTCCATCTCATTAGCACCTAGACTTCTGCTGATAGCAAAATATCTCCATCCCTTTCTCCTTCTTCCCACCCACCACCTACTTCTCACCTCTCTGAACCATCTCCTCCCCCCATGCCTATCTTTTCCCTCTTCAGCCTTTTCTGTTTTGGATTCCATCTCCATAGAGAGAGGACAATTAGAGGCCCTGATTTTAAAGAGGCCAGGCTATCTTGCCTTACCACGGAGCCCTGTCTGTTGCCCTAACCTTTGGGACCATGGGCCTAAATGACTACCCTCAGCTTCCCTATATATTTATTAAGCTCAGTCTTTCAGAGCAGGTAATAGTGTTCAGGGCATCCTTTAAGTTTCCAATCCCTTCCAGTGAGCATCTTCCATTTCTGCGGACTTGGAAGGGAGGGGGTTGGACTTGGGGGAATGCTCACAGAGAAGCATGTTTGTGGATTTGCTTGTCAGAGATGAGTATGGTGTCCTGTGGGTACATGCTAATGGGTCTGTCTCTCTTTCCCCTACACAGGGCCTGGAGCAGTCATTGATGGTGTAAACTCGGCCTCTAGAGCGCTGGCTTGTCTGTGGCTCTCAGGGACCCTCTTTGCCCACTTCTTCATCAAGTTTTGATAAGAAACCCTAGGTCCTCTGAGCAACGCCTGCTTCTCCATATCACAGACTTTAATCTACACTGCGGAGGGCAAACCAGTTTGGGCTTCTTTTTGTTCACTTGTTTCTGTTCTTCTTCTTGATATATTTTTGGTTTTTTGTTTTTCTTTTAATTGTGATTTTTTTTTTCCAGTTGGAATGAATGGGATTGGGGGGAGGGGTGGGCAGGGTTCTACCATGTGTAGGATAATCATTTATTGGTGTGTCCCAAAATGGAATCTGCTCCTGCAATCTTGGCCCTTCCTTTTTGTCTGCTTCTCTTCCCATAATCATTACAAGCAAGCAACTTTCATGCACACATACATGCAGACACACACACACAAACACATACCCCAAAACATGAGTTTCATGTGAGCAAAGAAAATGTGCCTCATAAACACCCTGAAGACACAACTTGATTAATAATATGATACACAGTAAGAGTTATATCCATGTGTCTTGTTACTTCTGTCTCTTGAGCATTGAATCATTTTCTTGATTATAATGTACATATCTTCCATTCAAACGATTGTCAAATCTCATTAGGGTCCATATCTTTTCTTTCTAGAGAGTTATCTCACTATATACAAATATGTGTATTTGTGTAAGCCACACATATACACAAACAGACACACATACATATAAAATCTTGCCAACTTCTCTAATCACTTTGCCCTATTCATTTTTCTACTAGCTGTGAGCATTAGAAGCTAGGGGCTCCGCATGCAACTAAAAACTAAACATGTAGAAGTCAAGTGACCAAAAGAAAAACAACAACAACAATTAAAAAAATGGGGGAAGTATATTAAGGGGAGTACTTCTCTTTTATAGCACATAAAAAATGATCAATAAATGGCTGTTTAGGTTTTATCAAGTGATCTATAAAAGTAATCATATGGTTATTCATCTACCCAATTGTCTGATTTATCTCTCCATCCAATTGTCTACCCACCTGTCTTTCTCTCTAGTGATCTATTTACTCTATTTATCAATCTATCAATGTAATTATCTAACATGTTTTTTTTTTATTTCTCTCCCCACTACTATCAGTTCATCACCATATTAATCTCTAATCATATTGTGTCTATTATACTTTATTTTGTCTCTCCTCTACCATCAACAGACATTGGCATCTTCAAAATTTCCTATCAACTTATCATGTGAAAGCCAATGATCTCACAGGCTAACAACATAGAAAAGCTGTACCCTGTGTCATGGACTCTTTAGAATGTGGAAACCCATCCACCCAAATTAAACCCTGTAAACAGATGGACCAAAGTAGCAATGTAAACCAGTCACTCACTATTCCCAGGAGAGTCTATAGTTGCTAAAACATCTTCTTGGGAAGCAGATCAGCTCTGGACAAACCTTGATTAGTACTGCGTTTCCTCTTTCGTGCTCAAAGGATTGTACTACCAACTTTCATGCTTCTCTCAGCCTTTCCAGAAAGTGCATATCAGGAACTTACAAGACCTTCTTCAAGGCAGATTTTCCTTAGGAGCAAGAACATGAAGGAAAACACACATCTGTGTCTGCAATGTAAAGTCAGCAGTCCATTCTCCAAAGTGGACTACTTCTAAGTGTTTCCTTTCTGTCCCAGTTCTGGTTTGATCTGTTTGAAAACCATCCAGTAAAAAGCTTATGGAGGCCAATTACATGGCGGGTGTGTTGACAACTCTGGTATTTGTTTCAGGAAGCTCTTCTGAGCTGAGGGCACTTGAGCAACTGACTTAATTTCTAAGCACTTGATTAACACAACACTGCAAACAGAAGGGGGAAAGTGTAAGTGACACAGTTTTCTCAGATACAGGCTGCTTCTCTAATGGCTTTGGGAAGGATGTCCCCAGCTTCCTGTGTTCCAATAGACCTAGCATATAAAGAAGAGTGGACCAGATCTTTCCGCATTCTCCTGAAACAAGAAGGACTCAGCCAACAAGGGAGCCTGAGATTCAAAAAAAAAAAAAAAAAAAAAAAACAGCATTGAAAACCACATGAGGGCATGAGAAAGAGGGGATGCTTTTCTATGCATCAACAATGACTTTCTTACAGACCTGCCCTGCCTCAGTTGGAAATCTTTTCCAGGCCTACATTATAGAGAATAAATATGAACTCTGTAATAGAGTTCCATTCCCTTAGTGCTTAATTGATCTCTTCCTCCAACGTAAGTGCCCTCTTTGTGTTTTTCTGCTATGGCAACATGAATATGACACCCAGAGTGGGGAAATATATGTACAATTGAAGACTGCCTTGGCATATGGAAAGCTAGGCACTGTCATAAGAAGTAGAGCTAATGGGAACAAAATTAATATTGCATTTGCCAGTTGTCAACAGACATCTTTTTTTCCTAGTGCGCTACTAGGAACCAGGTTCTGGGAATATAAGTGATGTGCCAAAAAGAGCCTATTGATTACAACTTCCAGAGACAATCATGAGCTGGCACAAACTCAGAATTAAGGTCAGGCATGGACGTTTCATATCTATTCCCACACTCAGCATCTGGAATTGGGTTGTGTCAGACATTTTATGAGAAATAAATGTGTCATTTGAGTGTTCTACTGGTACTAAATTGTTACTTTGGAGTAAAATAAATGTGAAGGCTTTGGGGAGTGGATGGTGTTGGAGAACATGGTGCTTGGAATGGACAACCTGTACCTGTTCCTCACTCTAAGAACTGTTATGTTGCAAGGGGTCCTTCCTCTGGCCAAGTAGATCATTGTATGCTTTCAAACCCAACAATACTGGGCTTAAGGTCACCATGGAACTCTGCTCTGTCTTGTTCCACTGGATATTAGGAAACATCTCTGATGGATACCTATTCCAGCCATGTTTCAGAGTGAAAAGTATGCTAAGTCCAATCCTCTTCTTTCTAAAATACGGAAGACCAAGAACATAAGACCCAAGGCAACTGGGATACTGGAAGTGAAATGACTTTTCATTTCAGTGGACATATTCCAGCTTCTGTATTATTTGAATCACTTAGGTCGGAATGGCTCCATGGGATGAGAGCTGTTGCCCAATATCTTGAAGTATGTAGTAAATGTTTACTAAAGATGGCATCCACACTTACACATGCTTTTTCAACATTACATATGGAGGGTGGGTGGATAAGGCCTGCTGGACAGATTTGTTCGGAGTGCCAATGGTGGGGGTAAAAAGGGGATAAGGGCAGGAAAAAGAAATATGTCTCTGGGCAATATATCATTTGTGGGTTTAACACATACAAAGGAAACCAAGTGCAGCTTATCAGATTAGGTGAGAAGAATTCAGCAACAGCAGTTATTTGAAACCCTTCCCTTTCCCCAAAGTTAATATGTACTACCACCAAAGTAATGCCAATGAAAGTGCTAGTGTTAAGGCTCCAGCCAAGCTGTTTTTTCAGTAGTTTAATGCCAAGTGCCTGATACAGTCATCTGCAAGTCTAAACAAGTGTATTTAGTTTTTTCTTATTCTTGTTTTATTGGGGAGGGTGAAGATGTAGGGGAGCAGTTGTCAAAACATGCACATATTTTTTATAGAGAGTACAGTGCACAGTATTTTAGCTGCAAGTGTGCTCAAAATGAACAAAAGAATAGGGAAGACTTGGTATTGCAAAGAAGAATGGGTCTCTCCCCTCTGAAATTCACACCTCTTACTGGAGGATACTTTCCAAGTTAGGCTGTTAATTGGGAAGTGTACTCTGAGATTCTTGGAGCTCCATGACTGAGGCAAATTTCAGGGTCTGAGTCTGCATTAAACCTGTCAACTTGCCCTGAACAAGGAGGAGGTAGCAAGTTCTATTTACATTGAAGAACTATTACATCAAAAGAGCAGAGAATTCTAAAGTGGGCAGTTGATCCCAGGGAGAGCTTATTAGTAACATGACATCACAAGTGGATAGAAATTGAATATTTGTAGTGCCAATGGGCAAATTTTCTCTGTAGTTGTAACATGGCTGCCCCATCATAGAAAGAGGGAAGGGAGAGGCTTAAAATGAAGGACCCCTGGTGAAGAGTTTCTTTCCCCAGTTGGACCCTGAGTTCTCACTGAGAAAGTAAAACTGGCTTTGCAATACCAGGACCAGCACTCCCCCAACACACCCTCACCACAAACAAAATTAAGTCCCTTTAGAATTAGGGGAAGCAACAAAGTTTTTCTTTTGTGTAAAATGCATTTTTTTTCTTTTTCTCTAATGGCAAGAATCTCTTTTATATTTATTTTGCACAACCCCCATTCCTGGAAATTCTCATAGCCAAGTGCTTCCCCTCCCATCAAGGTTTCTCTGTCTCTTTCTTTTAAGACAAATAAGTTTGAGCAGTTGCGGTAAAACTTCACAGGTGTGTAACTAGGAAGACAACATTTTGAAAGAGATGCCATATGATGAGGACTCCTAATGATCACTGAAAGCAAACAAATAAAAATGCCAGTCTCATTTCCCTCATTTCTTCCTTAAGAGAAGAGAAGTAAATGAAAGGAAGAAGAAATAGTTTTGCAATTAAAAGATGTGGCAAAATGATATAGCTGAACCAGTGCAATTTAGCCTTCAGGTGCAAAATACTTTGAGTCCAAAGGAATGTGAGGTGGACTTAATTAGATGCAATTGTCTTTCTCCTGAAAGTTGTCAGCTAAACCTAATTTCCAGTATTTTGAAACAGATTCCTTTTACCCCCCCCCCCCCCCAATGGTGCCCTTTTAAGGCACATAGTTATTTCACACCGTTGGGTAGAGAAAGAAAGATTGTGGACCCTTTACCATCCTTGTGGGACTACATTCTATGTTATTTGGCAGATGTATAAGGATATCAATAATCACAATGATAAGTAATAATAGCTGCCCTTGCATTAGTTAAAGGGAGAATTTTTAATCATTCAGAAAATTTTGTGACATGTAAAGTGCAGTTGTGAGGAATGTGTGGGTGTACGAAAATGTATCTGTCAAGTTCAGAGTCCTCTAGGTTTTAAAAAATATATATATGACTTAACAATGGTGCCGTTATAGCCGTGTCCAACAATGGGTGTGCCCATTTTCACAATGATCCTTAAAACAAATCTATGTTCAAATGCTTTAAAAATTTATCACATGATAAAGGAGTATAACTTTGTCAGCCTTCTAGAGTTCTTTTTCCTTTTATTTTCTTTCTTATATATTTTTCCTTCAAAATTCAATGAAGACTTGATTTCTGTCAATAATTGTATCAAGGGTGAATATACTACCTGAATTTTGTGCATGTTACATTGTAGTTGTAACCTTTTCTAATTCAGGATGAATATGAGATGGTTGTGATTGTGCAGTGTATCAATAAAGTTTGAAGAACTTTGTAACTTTTAGGGGGCTGTTTATTAGGATATCATTTGAGTTCCAGGAATGAAAAAACAAGTGAAGAAGATTATGTTTCTCTCATGTGTGTGTTTTAGACTTTGAAGACCAAATGCAATCCAAAAATTGAGAATAATCTCCCCCATCTTCCTCCCCCTATCTCTTCCTCCCTTCCTGTCCTATTCCCCCCGCCCCCTCTCTCTCTCTCACACACACACACACAAAGACACAGAGGGCAGAAAGCCTTCTAAACACTTTCTTTCTATATTATGCTATTTACAAATAATATGAAATGGAGTTGAAGCCTTAAAGACTAAACTATTTATTTCATAGGATAAAATGAAATCAGAACAGATGTTTCTGAAAAAATAGTGACCAGATACTGCTAACTTTGGGCATTACACTTCTTAATAACCCTGCTGCTTGGTTCCACTAAAGTAATACTGCTTTGAAGTGGATGGATATGAGCAAATACATGATGATGTACATTTATTCTTGAAAGTGTGTACATGGGTTTAATTTTTATTATTTTAGGCTTTGCTGGAATATATATCCATAAGTAGCATGACAGAGAGCCCTAGAGAAGATGCTTCACTCATCTAGTTGCCATTTCTAAAGCATCATTCTCTTCCAAAATAATTCTAACTCCTCTTCCTTTGTCACACATTCATCTGCTTTTCTGAAAGAATGAATATTAACCTATTTCTTACAATTCAGTTTCTCTTCAATAATTTGTAGCTCCATGAAGCCTTTCTAGCTCTGCCATTAACCAAGAATGTGAACTTCCATGGGTGTTTGATCTTAGCTTTTGCTTCCTCATCTGCACCATTTGTGAATTTATTTACACCCCTCTGAATACTTTAATTCAAAATCTTTGTTTTTTTTTAACCTGTCCCCACTGGATTTCTCAATGCTTTCTCCAAATAAAGCCTAGATAATGATTGGCAATGGTTTGGAAACTCAGTAGAATGTGGATTAAGATTCTTCAGTTTCATAACACAAGCACCTTTTCTGGTAAACACCCTGAGCTAAAGTTATGGGGTTGATATTTCTGTCAACTTCACATATAGGCAAAGGCTAATCAGGAATTTTTATGACTCAGTCTACCCCCTATGGGATGGAATATAGACAAATTGATAGACTAGATGTATGCTCTTTGTAAATCAAAATGGCAAGTAAACACTAGATACCAATGATTGAGAGTTTCCAATTTCCTTAGGCTTATTGTAAAATCATGAGTTGTGGATGTAGAGGAAATGGGATTCCTATTCCCCTGACCATCTTCATACCTCCTGTACTCCCTTTCCCTCTCTTTGTTCTCCTTCCTTTTCATCATCCTCTTCCCCTTTACAGGTGACCTTCTTCTGCTCCTGTTCAAACTGCAACATTTACTCACCAATCTGCTCTTTTGCTGGCATGGGCATTTATAAATCTTTCACTCCATCTGGCCACTCAGCTCCATCAAACATCAAGGTACCGATTTGTACTTCCATCAGCTAACCACTCACCTAGCCATTCAGATATTATTTTCCCATTTATATAACCCTAATTTCATCTACACAATCATGTACCTCCCTAATGTGACTGTTCCTCATCTATTTATTTAAGCCATCTATCCATTCCCTACCTGTCAATCCATCTAGCAAGCATCCTTCAACTCGCCTTTGGCAGACATTCCTATTTCCCAGTCCACTTCAAGGTAATGAAAATCTTCGCTGTTATCTCTCTATTCCACAAGGGAGGATTTATCTAGTTATTCTTAAGCATAGCCATTAAACTATTGGATGTGTTTTTCAGTATCTTCAACCAAAATATACTCTATTAAAAACACATACATAGAGAAGTGGTTTTGGAGATATATTTAGTGCATGTATTTCCCTATCAAATTAGGAAAAGGATGGAGAATTGGGTGTGGATTGGAAACACCCAGATGAGCAAATGTGCATGCTTAACTTTCTAACACTAGGATTGCAATCAGCAAAGAGCACAACAAATTACAGTGAAAAAATAAAACACAAGAGACTGTACTTGGCAACTACCATTTTTTCCCACAGTTTGGATTGCTGTTGAAAAAATTACTTACTTTATTGAAAATTCAGGAGGCAAACAATTAAAGTTGGAACTAAACCCTATGATCAGTTTTGAAAACCAAAATGCTAAAGATACAAATAACACTACCTTCTTTAAACATGTTTGTCTTGTCATTAGGAAATCTTCATTTTTGCCTTACATTTCTCCATTTATTCATTGCTCATGCATCACATTTAGTTGGAAAGTCCCCTTAAGGAGTTTGTATTTAAGATATGAAAATAGTTGTATAAAGAGAAAAATTACAGTATTGTATTGCAAGTATAATGATAGAGATGTAAGAAAATGGTTGCATACCACAAAACAAATATTGAGAGATAATTAGAGAGCTTTTTTATTCCCCCGATTTTTCCCCAGGGATAAAAAGCTGGAATGTAAACAACCAAGATAGGCAGTATACTAACATAAAGCTATATGACTATAAAAAGAAAGTTTAACAGGACCGTGGTGCATTCTATATTCAGGAATTTATGATGGCGTCAATAAATATTTGTGAAATTAATGAACAGTATAAAAGGAGTTAAAACTATAAATGACCAAAAGTCTATACTGCAGTAGATGATGAAAGTGGTACAAGACCTCCTGGAAAGGAGAGAGTAGCATGTAGAATGCCAAACCTGTAGAATCTAAAGTTCCCTTCCCATGCAGGATTACTGACCATATTATGTTCCCTTGAGCCTCAAAGCTCCCTAAACTCTACTCATGAAGAGGAAACCATAGCTGGGAGTGGGGCCCTGGCACACATGTGAAGGATACTGGCCAAGGTTAAGTGTGGACCTGTTAAATGCTTCTCTAAGCTGACCTTTTCCAGATAAGACTTACCTAAAATGCTGTAGTCTGGGGCAAAATACTTGACTTATTTGCATGTAAGTGTTTAAAATCATCTCTTACTTCAGCGATAGTAACAGTTTTTTTTTTTTTTTTTCTGTCCATTAACTGCTATCTCCCATGAAATACATCCCTTCACTTACATCAGAGTCCTCAAATGAGATATTTTCTTTGGAAGTATAATATGATGCAGTCTGGGGGAACTATTTTTAATTTATTTTTTTAGTTGTAAATGGCCACAATATCTTTATTTTTGTTGTCTATTTTTATGTGGTGCCAGGGATCAAAAACCCAGTGCCTCACACATGCTAGGCAAGTGCTCTACCACTGAGCCACAACTCTGGCCCAAACTATTTTTTAAATTTATGACCAATAAATGACTGGTTATGTTGTCTTGGACCACCTCGTTACTGTCTCTGGACTTCAGTCTAATCTTTGATAATGTGGTGCTCTTAGTACCCACCACAGAAGAATGACTATTAGAAGTATTAGATATTAGATGTAAATAGGAGAGTTAGCATAATATGTGGTACATAGTTAGCTGTAAATTAAACATTAGTTTTTGTGTTCTTCCCTCAGACTTTCCTCAATGTTCCCACTGTTCCTGAGCTTTCATTTCAATGATATTTGATTTGTGAAAAATAAACTCATATTTTGTATGCTATTTCTTTGTTAAAATTAAAAACAGAAATACAGGGGCTGGGGTTGTGGCTCAACGGTAGAGCACTTGCCTAGCACATGCAAGACCCTGCGTTTGATCCTCAGCACTACATTAAAAAAATAAATAAATAAAATAAAGGTATTGTGTACAACTACAACTAAAAAATAAATATTAAAAAAGCAGAAATATATTTCTGAGTCATGGATTATTGAAGGACACCAGCTTAGAAATTGACATCAATTAGATATTTTTCTGGTAGGATAACATAAGAGTGTGGAAGAAAAAATAGAAAGAGTAGAACTTACTTTTTGAAAAAGGTATTATGTAGTTATAAAAGACAAGGACAGAGCATACAAACTGGAGAGAGTGTCTATCTTCAAGAGTGTTCTAGCCCAGACTTAAAAGTATAATACTGGCTGGGGTTGAAGCTCAGTGGCAGAGCACATGATTAACATGCAGGAAGCCCTGAGTTCAATCCCCAGAACCCCCCCCCCCCCAAATAATATAAACGC